>NC_135713.1:35090622-36290622 GCF_964656455.1 Halichoerus grypus
AAAGAAAAAAATACTGGACATAACTTTCTAAACTACAGATAAAATGATCCTTGGGACTAAATTTCTATAAGCTTGTATATTGTTATACACTATTTCTATAACTTAAGCATTGGCCAACTATTAAATACTGCATTAAATTAGATTCTAAGTTTCCCTGTATCTATTCCCTTTGCTGTGTGTGTATCAAGTTATTCCAAAGGAATAAACCTTTTTACTGAGTCTTAAAAGTATGAACTTTAGTTAGCTATTTGGTGAACTATTACCTTATGTTTCCTCTTATAGTCACAGATACTGGCATGAAATATCCTCAATTCAAAAGGGTCTTACTCTAATTAAAAGTAAAAAGAATAATTATTAATAATTAGCATTTTAAAAACTCATAACTAAATCAATTTATGGGTGATATACAAAAATTTTCATCTGTGAAAAAAACTATACTTTTTTTCCTTCTAGTGAAGATATCAAACTTTCTTGGACTGGGATATTTTACATTAGTAGTACCTTTTGAAGATCTAAAGTTAATTTGCTCCCAGGGTACAAGATATTTACATGAGAGAATCTTTTATTAATAATTTAAGACCAACATTGTTTTCTAAAGAAAACATTTTTCACACTTGAATTATAAAGTAACTCAGCTCTACTAATAAACTGATGAGTATAGTGTCCAATTAATTCACAACTGAAAGTAGAATAATTTGCTTCTGCATCTTCAACTCACGAAACCTGATTCTTCTCTGAACTCAGCATATGCCCCCCCCCACCAACCAATAACCTTCATGCTAGCGCCAGGTGGATGATATCTTCTCACTGTCTTGTGCGGTAAGGCTCTCTGCTTAATTAATGCACCCCTCTTGCGTCTGAACTTTTGGTTTTTGACCTGTTTCTCTCTCTTTCTCACTTTCTCTTCTCCAGCTTCTTGTACGTGTATGTAGTACATACATACATTTTATTTATGATGTGTTTATTCTTCCAAACTTATAAAAAATATATCTTATAAGCTCTGTTTGTAATTACTTCTTCATAGTAGTTGACATGAAGGTTTTCAGTGATTACATATACTTATAGCAAATTGAAGAAGGCTTTTTAAAAAGATTTTATTTATTTATTTGAGAGAGAGAGAGAGAGCATGAGCAGAGGGAGGGGAAGAGGGAGAAGCAGGCTCCTCACTGAGCGGGAAGCCTGATGCAGGGCTTGATCCCAGGACCCTGGGATCATGACCTGAGCCAAAGGTGGACGCTTAACTGACTGAGCCACCCAGGCACCTCTGAAGAAATCTTTTTAAAAATGAGTTCAGGAAGGATGTTATTGTCAAGAGAGTCAAAGACTAATATTCAAAATATGAAGAATTTTTCTTCTAAAAATATATTGTCAATACCGGCTGTCTTTTGCCAACCTGCCAGTTTGTTAAGGAGAAAATAAACCTGTAAGTAAGTTAACAGTAGGAGGCTGTTTTTTGTTCTGACGTAGGTAAGGGGGCTGGATATTATAGAGAGTCTGGATCCTGGTTTTTGTAGGTGTTCTATAAGTTAGGGTTTGGTTAGGAAAAACAGATACTACTCTAACATACTTCAAGCAGAAAGGGACTTAAAATAGGGAATTTGAGACATATAAATCTGTCAGAAGTTTGAGAGAACTAGATCAGAAAAGCCAATACTGATGTTTAGGAAATAATGAAGTACTACCACAGTGATCAGACAACAAAGAGAAATAGAAGACAACCAAATTGGTAAGGAAGAAGTACAACCTTCCTTATTTGCAGATGACAAGATACTATATATATATAAAACCCTAAAGACGCTGCCAAAAAACTACTAGAACTGATATATGAATTCAGTAAAGTCACAGGATACAAAATCAATGTACAGAAATAATAAATTACAAAAACAGCAGGGAAATGCCCCAATGATTACAGCTGTCTGCAGCCCTGAAGTGAGGGATTTGCAGGTGGATGCAGGGAAGCCATGGCAAACCCCCTTCTTGTTTAACTGCCAAAGTTCTTACACCTCCCCAACTCTTGTTGGAAAACTAATAGTTCTATTTCTCGTCCTCCTTCCAAATCTTGCACATGGAAACTACACCAGAAGCCTGCTATTGAGTGAGTCTGAAAAACATCGTTTCCAGTCTTCCAGCCCCTGCAGTACAAGGACAAGCTTAGAAAGGAAGGAATAGTGCTGATGACCAACATATAATACGTGTTAAAATTGGCTACTGGGGTTGAAGAGACAATCTGTAAATCAATGCAATGAACCTATAGAAGCCACTCTGCCACGCCCTCAGTGTACACAACTGGTTGAAGAAGGAGGACTGGTTCTTACCTATGGCAGTCCTTTTCTAATATGAATAAGAGGATATTGTCAGAGTTCTATTACAAATCCCACCGTGAAGTTTCATTCTATCAGATATTTATGGAGATAATAGAAATGTTCATTTCAAATAATGGGGCTGAAAAGTGACTTTCTTCTGTATCAGTGAAAACTCTTCCATGGTCTTAAAGCATTATTTTGTTTCTGAACATGTTTTGTTATTGTTTGTTAGCATGTTTTCCTCAATTTTGACTTTTCGGGGATGGATTTCATCATCAAAGGCTAACAGTGTACAAGGGCTAATAGTGTCAAGGGCCAAGAGTTTACAAATAGCTACAGGATGAGAAAACTGAAACATGGCAAATATTTAACACGTGTTGTAAGTATCAATTGTGAAGTATCAGTTGTAAGTATCAATTGTGAAGGAAACACCCGGCTTTGTGTTAGAATTTCAAAGAGAATAAGATGGCTATGTGACTTAGTTCCCAGTGAGTTAAGCTTGCTGGAGGGGTTTACAGATTAGTAAAAGAACCAGTGGACACATAATGATACCGACCATTCATCTGGACATACCAGCGATCTTATTAAGTGTACTGTACAGAAAAAGGGTTTGCAAAAGTCAAGTGTTGAATATTTGCTTCTGTGAATTAAGGATTAGTAACCCATGCCTCACTCCTGTAGCATTTATTGTGCTAATGTGGTGAAGCTGATAGCACTTCCAGAGTTTTTAAAAGTGCCCCCCCCCTTACAACAAGTAGCTGCTTAGGAAATGGAAGAATATGGTTAAGTTATCTTCTCAATCATAGTATAACCTACACATGAAATTGTTAGACCAGACTGGAAATTATTAAACAAGAAAATCCTGATCATTGGCAGCTTGGGAACTGCTAATGGTGTCACATAAGAACTGCCCTCATATCCATAATTCCATTAATGAGAGGCCTATTTTTAGTTTGGAATCCAATTAGGCAGCACTGTTAGCTAAGAAAAGAAGTGGAATATAACCCTCCTCAGGGCCATAGCCTAGACGCCTGCATTTTTTGTGACAAAGGGCATACGTTGGCAGAATAGACAGGTCCTCGCAGTCTGTGGAGATATTGGTGGGACAAATTTCTGTGGGAATCAATTCCTAATGGCTTGGTATAATTGAAGATCTCTGAGCAATCCATTAGCAAAATTTGAGACTAATCTGCAAGTAATGGCTCCCAAACAAGTAAGTGAGTCAGTCCCAGAGGAGATAGTATAGGACATACTGACAATCAGCAAAACTTGGACAATACGATAAGAGAATGGGCAAGGAACACATTTGTCTTGGCCAACTCGTCTAAAGATTATCAATGCTTTAGTAAAGAGGAAATGAACATTTATATTGGAACACAGTGTATATCCTTTGTAGTTTGGTGTCTACACTCATCTTTAAGTTCATATCTAGTAAAATAATATCATTACAAAATGTTGATCCAGTCATCTTCATTTAACAAAGACCAGGTTTCAGCCCAGTTATTGGGACACATGTCCAAAGTAGACTCTACCTCACTTCTATTATTTCATGATTCTGGCGAGCAAGCAAAGGGAACGAAGCACAGAATACCATAACAATAGCATTCATTTAAGTTTGGGCATGCTATATGTCATCCTTAGCAATATGGGACCCAGCTTATTGGATGAGTTTGCCATAAGAGTTAAATACTGATAAGTTTATAAAAAGCGTTTGTTGTTAGAACAGAACTACATCTTTCAAGGCTGAAAAAAAATGTAGTATTGTAGTAGAGAATTTTGGATTTCCTTATTTGTTAAATTACTTTCACATAAGGGAATCAAAAATTTTTAAAAACACAATCATTTTTCATGAAAGTGCTCATGCTAAATAGAGATCTTCTGGGTAATATTATTTTCAAATCCCCCATTTGACTGAATAAAGACAAATAGCTAAAATGAAATAGAATTTATTGTATGTGACTTCTCAGAGTGAAGCAATTTATGATAATATATAAATTATCTGAAAAAACTTCAAAAAATCAAAATTTATTATCTTTGGATTTTTCTGAATCTTCTTTTTGAGTTATGAATGCTATAGAATGTAATAATAAATTAGATTATAATATAAAATATATAAGTAGATATTATTTGCTTTTATATAATACTATAAATATATATTTAAAGCACAAGTCCTATGTTACAGTAGTTGAGAGAGCACTGCATTTTCCAGGACATGGAGAAGACATAGAGACAAATACATTTTACAATTAATTCTTGCAACTTGAAAACAGAGAACTCATTCATTTGGGAATATGGAGAAGTATATTCAACTCTAGTAAAAACTCTATTCCAAGTATATTTTCTCAGAGACCATATGGGGGGATCATTCAGAGGGGTATTTCCTAGTGTGTGACAAGGTCACCATTTCCCAAAGTCAATTCCACAGAATTATTACCCTATCTATCTATCATCTATCATCATCATCACCTATTGTGTTTTTGAATGTGTTAGCCTTGAGTAGGCTAACCGACACTGTGAATCTCAGAGAACAGAATACTGTAGGCACACTTTTTTTGGACTCATTTGACTTTTTGACCTCAGAAACCCCCTTCCTTGCTTTTTTCATTATAGATTTTCACTGGACCTATGTCTATTGAAACTGTAAGTACCGAACTAGATCTTAATCAATTAGGCCCTTGACAAAGATGACTGCTCCCCTTTGTAGTACTTAAGAAATTGCTCACATTTTCTATTGATAAAACCCCCAAATTCCATTTGATTTAGTGGCACCAAGAAAATGCAGCCACAATTTGCACAATGGACTTTCGACTGTAATAAGATAAAAAAATAATGGGGGAGAATATTGACAGATTATATAATTATTTCTCTTGTCTTGTGAATATATTTGGGTGGCCCAGCAAGCTTCCCCTCCTCCTCTAATTTGGTATAAATTGTGTAATTGCTTCTTTAGAAATTTGCAAGGCCAAGTGCTGAGAGATAAAGCCAGGTAGTCTAACTGATACCGCCTTCTACTTCATTATCCACTTTGGTTTAACCGCCATAAGAACACAGCCTTGAGGAAATACTGTGGAAAACAGGGGACACATAGAAATAAGTGTTTTTTTTCCTCTTTTTTAAAAAAGATTTTATTTATTCTTTTGAGACACAGAGATACAGAGAGAGAGAGAGAGCATGATCAGGGAGAGAGGCAGAGGGAGAGGGAGAAGCAGGCTTCCCGCTGAGCCAGGAGCCCGATGTGGGGCTCGATCCCAGGACCCTGGGATCATGACCTGAGCCAAAGGCAGATGCTTAACCGACTGAGCCACCCAGGTGCCCCAGTGTTTTTTTTTCTCAAAGCTCTTAAATGCACATTAATTCTCCAAAGCTGATAAGCACTCTAAACATTTGAGAAAGAATAAAAAGTAAGGGAGTCAAATTTAAAAAAAAATAGTTTGTGGAGATATGGCAGAAAGAGAAAGAGATGAAAGTGATGATGATTCTTTTTAAAATTTTATGACTTTAACTCTTTTTTTTATTATGTTATGTTAATCACCATACATTATATCATGAGTTTTTGATGTAGTGTTCCATGATTCATTGTTTGCGTTTAACACCCAGTGCGCATGCAGAACATGCCCTCTTTAATACCCATCACCAGGCTTTAACTCTTGTGAAGTAGGTCATCCATAAATTGATGCACCTTATAGAATAAGTCTTGTGGCATTCTATACAGAGATAAACATTGCTAAATATCTTCCAGCAGTATTACATGGTAATGGGTTTCTTGACAGGTGAAGTAAGGTCAGTTTTAGGAAGCAAAACCCACAAGAAAAAAAAAAAGAATAAAATGATTCCTTGTTTTAAGTTTGCTCCATTCCTTCAAGGGAAAAACATTTGCCAAACAGACTGTATCTTTTCTCCGAAGTAATAGTTTGGTCCTCCACCCACACAAGGTCAATCCAACCTCAGAGACGACCTTCTATCTTTGACTGTGGCTAACAGTTGTCATCTCAACGTGGGAACAAGAAGAGGAATCCAGCCCAATATTTGGTTCAATTTTATTTCCCCACTGAGGCCTAGCAAATAATGGCAGAGGAAGAATTCAAGATTCCAGGTCCTAAATCCAGGCTATTATTATTTTAAATCTGGATTGAAGGAATAATACTTATGTACAATGCAAATAAAGGATTCAACATTAATATCGTCGGGACCACTCTGGATAATTTCCTATGAAAAGGAAACTGATTAGAACTCATTGTCACCAAATGCTCCTGGAAGCCAAAAGATGTGAACACCCACACCCAAGTCAGTGCTTAATTAAGCCAATACTGACTTCTCTGGGGCAGCGTATGTCAGAGACCATTCACATCGATTGCTTCCAAATCTAATGATTCATCAGATAACAGTAAGAACCTGTAAGTGCTCAGGAGGTGACTAGAAAGCCAATAAATTCAAATGTATTAACAGTATTTTGATGTCACAAATCCCAAACTGAAACTCTGTCATCAAATATGAAAAGATTCTGCTGTTGAATGACTTAAAATAAACTTCTTTGAGCTTTAAACATTTTATAGGGGAAACTTTGTCAGGATGTTTGTTCTTATTGATATTGAAAGATATTTTTAAGAGGAAAGAGTTGAATGCTTCTGTTTGTTTGTTTCTCTGAATGCTTCAAAATAGCACCCATCCCTCCCTACTCTCAAGGGCTCTTCTGGGACATTCTGCTATGGGGAGGTCCTTCACTGACAAGTGCTGTTGCCATTTTCCCCAGATGCTGTGACTTCAGCTGTCTGATTTTAATGATTTCTGCCTAATGAGTCACACCTGTTTTTAATGCAGAGAAAATATGTCTATGAGTACAGGAATCACACTCTACACTGAGGATTTCACAGGTAGCATATAAATATGTATCCACTGTACTCCTAGGACTATAGGGTATACTATATAATTAAGCTTGTGCCATTGTAGTGGATTATAGACAATGTTTATTAGCTCATTTAATAGTATAAAAAAAGAAGGAAAAACTTTAGAACATATCACTCCCAGATATCCATATACCTTTTATAAAATACATATATTTATCATATATTACTAATTTGATGTCTTCTTTAAAAAGATACCCAAGAATCTACATTAAATAGATAAAATAAATATAAACTAAGTAACATTTTAAAAGAATTCTTAATTGTAATTACTGATCTAAGATACATAGTGACAATAGTATGATTATAATTGCTTTATGTTTTTGAAATTTTGATTTAATACTTTGTGGTAAGGTGGGTTGGAAACCTTGATTCTAAGTTCTGTACATTTCTGCACTTTATCTTCATAGCTAACATATCTGTAAAATTTACTTTTAAAAGATACATAGATCTGAAAGATTGTAAACCATTGATAAGATTTATTAAAGTAGGACAACCCATTTTTTCAGTTATAAAAACAGTATAACTTTTAAAAGTAATTGGCTCTAACTTTTTGACTTTTCTGCTCTCAGTTTTTCTTTCAAGTTCATTGTAATGCTAATGAATTTTTATATATCTAAAGAAAGCTTTCAAAACCCACTAAAACTCTCCATTTAAAAAGCTTAAAAATTTCACTTTCAGGTCCTTTAAGAATAGATTTGAATGATTTAGAAATAGCTCATTTTCATTATTAAAACCAAAAATGATTTGAAATATTTTAAAGATAATCTCTCTAAAGCAAAAGTTTTCTTTTGCTTACTCTTGTTTTTTAAACAATTTATTTTTGAAAGAAGAGATTAAGTTTTTTGTTATAATTCATTTTGCAGATTGGAAGGAACCACACCAAAAAGCTACAAATTGTATAATCGCAATTTTATGACACTCTGGAAAAGGCAGACTATGTGATAGAACACAGATCTGTGATTGCAGGGGTTGGGGTTTTGGGGGGCGGGTGTTGACTACAAAAAGGGTCACACTTGGAAAATTTTAGGGTGATGGGATTGTGTTGTATAACATGCTAATTGGGAGATGCGACCCTGCACAGGCCAAAACCACAGAGTGTACTGAACTGTAAGAAATTCAAACATCGACCATGATGTCAAGAATCTCAGGATAGGAGTGTGTCACGTATGGATGACATTACCTTACTGAAAAGGCAGGAAAAAGGAGCTGACCTAAGTAACCTGGGAAACCATTGTTTTGACTGATTTCTATAAAGCTACTGACACAATGACCTATAGGTAAACACTCTACACCATTTAGTAAATTCATTCCCCAATGGGGCTACTGTACATGTGTACTGAGGTTAAATAAATAAGTAAATAAAATGTAGATGATGGTAATCAAGTTTCTCACTCACCTCTCATAAATATTTTTTAATTAGCACAGTAGCCTATTCTTTGATACTCCTCCCTCCAGGAAGTGGAGTTTAATTCCCCTTTGGTCCCCCACCATCCTTGAGTGGTGGGCTGGATCCAGTGACTCACTTCTAAAGAATAGTTAAGAAAATGAAAAAAATAGTAACTTTGTAAAGGAGAAATTGGGCCAACACCACCTTAACCAAGTGATCAAGGTTATCATTACTAGTAACAAGCCATATTGATATCAGGTACCCTCTAATTCGGTGAGAAGGTTACTTCACGAAAATCCATAACCCCAGTTTGATCATGAGAAAATCTCAGACAAACCCAAATCAAGAGACATTTGCAAATAATGTTATGAGTGCTCTTCAGATGTGTCAAAGTCATGGGGCAACTCTCCAAATTATCTTTACAAATTTGCTGTGACTCTAAAATTATTTTCAAAACAAAAACTTTAACATTACATCACCTCATAATGTTGTAATGAGCATTATTAAGTAATTTAGTACCTGTTAAGCTCTTAGAACACAGCACACACTAAATATTTAATGAATGTCAGCTCCTATTTTTATTATTAATCCTATTTGACAGTCATATCTATAAATAGAAAAGCTAAAAAGTTTTTTCTTCTCCCACTGGATTGGTTGGATATTTTAATAACATCCTACCTGCTATTAAACTGAAATGTGTTTTTAAAGATTTTATTTGAGAGAGAGAGAGTGCAAGTGAGAGAGAGCACAAATAGGGTGAAGGGCAGAGGGAGAAGCAGACTCCCCACTGAGCAGGGAGCCCGATGTGGGACTGGATCCCAGTCCTGAGCCAAAAGCAGATGCTTAACCAACTGAGCCATGCAGGCACCCTGAAATATTTTGTGAAATACTAAAAGGTGTAAAGAGACAAGTAAAAATGATTTTAATTGCACAATCTGAGCATATCCACTATTAACTTTGTGTCTTATTTCCTGCTGGCATTTTCTGATATAATGCGTATGTATGTGTGTACTAAATATGATCAGGATGACTTTTCACCAAGTCTTGCAGTAAAGGTTTCTGCAGTGAGAGTGTTCATGGATAACTGCAGTAAGGGGGTCTTCCTCAAAAGGAGACAGCAATACCAATCAATACTTAGCACATAAGATGTGCCATGCAGTCTTTTCAATACTATGCATATGTAATTTCATTTAATCATCACAACAGTTTCATAATGAAAGTGTTTTAATTATGAACCCAATTTTGCAAAAGAGGAAAAGCCCTCACTAGTAGTGAGAAGGGGAGCCCTGGCTTGATCACAAGAGTCTGCCTAGATAGATCCTATTGTTAACCGTTATCCAACACTGCCTCTGTAAGTTTGCTTTTATAAGGCATCCCAGGCTTGTGCTGAGATCTTTAGACTAAGTCTAAATCTGAGAACTTTAAACTAAGTCATGGCTTGAATCTTATGGGCCCCTGTGTCATGTGAAGTAATGCTTCAAATTCCTAAGACCCCTGGCTGGTATTGTACAACCTCTCAGTCTGTAAAGTTCAATGCCAAGGAAATGTTGCTTGCATTTCACCTGGAAAAGTAGTGAACTTGTTTCTACCCACCTTCTCCTGAGGGTGCAAACCTCAGAGTTACAGCTTAATGTATGAGGTGTTCCTAATCTTGGGTGAGCCTCTGGGCTCAGATGTTTGCCCACCTCCCTCCTCCCACTCCTGACAATGAATATTTGTAAAATGTCGAAACAATGAATGGTAATACTTACCATAGACTATGTGAGTCTTTTCCTCTGAGGTATAAAAGAATCCAAGAATATAATCTTAAAAATTTCACAGAGAAGTTTATTTTGATGCCTTGGAAACTAAGAAACAGTGATGTACTTATCAGCAGCAATGGGCATGTACTTCGAAACAGAGTAGATGCCAATCCATGATCAATTCAATAGTTCCTTTTCATTTTTTTTTTCAAAAGACCTTAACTGCCAAACACTGAAAATAGTATTTTAAAATTTGTGATGTCACGGGCTCCTGGGTGGCTCAGTTGGTTAAGCGACTGCCTTCAGCTCAGGTTATGATCCTGGAGTCCCGGAATCGACTCCCATATTGGGCTCCCTGCTCAGGGGGGGTCTGCTTCTCCCTCTGACTCTCTTCCCTCTCGTGCTCTCTCTCATTCTCTCTCTCAAATAAATAAATAAAATCTTTAAAATTTGTGATGTTACTTTGGTCCTTTGCACTCTAAGAGTCCCCTTCAATATTTCTTGCAGGGCTGGTTTAATGGTCACAAACTCCTTTTAGTTTTTGTTTGGGAAATTCTTTACCTCTCCTTCTATTGTGAATGATAGCCTTGCCAGGTAGAGTATTCTTGGCTGCAGATTTTTCCCAACAGCACTTTGAATATATCATGCCACTTCCTTCCGGCTTGCCCAGTTTCTGTTGAGAAATCTCCAGCTAGCCTTATGGGTTTTCCCTTGTAAGTTAAGGACTTCTTTTGTCTTGCTGCTTTTAAGACTTTTTCTTTATCATTATATCTTGCAAATTTAATTACAATGTGTCTTGTTGTTGGCCTGCTTTTGTTGATTTTGAAGGTAGTTCTCTGTGCCTCCTGGATCTGGATGTCTGTTTCCTTTCCCAGATTAGGGACACATTCTGCTATGCTTTCTTGTCTTTATTTAATAAAGAAACAAGAAAGGATCAGAGAAAATCTCCAGAAACAACAACAAAGCAAGTAATAAAATGGCAATAAATATAAATCTATCAATAATTACTTTGAACATAAATGGACTAAATGCTCCAATCAAAAGACATAGGGTGTCAGAATGGATAAAAAAAACAAGACCCATCTGTCTGTCACCTACAAGAGACTCATTTTAGACCTAAAGACACTTGTAGATTGAAAGTGAGGTGGCGAAGAAACATTTATTACACAAATGGATGGCAAAAGAAAGTCAGGAGTGGCAATACTCATATTGGACAAACTAGACTTTTTGTTCTTTTTTTTTTTTTTTTAAAGATTTTATTTATTTATTTGACAGAGAGAGACACAGCGAGAGAGGGAACACAAGCAGGGGGAGTGGGGGAGGGAGAAGCAGGCTTCCCGCGGAGCAGGGTGCCCGATGCGGGACTCGATCCCAGGACCCTGGGATCATGACCTGAGCCGAAGGCAGACGCTTAACGACTGAGCCACCCAGGCGCCCCGTAGACTTTTTGTTTTTGTATTGTTTTTATCCTGCCTTGGTATCTGGGTAGTACTGGCTTTTCTCATTTCGGTTTTTGAGTCCTCTCTTTTTTTTTCTTAGTTAATGTAGTTAAAGCATTGCAAATTTTGTTTATTTCTTTGGAAAAACTGGTCATTATTTTCAATGCTATGTTATTATTTATTCTGATCTCTATTTTATTTATTTCTGATTTTTCTTTGTTATTTCCTTCCTGTACTAAATTTCAGCTAGGTTTCTTCTTTTTTTAGTTCCTTGTGGTGTAATGTTAAGTTGTTTATTTGAACTTTTTTTCTTAATACAAGCATTTATAGCATAAATTTCACTCTAACATCTGCTTTTGCTACAACCCATAGGTTTTGGAATAGTGTGTTTTCTTTTTCTTTTGTCTTGAGGCATATTTTGATTTGCTATTTGATTTCCTATTCAGCCCATTGCTTGTGCAGTAGTGTGTTAATATTTACATACTAAATATTTAATATTTACATTGTAGATATTCCAGCTTTGTTTTATTGTTGATCTTTAGTTTTATACCATTGTGGTTGGAAAATATACTTGGTATGATTTCAGTCTTCTTAAATTTGTACTATTTGTTATATCTCTTTATGTGATTTAACCAAGGGATTCTTCTGTGTGTATTTGAAGAAAATTTGTATTCTCTTTTTCTTGGATGGAATGTTTTATATATGTCTTTAGAACCATGTATTTTTAAGTGAAGCTTCAAGGAAAAACTGTTCTTGTTGAAAAGAAAAATAACTTTAACCAAGAGTACTCATTTAAAATAAAGCATACCACGGGCCCCTGGGTGGCTCGGTCATTAAGTGTCTGCCTTCAGCTCAGGTCATGACCTGGGGGTCCTGGCATCAGCCCTGCTTTGGACTCCCTGCTCAGCTGGGAGTCTGCTTCTCCCTCTGCCTCTTCCCTTCCCCCTGCTCCTGTGTGTGTGCATGTGCTCACACTCTCTCTCAAATAAATAAATAAAATATTTAAAAAATAAAATAAAATAAAGCATATCAGAGGGGAGGTAGGTGGAGGGATGGATGAGATAGGTCAAAGGGATGAAGAGTACATTAATCATGACAAGCACTGATGTATGATGTATAGAATTGTTGAATCACTATATTGTACACCTGAAAATAATATAACACAGTATGTTAACTATACTGAAATTAAAATAAAAAACAATAAAAATTTTTCAAATAAGTAAATAAATGAAATCTGTGATGTGAGGTGGTGGCTGCAGAAAAGAAGAGGTTGATTCCTAGCCCATTCAAAAACTCTTCCTGGCTGAAAATAGCAGAGTAGGAAGAGAAGGTACAATAGTTTGCATATTCACTGGCAAAATTGGCACTTATTGACCAGAACTTTTCTGAGTAGGTTTTTCTTGATGAATAGCATCATGTGTTAAATTGAGTTTGAGTATTCATGGATGACTGCACTAAATTTATTTTTAAGCTTGGGAGCTTTCTAATTGTCTGTATAACCGAGTAGCATAATTGACACTGTATGTTAAAAATAACCAACTTGAACACATTTAGTGTTTTTTGCTCCAGTAGCATAAAGCCAGCTGGGTATCTATAAAAACAAATTTGAATAGCCATATGTATGCTCATCAAAACGGTAATATCTATGTTCTTAGGCACAAATAATTCAGTCATTTTTACCAGTTTCCAAATAGTGCAATGTCTATTATAAGACTTGAAGTAATATCATTTGAATGACTTGATCTTCTTTCACATGCAAATTCTTGGGTTTTGACTGCACCCCCCCACCATTATCTTCATGAGAAATAGAAATTCTACTGATCCATAAGCACCATCCTCTACACAAAAATTTTCCTTAATAGAACTCATTTCTCCTCTGAGCGACTTCAAAACTTATCGTGGCACCACTCATATTACACATGCTATATCCATAGTCTTGTTCCACAGTTTGCACTTTTCAGATGAAGTGCACTTTCAGCAAGACAATACTGATCAGAATAGTTAGAACGTATGAGTCAGAATTAAAATCATAATTATTTTTACATTATGGAAAAAGACGTTTTAAGTATCTTCCCATTCTGCCGCTTTCCCAGGGCTCTGACCATATGAAGTGCCCACTAAGAATCTGTTGAATAAGCAAATTAATGAATATGTCCTTCTTTATTAATAAGCTTGCTCCTTAGAGAACAGAAGAGTAATGTACTGCTCTGAACCAACAGAGCCGAGAGGCTTTCTCTGGGATGTTAAACCAAACCACTTATTTAGTCAGCCTGCAAACTCTATGTAAAATGCAGTCAAACAAATGGAAAGGAGAGCTCTGTCGAGATGAATATTAAATATATGAAAGAGGACTTTAGTAACTTATCACTTAATGAATGCCAAATAGCAGGTTTGTGCACCTCTTTCCGTGGCAGTTACAAAATTTAATTGTACAAATAACTCATGCTCTATGTGCTGTGTTATCTTTATTCATATTCTATAAGTCAAGGAAGACATCCAACTGGTTACTTGAAAGACAGAATACTGAAATAATATTACCATAGCATAATTTTAATAGCTTTTTAACTTCATTTTAGCAAAATTCTGGAGAGCATATTGCTCCAGTACTAAAAATTTATGGCCATAACACCTTTCTTCTTCTTCTTCTTTTTTTTTTTTGTCATTTTTGGAAAATGATGGCATCACCTTGGGAGAGGTCAGAAAAACTCTTGACTATGCTTGTCGTTCGTTGGCTTTAGGTAACTGAAGTTTAAGATGACCGGACATACAAAATGATGTGAAGGAACTGTACAAGTTTCATTGCCAGAACTCACTTTCCATTCAAAGAGTGTCTTGTATTTTAAAATGCACTAGTGCACGATCCATTGGTTTATTGATGGGTTATGGGGTGGGGTATAGGGTATTCAAAACAACTAGAAATATAAGAAACTTGTGGAAGGTAAGAAAAGCCATGAGGCAAAAGATTGAGCAGAGAACCTACAATACAGACAATACGAATATCAGCTAGACAGATGCCCAGCTTTCAAATTTGAAGACAACTGAAAGGGATTTCTATAGAATGACACCCTTTTGTAGCCCACAGTGGCCCACTGTAAAACAAAGTAAGAAGGCCCAATTTAAAACTTTTAGCTAATTTATTCTGTAAGTTAATGAAGGCTCATTCCTCGGCATTTTTCATAAAAACACAACAGAATTTTAACATTGATACACTCCTCTGGGGTGAATTCAAAGGTCCACATTGATTCCTTTCCAAGGATGGAATCAGTTCTCATCTTCTTTGTATTAAGGTCTTCCACATTAATAGTTCACGCTCTCTCAATTTGTATTATCCAGGGCTTTGGACCAACTAATTAGCTTTCTTAAATCTAGACACAATTTACACTGTAGCTCTGGGTTATGACAAATGAGCCCTTCCAACAAACAAATGATTTTAGAAGAAGGAACGAAACAGTCTTATGTTTTAAATTCTAAAACAAAACAAAACAAAAAAGCAGCCTAGTTGATGGACAGGGATGGGTAAAAACTGGGTCTATTTGGGAAGCAGGGGTACAGATGCGATTCTCAGGATTACACGTGTAGGTAAAAGCCTTGTCAGAGCCTTTAAAAAAGTCATTCCAGAATTATTTGTACCATCTGCATGTGGTGGCAGAGCACGGAGATGGAGCTAGAAGCAAGCAAGTATTTTCAGAATTCTGTTTTCACCAAAGCACCACTGCGTCAGAAGAGGACCCTTAGGAACTGGCACTGGGGAGCACAGACTTCCTTTCTGTGCCTGCAGAAAATGGTGAGAAAAATAAGCCAGGCTTGTTGCTCATCGTCCTCTTCTTCAAGGAGATTTTGAACATGAGAGCCTGACCTTCTGCATTCCAAACATAGAAAGATTTATTGTATTTCATGGCGGGAAGATCTTTAAATGTTGTGACTCATTCAGAAAGAAGACTTTTTTCATCATGGAAAACAAATTTATAGTCCTGGTGTGGTTGCTCTCAGGAGCAGTTTTACAACTTTTATAACTTTGGTTTCCACTAAGCTCAACAAGGGAGGATTATCCTAGTGAATGGCAGAGAGAGGCGCCACACGGCCTCACTTAGGACACAGGCTTTTGCTGTACCATCCTTGGTTTGAGAAGCATTTGGAAGTGTTCAAAAACTATATTAGGATATTCAGCCTAAGAAGATACTACTACCAGCTGTTTCCAAATCCAGTATTCCAGGAGGAGATCATTATTCATAAGGGGAACTGTCAATCATTTCCAGTCTATATAGACTCAGCGAAGTTATTTGCTAAAGGTTGCAGAACAAGATAATAGCAATGGAAGATAATTCCATCTTCAGAATCATTAGCAGTTTTCAGTGTTCAAAAACAAGTTCATGAAAGTTGTAAAGCCACGACGGTTTAAAACTGAGCTCTCTGTGAAAATCTACTGAAAGAAAATAGTTGACAGTTTTTGATAATAGATTTCTTAGACTGTTTTCTCATTTCTTCTATTGCCAATGCGATATGCAGTAATACTGAAAGTAGTAGTAGCAGCAACAGGAGGAGGAGAAGTAACAGCAGCGGCTCCAGTAGTAACAGCAGCTGCATAGCTAGAGTGGTAGTAGTCGCAGTACAGCTATCTATAGTAGTAGTAGTAGTAGCTAGAGGAGTAGTAGTAACAGTAACAGCATAGCTGTAGTAGTAGTAGTAATAGTACTAGTAGTAGCAGTACAGCTATCTATAGTAGTAGTAGTAGTAGCTAGAGGAGTAGTAGTAACAGTAACAGCATAGCTGTAGTAGTAGTAGTAATAGTACTAGTAGTAGCAGTACAGCTATCTATAGTAGTAGTAGTAGTAGCTAGAGGAGTTGTAGTGACAGTAACAGCATATATATATATATATATATATATATATATATATATATATACATATGTACGTACATTAATTGAAGAATACTTCATTGCTAAAAAGTGCTAACCATCATCTGAATTTTCGGCAAGTCATAATCACTGATCACAGATCATCATAGCAAATATAATCATGGTGAAAAAGTTCAAAATATTTTGAGAATTACCAACATGTGACACAGTTAGTACGTGAGCAAAAGCTGTTGGTAGAATGGCATCAATAGACTTGGTGGATGCAAGGCTGTCACAAACCTTCAATTTGTAAAATATGCGGTATCTGTGAAGCCCAGTGAAACGTGGTATGCCTATACTAAGCACTTCACTTGCATTAGTTCATTTAATGCCCAGTGTCTGTTTTATTGTTAGTACTAGGGAGAATTTTTAATGTATTAAGAAACTTGAATTTGAGAACCTCCAAAATATAGTGTTTATCTTACCTGCCACAGTTCTGAACCAACTGAGAAATAAGACGCATGGTGGAAAGTATTTTCTTTTTTATTTATAAAGTTTGCATAGGAGAATATTATTTATATATTTGAGCAAGTGAGTTTCCCAAAGGTGATCCCTTAAATTAGACAGATTGATCTACCCTGAAGGAGTAGGAGAAAGTGTGTGCTCCTTGATTGCTCACTCCCAGGGGAAGAAACCCGGAAGGGCTGAGTTATGCAGGCTGAGCTTCTCCTTGCACTCATCAGTCAGGTTGGGGATTTCACTCTCGTAAGGCAGAGGGAGTGTGGGGCTGGAGATAGGTCAAGAATGAAACACTAATGCGCATTAGGAGGGGCGGGAAGAAATGTCTTCCCTGCTCTCAAAGTTTTCAGATTTTTGTTGCTTCCTTCCCTGCTAGCTCGACCCACCAGACTTCACCATTAAGTCGATGTTCAAGATGTGCTGAAAGCTCCCTCAAAGCATGAGGCTAACAAGCTATCAAGGAGTCCTGCTCCCCTTCCAATAAAGTTATTCCCTCAATGTGCTTCCCTAAGGTTTGGAGTACGCCCTTGAGACCACTGGTTGACAGTAGAGATTTCACCACTAGGTTTTCACTCAATACATTTGGGCCCATTTGTAGATCAGGTACTATATTATATGTTTAAGAAAACAAGCTTATTTCATTATATTGTATTATCGTAATACTAGATTCCTCCAGGGAGGGAGGATTCCTAGTAGATTTTCCATTAGCCCTTGAATCCTGGTCTATTTCCATCCATCATACTTGGTATTTCTAGAGCAAATCTTCCTATAAATAACGGGCACGTATTAACCTGGTAACAAGAGGAGAGGCTATTTTTGAGGAGAAGAGAGAGCCATCTCTGAAGTGGATAATGGCATGTTAGGAAAGAGAAATGGGCAAGAAATATCTGAAACTGGCCATTGGCAGTAGCAGATGTTTTCTTATGGAAGAGTGAACAGAAGCACTGACCAGACCAAATGTGACATCAGTTCCAAACTCTAATGAATTGTCTTTAAAGGACAAGATCAGTTTTGTCATTAAAATGTTAAAGGGCTTGACTACTACCACACTTTACTCTGTTCCTTTATTTTAGAAAGTGGCAATTTGGTCCTTTTTCAAGACCACATTTTGTTTATGTGCCTTGTTCAAGATGTGGCAAGTAACATGTCAGGCAAATCAGATTTAATTAATCTCTACTTGGCTTCCTTAATTAAAATAAAGAGAAGATAAATTCTCTTACATTGCCTATAAATACATCTTTCATAAATAGAACGTTCATAAAAGTACTGAGTATGTTATGAGTGTGTAGTCTATTCAAAATTGAAATCAGAAGATATTCATTCATTGACTCATCTGGGGCAATATCTTCAGTGTCTAGTAATAACAAACCATTCCTATGGGATAATTTTATAATGAGTTTGACTTTCCCCAGAAAGATATACAAAAGATGATTTTCTGAGAGTAAAGGGGAAATCTTCCTTTAATACCTATTCTTTCAATTCCTTTTTTACTTATTCTAATGAAATCGTTTGTGGTTTTATTAATCGGTCATTTCAGACTCAGTAGTCAAGGAAAGAGATCCAAAATGTTAATTTTAAATTCCCTTTCTTTCCTTCTTTTGGGACAGAATCTGAAGCATCAAGATTTGACCTTTTCTTTAACACTAAAAATTTCTGAGGAAGGTGGAAAGATTAATCTGTGGAAATAGCACTGACCAATTTTTAGCTATGTCCCTGGATATACCAAGAAACCTAACCCAGTATTCCAGGGTAGTAGATTCTAGTTGTAATATATGATCTAAATTGTATTTCAGGCAAATAATTTAACCAAAATTAGGAAAGATGATGTGTAGGACAGGAACAATTAGAAATTAAAGATCTAATATTTCAGGATTGAATGCATAGATGTTGGAGTATTCCTGTAAATACTGCTATGGGTCACTTACATCCCACTTATGTCATTAAGTGAGTTAAAACAACAACAACAACAAAAGAAAGACCTTGGGTGATGAGGTAAAGATATCGAGTTTATTTCTGGACACAATTTGAAGATGCTGCTTGGACATCATTGTGGCATGATGAAGTTGAAAGTCTGGATCCTATGCTCAGGATAGGGCCAGACTACAAAGATAGATTTGAGATACATACGTTTTGTATGATATTTAGAGAATAACTAGTGGGGTCACCACACCCATGGATGGAATATCACCCACAGAGAAAGTAAGATGATGATCCTGCAAATTGGTAAAAATGATAAAGTTTTTAGAAGCAGTAGTCTTCAAAGAATTCTGAAGAAAGAAAAATCAGAGTCACAGTGGGGAGTAAGAGTGGGGAGAACGATCATCCCCTAGGTTACATATAATACCAGACATTCCTGTAGTGTTTATACTACATTATATAGTTTTTTTCTTCTATTAGTTTTATTTTTATTTTTCAGCTTTATTGAAGTATAATTGATAAGTAAAAGATGTATATATTTAAGGTGAACAATGCGATGATTTGATACATATATACACACACACGTGAAATGATGAACACATTCAAGCTGATTGACACATCCATTTCCCTCACATGGTTATCAGTTTTTGGCATGTGCGACAAGAACACTTGAGATCTCTGTTAGCAAATTTCAAGTATACAATACAGTATTAACTATAGTAACCATTCTATACATTAAAGTTTTGTATTACTATTGTGAGAAAAAAGGGAAAAAGAAACCACGATATACATATGGATCTATTTTGCTGGATATTGATGGTGATCTGGACTATAGAAAATATCTCAGAAGTGAAAGTTTCAGCATACTGTCCTCATAAGTGCTCACATATTCATTCTTCTCTTATTCGGGTTACACTTGGAAGGCTCTGACGAACTATTATTAGCCAACAGGATGATTCAAACAGCTGTCTATGTGTCAATGTGCCCCAAACACTGATAGTTTTGACTCTTGTCTGTAGGTATGAATTATTTTATTCACAAGGGTCATAATGATTTACTCTGTTTCTTTTCAGTTTCCCATACACTTTTAACTATAAATCCACTTCTAAAGTCCCAACTGACAACTAGGTCAGTGTTGGACAAACATGGGTACTGTGAATTGACAAAGAATTAAGCATCTGCCTTTTTTATCAGAGGACGTAGGGGCCCAGTTTCAATGCAGTAGCAGGTGCTTCTCGGGGGAAAAAAAAACCACATTCCTGACTTTATACATCAAACACATTTACCTACCTGTAAGCAAGAAATAGCCAAGGTGACTACCTAACCACTGTGAATCTACCTCATCTGCATTTGAAGTTAAATTTTGTGATACTATGAATAAATCAATTTTTTTCTTTCCAATCACACATGGAAAATGTTATTTAGTTAAGGACACAGATAAAATCATTTTGTAGAATTCAAAAAAGTGGGAGGAAGAAGTTATATGTTGAATGTGTGTGTTCACATGTATATGAATGTGTGCTCCCATATGTGGATACATCTAATTTAACCACTTTTAATATAGTCAAGATTGCTAACAACCTTATTACTAGGGAAGGGGTAAAAAAATGGCCCATATAACAGATTAAGAAACTGAGGATTGAGGAGCTGAAGTAAGCTCTGATTACAGAGTAAGCTCCTTGGCTAATTTGACTTTGTATTGCGCTGAGCAAAGTGTCTGGCCAACAGCAAGGTCATCAGGAAGTTTGCTGTGACTAACTGACTGACTCTAGAAAGATTCACACTGACGTGCTTAGCTACAAAATGAGAATTGAGCTCAGTTTCCCTACCTAGCTCCAGTTTTTTAGTATACAGTAAAGTAAATAAAAACCAGCTTATTTTCCTTGAAGAGTATAAATTCTAGTCCCTGCATTTTCATGAGTGATATTATGCTACATGGATCATCACAGCTTGAACCATAAAGATCAAGGCGAACACTGCATTTTTTGTAAGTAGTACAAAATGTGAGTGTATTAAATCACTAATTTCTCCTCCATGTACATTGGAATTAGGTGTCTGAACCAGTTACCAGTTTGATAATTAAGCAGTAAGTTTAATTAAGTAAGTTGAAAATAAAAAGATTAATAAGTGCCAGTATGACAAAGAAAACAGCTATTTAATTAATTATTGTAGTCTTACATAACACCAATTTATGATTCACATTTTAAGGCATGGAATGACTCTAAATTTTATGCTGTTATAAAAAAAATTTTCTGACATAATATTGTTGTCCTGACACCTATTGGTTGGACAGACTTTACCGTGGATTCCATCAACATCTGGATTTGAAAGTGACCTCAGAAGAATCAGAGCCCCTCAGAGAGTACCTTCTCGGTCTTTTAATGCTTCTAAGAATGGCCTTTTGGGCACCAATGTTTCTGGAATTTAATACAACAATGCATTTTTATTCTCACAGCACAAAATGTCAAAAACTTTCTTTAATGTCATTTAAAAAATCTTAATAATTTAATTATCATCTAATATATCTTTTCCTATAAGAAAAATAAGGGAAATATTTAAATATAAAATTTCTTCTGAAGAGCTAGATGTCTTATATATGTCATCATTTCCACAAATTTACATTAAAAATGTTCATATTTACTTGAAAATAAGCTTTGAGAATTTTTTTTTTTTTACTGTTTCAAGAGGTATAAAGTACCATAAGGTCAACATTTTGAACTGGCTGAGGAAATATAAAAGACTGATTATTTCAGTCACAAAATCCAATTGTATGATACTAGCTTGTTGAAGAAAAGAGCTGGATACCCGAATTCCTAGCCTTATGCATTTTCACAAACCTTTTAGTTTTTCATTGAAAATGGATTTGACTAAACTTTTCTATTTTTTCAGTAAAGTAAATGTTCTTAAAAGCCTATTATTCATTGCTCAACAACAAAAATTGTTCAGCTCCTGACTTTATTCTGAAGACAGAATGTACTGTTATCCTTTTTCTGTTAGCAATATACTTGGTATTTTGATAATGGAAAGAATATGAATTGCATTATACTGTGATCAACATCATTTCAGAAATTTTATTCTTTTGGCATAATATATACATTCTCTTAGAATATAAATACTTCTCCATGATGTAAGTTTATGTAAGTACATGGCCAAAACTAATTTGGAGTTACTGAAGCAATGCCCAAGAATCAAGAGTGGAAGCCGAGTTTACATGATACTCAGCTAAAAGGAATTCTCCAAAGTCTATAGATATAGCCAGAAAGACTCAGTAGTAAATTTTCTAGTACTAACCGATAATTATAGCATACTTCATTTGTGTAACTCAAATAACTCTTAGGTGTTCTCATTTATTTTGAACCTCTTATATTTTTCTGCTTCTCAGATTCTCAGAAGCATATGGAACTATGATGGATATACCTCATCAAGAAAAGGAACTTGGTAAGTCTTCTGGTATCTCCTATCTGAATCAACTATTTGCATGGAAAGCCAGTTTTATATGAAAACAAAATGGTAATTTTAGATAAAAGAATCAAAATACTGGGGTGCATGGGTGGCTCAGTCGTTGGGCATGTGCCTTCGGCTTGGGTCGTGATCCCAGGGTCCTGGGATTGAGCCCTGCATCGGGCTCCCTGCTCAGCGGGAAGCCTGCTTCTCCCTCTCCCACTCCCCCTGCTTGTGTTCCCTCTCTTGCTGTGTCTCTCTCTGATAAATAAATAAAATCTTAAAAAAAAAAAGAATCAAAATACCACATAATTTTTTTAAAGATAATGAAGGAACCTTGCCATGAAATCACACTACTGCCTGCCTGCTCAAACTCATTTCCACTAACCCACTCATAGGCACCCATGTTCCAGTCCTATCAGAGAATGTCTCATGATCGAAATATGCCTTCTTTCTTGCAAATTCAAGTCTTTGCCCTGCAAGTCCTCAACATTGAATATCATTCTTCCATATCTTTTCCTGGCCAATTTGTAGTCCTAGAAGACTCATTACAGTTTCATCTCTTCTCAAACTATCTTCCCTGACCTGCTTAGCTGGAGCCATAACTGTACTCTGGGTCACCATAATGTTTTGTACATATTTCCTCTTACAGCTTTTCTTATAGGTATTGTTTAGTTACCTGCCATTCTTACTGGACTGTGTGCTCCTTGAAGGCAAAGGCAGTAGATTTTATCTTTGCATGTCTAGTTTCTTGAAGGAATTAATCTCTTCTCTTCTCTCTGTCCACATCCCACAATAAGGGATTTCATACCCAGTAAATCCTCAGCATATGCTAGCTGGCTGATGTCTGATTTATTGAAATCACTCTATCATAAAATCTTGTACATATTAAATATTAAGATATGTATAATTTATGTCACACTTATTTTCAAAAACTATGAGGCAGCTTTAAAAAAACCTAAGGACAAATATATCACAAACCCGAGATGAGGTAACCAAACTGGGTTTTATGGATCTCATTTACTTGCCCTTTATCATCCTTGAATATGTGAAATTATAAATTGGACATTAAACCTTAATGTAAAATTTTTTTAAGCTATCCTTTATCTTATATTAGACAGAAGGTGAGAGAGAGTGTGTCACCAATGTTTTGGAATTTAGTATCACAATGCCATATACCGAATGTATGGGGGCTAATTGAATAACATTACAACAACATTCTAGGAAATCATTCTTGTCAAAAGTATTTCCAGAGGTGATTCTTGATTTAGTTATTTTGCCAGATGGCTGTGTCAAGTTCTATATAAATGAATATTGGCTCCCCTATGGTGGGAGGAAATTAGCAAGTAAATCAGGTATGAAGAATTCATAAGAAGGGAGTCTTTAAAGCTGCAAAATCTTTTAAAGTGACCCATTTCATAAAAGAATATGTCTTAAACACTGATGTATTTCAAAAGGGTCAACACATATTATGCTTGATTTCTAAGAATTCTATAATAATTTCAGAGATGAAAATTTGAAGTTAGGATATTTTATAAAACATGAAGATTATTAACAGTAAGGTAATGGTAGAGTATATGAGAAGAAAAATAATGATTTTTGGGTTTTTTTCTAGCTTAGAACAATCTCTTTACTTACCCGGTGGAAATCTCTTCCGCTTTTTCAGGTAGCAGATCATGCATAATTATATTTGTTAAATATACATATGTAAAGGTTTGATACTACCTAATTAGTATAACAGCTAATACGTTAATGGTTCTATTTAAAACTTTATCTGGATAATATTTCCTATATTAATAATATAAAATTTGTATTATTCCAACCACATTAACATTTTCCTTTTGTAGCCTATATCAATACATATCTATAGCACACAGTTTAGTACTTACACCATAGTTTCTTGTATTTCTCTATCATCTACCTATAAAACAACAATAGCAACAATAAACCAAGATATAACCAAGGACACTCCTTACTCCTTCAGCTGGGTCCAAGGCCATAATCATATTTCTTGACTCCTCTGCCAGCCATTCTAGATCCCAATCTCAGGCATCACTTTTGTTGGTCTAGGTTCCTTACCTCATAGGGAAATCACTGAGGGGTCTCAGCACCTGGTTACCATGTCCTTGTCAAGTGGTAATTGCTCTAACATTGTCCATTCATGGTTATTGCCAGGCATGGAAGCACCAAGACCAAGAGTCACCTAGTGACTTCTTTGAGTTCTAGACATAACTCTTCCTTACCACCACTATATAGAGGCTATTCCACTTCTGAAAAACAGGATCAATTACCAGTGCCAGTATAATAATTCCCTTTTTAACTCAAGATCTCTTGGCAAAAAGAACCATGAATGACCAGATGGCCATGGCATTAGGCTAAGTGGAAACCTTATATATCATCTGATAGAAGTTTCCCTTACTAGAAACCAGAATCTTTAATCTGGCAGATCTTTAAGTTGAACAAATAGGAACTATAAGTTCCCTAAGTGGACAACTGGGAGTGAGGGTATGATGGTGCAATTTATGTCTGACCTATAGTCACCCTGAATACTTAGCCTGACTTCCAGTTGTCAGCATCTTTGTTTCTTTCCCTGGATGCCAGAGTATTAATTAAAGACCCCAGGAGCAGTTGTCAATAAGTTACTGACTGGAATTTTATCTATGGAAATTCAAGATCTCTTACTTCCTGATGGTTTAACTCTGAACCATAGGTTTAAGTGAGCTCATAGTTACTCTACAAGATTCATAGTAAAAACCTTATAATATATAAGTCCAAGGTTCATAGTAAAAACCTTATAATAGAGGAGCATTTTTTTGGCTCCTTCCCTCTCACTTTCTTACAGGCTTACTAGTGAGCCCTTTACCTCTCCAATAAATTACTAACTTTGGGATCCTTGCCTCAGTTTCAGTATCTGGAGTAATGCACATTAATTCAAAGAGGCCACTTGTATTTCCAGTCCTTGGTCATTAGATCCAACTATTCTGGCTATTAGGATCATGGTACTGCATAACTGTTACTAGTTCAAAATATATATCATATATTGATAAACAGCATCCCAGCTACAGTGTCATTCTTCCCAATCTGGTACTTATAGTTGCACCTCTAAGAAGCCATTCAACTTCCTATCATGCCAGTTGCTGCTGGATGATGCCATATACTCAAAGAACCAAGAGATTCTGTGGTTGCACAATGTTGCACATCCTTCACTGTAAAGTGGGCCCCTCAGTCAAGGCAATGTTACATGGGATCCCATAATGATAAATTAAACACTCTGTGAGCACTTACATAGTAATGCTGGCTGAGAGACTGTGAATAGGGGTGGTAAACTCATACGTGGAAGATGATAAATCTCACTAAATATGAATTGCTGCCTTCCTCCCCAGTTAGGTGGAGAATTTCAAAAAAAGCGACTTGCCACCCAGGGGCTGGCTTGACTCCTCAAGGAACGGTACCTTACCAAGACTTCGTGTCAGTCTCTGCTGCTACTGACAGGTCGCAAATTTAGTAGTAGTAGTAGCTAAATCAGCCTTGGTGAGAGGCAGCCCATGCAGTTGGCCCATGCACAGTCTTAATCCCTTCGAACATGACTTTTCCATTCATGGATCCATTGTGTTAGCATTGGAGTGGCCAAGCATAGAGGCTAAGTAGCATCACCCTTTGTTTCTAATTACTGAGACCCTCTCCTAAGACTCTGGTGGTCATAGGAATCTTCCAGGCAGAGTTGTAGGTACTTGCAGTTGAAAGTTGTTGAGTCAATCTACATAGCTATGTTGACGGCCAAGCAGATGTAGGTAGAGTGACAACTGAGTCAGCCAGTATAATGGACACCATAGAATACATTTTTCATTGAATCCCCCTCAAAACTTCCCTGAAAACTATTACTTTCTCTTTAATCCAATTCTAACTTTAAACCAATTGGCTTAGAGAGTCTAAACAACTTTCCTATAAACTTCAGTATTTTGATTCTTTTTTTTTTTTTAAGATTTTATTTATTTATTTGACAGAGAGAGACACAGTGAGAGAGGGAACACAAGCAGGGGGAGTGGGAGAGGGAGAAGCAGGCTTCCCGCGGAGCAGGGAGCCCGATGCGGGGCTCGATCCCAGGACCCTGGGATCATGACCTGAGCTGAAGGCAGACGCTTAACGACTGAGCCACCCAGGCGCCCCAGTGTTTTGATTCTAATTGCCATGCTCCTTTCATGAAATCCCAGCAACATTTAAGAGTTCTCCATTTGCAGGTTTCCTCAAAGAATTACTATCTTTGGTTTCCGAATAGTGAGTAAAATATTGATCATAGCTGGGCCTCAATCCTTCCCAAAATATGTAATGCATTTTATTTATTTATTTATTTATCAGAGAGCGAGAGAGAGCACAAGCAGGGGGAGTGGCAGGCGGAGGGAGAAGCAGAGTCCCTGCTGAACAATGAGCTTGATTTGGGACTGGATCCCAGGACCCTGAAGGCAGATGCTTAGCTGATTGAACCACCCAGACATCTCCCAAAATATGTAATTTAGATTGTATGAAAACATTAAGAAATGTTATAGGTAATGGCAGAGAAAACAGAACAGAAGCCATAATGGTTGCTGTTCAAGCTAAAGGAAATTACTTTCTGGTGAGAAACAGGAAAAAAGAAAAACTAAGTTTTCTTTCAAAGTAAAAAGCAGTATCAACAAGTTGGAAAGCTGCAGGCGTAGTGCTTGCCCACATCCATATTACAAAATGGTATTCTCGTGTCAGCCTGCTATGTGGAATGCATAGTGAGCACAACTGTTCTGGTTGACATTTCCAATCCTTCTTTCAGTGGCTATTGAGACTGAGGCCATGGGGATGGGGGAAAAAATCAACCTATCCAAAAACACAGAGAACATGAAGGCTGAAAGCAGACTCAAAAACAAACATACAGAACCTCATACTGTGAAGAAACATACTGTCCTTACCGCCTGGTTGTTTCTATTGATTTTTTGGGTTAGAAGCAAGATATGCATCTAAGAAGGAGGAAATTCTCAGCTTGGTACTTCATTACCAGAAATGTAATTTCTGCCTGAAGGTCTGTGTAACCCATATAACTCAGCCTGTGTGTGGTGGCAATTCAGAGAAATAGTCTCAGAAAAAAAAAATTCTCCAATTTTTGGTTTTTCAATAAAATAGAAGTCAAAATAAATTTAAAATTTTGTTTACAATCTCTGACATTGTCGACATTCTTCCTTTAAATTCTCTTTTTGCCATTTTCAACTTCTAACACAAATTCCAGGACATCCTCCCTCTGTCCTTTTGGACTACTTGATACCTGCCCTTTCTTCCTCTACCTTCTTGGTGCTCTTATTTTATTCTGTGAATAATTCTTCTTGTTTCAAAAGAATAATTTTTGTTTTGTTACACATTAATATTTGTACTCATATCCTCATGAGACATTAACATTCATCCTAGGTCATTGCCCAAATCAGGATAGGAACTCCCTAGTTAACCCTTGGTATCCAATGTGGTTATAAATAGTAAATGCTACTTATATTAAAATTACATATATATATATATATATAAAAAATACACATCCATAATATGTATCAGTAAATGCTAATATGGATATATATTCCTATATATGGGTAAATATAATGAATATAATTACTCAATGTATAGAGAGAGATTTGCTAAGCCCTATTGGTAATAATTTATACATTTTAAGTCATGTAATAACTTATAAGAATGTTAAGGAGTAGTACTCCAATTGGCCTCATAGTTGAGAAAGACTGGGGCTCAGTGAATTTATACAAATTGACCCAAGTCAACACGTGGCTATTAAGCAGTAGAACTGGAATTCAAAACCAAGGAGTTAGGTCCTAACTCTTAAATCACACTCTGGACTGTCTTTCTCAGAAGAGATTTGAGTGTCTTAGATGCTTATTCAGGGACCAGGTGGCCCCATTAAAGGGTAGCTGAATACAGTGCAGCAAAAGCCAGTTATGAGATGGTAGAGGAGGTTTTAGTCAGAAAATTGCTCTTCTTCTGTTGCCCAGGAGATGACCATTGACTTTCATTTATGTTTTATAAACCTCATCCTCAGTAATTGGTAGTCAGTTTGTAAATTGTGAAGTTGTTGTCAGCCAATAATATTGCCTACCAGAGCAATTGCTCTGGTCTTGGGGAGGGTGAGGTGCTTGAACAGTAGTCAAGGTGTTACATTCACTAAATCAACGTGGGGTCTGCTTTATGGAGGCGTTATAGAAAAAGAGTAAAGTATATCATTGTCATTCCTAAAATACCTGGACTCATAATGGTTATCTTATGAATTAAACATGAATTTGTTTTTATTTTTCATTGCATATATAATACATGTCCCTTAGAAAAAGTTCAGGAAATAAAGATAGGCAAAATAGGAATGCATAAAATGACATAATGTATTTGATTCTCTTCCTTTTGTATGCATGCAAATATTTGCAATCTTATTGAAGTCAAATTATACCCTATATCATGCTCTATTCTTTTCTCACTTAATATATAGTAAATACATCTCCAGACCAATAAACTTAATTCTACATCATAAAATAACATCTACATATTATTCTGTTATATTATTTTAATAAAAATATTCATTAAGCATATTGCATTAATACAATACCATTAGGTATTGTTGATACAGTTAGGAATTTTTTTAAGATTTTATTTATCTACTTATTTATTTTTAAGATTTTATTTATTTATTTGCGATAGAGAAAATGTGAGAGAGAGCAAGCACGAGCAGGGAAGGGGTAGAGGGAGAGAAAGGAGCAGACTCCCCACTGTGCAGGGAGTCCAATGCGGGACTCAATGCAGGACTCGATGTGGGACTCCATCCCAGGACCCTGGGATCATGACCTGAGCTGACGGCAGATGCTTAACCAACTGAACCACCCAGTTAGGAAATTTTAAAAGTCCCTATCCTCATGGAGCTTACAGTCTAGTGGGAAGAGGCTGCCATAAGTAAACCAGGGAGTAAAACATGCCAGATAAGCCATGTACGTCAGATGCAGATAAGTGTTATGCGAAAATTTTCAGAAGACTAGCTAAGGAGAATGAGAGTTTCCATTTTAATTGGCCTGCTATGAGACAGCCTCAAGAAAAAATTATTTTAACAACGACTTGATTTGACCAATCTTCCGTAGTCCCTTCTTAGGTTATAGTTAAAATCAAGCAACTAAACAATGGCTATCTTTGACTTTTGCGTAGCTGTCCATTTCTTCTTCTAGGTCAAGAGAGAAAAGCAAAGTTTCTGTAGTTCACAAAAGTACATCTCATGGATTCCTGAGTTACTTTGTTAAATTGTCTTCCTGAGCATTTCATATCCTCACCGACCTTTGCCCATCTCCTCATCAAATCTTGACACTCTCATTCACTCTTCTTTATAAACTTTGTTAATCTGATGGGGGAAAAATATTTTTCTTTCTCCCTCATTTATTATGAAATTATTATCAATGTTAAGTATTTTATATTTAATTATATTATTGCATATTAGTTAAATCCTTAAAATTATTTTTATGAAAAATTTTTTTCCGAAAGAATACATGAACAATAGTTTAATAATGCAAATGGTACCAAAACACCTGTATCATAGTTACCTGCAAGAACTTTCCCTACTTCATCCTTCATCCATCCCAGGATCAACCACCTGAAAACTTGAATTCCATTTTCTGGCACTTATACATCATTGTATTTTTAAATACTTAATATATTTATGTCTGATTTATCAGTTTTAGATATTATTGTTTTCCCATCACAGTGTGATGATTTAGCTCATTCACTTACCATCCTATCTTGTTCTCCTCTCCCATCCCTGAAAACTTTAATATATTGATATTTGGTGTTATAATTTACACTCAAGAAAATGTTATTCACAGATGAGGGTTGTAATGTATTGTGATTATGTGTAATGTATTGTGATTATGCTATTTTTTTTAGGATTTAATAATTGCTTTGTTTTCCTCTTTACTTAATTTCCTGGTACCTGTTCCTAATTCTTTCTACATCAAGCAAGACTTTTCAGTACTATTTTCCACAAAGCCAATCATATGAGGTGACTTGCTAGTTGAATTTTCCTTTTCTTGGAGTAGCCATCTTAGAGATCTTTTATCTAGGCTAATCACCCTGCACATCTGGTCCACTGTTACAATTCTCCAATTTCCCTTCACCATTATCTTCTCTATACCTGCATCAGTACTTCTGCTTTCTATACTCAGAGTCATGCCCTTTATCAATTTACCCCATTGATTTGGTAGAGAATATTCTTCAGTAGCTTACCAAGAAAGGATTTATGGGAGATAAATAAATGGGAGACCCTGCATTGTTCGATTTACCCTCACAGTTGATTGATAGTTTGGCTACACATAGAGTTTTAGGTTACAAATTATCCTCCAGATTTTAAAGGCATTACTCCATTACTCCATTACCTTCTAGCTCCCAGAGTTGTTGAAAAGTCAAAAAGCATTCTGATTCTTCATCCTTTGCATGTGAGCTGTTTTTCCCCAGCCCTCTGGAAGCTTACAGAATCCTCTCATTACCTCAGTGATCTAAAGTTTCAAAATCATGGACCTTAAGCCAAGCTGCTTTTATCTAGACACTCTCTGGGCCCTTTAGTCTGAAACCCATGGCTGTCACTTATGGGAAATTGTTTTGAATTATTGCACTAATGATTTCCTCCCATCCATTTTCAATATTGTTAAAGATGTGGCATAACATAATACATATGTGGGAGGGTCCTTGATACTTTAATTGTGCTAAGGGTTAATATCAGGGATCTTATATTCTTTGTATTAACTTGATAAATAAATTTGATTAAGTATAGTCATAGACTTCTAAAAAAGCATCATATATTCTTCCTTTTTTGAAGATAAAATTCCTAGAAGTTGTAGAGATGTTTACTTAACTTTTAATGTGTTGGAAGTTATAGGGTACCAATCCTTCATCTGCCACATCCTGGCCTCTGACCAAGTTGCAAGGAGGCAAATAAAATAAAAGTAACAGCTTTACTACCCGTAATACAAAAATTTCTGATGAACTTGGTTTAGACGTGACATTGCCTCCTATCTCTGCCTTTAAACTGAATTTAAATACCCTTTCACCCAAGATTGCAAACTTTTCCATGGAGAAAGAGGTCTGCCCAGTGAGTTTATCACGTCATAGCTGAAGAGGAGGAGAAAAATCGTTCTGCTTAAGACAGTGATAATTCAAGAGAAAGGAAAATGAGAAAGCCATTTCTATTTCATTTTAATGCAGTGATTCTGCCTTTGTCAATGGACTTTATGAATGTCAGACTTTCCTTAATTTTACCAATCAGATAAGGTATACTTCCTCCAGTAGAAGGAAGAAAGTAAAGGTCATGGAGAATTCTAGAGTGCTTATTCCAGCTTTCTTCAAGTGGCAAAGAAAGCAGAAATTATTTCTTTATTATCTTGGCAGGGACAAGGAGACAGTAAAAGTGTACCCCTGCATCTACATTTGTGATTCTTGAAATTTTAGCATGCATAAATATAATCAGGGAAGTTTAGTGAAGTGCAAATGTATGGGTTTCACTTCAGAGATTCTCATCTAGTATGTCTGAATAAGACATCCAGAAGTTCAGGAAAATGCATTTTAATAAGCTTCTCTGTTGATTGTTTTTCATATGGTCTTGGGATTCCACTTGGAGAAACACTCAACATAATGTCAAGTACCTGTATACAAATTTTGTAAATTCAAACAAATAATAAACCCAGGACTAGCTTCATGAGTTTATGAATTTTTGTTTTTTCTTGTTGTCATCAGAGTGTGTGAGACGTGAACATAATCCAAACCTTAATGTTGTATAGGTTTGTTTTGTTTCACATTCACTCTCACAGGTAGTCACTTTCCTAATGGGAGTTCCCAAATAGCAGGTAACATTTTTTTATTATTATTATTATTATTATTATTATTATTATTATTATTTTTCCATTACACCAATGTGCCACAATTCTTCTTCACTCATATAGCCTCTTCATCACTGCTGACAACACCTTTTCTTTCCTTCCATCTTCTTTTTATTGGCCTGCAGAACTCCTAAAAATACATATTTCAGATTTTATTTTAAATGTCATTCTGGACATCAAGCTTGAGTCACATCACTATGTTATTTATTCTTAAAGAGCATTGTACATCTCCACCATTACCATTTTCACAATTAATAGTGATAGAGCTGTTTGTCTGAATATTTCACTAATGCTTGTCCTCACCATTTGACTATAAGCACCAATAGAACATATTCATATTAATTATCTTTCAGCCTTCATTGAAAAACACCTCCTAAGTATTTCCAGTTCTTACTAGAGTTCCTGCTTCATTATAGCCACTAATTCAATAAGTAAAGTAGGTAAGATTCTGGTTATAAGTTACAATAAACCCTGTGTCATGAAATGAAATGAGAAATGGTAATAAACCTGTTTTTTTAGTATTATAAACAGTATATCAATATTTTATTTTCTAATTTTACTCTTATTTTCTTATTACATCAATGGCACACATTTTGTAATTTTCTCTACATTCCAAGAAGCATTCAATAATCCCTCTTTAGTAGCAATAATAATAATAATATCCATCGATTACTTCATTTTATTATTATAACAGTCCTATGAAGCAGGTATCACGATTATTGAATTATATTATTTTGGTTAGAATTTTACATATAATTGATTCCTTTCAGATTTTATTACTATTATTTAAATGATACTGAAAGGTAAGCACTTTATATATTTTTTAAAGACTTTATTTATTTATTCATTTTAGAGAACACGTGTGAGGGGTGGGGAGGGGCAGAAAGAGAGGGAGAGAGAATCTGAAGCAGACTCTACGCTGAGCACAGAGCCCCACATGGGGCTCAATCTCACAACCCCAAGATCACAACCCCAACATCATGACCAAAAGTTGGACGCTTAACTGACTGAGCCACCCAGATGCCCCCAAAGGAAGCACTTTAATTGTGGGATTTATATGGAACACAAATTTTAGAGATCATTACTTGAGTTTCATCAAGGCAATTAAGATTGATTATTATTATTATTATTATTACGGCAACAGCAACACTATAGTTTTAACATAATTACTTCCTTTTTATAATAAGGAATTTATTTTTGTGTTCTATGCTGAGGGACATAATTAGAATCATATTTATAAAAGTTATCTTTATGATATTAGCCACAGTTTATATTGCTAATAAGTGATTTTATAATATAAATAAAAATGTCTTCTATTTTTAATATAAGAAGAAATAATTAGCTAATTTCTAGAAAAAATACTAATATTCCATTTATGTATAATTTATTTCAAATTAAGTTTAAATAGAAAACAAACTTAATATTTTCTAATTATCTGTATAGGAAAAAATAATTTTAGAGAACCTATTTCATATTTAGTAAGTCCTTACTGTGCAATTTAACTCTGCAGGTTTAAAAAAAAAGAAGGAGAAAACAGGTCTCAATGGAAGATGTCTAGTAACTAAATTTTGAAACAAAAAAACCCTCAAAATCAGCCCTGAAAAACATAGTCCTCTGCATAGAGTACCTATATTATCTGATAGCTTCATTATGAATTATATTTATGTATTTCCAAAATAATTGACATTTTGCTCAATGTCCCTTTTCACTGACGGATTAATGGCAGTTTTTTCAGATGAAATTCAACTTGTATTTTTAAGTATTCACAAGTTAAAAGATTAAAATGAAATTTATAGATATTCAAGCTGGATAACACTATTCAGAAATAGTTCTTAAATTAGTGAGTGACTACATTTTACTGCAATTAGTGTTGATTATTATAGCCTTATACTTATTAAGTGTTCAAACTTCACTAGAAGCTCTTCACTTCCTATCTGAGCCTTGAGCTTCTCTTTGCACACGTAAGCCACATCAGTGTGGATGACCCCCAGCGTGGCACAACCATGTGATCAAGCATGTCCGCTGTCATCTGAACACCATTCTCATTTTTTCTACACCTGCTGTTTGTGTGGCAAGGCTGGAAGCCTGGAAATTATATTTGATGGGCTCTTGCCATCTCTAGCTTAGGTTTTGCCACTGAGAGGTATGCGCAGCTTAAAAGGTGGAAGAGAAGTAGACATCACTACTCCTTTGACAGTGATGGGTGCTAACTGAACTTCAGTTGAGAGCAGAGGTCAGTAGATTCCAGACATTCTACAAATCACCTGCTTGAGTTCTACGAGCAATGAGCTCATCTGTAGTGGTTTCTTGAAACTGTTAAAACTGCCAGACTTCCTGGAACCAGAAATGGGTTTGTCTGACCTCTGACCGTGCAGGCTTTGCTGTGATTTGTAAACAACTAATCTCCACATCAGATACCATTCTCTTTGGGGTATTTAGAGTGTTCTCTGTTTTTTGTTTTTTTTTTTTTCCTTAACTGAAAATGGACTAAGACATCACTTATGGACTGAGCCAAATGTAGCCAACTAAGTACAACTTCCTGGTCATAAGAATGGCTTATAAAGAAAACCCCAAAACAAACAAACAAATAAACAAACAAACAAAACAAGCTTTATTTCCACATGGCTGATTCTTCCCCAGAAAATGTATGTCTAAATTCACACACACACACACACACACACACACACATAATATTAAACTGAAGAAGCAGAGATAACATCTCAAAAAATGTCAAATCTCGTTTTTTTTTTTTTTTTTTTGTAAGCTCAGAGAAAAGCAGAAAGCTCCCAAGTTTTGTTTTTCCTAAAATACCTGGTAATTACCAGCTAGAGGTAATTACATAATTTTTAAAAGTTTTTAGGTTATGGCTGTTTTATCTACCTAAGCGTAAATTATTTGTTTTCCTCTTCACTTTTTGGAAGGGTGGACAGGAAGGAATAGAAACTCTCAGAAGACAATGATGCTGTGATTTTGCCCCAAGCACAGAGGAATACCCACACTTATTAGTACTATTCTATTCTTAACAGGTCTTCCCAGGCTCCGGTATTGGTGCCTCTATATTCCTCTTCTGCTTTTCAAAGTAGATTATGCCACGTCTCCAGTTTAAATTTTCAAGGTCTTACCGCCATTCATAAGATTATGTTTGAGCTCCACCCCTGGCTCACAGGCTGGCCTCTTTACAGGTCCTACGCTTGCCCCACTGTGCTTCCCGCTACTTTCTCCACTTACAAGACACTCCAACCTTGGAAAACAAAGGCTGCTGCCTTTGCCTGCAATATCTCTCACCTCTGAGAGTCTCCCATGCTCTCCCCTCCCCCAGCAGCTCACTGCACACCTTGCCTGTCCTCCAAACCTCTGGTCATCACTTTGAATACCAGCTTAGTGCTCGCTAAGCTGTTGTGTCTCTGATTTCCACCCCACGATAAAGAAGAAAATTGTGTATGTTGTCCTATTCTTTCATAGTCTGTTGTACATGTCTGCATTGATAACTGTGACAATTCATTGAAATTTTCTGTTTGAATATCCATCTTCCCCCTAGAATGTAAGATACCTTTCTGTCCTGCTCCTTAATATGTGACACAGCACATGCTTGGTGCTCATGACGAGTGCTACAAGTGCTTGTTGAATGAATAAATAAATGCATGTTTATTGACTTACATATTTATGAACTAGAGTTTATAACTAGAGTTTATAACTATTCATTTGATTTCCAGAGCTGCATTTATGACTGGTCATCATGACGAAAGTATAGAGAAATTCATCCTGCCTTATAATACATGCTTCAAATAACTGTTAAAATCCGGCTTCTGTCCATATCGTGGCTATAGACAAAACTGATGATTTTAACTAAACCATTCTCTGTGGCTATGAAGATAGGCTATTGCTGGCGTGGATTTCATATTTTCATGTTAATTTAACTGCATGTGTATCAACTACCACGTGTCCAGCTTTGCGCCAGATTGTACTGGGGAAGCCATAGCCTGGTCGTCTCTACTGTGCCTGGTCTATGAGGCAGTCAATAAATATTCGGAACATGAATGAAGGCACTAACTGTCCAGTTGGAGGCAAAAAGATTAATACAGCTAAGCTAAGCATGGTCAGACAACACAAGATAGAAAACTAATTTTATATGCATGACAGTGCCTGAAAAACACCTATGCTCTTAATACACATACACCTTCATAAGAAGTGAGGAGCCTTAAATGAATGCTGTCCTCATCTGTCTATCAGGAGAATATCTGAGGTGAATAAGCAATATGAACTACAAAAGATAAGGAGGAAGAGCAAACTAATGCTGGGTCCCAAGACTAAATAGACTGAATGCAAGACAGCAATGCTATCTATATTCTCCCATAGGATGGACAAATGTTACTCCTGAATCTGGAGGGGACAATTCTTGTTCTATTTGTAAAGCTCTAATAAGCTTTCTTTCTTAGGAAAATATAGACAAGCCTGGCTGAATATTATGTTTATTTCTAAGTATTGATCTTGCAAGTTTTGCTGAGCTCATCCTGGGATAATGGTGGGAGAAGGGATGAGAAAGGTAATAAAAAATTAATGACAAGAACCACCTTGAAAGGGGAAAGAAAACACAGAATATGCATTTAAAGGGGAGAATGCTGGTGGTGTTTGTAGTATTGAGGGGGGCTCTGGATCCTGGTTATCCAGATGATCATTTTCCCACAAATAGTTGAAAGCATTACAATAATTCTATCATTTCAGCTCTGAAGAACATATTAAATAATTTTAGAATGCAAAATTTTGAGGATTACCAATTCTTTTTATTTATTTTCAGCTCTAGGCATTCTGCAAAACCAGTTTTACTGTTTGCAAAGGTCTTATTATTTGAATGATGATTTCTGTGACTTTTCTTTCAGAATTGTCTATTCTGAGTCACCAGACTATTTTGAATTGTCTTAATGACGTCTGCTCAGATATAGTGCTTTGAGCTATAGAAAGCTCATAAACTTTGAGTCAACTAGAGAAGTGTGGTGCTTGGGGAGGTGACTTATCACTTCCAATTTCATTGTTGTCATCTGTAACATGGTGGGAGGGGGAGGTAAAACCTTTACCCGTCACTGGAAATATGAAATGAGACTGTTTGTGAGCATGTTTATCCAGCCCCAAACACAGAGTAGACGCTCCTGACTATTATCTCCCTCTTCTCGTTTGTTTAATCCCAAACTTAAATGAAATGACCTTCTGTTTCAAAATAGAGCATGTCCTTTTGTTTGTCCGAGGGCACTGACTCACAAAATACTTCTCAACCTGAAGGCTGGCCTAGCCTCACCATCCAAAGAAACATCCTGTTTCCCAAAAGATTTTCAGCTGAGATAGTGGATGACTTTTATATAAACAAGAAAGATACCTCAGTGTAGGTGAGCAAAGACTTTGACTACTGATAATCATCAATTAGAAATTAGCTTAAATGTTAGGAAGGTGATCCAGCAGCTTGGGAAAGAGTCGGCGACAAGGTAAAAAGTTGTGAAAGAAATAATAAGACTATTAAGATCAATACTAGTAGCTGACATTATTTACTTTGTGCCAGGCTCTATGCTAAACATTACGTGGATTATCGCACTAATCCATCCAACAACTCTAGTACTAGATACTAATACTAGTACTATTTTACAAAGAAAGAAATCAATTTGAGCTTGGATTTGAGCCTACTAATCTCACTCCTGCAAAACCATCTGCAAAACCATTAAACCAGGAAGAGGCTGGGCGGGGGGCGCTGCAAATCTGATCAGATCAGAGATCAGAGTCTGTAGCTGCTTTAGTTCAGAAAAGAGAACTGCCAGTTAACGTGCTACTAATATTTATGAAATTCATCCTGTCCTTGTATCTCTTCAGTCCCCATAATGAGTTAGATTTCTGTGGTCTCTTTAAACTTCTGCTCCATCCTAGAAACTTACCATGATTACTTATGAAATGTCCCTATAAGGTGGAAGTTCCTCAGTATTATTGATTTTCTGCTTCAAATCCAGATCCATAAGGTAAATTTTATAAGCCAACGAGTCATTCAATGGCTTTTAAGCACCTGCTCTGGAGCCAGATTGCTGGCTCCGATCCTGCCTGCAGTATTTCCTTGCTCTATGACCTTGGGCAAATTGCTTAATCTCTGTGCACCTCAGTTTGTTTGTGTATACGTTTTAGATTAAAAAAATTTAAAAAGTCTGCTGGTAAGATTGATTTGAAGATTAAATCAGTTAATCCATTTGCTGTGTTTAGAACAATGCTTGGCACATTGTAAATTCTTACAAAATGTTCAGGCAAATATTCTTGGTTGACATAGTGATATTTGAATCAAAGTGTGAGGTGCTTTCTGCAAAATTGACATTAATAAATTCAAAATAATAAGAAGCTAGAGACAAAGTTTAAGAAAAATCTAAAGTTCATGAAATTTTTTTTACTAATCACATCATGGGTAGAAAGAGATTGTGAAGTACAACGATGAGTCTACCTCATTCCTTCCACTCTGAAAAAAACTAAATACTAGTATTTCATGCATCCAGCCCTGTCATGAAATGGTCACACTGATAGGGGGCAACAAACAATGCTGATCTTCCATTTTGAGGGGATTTGTCTTCAGAATCATGACTAAGCCTTGCCTCCTCCCTTACTTTCTGTCCCTTCTCCACCAGCTGCTTCCTTATTTAGTTCTTTGAGAAACTTGAACCCCCATTGTGTCACATAAGAACTAGAGGAGGAAGGGTAGGGAAAAGCTTCAGAAACTTGGGAAAAAATCACTAGGTTCAGTTCCTCTTGGGGCCAAAAATTGTTATTCCTCTGTGTACCAAATTTTTCAAAGAAAAAATTCAAACCTCGTTTTTCAAATTTCAGATATTTTATCTTATTTTATTTTTTAAGATTTTATTTATTTATTTGACAGAGAGAGACACAGAGAGAGAGAGGGAACACAAGCAGGGGGAGTGGGAGAGGGAAAAACAAGCTTCCCACCAAGCAGGGAGCCCGATGCGGGGCTCGATCCCAGGACCACGGGATCATGATCCGAGCCAAAGGCAGACGCTTAATGATTGAGTCACCCAGGTGCCCCTCAAATTTCAGATATTTTAAAGAAGAACTTCAAACTTCAAAAAAACATTAAGAGTTATGGAGAGAGGAAAAAAAAAAGAGCCCTGCTTATATGATCTTTTCCAATAAAGTGACATTTAAAGAACCAATCAGGCAGAACTAGTTTAACTTTCCTTTTCACATTTGACTCCCATCAAGGTTACCAATTACCATCAGCTACTTAAAATATGTAATAGCCAATTTTCATGCATTTACATGGATCCATACCTTAATATTTCTTTCCTTTATATTTGAAAATGGTCTTTGACAATAGCAGTTGAGATACAATATTGTGAGCAACAAAAACTCATACAAGTGTTAGGAGTTGAAAAACAGCCTACTTTAGCAAATTTTACCTTTTATATGCACCGCGCTGCATAAATTTTGCTCAGCCACTTGTGTAATATCTGTTCTTTGTGGCCTACAGCTTGCATGTCATGTTGTAAACATAAATCTAATTTTTATTGACATGGTTTGTGTTGGGTAGGTGTGTAGTTATAAGAGTGCCTTTGGCTAATCCTAGAATCTTTCGTGTTGGAAAACTAAGCACATGGAGGTACTAAGAGTATGACTCATTCTGTCCGGTTAGAGAGAGAGAGAATTGAGGGGTCAGTGTGCCTTAAATGTGAAATGATGCATGTGTGGAAGTGAAACTTCATAACGACTTGTGAATCTTTAGGCAGAATCATATTAACAAATTAGATGCTTAATGTATGTTTGTTGAGTAAAAGACTTTGAGCGTTCTAAGGCAATGGCGGTGATGTAGGAGAATTATTTCTAAGATAGAAATCCTAAGACTTGGAGACTGAATGTAAAGGGAGTGATCAAAGCCTTCATGGTCCCTTGTCTCAGGGAGTGTCATAAATTGAGATGCGGTTTGGTGGCATTCATTAAATGAGGGGAATGTAGGATTAAACACAGATTTCAGAGGAAAGTTTGGGAACATAACAAAGCTTTAAAAAATCGTAGATTTTATTAAAGTAGATGCCTTTTTTTATCTCTTGATACAACTATTTAAAAAATTTTTTGAAGTACAGTTGACACACAATGTTACATTAGTTTCATTTTTACAACATAGTGGTTCAACAAGTCTATACACTAGCGATGCTCACCACCAGTGTACCTACCATCTGTCACCACACAACACTACCATGATACCATTAACTATATTCCTATGCTATACTTTTTACCCCTGTGACTTATTCATTTTATAATTGAAAGCCTGTAAAGTAGACACCTTTTAAAATCTTCCTTTCCATTTAATCCCTATGACATGGCATATAATAAATACACAATAAGATAAAAATATAAAAAAGAAAATAATGTGTTGAATAAATGAAGGAATGACTGAATGAGCATCCTGACTGGAATGTTCAGGGGCAGTTAGGAAAATGAATCAAGAGTTCAGGATTAAGTAGTAAGATTGGGATCATGAGAGTGGATACAATTGCCAAATTAGAGTGCGTAGAGTAAGCAGAGTCTAAAATGGATCAAATTTGATAAATGGAGAGCTGAAGAAAGGTATAATAATCAGCCCCACAAGCATGAAAGGTTAGAATTAGAAAGGGATCGTGACATTATTTAGTAATGTTGCTCCACCAGATACACACACACACACACACGCACACGCACGCATAGGCACACGGATATTACAGCTGAGAAAACAAGTCTGAATGTGTTAAGTGCCTCACCCATTATCAGGTGGCTGACTCAAAACTCATTCTCTCTGTTCAGGGATCTAGGATAACATCAAAACAGAAGAATTGTTTCCAAGGGTTATTTATATCACTCTAAGCATCAATGTTTACACTTTCATGGCCAAATATTATATTTGCTTACTCAAAGGTCTTTTGATTTTTTCCCCCCCTCAAATCACTAACTAACATTAGCAGAAAATGGGCTAAATGTTCAAGTGCATATGGAGTGTTTTTTTATGTTTTAGTATTTTCAGAGAATTATTGTTTTGGTGCTGTTAACTTCTTATCTTTCAATAGATTACAGTTTGTATTAGCATCATAAAAAGGATGGTATTCATGTGTATGTAAACAGCTCTCCTTTGTGAATATTAATTTGTTTTAGGCATTACATATAAAACGTAAATATCAATGTTGTAAATAATTAGATTCAAACTTCAAATGTGGGGTTGCTTAGTATCAGAGCTTCAGAAAATATTATAACAAAAGACTACTTTGAAGTGTCCAAAGATAACAATGATAAGAAAATAGGAGGAAATAGGGCAATGTTAGTGTATTCTGTTAGGTTACAGACTGTGTAATTGGTGAATATTCTTTTCTCTGTAAGTCTTTTTTTTTTTTTAAAGATTTTATTTATTTATCAGAGAGAGACACAGCGAGAGAGGGAACACAAACAGGGGGAGTGGGAGAGGGAGAAGCAGGCTTCCCGCTGAGCGGGGAGCCCAATGGGGGCTCAATCCCAGGACCCTGGGATCATGACCTGAGCTGAAGACAGACGCTCAACGACTGAGCCACCCAGGTGCCCCATCTGTAAGTCTTAATAGGGTAGTATTTCAGCATTGTGTAAATATCTGACTTGAACTTGTGAACCCATCATGATTTAATAATGATATTTTACACAAAAGGTAATAATTCCTTAGGAAAAAAGACTAAATAAAATGACCCATGTGTTTCTGTCCAGGATGTTGGTAAGAAGCATTTTTCTTTCTTCTGATAATTTTCAGTGTAAAGATTATTCATTTTAGAAACTCGGTCTTAATTCATCACACATCCTGATCCTGTAAAGTAAGATGGCTTAACTACTGTTTTTTAAAATTTTTATTTTTTTAAAAGATTTTATTTATTTGACAGGGAGAGACACAGCGAGAGAGGGAACACAAGCAGGGGGAGTGGGAGAGGGAGAAGCAGGCTTCCCACTGAGCAGGGAGCCCGATGTGGGGCTCGATCCCAGGACTCCAGGATCATGACCTAAGCAGAAGGCAGACGCTTAATGACTGAGCCACCCAGGCGCCCCTTAACTACTGTTTTTTTTAAATCCTTACATATACACATTTGAAAACACGGTTTAATCAAACACTTTGATCAATAGCATATTGAGGTCCTACTTCAAATGAATAGTTCATATTCTCTCAAAAAATAACTTTGTAAGTATTGAATAGTCAAAGGATAAGGATACAATTTAATAACTCTAGCACATAATAACTTCCAGATTTTCTTCTTCCAACTTCACAGAATGCAGAAGCATATACTGAGGAGTCAGAGAAGGAAGATGTGTTTTCTTCTCTTCTGTCCCAAATGTCCTGGGAGGTTGTACAACCACTGTTGTGTGCAATCGATTGATGTCAGGCTTTGGGAGATGCATGGTCAGCAGGGGGCCCCAGCCACTGTGTACCTAAACTGGCTTCCAGGCGAGAGGCCTGATTTTCTCATTTGACAGCTTCTGTAGAGGGAAACATAAGACATCCTTCACTAGTTTGTTGTCAGAGTTAGGGAATTAAGCTCAATAATTCAACACATTGTACTTTTAAATTTTTAAATGTTTGCTAAATATGCATAATTAGGGTAACTTTGTTTTGGATGCAAAGTGCACCTGCATTCTAATCTTCTGCCTAGTAGAATCACTTGTAGCAGTGCAAGCATCATGATTTTCTATGGTCACAGCCCTTTGTGAGGTTATTTCTGCCTGACTTAAAGAAGCATGTATGAGTTATTTCGTTACAGGGTTTAGTGTTGTAGAGGACAACTGAGCCGCTGTTTGTATAAGATCCAGGCGTGATGCCTTTTCTTCCAAAGAAATTTTATTAAATTGGACATCAAATTCTCTAATTATTACTAAGTAGAAATTTTATCAAATTACAACACTGAACAAAAAGATTACTTCCAATGGAATTTCTGTCTCAGGAAGTGAGATAGAATAACCAATTGTTCGGAGTGGAAAGCATTAATCTAATATGAATAGATTCCATCAGACAAAAATAAGATAAGCATATCAGAAAGAGTAGTAGATGCCCTGGGTTTCATGTGCTTTTATCTCCTAATTGATGGCAATTACACTTCCTTTTAAAAAACAATAGTTTCTTTTGAAGTCAGAAACAAAACAAAGATGAATACTACCAGCACTGTTATCTAATATTTTCCTGGAAGCGCTACTCAATACGATTTGACAGGAGAAATGCAGAAGAGGTATATAGACTGGAAAAGAGGAAACAAAAATTATCACTATTTTCAGCTGAGGATGATACCTAGAAAACCAAAGAAAATTGATTGAAAAATATTGGAAACTGTAATTCAATAAGATGATAAACTCAGTTAAAAATAATCAGTTAGAAAATATTAGAAAATAAAGTACTGGATTTAAGATTAACAAATAGGTAGGGGCACCTGGGTGGCTCAGTCAGTTAAGCATCTGCCTTGGGCTCAGGTCATGATCTTGGGGTCCTGGGATCAAGTCCTGTGTCAGGCTCCCTGCTGAGCAGGGAGTCTGCTTCTCCCTCTCCCTCTGTGCTCTCTCTCAAGTAAATAAATAAAATCTTAAAAAAAATTTAACAAATAGGTAAAATATCCAGAAGTCAATCTGTAATACTCAGAAGCTACAAAAAGAAAAAAATGGAATTAACATAACTTACTGATTAAAATCATAGACTCTGAAAGCAGATCATATTTATTTGAAACATGGCTCTAGTGGTTTTTGGATGTGTAGTTTTGAAAATTATGATGATTTGAATTACAATTTCACTGTAACATATAAATGTCTATCAATGAGTTTATCAATCAAAACCAACCAGTGCAGATGCTGTAGACACTGATATGAACAGACTTGACATTTAAAACACAAGGCACAGACTCATGTGCAATGCATGTTGCCATTTATGTAAAAAGAAAAAAACAAGTGCCTGTTTATGCAGGGAACTTGTTGGAATATACATAGCAAATTCATCTGGGAGATACAAAAGTATTTGCTTCCAGGGATGAAGACTATGAAGAATTTGAAATATATTATCAAAAGAAGCAAGGGCAAAAATGAACTATTGGGACTTCATCAAGATAAAAAGCTTTTGCACAGCAAAGGAAACAGTCAACAAAACCAAAAGACAACTGACAGAATGGAAGGATATTTGCAGATGACATATCAGATAAAGGGCTAGTATCCAAAACCTATGAAGAACTTATCAAACTCAACACCCAAAGAACAAATAATCCAATCAAGAAATGGGCAGAAGACATGAACAGACATTTCTGCAAGAAGACATCCAAATGGCCAACAGACACATGAAAAAATGCTCAACATCACTCAGCATCAGGGAAATCCAAATCAAAACCTCAATGAGATACCACCTCACACCAGTCAGAATGGCTAAAATTAACAAGTCAGGAAACGACAGATGTTGGCGGGGATGCGGAGAAAGGGGAACCCTCCTACACTGTTGGTGGGAATGCAAGCTGGTGCAGCCACTCTGGAAAACAGTATGGAGGTTCCTCAAAAAGTTGAAAATAGAGCTACCCTATGATCCAGCAATTGTACTACTGGGTATTTACCCCAAAGATACAAATGTAGTGATCCAAAGGGGTACGTGCACCCCAATGTTTATAGCAGCAATGTCCACAATAGCCAAACTATGGAAAGAGCCCAGATGTCCATTGACAGATGAATGGATAAAAAAGATGTGGCATATATATACAATGGAATATTATGCAGCCATCAAAAGGAATGAAAATTTGCCATTTGCAATGACGTGGATGGAATTGGAGGGTATTATGCTGAGCCAAATAAGTCAATCAGAGAAAGACATGTATCATATGACCTCACTTATATGGGGAATTCTTAATCTCAGGAAACAAACTGAGGGTTGCTGGAGTGGTGGGGGGGTGGGAGGGATGGGGTGGCTGGGTGATAGACATTGGTGAAGGTATGTGCTATGATGAGTGCTTGAATTGTGTAAGATTGATGAATCAGAGACCTGTACCTCTGAAACAAATAATACATTATATGTTAAAAAAAAAGAAGAAGAAGAAGAAGAAGAAGAAGATAGTAGGAAGGGAAAAATGAAGGGGGGGAAATCGGAGGGGGAGACGAACCATGAGAGACTACGGACTCTGAGAAACGAACTGAGGGTTCCAGAGGGGAAGGGGGTGGGGGTATGGGTTAGCCTAGTGGTGGGTATTAAGGAGGGCACGTATTGAACGGAGCACTGGGTGTTATACACAAACAATGAATCATGGAACACTACATCAAAAACTAATGATGTAATGTATGGTGATTAACATAACATAATAAAATAAAATTAAAAAAACTCAATGAACATGTGAAATATCAAAGTTTATATTTGTATGTTTATACTATGGCATTATGTGTGATATGTGTAAAATAGGAACCTATGGAAAGTCACATAACAAAATATTAATAGTGGCCATCTCTAGTAGTACATATTAAAATTCCCTTTTGCTTTTCTGTGTTATCTAAATATTTGTTAACATACATTTACATTAGAGTCAGAAAAAATAATTTTAGTAATACTTAACATAGTGAATCAAATTTCATGTTTTCATGTTCTTTATGACCTAATCACATACATTACTCCAAAGTTCAACTTTCCCTATTCCATTTCAGTCCTCAGAAGAATATGACAAATATGAATAGTGTCCTCAACTCTGAAGTGGTGAAAACTAAAACACAAACCAGACCAACCTAATCTGAGTATAGGCTGAGAATAAAGTGTAACACTTAAGAATATATAAAGTACACAGTTTAGTACCTAGCAATAGTTAAATTCAGTAAATGTGAATCCCCTTCCCCTTCCTCAGACCTTTTCCTGCAGGGACAGGAAGAGAGCAGTGACCCCTCAATGTCTCTGGAGAAACTGGAGTACGTGACATCATGAGGATAAGCCCTGCTTGCTTTGGCCTGTCACTGGCCATGTGCAGTCAATAATTAAGATGACTCTCTAGTAAGCTGAATTCCTAAAACCCTTCTTTAAAAAAAAAAAAAAAGATTTTATTTATTTATTAGAGAGAGAGAGACAGAGAGGAGCAGAGGGAGAAGCAGGCTCCCCACTGAGCAGGAAGCCCGATGCAGGACTCGATCCCAGGACCCCGGGATCATGACGCGAGTGGAAGGCAGAAGCTTAACCGACTGAGCCACCCAGGTGCCCCAACCCTTCTAAATCAAAAACAATGAAAGTGAACAAATGCCTATTAAACAGCATGTGAAAAGAAGCTAACATCAAAATCTCATGCTGGAAAAACCCAGTATGAATGGTTTAATTTTATATTTATTGGAGCAGACAGCAGTGTGGCTTTGAAGTAGGTTTGCTTGTATCTATGGATCTTTCTAGTATGGAACACCTTCCATCCACTGCTCTAGGGATGTCCACCCACTGGAGTCATTGAAAAACCCCTGGTTCTTGGGGTGCACGTGGAGACAATTACAATGTTCCAAGTTGGGCATCAGGAGATGAGGAGAAATTCTTGAAAATGTTGGCTTGTCAAAGCTAACTTCTCGCAGAATGCTACAGTCAATAGTGGATTGCTAAGAGTGGGCCGCTGAATGTTAAAACAATTTTCAAAATGCTTTAGAAATTCTATATTACTTTGATCATTTGATATTTTTAACACCTACTCTAAAGAAGTAAAAACACTTTTATTTAAGTACATTAAATAGTCAAGAGAAGGAAACTAAAATTTATCGAGTGCTCGCTACACACCACTCATTGTGTGAGGTACTTCCCAGGAACTCTCACCACTGGGCAGATGAGACAACAGACAGCTCAGACACCTGAGGGCATAGACCAAGGTCAACACGGCTGGAAATGGTGAGGACCTACCGTCTGGTTTCCCTCCATCTGAAAAAAATCCTGTCCTCTCCACTAGAGCATTAGGTCTCAACCCTTTGAACTGGATGTAGCTTCTTCATACAGCTTCTTTTGGATACTATGATAACAAAATTTTATTTCTGTACCCACAACCCCACAGTAAATTTGTCAACACCCATAAGAACCAGTTCGGCCTGCAAACATCTGTGCAGTTGTAAGAATCAATACGGAGATAATCGTTTACAAAGTACTATTGTAGGAAGGGTAGTGAATCATTGCTTTAAGTCGGAACTCTTCCAGAAAATTCTGGCAACTTCATTTTCAGGGTTTGCCCGTCATGATGATTACAGCTATCAGAAAAGAAGGGTACCCAATTGTTAGATTTATGTGGGGAAACAAAATGTTGTTGGTAGTGGAAAGAATACGTTTCTGTGGACTGAGTAGGAGAGCAATGATCTGTGGACTATTTTTGTCTTTGTTCCTGACAGCCAGTATCTCTCTAAGAGTTAATTAGATGATGTGTTTTGAATGGAGATGGTGGGATACAATGTGACATTAAGCAGTTTGAGGGGAGGAATTACAGAAGTATGAGGTTTGGGCTTCACTGAGACAAACACTTCTATGTTACATACGCACACATTTTGAGGCAGAGCACATTATTTAGAAATCATAAGTTTTCCATGGACAAGAAAAAATTTATGAATAATTCTTGAAGATTAATATAACATCTATTATTGAGGAAATGCTATAATCTAAATGAACACAGTAATTAGAATTTCTGCAATAATCCTTCCATGAAGGAACCAACAAAAGACCACAAATTCCGCAAATGTCTTCACTTTTTCATTGTACACCAAACATTCATTTGAGAATTTGCACTTAGGCCCAAAGAACATACCAGTAAAAGTTAGACATCACTCAGAGCTGCCTAAGGAGTTAGTCATTTGGCTAAGGTTTTTTTTTTCAGGAAGAGGCAATTATGCTTCTGATTTTGAAGGAGTAGAAACAATTTACCTCAGGTGTCATTTGAATTGCATAGCAACAGAGATAATTGACAATTTAAAGGTAGTTTTCATCTCTGCCTCATCAAGCTCTTTCCTCACAGAACAGTGTCTATTTAAATTTTCTTTATTTTAAAGTTTAATTATATTTTTTGAAAATCCTGCTGCTGAGAGTCTTCTCCAATTCTAGACAAGGAGTATATTTGGGGGGAAAAAATGAAGAATCCCACCTCACATATTATACAACATGAGAAAGAGCAGGACTTTCCTCAAAGGCAAATTGGAATGCTCCTCTGATTCTTTTGGGTATTTCTTAAACCAAATGGCTGGATCATATAAACCACAGGAAAATACTTAGAGCTCCAGGATTTGTAGTCACTTTACTTCTTTTTTTTTTTTACAAAAAATCTTATTTTTACCGCATTCTTGGTCCCGTTTCTTCATTTTTACTTACTACTGCTAAGAATCTATTTAATAATATATTTAACAAACATTTATTGAATTATTAACATCCAAAGTACTCAGCAAGAACTCAAAAAATAGTGTCTTTGTTACTCTTTTAAAGAGTTTAAAATTAACAGAAGGTAAATACAACTATTTTAATAACTAATTTAAGGCAGTATCTGATTATAGGCATAAAAAGAGACACACAAAAAATGTACTGGAGGGAGGAAAATGGAAGAAAAGATCACTTGTAATTCAGAGGATCTGATAAAACTGCGTGAAGGAAAGTGTATTTAAATTAACCAGACTTGCACTGCAGGGTGGGGGGTGGCTCGGGAAGGAGTTACAGATGGCATAGTGACTAACACAGATGCAAAAGTCAGGAAGAAATGGGAGGAGATTGAAATAAGATGTTCCTCTGGACCTCTAAGTACTCAAGGAGGAGAAGAAAATGAGATCGGTTTTATTTTGATCTTAGCTTCTCCATGATGTGATTAGACTCTAAACAAAGAAGTTACTGTACACCTAATAGAGGACCTGTATCAACCAGCCCGTGGATGTGGGTGCCTCAGGGAGAGGCGTGGCCTCCAGCAGCAGATGGCAATCTCGGAAGGGGATGGTGGCTGGCAGCATCTCCTTGGCTGAAGACTTTGGGTGGCGCACCCCCTTGTCCACCATGGCCCACTCCTTCTGCCTCTCACATCATCTTTGTTCAGACACGTTATGGGAGCAGACCCTCCAGATTCCACTGGGTCTTTCTTCCCCGGGGAAGAGGTACAAGAAGGTTATCGGGAGGAACTACAGGTCACTCCCCAGCCTCTGCAGCTGGTCTTGGGGCCAAACTGATCAGTTTCTTCTACCACTCTCCACTCAAAGTCACTCTCACCCTGCTAGCACCTCTGCCGGTCTTGGTAGTTTAGCTGGTACCATGATACAGAGTCACATCCTGAAGGAGTCTGAGCCCCTGATGGCCATGCTCTCCTCAGGTGAAATTTGTTGCACTCGTGTGCCATCTGAATTGGGCACAGGAATACAAAGAGATATTCAAATGGATGGCCGTGGCACTAAACATAATTCTCTGGTTCAGCAATGCTGGATGACATGGGGAAATATGAATTAAATGGGAGAGCAATCCAAATAATCATGGCTAATAAGACTCCTCTCCCTTCTACAGAACTTTAGCTTTTCTGACATCTCACCTGAGTATATACAAACTTTAATTAGCATTGGTCCGAGAATCCTATACAAGAGTCAAAACTGTTTTTGTAAGCAAAACAAACAAAAAACCCACTATGTTGCACCTAAATTCAATTCTTCGGCATGAACGCATGAAATATTAGCATTATAGAAACCCATTCCCACATACAAGAAATGATATGTGCTCTCACAGTTCTAGAGAATATGGATATATCATGTGAATCCAAGTTTAAGTGATATTGATTTTTCAAAGAGAGTAAAAGTAGAACAACTTATTATTCTGAACTCAACCAGGGGACATGATCCAGGGGAAATGTAAATTTTTCTAAGCTACATTTATGAAATTATCCTGATGAGCTCTTTATAAAGTGATGCCTTAATTACAATAAAATTATTACAGAAGTGATGAAAATTGATGTCATAACAATCAATATAATCATTGTACTAGAATTCATATTAAGAAGTTGTCTGATTGGTTTAGTGTCCATTTGCCTATCTTTCAGGACAAAAAATAGCAAAACCCAGAATTTCTAATTTAAAAGAATTATAGAAAAAGTCTGTGTATGTATATGGATGCAAGTAGATATATTCATAAGGTCTGATCATTCCAGTAAATCACTCATGGGAGAGGTGTTGACATATAATGGGGGGGGGGGCTAGGTTTTAGCAGGCAGACTGAAAACTTTTTCTGTCACTTTATAGTCATTTAGAAAAGTCACTTGAGCTCACTCTGCTTCAGTTTTCTCATGGGTACAATAGAGTAAAGAAGCTCAGAGGGGACAGGGCATATGAAGGACTGTGAATTTGCTTATCACAGAGAGGGTGCTCAGAAATGGCTGATTCTCCTCTCTGTCAGTAAAATCACAGCAAAACATGGATTATGGTGAGAACCAAGTGGCAGTTGTTTTCTCTCAAACTCAGTAATTTCAGTACAATAAAGATATGGTCACCATCAATCGAGGTTAGAGAAATCAATCGAGGTTAGAGAATAAAGCCAGAGTTCAATGGGAAGAAGCCTGGAAATCCTGGAAAGATCAAATCTGAAAATGCAATGGAGAAGAAATGGGTCAAATTTCAGGTTCTCACTTCCTTTTTTTTTTTAAGGATATTATTTTTCAGTAATCTCTACACCCCACATGGGGCTTGAACTCACAACCCCAAGATCAAGAGTTGCATGCTCTTCCGACTGAGCCAGCCAAACACCCCTCATATTCTCACCTTTAAAACAATATTTACTGAGTTTTTCAAGTTGTGTGACCTTATATGTTGTTCTGTATTGCTTAGGCTGTGGTGGTTCTGTGTGCGTTTTGTTTTGTTTGATATTTGTTTTTGTTTTTCCCTCAGAGAGTTTAGGAATACTGAAGTATTTTTCAGAGTCACATAACTTGGTTTGGCTGGAAATCAGCCTGTAATCTTAATTAAAGTTTGCAAAGCATGAAGTAAAGCTACATCTAATTTAGCAAGATTGCAATTTCTTCTCCCTCCCTTCCTGGCTTCTACCTTCTCTCTCCTTTTTCCACTTCCTTCCTCTAGTGATCGTGACAGCAGCACCAGGGTGGAAACATGGCATCTTTTTGCTTCGTTTAGTGGGCCAAGCCACGCACCCAGTGCTTCTCTCTTTCACAACGACTCCTTCTCAGGAGGCTGGACCACTTTATATTTAAGATTCTGCCAGGCCTTTCAGTGAGACTGTGCCTAGTTTGTGTGGTGAATGGACAGGAAAACCACAATCTTTATCCTCCCCACCCCCATTAGATTAGGAGCACAGAAACATGATCTATTTCCTAGGGGCCATCGTTTTTAATGCTATGTCATTCTTTAATTGGTCAGCATGGTATAATGGAATGAAGCCTAGTCTCAGAATCAGAAGGTACAGTTCCAGTCTGCCATTTAATCATTATGACTTCCTAAAAATGTCACTTCAGTTCTGTGAGTTTAGTTTCTTCATAAATAAAATGGGGGGTAAGAGAGGGTGTTCCCTGCGGGACCATTTCAGCTCTAAACTTGTATCACTCTATCTCAGATTGTTCCAAACTGCTCCTACCACCCTGAGCGTGTAATTTATTTGTCAATTAAACACAGTTTTGTCAAGTGAATAATTACTTTCCCTCAACTCTCCCTGCCTTCCTCTGGAAAGGCTCTAACTAGAAGTTTCCATTCAGGCGAGCTTTGGAAAACGTTGAGCAAAATTCACTTTAACATCTTTTGTAAGTCTAAGATTCTAAGACTTTAATGTTACAAAATTTTTAAATTATGCTCTGAAAAACTGAGGAAGAGAAGCATCTTTGTCGAATTCCACGCTGGCTGACTCCTAATTTCATTGTCATTTAACGGGCAAATGTTCAACTTAACACATGCACTTTCCCGCCCACTCTGGGTAAATGTGTGCAGTGAATTGCAGCTCTATAAGCATTTCATTTACCTTTTCAAGGCTTCCCCAGCTCTCTTTTCATTGTGTATCTCAAGAAAGAGGGAGGTTTGGAAAATTTCACAGAATGTGCATCTCAGTGCAAGTATATACTTAACAGGTTAAAATTTGTATCTCTTTTCCTGAGGGAAGATTTTGGAAAGTGATGGGCATTCTTAAATTCTTAAAGAGTTATTGTACTATTTACCTGAATAATAACCAACTGAGTATAATTTGGGGCACAGGGATCAAATAAATACATCCACTAAAGGATGGCAGGACTCTTCCTTCCTTCAGGCCCTCATACTGTCCTTTATAAAGGGTTGAAGGGATAGATCTTGCTTCTGAGATTTCTTTGAAACTGTTGATGTCCCTTCTATTGCGTTATGCAGGGACATTAGGTTACTTTCCCATGTCATTCTCCCCTTGTTGCCATGCAAATCTGTGCTTAGTGCTGGTAGAAGTCGGTCAGTAAGGCAGAAGCTGAAGCCACAGAGGAGGCTTGGAAGCTTCCAGAATCCCTCCAAAACAGACAGGGAGAGAAATAGTCCACTTTATCCCTTCAGCCTGTCCTCAGGTTTCTGCCAGGGCCTCCCCTTAGCCAAACTTAACTAAAAACTAGAGGAAGATGAAGCCTGGGAAGTATATCTGATAATACAGAGCGAAGTAGATAAGTGTGGGGAGTAGCTGTGAGATGAATGAAAGGCAGAGTATCAGTGGTTCTCTAATGTTTGACTTTGTCAGCCACCTGCCTGGTCTGAGGCCCGGCGCTGTCAGAGAGGAGTTGCTTCACAGGGCTGAGCCCTCCGTTGTCTGTGCTTTTTGTACATCCTGAACTGAATGCACACGGATAAGTATGACAATGGAACTTGCCAGAGTTCTCACATCCAGTTTCTGGATGCCTTAACATCAAAAGACAAAGTAATGAGGTCGTGCTGAGCCACCAGTCTACTGGCCTTCAAGTAATGCTCAGCAGAGATCTGCTTCCCAGGGAGGGAGATCAGAGGCAGGGCCTGAGATGGCACACCTTCCTGCGGGTATCCGAGCAGATGTAAGTCAGGCGTGCAGAGCAGGGGCCGCGGGAGATCACGACATGGCGATCCAGCACGGGCTGGAGGTGAGTTGCCAAGAGCACACCTGTGGTGGCTCGGGCACGGGGTAGAGAGGGGGCAACGTCAGCTCCCCGGATTGGACACAATATATAACCTCCCGGTTACTTGAGCTTGGCAAGCTGGGTAACGAGTCTGGATGTTTAGAGATGAGTGCCACGGCAGAACTGGAGTGGGACTGAGGCTTTGACCTTTGGGATCCCGGTAAACCCAGAAACGGTTCTTTTAACTAAGGACTTGAGATCCAGACCCCGCCCCGCCCCAATGGTGGAGGATAACGCTACTCACACTGTGAAATGAACGATGCAAAGATTACCAAACAGTTAACCAAAGTGGTATGTTTCTGTATGCAATCTGAAAAAAAATCGAGTCATCTTGTTCTTGCTTCCAGGTCCCTCTTAGCATTGTGTCATATTAAAATGAAACACCAAACCTTGAATAGTAATGAAGGTCTTCCTTGATGGTCTGTGTAGGATACCAAGGGTTGAGTTTACAGAAATGTTTTAAGCTTCATAAAATATTCTGGGTGTTTCTTCTTCCTCATCAGGTTCCACTTGTCCTTGCTGCTCCCAGAGTTAGTCATTCCCTCCTTCATTTCCTTCTTTCTTCACTATCGTTCTGAAGCTTCTCTGGGTACCTGTGCCCTTTCTCCTGCAGATCTAACTGCCTCAATCATTCGCAATCCCATCTATGACTGCTCCAAAAGGCAAAAAGCAGAGTCCTCAGGACCTGTGCTTCTATGAAAGCTGAGAAGGAGGGAATTCTAAATGCATTTTTTTTAATCAATATCTGTCTGTTACATATAAAAGGGACTGTACATAAGACACAGAATATTCTGGGGTTAACTTTCAAATTCTCTTCATTCAGGGAAAATAAATCCATTGGCTATGGGATGCTAAAGAAAACATCTCTGCAAATTTCTGCTCTGAATTCTCCTCTTGATTTGGCATTGTACACTTTTACTTAGTCTTACCAAGTTGGTCAAGGAATATAAGAAATCATAGCTATTTATAGGTTTTGTGGGACAGCCCTCAAAAGTCCAAATGGAACCTCTGGATCTAAGAACAGTCCATTAGAATATAGAGAGCAAGCAATTTACCGGCTGGCTCTTTCTAGTCTCCCATCTCTCATCGGTCAAAGTTCATTCCACAGAGCCTCAACTCTCCTCCAGTCTCTATTACCTGGCACGGCCAGGCAGCCAATGGAGAAACAAGAGTCTCTGTAGGTCAGGTGAGTGTGGATTTGGGAGACAAAGTTTCTGTGCCCCCCAGGGGCAGCAAAAAAGGCTACGTTAAAGCCCAACCCTCACTCCTGGGAGGCTGAGAGTCAGCGGCATACGGAGATAAGGAGAGAAGATGATGGCTGTGTCTGGGCAGGAATGGTGGGATCCATCCAGAAGCCACCAAAAGGACAAGCAGGACAAACCATGGAGGTGGTGGGCAGGTGCAGCCAAGCTTTTCTAAAAGGTGCATAAGCTGGGTTTTTTATAAACTATATATAGAGTCATCCAAAATTCTATCACCTCTCTCTCTTTCTATATACATATGGCATAAGCTCTATATAGGTGTATCAGAATAATTCTTTATTTTGATAATTTAAATTAGAAACATGAAATGCAAAATGATGCAAATTTTCCCTATAACTTCTTGGCCAGTCGAGCTAGTGACACCTGTTGCCTATCACCTGGCGTAGAAGTAGAAACCCTTCTGCTGGCTGAACCCTGGTAGGGGCGTCTCCGAGGAAAACACAAGACGCAGTCAAGCACTTGGATGAAGCCAATGCTTTTCTCACACAGAGAAGAAAACAGAGCAAGATCGGCTTCCGTTGTGGGTGTCGGCGCTGCATGACCGGTTGGTTCTTCCTGACAGTCGACATGGGGCAGGTGGTCTGTGCGCTTCCCTTTTAGGTCACAGCAGAAGGATCCCCCCTCCCCCTCAGGGGCCAGACATGGCAGTGGGGTTGCCCAGATGCTATCTGACATCCGTGTGTAAGCAGAACAGAGAGGCACACACTGAGTCGGAAACGGGGACAGGTATTCCTACAGGAGATGATAATTCCAACCCGGGCTGTGAGGGCTCTCCATCTCGTGGTAAGGAAGTGTCCAGGCCCAAGGCCCATTCTTATGCAGCCGAGTGGAAATGAAAAGTTTGCAAGCACAAGACTGGCTTTCCCAATAGGCAGCAGGAGCAAAAATATACTCAGCTTGAATCATCTAGATAATTAACTCATACTACTTTGCGGTGTTTGACATAATAAAATTAAAAGAATAAACTCTACCTCCTGTCAAGCAATCCCTATCCCCCATGTTGCATATGCTTGATGAATATCGATTAAAAATAGCATCAAACTTTGAAAGACTATGTTTAATCTGCCAAATGAGAATGTCTAGAGACCACAGAGGAGCGTGTTTTGCTGATGGTGGTTTTGTCCTGACTGAATGTCACTTCATGCATGGTGGGTACACTCTGACATGTAAGGACAGCAGTGATGCCAATGTAAACAGCTCCCACCAATAACTGCAGACTGGTCTCCTTAAGACCAGGAATGGACTCCCTGAGGCCCACCGTCAGGAAGACAGGCTGTTCGAATAGCTGTGAGGCACAGTAAAAAGGGAATATGCTCTGCAGTGATATTAAGGGTTGAGATGAGTAGATGGAAATTGAATTCATTTCCTATTTTTATTTTTTTAATGATTTTATTTACTTATTTGTCAGAGAGAGAGAGAGAGTGCACATACAAGCAGGGGGAGTGGCAGGCAGAGGGAGAAGCAGACAGCCCCATGCGGGACTCGATCTCCAGACCCTGGGATCATGACCTGAGCCGAAGGCAGATGTTTAACCGACTGAGCCACCCAGCCGTCCCGTGGAATTCTTTTTTTTAAAGTATTGAGGTCACAAGCTTAGCTATCACGTTGGGCTGAAGAAAAGACTAGAATTAAAGTACTTGAGGAATATCAATGATAACTGCATGCATGAAAACTAATGAGCCACCCTTATAGTTTAGGATTAAAGTGCAGAAAGTAGAAGATTGCTGTCTCTAGGGTGGCTCAGTCGGTTAAGCGTCCGACTCTTGATTTGGCTCAGGTCATGATCTCAGGGTGCTGGGATCGAGCCCCAGGTCGTGTTCCATGCTCTGCGGGGAGCCTGCTTCTCCCTCTCCCTCTTCCTCTGCTCCTCCCCTGATTGTGCTCTCTCTGTGTCTCTCTCTCAAATAAATAAATAAATATTTGGAAAAAAAAAAAAGATTGCTGTCTCTCTATATTTGGGCCTTTCTATAATACCTTTGGGTATTATAGAAATACCTAAGAAAAATGTGCCTTCTTCCTAAAACTAAAATGTTATATATATGTACACACAGAGATGTGTAAGTCTATGTGTATATTCATATCTCCATATAAGTATGAATGTATACACAAAAACATATGTGTATATGTATGTATATAAAGCGAGTAAGTGGAGAGCATACACTGAAGAGTAAAACGGACTGTTAAACTCAAATCTAGATGCCTCCATTTCCTAGCTTGTGATCTTGTGGTTCTGGGTGAGTGACCTAACCTCTCATAGGAATTAGGCTGAATCTTTCGATATTTCCATTTCTAAAGGACAAAGTGGCTAAATAGTAGCAATGTCCTATTGTACAACCTAATCTAACAGCAGAGGGGTAGGGTAATAAAAGAGAAAGTAAAGCTTCATAGTGTTGTAAAAATTAAACAAAACACATAGATTACTTTGCATAGCTCCTGACATATACAAAGTGCTCATGTTTATTATGAAATATGCATTTTCCACTTCCACCGCAATGTTGAACTCTGAATAACATGGCAGGTGCAAGTGAATTCTTCATGCTCTTTTATAAATTTCAGTTCTAGTCTATGAAACAAGGGACTGGGAGAGACCGATAACCAAATACTTAGATAAACATGAAAATGAAGACAACTGGGTAAAATAACCTCCCAAACCTGATTATTTCCCAACACAAAGCCCTGAGATCTAGATGTGCACCTAACTATTTTGATGATCAGATGATAGTCTATTACTTTAGCAACTAAAAAAAGGGCTTCCCTCTCTTTTCCCTTATATGGTAACAAGAGAAAAGTTACTTGTGGTGGCTTTACTGAGGAAGAGAAACAGAAAAGGGAATGAAATCAATTAATGGCCTTGAATCACATCTCAGCTTACTCCCCAGCCAGTCCCTCCTCATCGCAGAGCAGAGACGGGAATGTTCTGTGGGCACCCCCCCAGCCCCCCCGTCTCCAGGAACTCGGCGGCTTTGCACAGGGACACCCACCATTCTGAACCTGAGGGTCTGCTCAACTGGCCGTTCACAGCCAGGGCTGTGCCCCCTAAACCTGAGTGTGATACTGGCAAGGCTTTCCTGAGCGACACTCATTTACTCCCTGGGAAAGTGTCAGTAGTGAAAATAGGGTTTCTCTGTGGCAATCTTTTCAGTACCTGATCGTGGAGACCATACATCTACTGCAGTGCCCTGAACCCCCGCCCCCCCCCCGCCGGAGGAATGTATCCCCAAAGAGGGACCGGGTATGCCCTGGCTCAGATGGGGCAGACACTGCTATGTGACAGAAAATAGTGTCGCACCTAAAACCCACCCATACAAGGGATCATTGGAACAATTGATGGGTATTTAATGTAAGATCAGAGGTTCTGCTGATCTTCAGGTTGAAGGGCACTCTTCAACAAAGAATAAGAAAATGTTTTAATTCCACTCAGTACAGTGTTCAGAAAACTGCTCAAGATTCAGCAAATCTTAGGGGCGCCTGGGTGGCTCAGTCACTTAAATGTCTGATTCTTGATTTTGCCTCAGGCCCTGATCTCAGGGTGGTGAGATAGAGCCCCATGTCGGGCTGCATGCTTGCACAGAGTCTGCCTGAGGTTCTTTTCCCCTCCCTCTCCATCCCCCTCTGCTCCTCCCCCAGCTCAACATGCGCGCTCTCTCTCTCAAATAAATAAATAAATAAATAAATAAATAAAATCTTAAAAAAAAAATTCAGGGGGGCACCTGGGTGACTCAGTCGATTAAGCATCTGCCTTCAGCTCAGGTCATGATCCCAGGGTCCTGGGATCGAGTACCACATCGGGCTACTTGCTCAGCGGGGAACCTGCTTCTCCCTCTCCCTCTGCCCCTACCCCCTGCTTGTGCTCTCTCTCAAATAAAAAAATAAAATCTTTAAAAATTAAAAGAAAAAAGATTCAGTAAGTCTTAGAGTCAACTCTTTTTACCTGGCAAAACTGAGTTATAACCTGAATTAAATTTCTGCATTTTACAGTGCATCATGAAATAGAATCTGGCAGGGAGGTAAATGAATTCTCATTGAAACTCTGGAGTAAAGCAGCGATTCATGTCAGTTAGTGTTAAAGAACATACTTTAGGGGCACCTGAGTGGCTCAGTCAGGCATCTGCCTTTGGCTCAGTTCATGATCCCAGGGTCCTGGGATCGAGCCCCACATCAGGCTCCCCGCTTGTCGGGGAGCCTGCTTCTCTCTCTCCCACTCCCCCTGCTTGTGTTCCCTCTCTTGCTGTATCTCTCTCTGTCAAATAAATAAATAAATAATCTTAAAAAAATATACTGAACTGTTGAATGTTTAGACCCAGGAAAACCTGAGGCTTCTATATCAGTCCCTGGCTCTGATGTGTCAAGTTGACTCATAGCTTCCTTGCACCTCACATAAGAATTATAGGAACAAACTCTGCTGTGTCGAGATAAATTTTTATTTTGGTCTGACTCATTTGACTCTCCAGATAGTTACATTTAATTAGCCAGTATTTATTCCATATGCTTCTTGATCTTTCTGTGACTCTTGAGAGTGTACATTGCTCCATGAAAACCTCTCCCCCTTTATATCTCCAACCCAGCTCTTTGTATTTTTCTCACCACTCCTCAGTCTCCTACACCCTTCCCTGAGAGTTCTCTAATGTTGATCTTCCCCATGGCTCAACTCTCTGTTTTCTTCACTCATTTCTCTCCATCTTTTACTTTTGAAAATTACATTTACCAGGTTCTCCCCCAGCATTTGCAGTTCCAGTGCAAAAGTACAAATTGAGACAACATATCCTATTTTTACATGTTGTAAAATTATAATCCAAGTTATCTCTGTGGCCTGCCCCACATTCCCACTCAGGTCCCCACAGCCCACTTCCCAGACATCACCCATATGACGTCAATGATAAAGTCTCCTTGGCTTTCTCTGGGGCAGGCCTCCTACTCAGTAACTTGAACAGTTATGGAGATTGGCTGAAACAGAGCTTAGCAAGAGCTAGGTCAGGCCCAGGATTCCTGGGTTGTGATTGGAATCTCCTGAACCCAGTGTAGGGACTGGCCTTGTCATGTTCTCCAGAGATGGACAAGTTTGTCTTCTAGACACATTACTCTTCAAACTTAGGGGATCTTGGCTGTTCTTAACACCTCCCAAAACTACACCAGCCAAGAAGTGAGAAAACTGTGAGGGCAGCTATCTGGGGATCCTGGGTACTTAGATGCTCCATCTCGGTGACTTGGGGTTGTCACATTTTTTTTTTTAAGAATCAGCTTCTCTTCCTCTGGCTTCTCAGGAGAGAGGCCATGCTCTTCTCCTCCACTCCACATGCACACATGTGCAGACTCTCACCTGGTACCCTCTAGCATAGGGACTCAGTTTAGCTCTTCTCCCATAATTTCCCTTTGCTAATCCATTCCCAAACTTCTAAAAAACTTCATAATGAGCATGAAAATATGTGTGTAATATTTTTGGAGGCTTCCAAAACTTGACACTTAGGAAAGGGACCCCTGTTGCCCAGATTTCTGCATTGTATTCTTATCTACTGTCATCTTTTCAACTGCCACCCATTGGCTGATGTCTCTTAAATTCACATCTCCCCTGAGATCCATGCCTATGGGACAATAACTGAACAGGAGCTAGACTACTTTTCCCAGCTTCCCTGACAGTTACATGCGGTCATGTGACTTAATTCCAGCCAATAGAATGTGAGTGGAAGTCGTGTGCACTTCTTCCCCACCTCCAGGCAGAGGCCATGATAACGCCGCAAGTTGATCCTTCCCTGCTTTCCCTTGAGGCAGGGATGACGCAGATGAACTCAGTGACTTTGGTGGCCATGGGTTAAGATAATGTGAAATAAGCCTGATTTCTTCCATCATTGCTTGCAGGAGAGCTGCAACATTGATCAGAAATGCCCATTCTGAAATTCCCATCAGGAAGAAGGTTACTACGTTAAGCCACTGAAATTTTTAACTGCCTTTTGGCTATTGTCTGCTGGAATTTTCATGAACACATTTAAGTCAAGGTATCTAAAATGGAACTAATCCATCATGGTCCTCCCCAGATCTTCTCTTCCTTCTGCTGGGTTTGCAGTTTCAGTAATGGCATCATTGTTTTTCCAAGCACCCAAGCTATCAACTTGACTGTACTATTAAATCTACCCCTGCCCTCAAGTAACAAATTAGAAACCAAGCCTCCTAGTGTTACCTACAGAATGTCACTTAAAGTAATTCTTTCCTTTTCACGGTGCTGGGATCTCCTACATCCACACTCTGTCTCCAACATGCATTATTTCCTCCACCTAGCCTCCTGTGTCTTGTTTCCAGACTAATCTATCCCTGAAGCTACCATTGGAGTGATATTGCTGAAACATAAATCCAATAACCTCTATGCATAAAGATTAATAATTCTTTATGGACTACAAGACAAAAGTCTAAAATTGTTTTAGTCCTGCATGTAGAGTCACTTAAGTTCTGGATTCAACAAATTTTATCACCACTTGCGGCTTATTCTCAAACAACATTGACTATCACTTGGGGTCTTATGAGGCTTTCTGCCTTTTCATGTGCTGTTACCTCATCCTGGAATTCCCTTTCCCCTGAGCCTGTATAGTGCAGACATCCTGAGAATGTAAAGACCGTGGGATGCAGAATCAAACTGAGTGTGTTCAAATTAAGACCATGTTCAGCCTTATATCCCTCTAGCATTAGCAAGCAAAGAAACCCACATGTACATGAGCCTTTATACTTTACCTATAGAAAAAGTCAACACGGGCGCCTGGATGGCTCAGTTGGTTAAGTGACTGCCTTCAGCTCAGGTCGTGATCCTGGAGTCCCTGAATCGAGTCCCGCATTGAGCTCCCTGCTCGGCAGGGAGTCTGCTTCTCCCTCTGACCCTCCCCCCTCTCATGTGCTCTCTCTCTCTCATTCTCTCTGTCTCAAATAAATAAATAAAATCTAAAAAAAAAGAAAAAGAAAAAAAGAAAAAGTCAACACAAAGGGTTTAAAAAATATTTTCTCCCAGGGCCCCCCAGGTGGTGCAATTGGTTGAATGTCTGACTCTTGGTTTTGGCTCAGGTTGTGGGATTGACCCCAGCGGGCTCCGAACTCAGCAAGGAGTCTGCTGAGGTTTCTCTCTCCCTCTCAGCCTCTGCCCTTCTCTGCATGCTCTCTCTCAAATAAATAAATTAATCTTTAAAAATATATATATTTTCTCCCTTAAGTGAAACTGTTTTCCCAAGAGTTAAGTTTATTTCACTGCACAACTTGATGCTGATATGTAAGCGTTTGTAACTTTTAAAGTGAGAATTGGCTACATTCAAAAGCTTGTACCCCTGAAACTAATCTCCCTAACCAGTCCTTGCTTGGGATGCACATTTTTCTACTGCTAGATTTTTTCCTATTTGTTGTCATTTTTTATTTTTATGTTTTATTAAGTTTTTAATTTTAATTCCAGTAGAGTTAACATACAGTGTTACATTAATTTCAGGGGTACAACATACTGATTCAACACCTCCGTACATTACTCAGTGCTCATTATGATAAGCATACTTTTTAATATAGTGTCTATTTTTAAGCTGTTTATGTTGTTTTGTTACACTTGCCCTTGCATTTTTGTTTTAAATTGGAGGAATTTAATGAAATCCTACTTATTCCTCAGGATGCAGGCCAGATATTGCCTCTTCCATGAAGACTTTCCCATTCTGTCACCAAAACTAATAATCCTGTCCACAGTTGCTGCCTTTGAATGTAGCCTGTAGTTTTACCGTAAACTTGTCTCTTTTCTATCACATAATGTATTTGTACTTTATGATACATATCCTTTTATTCACCATGTAATCTTAAGAGCAACCATGCTCATCTTTATATTCCTCTAGCAATAGCAAGCAAAGAAACCCACATATACACATGCCTTCATACCTCACCTATAGAAAAAGTCAACACAGGTGTTTAAACAATGTTTTCTCCCTTCAGTGAAACTGTTTTCCCAAGTGTTAAGTTTATTTCACGGCACAACTTGATGATGATATGTAAGCATTTGTAACTTTCAAAGTGAGAATTGGTCACATGCCAGGCAGAGTTAAGAAGATCAGTCTTCCAACAAATCCAATGCAATTACTACCCTTTAGAATTCCTGACGAGCTGTGCTTCAATTAAATGCAGTAGCAGTGTTCTTCAACTTTTTTCTTTTCTTTTTTTTGTCTGCAGAATATTATCTATAGTGTACTATTGAAGCAGACATAATCCAGTTCAACAAACATAATTATAGCTCACTACTTGCCCTTTAAAAATATAAGAGCGTTAGAAGATTTTCCTAAGATTTCACAAAGATGGCCCTAAATAGCAAACTTTCTCTAATTTATATAGATTCATTTTGGCACTTTTTCAAACAGCAGTGGCTGTAGGTCATTCACAAGATTTGGAGAAACAAGTACAGTGAAAGAGTAGAGCAAGTGTCACAACTTGATAGTCTCTTCTTTAGTAGATGCTCCAAAGGACCATTAGAATCGCTATTTTAGCTCACCCTAAAATCTATCAGTAGAAGAAACAACCTGAATTTCCAAATATTTCTTCCTCCCTGAGACCAAGAAAGAAATCAGGAATGCCTATGGAATATACCTTGCTCAATACCCTGGTATGATTAACACCATTGAATGTTATTATGTAAGGATTTGATTATCTTCACTGTGTTAATACCACTTATGTAGATCTCTAAAGAAATGAACCTCATTCTCAGTAGGTAACCTGGAAATAAGTAGTGTATATTGGACCCTTTGGGAGCTTGACACCCTTTAAGAGTCTAAGAAATGTTTTCGATTCTCTTTTTAGAAAAACATAAATAAATGTTTAAATTGAATTTTCATAAAATTTCCATGGATCTCTCCCCAGTAGGACATTGACCCCAAGTTAAAAAACACAGTTTTAGAAGAATTTGAATCCTTAATTGCTAGTTATTTTTCACACTTCAAACTCCACTGGAAGGAGGAATCTAAATCTTTAGCAAAAAGAGTACCTCATGATAATATATTTTCCATTAAGCACATGAAAGCAATAATTAGTATGAAGTTGGTTACAATAAAATTGAGAAGAAAATAGCAAAAGTGGAAAATATGTAATTAAATAGGTTTTGTGGTCCCTTGCCTTACTATGAAATACATCTGGGTATGATGCCTGACCATGTTCATTTTAGCACAGCTGACTAGCAGAGTAAAAATGATATCTTTCCAAGTACATATGTAGTATAAATAGATAGCAAAAATACATAATTATAGTATTGTTCTTACATTCTGCCGAAAATGGCTATAGTATTATTTTCTTTCATTCATTCATTCAAAAAGAACTTATTCAGCTCTTTGAAACTTAATACTGTAGGAAGAAGACAACAAATAAAAATAAAAATGCCTATTATACTCATGGAATTTTGAATCTATTTGAGCTGCTCTCAATTTCCTTTTGAGAATTGAATACAGAAAGGTTTTCAAATTTATCTACTCCTCTCTTGCCCATCAAGGTTATTTTTTCTAATAGACCCATCATAGATATCACAGTAAAACTTCTTGCCTATTTAATAAATCTACAAATCATGCCATGGCCTATAATTTGGAGAAGCGTATTAAGAATGTGCTATATGTTTTTTAACCCATGTTATGGGGTCAAAAAAGTGAGAATGTCTTTTATGAGCAATACAATGAATAAAATCTACTTTTATGTAATATGAATTTGTTGGTGCCATTATTTAAAGAAGATAAAGTAACATTTGGAACATCATATCTAATGATCTGAATTTGTTTAACATATTTGATGTTCACAAAGGTTCTTTCCTCTTGAAAAAGAACAAAGCTATTAAGTGAAGTTAATGTGTACAGTTCTTGGGTAAACCCCTCCACCTTGAAGGGGTATCTGATGACCCCTAAATTGAAGAAGGTTGAAGAGAGAAAGATGGAATGAGTGTTGAGAATAATTTTCTTGAGAAGAGCACCAAAGGGCACAAGTATGCATGTCTCTCTTCCAGGCTTTAATCCTAGTCAATATGGGAAATGATGTAAAGGAAGATAGCAGATTTGTTTAGATGACTGTGATGGGGCTTAGGGCAGGCTGCTCCAAAATATGCCAAAGTGGCATATTGATTATTTTAAATTAAAGTTACTTTTAAAAATGGTGCAAGCAGGACACTCTGACCCTCCTTTCTGTCCCCCTTAAAGCAGGAAATAAATCTCCCTTGTGAATGTATCCTCCTTGCACCAAGTGGTAGAGAGACATCTTTATCACCAGGGATAGAAAATCCAGGGCCAAGAAGTCTCTGTAAACAAATTCTTCTTAGTTTCTTCACTAATTAGTTCCCAAGTCCAAGTGCTTTTTTCCTGTCAGTTCTCCAGAAATGTATTGTTACTTTATCTAAAAGGTATATAAACAGCCTGCTTTGGTCACTTCTTGGGTCCCATATCTAGAGGACTTTGTTATGTACAAAATTATTTTTTTCCTTGTTAATTTGTTTTGTGTCAGTTTAATTATTAGACCAGCCAAAAGAACCAAGAGGGGTAGGGAGGAATTTCTCCTCCCTGACAATAGCAATGGCTGAACTACAGATGTGTTTTCTTTATTTGACCAGCTCCAACTATGACTCAACATAAGAATTCTAAGGAAGTCTTTAAAAAACAAAAACAAAAAACAATCTATTTATTAGTTCCCAATTTGGAGATAACTTAATATATATTTTAAATAGGTAAATTTGTAGGAGAGGCTAGATTCATTGCAGATCATTGTCATATCAATACATGGAAAATTATTTTGAGTGAATGTAGATTAGTGGTAAAGCCATATATGCCTTCTAAATGATCAACCTGATTTATGGCATAAAGCATAGAAAAAACATTAAAGCGATACTGCAACCAAATGACACCATTCCTTCCAGAACTGATAATATATTTGTATAACACATTGAAAGAGGTCAGCTATATAATGGCTATGGAAACAGGAAGATATGTAATTCACTTTTGACTTTTATAAATATGACCATAGGTCGTCTTTCAGTTCAGTCAAATGCTGGTATTTATCTACTTTGTTTACCATAATGCTGTCCAAGAAGCTTCCCTATTTTAGGAGCCCCTTTTTAAGGCTACAAGGGCTACAGCATCATTGTAATGGTGAAGAATTTATTTGCAATGTTAAACTTTTACTTGGGTAAAATTTTAGAAATTCTTTATACAGATGAAGTACTTCTAGTGCTTGGCAACACATCTAGTTTAACTGTGTTCTATATTGCCATGCATTAGCATTAAAAACACAGCCAAAAATATCTGAAAGAAATGTTGTCAACTGTCATGAAATTTATCAAATTCATCAGCACAAAATCACTGCCTCTTTAAATGGTATTGTCAAAAATCAATACAGCTTATGAAGCTCTTACTCACTACCAATAAGTTCACTCTCATTCTCAAGGGCAAATCTTAAAAGAACAATATTGAACTTAGAAAAGAATTTTCACATTTTGTGAAGGTCTCTAATAAAACAATTTCAAATAGAGAATTTTGCAAATATTTTCGTCTATTTGAATAAGATGAATCTTTTGATCAACACCTGTCAATCGCCATAATGAATCCTGCTGAAAAGCTAGAAAGTCTTTGACCAGGCTGCTGGGATGAAAGAAGATTATAAATGGGCACCTTGAATACATCCTTGAGAGGTTCTAATGCTGATGCAGGACCCGTTTGGGTGAGAATCCACAATTATAGAGCCTTTCAATTTTCCAACAGATAAGAATCCTTAGACACCAAGGAAAAACAAATCTCTTTAATCTTACTGTCATTGAGAACATAAAAATATACATTTTTAATTCAAATCTGCATTTGTCCACTCATGCTACCATAATAGAACACCACAGACTGGTGGCTTAAACAGCAGAAATTTATTTTCTCACAGTTCTTGATGCTGGAAGTCCAAGATCAAGGTGCTGTCAGGGTTGGTTTCTGGTGAGACCTCTCTTCCTGGTTTGTAGCTGACTTCCTTCTCACTCTGTCCTCAAATGGCCTTTCTGTGCACGCACAGTCCTGGAGTGTCTTTCTCTTCCTGTAAGTACTCTAATCCTATTGAATTAGGATCCTACCCTTATGGCCTAATTTAACCTTAATTAGCTCTTTAAAGGTCTTATCTCTAAATACAGTTGACCCTTAAACAACTCATGTGTTAGAGGCACCAATCCCCGCACAGTCAAAAATACGTGTATAACTTTTGACGCTCCATAAACGTAACTACTAATAGCCTCCTATGGACTGGAAGCCTTACCGATAACATTAACAGCCAATTAACTCGTATTTTGTATGTTATATGTAATGTATACTATATTCTTACAATAAATAAGCTAAAGAAATGGAAATGTTATTAAGAAAATAAGGAAGAAAAAAACATTTATAGTACTGTACTGTATTTATTGAAAAAAAATCCACATATAGGTGGACCCATGCAGTTCAAACTCATGTTTTTCAAGGGTCAATTATATAGTCATCCTGGGGGCTTGGCTTCCACCTGTGAATTTAGGGAGCACAATTTAGTCCATAACATTATCCTACTTACAAAACTTGGTCAGTGATAGACACATTTCCAAGGATGATCTCACTATTACAACAAATTAAATGATGCAATTTGAGTTCATTTCAAAGAATCCTTAAGAATTGTAATATTCCTTGATACAAGCCTATACTTATGTGTCAATGGGAACTCTGGCCCTTTTGTTACTATATACCTGTGTGTGTCCAGGTTTTCAGCACATGTTACAATAAAAAAAGTGAAAACAATTTCAGATATCAAAAGACATGAATGTTGTCAAGACGAAGACCATCCTGCAATTAGAACTTTACTTTTTATGACAGGCAAATGAGAGCATGCTTTCCTATAAAATTTACTTTATAACAAAATTAACTATATATTTTGCAAGTGCCCATTAAATTTGCATGAAAGGAAAAAAGTGGAACTCATAGAAACCGAGTAGAATGGTAGTTGCTAGGGGTTGGGAGGTGGAGGGAATTGGGAGATGTTGGTCAAAGGGTACAAATTTCCAGTCATAAGATAAATAAGTTCTGGGAATCTAATGTATAGCATGGTGATTATAATTAACAATACCATATTGTATACTTGAAATCTGCTTAGAGAGTATAACTTAAATGTTCTCAACACACACACACACACACACACACACACACACACACACACACAAGGTAACTATGTGAGGTGACATTTGCATTAACTAATTTTATTATGGTAATCATTCCACAGTGTAGATGTATATCAAATCATAGTCTTATACACCTTAAATTTATACAATTTTATATGTCAATTATACCTCAATAAAGCTGGAAAAAGAGATAGTACTTTGGAAAGATTATTTTTACATTGTATTTATTAAAAGGATATACTTCCACTACATTAAAATCAATTGTATACAGAATTTTATGTATCTGCAGTCCTTACCTCATAAAGGCTTTTCGGTGGCTCCTGTAACTGATGTTCTTGCATGCATACTAATGTAACAGCAGTTCACTTAGTTTCTGAACCACACAGACATAATTCTGCTGGGTTCTAATTAACAACCTTTTAGCAAAATCACTCAGAAGTCTTCTCATTATCAATCAGAGAAAAATCTTCAATTTTATTCAGAGCTGTGTTTGTGATTCTAAAAGTTTAATTGGATTCCTCAGGTTTCATCTTGTCAGGCTTGTGCTTTTCTCTAGCAGACACTCATATGTATCTAACATGCTTATAATCCCTTCTTATTCTCCTAAATTATTTCACTTCAGAGGGTCAAATTCATAGTAATTACAACATATCACATATACAGTCTTGATCACTGTTTGCATGATTTAACAGTCATTGAACTGTTTATTCTTTGTGCCTCTACCATTTTCAGAGTTAAAAAGGCAATTTCATTGGATAACACAGTTATTCATTTTATACTTATGAAATAGTTCAGGCATACAAAAAGGCACGGAAAACAGAAATATAACAAAATCCATGAAACTATCACTTAATTGAAGAGAGGAAAAATTATTAAGGATTTTTTCTTCCTATTTCAGAGAAACAGTAAATGAAGTTATATCAAGTAAAGTTATTTTACTGCATGCCAAACCCAAAGGCAAAAATCTGAAATGGAAAATGTCATTTACTCTTTACAAAGTAAATGCTCCCAATGAATGAATACTTAACCTTAGCCATACATATCAACAGTGGATAAGGTTAAGCTTGGTGTTTGCAAAGTATCTAGAAGTGATATGGACAGGGGCATCTATCACATTTAAAATTGTCACCAAAATTCACCTAACCACTGAAGTTATAGAATAATATCTTGATTTATTTTGATAGTCCACTAGTTTTTCACATGTGGTCTATAATACTTACTTGCTTTTCTGAAATTATATCTTCTTATACTTTCAATTATTCTTTCAAGTGACAAGGAAGGTCTTTACTTAGGAAATTCACTGAACTGCATTCATCTAAAGTTCTTCGTAAATAAAAACAACAGTAAAATGGAAAAGAAGATGATAAAAATAATTTTTCAAGTGGGAAGAATGAGGAACAAGATACTAAAGGAGTGAATAAATACTGAAAGAAATAGCAAAAAGTAAAAAACTGAAAAAATAAGACATTGCAGAAACGTATAAGATATTATCAAGCAAGAATACAGTCAATGCACCTCTGAAAGAATTCAACCCCCAAAGTGAAAAAATTCTCTTAAAAATTAATTTCACAACTATTTAATCCAATCTCTAGCTAAATTTTAAGATCAATAAAAATGGGCATATTAACATTGCTGATATATGAATTCATATTAAATAAAGATCACTGGGGATACCACTCAGCAGAGTTTATGCTAATCTACTGTTTATTTAACTTATTTTACTTTTCTTGTAGGGGCCAGATGGTGAACTAAATGATGATGGAGACCACTACCCCTGCATGTTTTAGGTCTTTAAAATCAAAGTGAGATTCATGGGATACTCCTTCTGGGATAGATATTTTTTAATTATAATTTTTCTTGTCCAATTATTGTAGGCACAGAGGCCAATTTCAGAGACTTCCCCTTGGCCTTCATCATTACTATATAACTCTCACCCTTAAGGCCAATGAAGTAATGCAGGGTTTCACTAACCTACAAATATGTCCATTTCAATTATACATTCGGGGGCTAAAAAAAAATGACAAGGGGATAAGTCTGTAGGGTCAGTGGAATTATGTTAAGCTGGATCTGATACAGGGTTCTATTTACTACCTGGCCCCTACTCCATGAGGGCTCATGATAATGTTTCAGACTCCTAGGTATCAATGTCCTCAAGAATTCTGTGCTCGCTGGTACCTGAGAATGGCTAAGTGTTGTTTTTGTTTCTGTTTTTTTGTTTTGTTTTGAGAAGGTCTAAAAGAATCATTATCATACATATTTGTCATGATTTCTACTTGACATCCCCCCCCACCCTGCCTTAGGACCCAGACTCTCCTTCAATGAGTTTCAGATCTAAGAACTGGCTTAAGTATGAAAACTAAGTTAAAGATTCTGACATTGAGGTATCAATCCTCAGCCTCCCACCCACCCATCTTTGATTTTCTTTGATTGCATAAATTAAGTAATACCCTTATTGGCTGCCCATCTATCATGCACACTGTGTTCATTATCCTTCTTCACGGTTTTCTGTGTTTCTGTTTTCTTTGCAACTCATAACAGTTGCACCCTAATGGTTTCTGACAGTTGACTATTAATTCCGGAGACTATTATTCTTATTTCTATGAAGTCTACCAGTTCTGTAAAAGCATCTCCTACACCCAGCCTTGGCCTACAGAAGACCTTCACCATTGAACTTACCAATGATGTTACTGCTTGTCTCACCAGCACATAGCTTTCAGCTTTGGTAAACGGATAATCTTCTGGGCCTCCTTGTGGAACAGGGTCAACTGGTGGTTTTTCCAGCCTCACATAGTGTATACACTCTAGCAACCCCACTCTGAGCCTTTGTCAACTTCCTCCACTGTCTTCAGTGGAAATTCTGGCATTTCTTCATCACTCGTTGTGGGCTGCCATTTTCTCCAAGCTTCCAAAAACCATCCTAGCATATATTAGCAATATTTCCCAAGGTCCTTGCCAAGGCATTTAATCTTGACTCATAAGAAAGTAATAGTCCCTTTTTAACAAATTCTTCTTCATCCAATTGTATATTCCATCACCCTTGATCCAGCACCCATGTATGTTCTCTGGACCTGATGTATATATTGGCTATATCCTGCAGCATTTTGGTGTATAGTTCTTTTTTCTTATCCAACCCAGCAATTTTATATTCAGTTTATGTCATGACTTATACCTAGTTATTAGCATGCTAGACTGGAGGGTAGGGAAGAGGGATACTGATGTGGGTTGGGTTGTGTTGTCTTGAAAGGCAGGGCCCTCTGATCATCTTCAAGCAACGGCGAGGGAGCAACTTCTTCAGGCTTAGAGACTTTTGGAGAATCTAGAGATTCAAAATTTCTGAACACAATGATTTATGTATTTCCATTCCAAGTCTCGGGGTTCTACTGATTTCCAACCAGGGTCATGACCTTGGCATTGCAGAGTTGAAAAGTAAACCTTCTCTGGTGCCCTTATACCTTTATAATTGCAGGAGATCAGAGAGGGTTTTTTTTTTTTTTGGAAAAAATAATAATTCTTGCACAATTAGATAGTAAGCCCATGTCATGACTTGGGGAACTAGGTGGATGACAAAGCTATTTCCAAAGACATATTGAAAAACTGGCATTCTGTAGTCTATGAAAAAAAATAAATTGCAAAGAAAACAGAAACACAGAGAACTGTGAAGAAGGATAATGAACACAGTGTACATGATAGTTGGGCAGCCAATAAGGGTATTACTTAATTTATACAATCAAAGTAAATCAAAGATGGGTGGATGTGAGGCTGAGGATAGAAACCTCAAAAAAAAAAAATAGATTGTTACAAAATTGATTAATTACCTACAGGGCAATAAAATATAACTTTTGATGCAATATTCTCTAATGGACAAAAAAGAAAATCACTGTATTTTATTAGTTTCCTAGTAGTTTCTAACTTTACAGAGTTGAGAAATGTCTAGACATAATCAATAGTAATATGTTAACCAAAGTTGCAATTCCCTAAAAAGTAGGGTGATCTGAGGTGGGCCAGTTTAGACAATGCTATAGGATAACATTAAGTGCTTAAACAATCACCTTTGCCTTTTTTCCTATTTTGGAATGTTTGTTTCTTAATACTCTGGTGTCTTCTCCATGTAATCAAACCAAAGTATGGCCAAAATTACAGGAGCAAGAAACTGAGAAAATGGTTTGCTTTACCTTTTCTTTTAGCCTATATTCTTATTATTAGCACCAAAGAAGCTGTCATTATTACTTTGTCATTATGGTTGATTAATTTGGAAATAAATAGGTCAGCCATGTTTACATCAGTAGAACTGTAGGATCTAAATATTCTTCCTCCACATTGTAAGTATTGCATCCCTGACTGACAAATAATATTGTATATATTATGATAACGATTAGGAATTAGGGCATATGCACCTCTGTCTTACTGCACCTCTGTTTATAATAGTTCTGTAAAGCATCAAAAGCATACATTAGGAGACAAAAATCCCCACTATGTATTTAATACAACATATTTTAAAAATGTAAGATATTGACCAATATGGCCTTCTCATTTCCCTCAGCTTGATTAAACTTTCAATGGACTTCTTTCTGCCTCAAATTCCCAACTTCCCTCTCACACTGGTCCTTATAGAATCCAGATAGTCTAAACACAAGAGGTCGTTCCTCTCCCTTTACCTAGAGCATTTTGTTTAGAAAGTTTATAACTGTAAGTTCTTCCTCTGTCCCTATAAAAAGTAAATATTTTAAAAATCCTCTTACACTTTTACAACCCAAGGAACGTCTTTCTCAAGGGCCTGGGAACCATCAACTAAAATGGAATCAGGGAAAATAACATCGATACCTCGAAGTCTCTGTGTAAAGGTAGGAGCCTAACTTCTAACTTCCACGGTGCTAATTAGCAAACACAGATGGCCTACTGACAGACAAAAATATTTTAAAACTCAGATAATAACTCAATAAGCACAACACATTCCATTGATCAACTTCTTCCTCAGTGTCCTCCAGTACTTTTCCACTAGCTCATCCCTGCCCTTCAAGGCACTCCCATTCTTTACTCCAGCAGTTGAGTCCAGACTGAGTTCTGGACTCTCTCTCTATGACAACAGCCTTGTATAAAGTCTTACTTGCCTATTTTTCCTCTGACATCATTTTCTATAATGACCTCCTCATTTCCCATGTATCATATTTCTAAAATTGCCCTATAGTTTTCTGTCTTCCCTATGATACACTAAACCAGCGTAAAACACTAAATCAACATTTTCCCCTATGCTTTTATTCATAGAAAAGAAAATTTACTTGATGAGCTGGTTCAATGTTGTGATGCTTATTTCTTGAGAAAAATACTTTGAAAGATAACTCTGATACCTTACCTCTAAATGAAAGGAGAAGCAGAAGTTTTTTGTTTATTTGAATCAGTTGATTCTTTAAGTCGAGTCAAACAAACAAAAACATAGAATGACAAACCACTTATTCTTCCATAATTTTAACACAAAAATAAATTTTTCACTTGATCAATTTTAACAAAGATCTTTGGAAATTTTACAGATTCTGTTTAAAGATACACCAGATAATTGCAAACCTATTAAATCAGCAATTAGCTGATTATAAAATAATAAATCCTCATCCTTGAAAATTGAGAGAATATGAGTGATTTTTATAATCTCCCAAAATGTTTGGAAGCAAAGGTGATGTCTGAAGAAAGAAATGTTGATGATTCGATCATTCATTCTTATGAAAAATTAACAGACTCTACAATAGCATTGTATAAAAATGGAATTGCTTGATTCTGGTCCTGCAGTTCCCCTCCCAACAGCAAATAAAGATGTTACCCTCTTCGGATCTTCTCCAATTCATGGGGGGCAGGGGAGGGGGGAAGCTCAACTGAAACAACCAGGCTCATTTATCATCAAAGTGACAAATGTGTTATTTAAAACAATTGATTTGGAAAAATTGAGCACTGACCATTTCATTACATTAAAAAGGAGTCACTTAAACCAGCAGGGGTTCTTTAAATAGCATGCTCTCCTATTGTATTTAAAATGTGTTTACACATCATTAACTACTTGAAAGAGAACAAGGGGTAGAGAAACTTAATGCTTAAAAATTAAGAGCCACGGCTATGTAAATATAACAGTTAAGGATGAAGCATTAGTCATGTAAGGCATCTCAGAACTAAAATGAGTAAATTCACAGATATTCCATTGGTACCCAGATTTACAGATACATGTTTCCAATGATCTGGAACCAGCAATGTATTTTGGGTCTTTCTGTTTTATAGTTAATAAGCTTGTTACAGGGAACTAGAGGCCTCCACTTATATAATCTTGCTGGTACTTTAAATTATTGTCACTAGCATGTTGGATTTCAGGTTATTTGTTGTTCTCTTTTCTGTCTGTCCCCAAACCCCCTCAAAAAAAAAAAAAAAAAACTCCCCAAAAAACAAAAAACAACAAAAAAGAGAAAGACTTGACCTCTATTTCATTGAAATATTCAACATATATATATTGAATACCAAGGAAGTTTCTTAGAATAGAACGTATAGCAGTAAACAAGGCAGATAGAATCACCATCCACATGCCACTTTTATTCTAGTGATGAGCTAGGGAAACTGAAGGACTCCATAAAAATCTGCTTTTTGTTTCTTTTCCTACTTCTATTCTTGCTAGGACCTGCACCCTCACTTGACACTTTCCTCATTGTGCAATAGTGTACGTCCTCCTTGTAAGGGACAAGGAGGTAACAATTTCCCTAGAATAGATAACATCTAAGGAAAGACCAGGTGATAATGACTGGAAAAAGCCATCATATGTGCATTCCAGACCACCAGCACTTGACATCTCCATGCCAAGACCCCCTGACTCTAAGGAGTAAGTCACTTATGAAGGTCACCTGGGCCCTTGTCCTTGTTCTAACTGGTTCCTGGATGTATCAGACCACAATCCTCAATAAATGCCCCAGACCCCCAGCAAAAAGGAGACTCTCTCTCCTTTCCTTTCTGAGTCTCCTGGACACTCTGTACCTGCGCTCTCTCTATACCTTCAACAAATCTGCTCTCACCTTCTGCTGGTTCACGTTTGAATGGGCCCTTGCCTCCAGGCTCACTCATACCTGCAATTGAAAGACTCCTTTTTCTTCCAGACTCAGAGAAGTTCCATGACTGACCTGAGGTTTAGAAATCGGCTAACTCAATAGTCCATTGGTACGATCAGCAGTTTTGCTGAACTATTACGTCTGTCTTAAGTACTAGCACAATTTGCTGCTGCAAAATCCCAGGGAAAGTATCAGATTCCCTCTCTCTTTTTGAAACTCATTGTTTTGGCCTCTTAAACATGCCTGTGTTCATCTATAACATTTTTGTTGAATTTGATTTCTCTTCCCTACTAGAGATTCTGAGTCATATACATACTTCATACGTCCAAATAGTGTACCTTAGTCCTCCATTAAAAAAAAAAAAAAAACAGAAGTAATATTTATTGGATGCACATGGACTCCAAAATCCCACTGGAGAGGTTACAGCATTTTGGCCATCATTCGGAACAAAATTTTATAAGTAATTATTAAAAAAGAAGCACCTTTTATTATTTTTTCAGAACTTAAAAACCTCTGTTGACCATTTAGATTGGTTTCTTGGAAGAAATTTTAGATAACTATTTGGAAGAATTTGCTGGCTCCACATAGTCTCGAAATGATGTTCATTCGTACTTAAATTTATTTTTAGTTTATTAATATTAAAATTAAGAAAATGTATTCATGTTGTTAAAAAAATTCAACCAAGTAAATTTGAACGTCGAATTATCTTTATTAAACAATCCATGAATCAGGCAACATCCCATCTAGCAAGTAGAAGGGAGCCCCAAAGGTCTACAAAAAGGGGAAAGTTTTTAAAGGCAGAACAAGGAATTCATAAACAGAGAAAAAAATTATTTCAGGTGAGCCCACCTTCCTTTGGGGACAAAAGGGTCTTATTAGGTGGATTATCTCATCTTCCTTCGGGGAATGGAGAGGACCCATATGACAGATTACCTTCTTCTTACTGACCAGAAAATTCCTGCCTCACCAGCTAAGACTATATTTTGGGGGGGAGATTGGAATTGCAATTAGGTTAGGTATTAAGTCCCAATTTGGTGACTTGGCCTACGTGATGCCATTTTGGGCCTGTGGCTTTCTTTTTAACATTGTGAATGTGACTTTTAAATTTTAACAAACCTCTGTGTCTCGGGTGCATTTTTTTTTTTCTTTCCCAATTCTAAGATTCTGTAGAGTGGCAATTCTTTATTCTTTGAGCTATAATTCAACATTGATGTAATTTAAAGGTCAATAAACAATGCAGAAGTGATTTCATGTTTTTTCCTTTCATCATGTAATTGTCAAAAGTACACATTTTGTACCATAGGACATTCTGTCATCTGAATATCTGTATCATGTCCACCTGCCCAGGTACTACACAACCCCTGTTCTTAGGTGAACTTGAATTCTTATCTCCAGTATTAAAAATTTCCATATTAGAAACAAAACACATTTTCATGTTGTTCCCTTTATTAATCACAAATATAGGTAAAATGGTAATTATACATTTTCAATGTTCAGTTATTGTTGGGAATGCAATAAATCCAAACTTCTATTGGGAAATGTATTTGAGCTGTAAGTATTTCTCATGGTACTGTTTACTCTGCCTCCTGAAGAAATTGTTGTGCGTGTTTTTTTTAACTTTTGACTCAGTACAAGCCAAGAGAAAATAATATAGCTGCTGTGCATTGACTTGTTCAACTCAAACGCAGACAAGTAAGAAAACACAAATCTTCCAGAGTTTTATTTTAACTATGTAAGGAATGCATATCTTTTATGGTGTGTGTGTGGGGGGGGTTAATTTCGTAGAAATGGCTTTTTACGGCCTAAACAATGCATTGTATTTGGATGACTTCTAAAAAATGAAGCATCTCAGTATTGAGTGCAAGGTGCATTTTATTTCTTCACACAAAGTCTTAAGAAAACAGAGAATGAGGGGCGCCTGGGTGGCTCAGTCGTTAAGTGTCTGCCTTCGGCTCAGGTCATGATTCCAGGGTCCTGGGATCAAGCCCCGCATTGGACTCCCTGCTCTGCGGGAAGCCTGCTTCTCCCTCTCCCATTCCCCTTGCTTGTGTTCCCTCTCTCGCTGTGTCTCTCTGTGTCAAATAAATAAATAAAATCTTAAAAAAAAAAAAAAAAGAAAACAGAGAATGAGAAGATTTTTTTAAAAATGGTGTTCTAAGACTTTTAAAGCTCTCTAATTAAATCAAACATGTTAATCTTGAGCTACTACCATGATAGGCAATATATTTAGTTTTTGCAATAGCAGTATAGTTTACCAAAAAAAAAAAAAAAAAGAAAGGACTTTTCAGGATGCATAAAAACATTCAGGAGTAACAAATGCTATAGAGAATTCTTACTTGTTCCTGCTCCATGTTCTGGTGTGCTCTCGGGGAGTTAATTCTAAAGCGTCACCTGGAATACATTCCATAAAACTGTTGACAATATGCATCCCTGTGTGATTTGGTTTTGTAATAGACCTTATTATGATGTACCAGCCTTTGAATTTAAGGTCCTTTGACTCATTTCTAAAAAAATAGAAAGCCAATTAACTAATTCCAGGAAGCACAAAATGCTGTGTATGGTATTCTGTATTCTATTTTCAGAACTGGTTTGTTTCAAATTTGTGCACTAGTCTATTTCCATTAAAATCAACAAGAACATATTGGACATAAGAGAAGAGGTTCCATAGATTATTGCTCAGCTTTCAAAGGTTTCTTTAAGTCAGCTTTCATGGAAATGGTCCCTGGCACTCTGCTGGGCACTAAAGATAAACTCTATTGAGCCAAACAGACACTGGTACTATCTTCATGGGGCTTATAGATCATGCAAATGTGCCATTGCAAACAGTAATAAGGCCTGTAAAGGACATGGCATTTGAGTTGAGACCTGAAGGTTAAATAAGAGTTAACTAAATAACGGATGGAGAGAAGCTCTGCAAGCAGAAAGAAAAATATGTGCAAAGACTCTCAGGATGGAAGAAACATAGTGCATTCTAAGGAACTAAAAGAAAGTACGAGTGTTTCAACCTGCCCATTTAACACAATGGCTTTCTTCCATAGAACAGGTAAATGTCTAGTCCTTCTGCTCTCAAACCTATGCCAGGTACAGACTTATGAATCTAATCACCAGAGTTTTGGGGGATCCTGTCACTTTTCTTTTTAGAAAATGTAAGTTGTTACCAAATGCCATCTACATTAAATAAATCCTAAGGCAAGAGCTTAATTTGCTTTATAAGTTCATCTATCTTGCACTTGTTATTTCCTCTGCCTGAAATATTCTTCTACCAAGTATATAGATGATTCTTCTCTTCATTCAATTTTCAGGTCAGAAGTCATTCAATGACAAAATCTTAAGATTTTTTCCTCTTCCCATTATCCCTTTTTATTTGCTTCCCATCACATGCTTTTTGAGAATATCTTATTTGTTTACGTGTATACTTATCTATTGTCCAATTATACTCACCAGAAGATAACTACCCCAAAGTCAGGGTGTTCAGTGAACTTTCTGACCTACAGTGGCATTCAGTGAATATTTGTTAAAAAAAAAAAAATGAATGCCTTTTCTTTTGTCTTTTCTTCATCCAGTTGTCACATCTCCTGTTTTTGCTTTCTACAAATGTTTAGTAAGTTTACAGGCTAATTTCGTATACAGTAGTTCTCAACCAAAATCAAAACAAATACAATGACGATTTTACTTTCTAGAATATCTCTTTCTGCTCCCATTCCACATCTGTCTTGCTTCAGATGGTTTCGCCTGTAACTCAGGCTATAAGGCAGAGATTGATTTTCAAAATCAGCCTTGTGACCAGATAGTAATTAACACCAGGCAGACTAGAGAGTCAGATGCAGAATATTAGCTGGGAACCAGCAAAGTCACAAAAAAAAACAACCCAGCAACGTGGGGAAGAATGGAAACTAGAGAAGCCAAATAGGCTGAAAACAAGTATCAGGTTAAATCTAAGACCAGAACAAACTCCATAGAAAGCTAATGCACAGAAAGCAGCCGCTGAGTTTTTAATCCTCTATTTGTTCAAAGAGACCGTAGTTAGCTTTACCCCCTAGGTATGATGCTTCATTCCAGACTAAAGGAAGCCCCTCTTCCCTCAGATTGGAATCAGTTTTATCCCTCTAGCCTCGTCTCTCAACTGGGTGGGTGCCCTTCATGAAACCCCATATCCGCAGACATCCATTGGAGGCCAGTCTCTGAGGCAAGTGAATCAGTCCTTCAGAAGATGGTCAGATATTGGTCTCATTATTTAAGTGAGAATTTTAAGGCAAATTTAAATTGTATAGAAATTTTCATTTATAGAATAAGATAGACTCTTTTCCTTCCAGTTGGGTTATACAGTGGCCATTAACCAAGCAACTTAAATCTGCCAAATAAGTTTAATGAGTAGGTTAATTAACCCTTTAATTTTAGCTGCTACTAGATAATGTTTGTATCCAGCATAAAACCCAGTTGCTTATCATTCCATTACTGAAATTTCTATTCTTTTAGACATGAGAGCTTTTAGCTCTGTAACTGCTCTTTAATAAGAAATCAATTTTTATTAAGAAAAGAGCAAATGAAAGTAGATTAATGTGTAAATAAACAAGACTGACCAGACTACAGGACAACTGTGAATACAATCTGAAATGATTTTAGCAAGCATCAGTATTTCTGATTATGGAATTACTTCCATATTGTGATGAAATTCTCTCTGCTTGATATTATTTAATATCACCTGGACTAGAATCTGAAGAATGGCTTTTGAGACTTATTTATATTTTCTCCCGATTTTATAGGATCAAATTATTCATTGTAGAATTTTTTTTAAAAATCGAAAAATTAAAATCATCCATGATACTATTATGTATCAATAATCATTGTTGCCATTTTGATGCATATCCTTCCAAGTCTTTTTTCTACAATGTAATTTTAGAGTATGTAGCCTAAAAAAAAAAAACTATCCTAAAGTGTTTTAGCTTAGTCATGTATCATAAATAAATCTCCATAGCATTACACATTTTTCTGTTGCATCATGTAAAACGTCTGGAATTGATTGCTCTGATGTACAGTAGGCTTATTCAAAAGTCAAAATCAAATAGGCACTGTGGACTTCAGGACACACTACCCCCCAAATATGGCACCTTGGTATATTGAATATCTTAAGCTAAAGGAGATTGAAAAAGAGCAGAAGCAGGAAGGTCAATCTGACCTCCTCCAACCCCTCCTGCCCTTCCCTGAAACAGTCATAAAACTCCCATGTGAAATGTATCCTCCCTGTAGCAGGAGGAAAGAAACATAATTATCACTAGAGATGGGGAATTTGGAACTGAGAATCTGTGCAAATAAACCTTGTTAAACTAACCCTTATCTTCCCAGTTACTTCTTCACCATTTACTACCACCAGCCCAAACCCCTCTGTCTTGTCAATATATTGTTTCTTTAGGTATAAAAGGTACAACAATTTCTTGCTCTGGTCACTCCTTTGGGTCTTCATTCTCTTGTGAAGGCTCCCATGTATATATAAAAATTCAGTAAAATGTGTATGCTTTTCTCCTGCTAATATGTCTTTGTCAGTTTAATTTTCAGACCCAGCCAGGGACCCTAAGAGGCTTGAGGAAAATTTTTTTCCTCCCCTATAGCAGGTAGTATCCTAGATCTTTGGACCAATTATCATTGTGGATTTTAGATTTTCCTTTACCTGAAAATTCTTCTATGATGTTTCTGGCCCTTATAGTTCTTTTGCCACAGAATTCTTTGGGAAATTATTGTCCATAACTTTGAAAATGGGTGGGGACTGTAAGACTAATGACAAAAGTGTCTGTACTCTGTTGGTAAAGTGATTTCATTTTTTTTTTTTAAGATTTATTTAATTTAGAGGGCGAACATGAGTGGGAGGGGCAGAGGGAGAGGGAGAGAGAATCTCAAGCAGACTCCATGCTGTGCGTGTGCCCCATGTAGGGCTTGATCTCACAACCATGAGATCATGACCTGAGCTGAAACCAAGAGTCGGATGCTTAACCAACTGTGCTACACAGGTGCCCCAAAGTTATTTCTTATAGGGATAAAGAATAAGATTTCTGAAGTCACTGTACATTACTTAATTGAATAATTAAGTGTATAGAAAATAGGAGAAGCCATGACTCTCACTGTTAGAATGGAAGGTTATAGACAAGCAACGGGAAAGGAAGAATGATGCAAGCAATAAAGAGTTAGAGCTGGAGACATCAATATGAATGCGTGTTAAGCTTAACATAGATTCAGATGAATACATAGAGAGATATTTATGGATATGTATACAAACCCAGGTTAGTACACACATATGTTTTTTGCTCTGCCAGCTATGAGGGTCTGGAAACAATGATACCTCAGTAGCAACAAACACACCTAACACCCGAATTTTTTCTAATATCATCCTTCAATAAAATAAGCCAGGGCTCCTTAAAGAAATGGCTGATTCTAGTGCTGGAGGAAGAGACACACAAGATGAGTCTAGAGCACTGTATACTATCTGAAAGAAAGGAAGTACTTGAAAAACTGTAATGATGGGGGTATGTCAAAAAGACACAGAAACCAGCTGAAAGAGCTCCCATTGATCAGAGATGAAACAATTTGAACAACAAAATAAATATAGTAGTAATGAATTATAACCCAGAATATAATACAAATACCTGAGTCCATAATTATATAAATAAATTACTTAGATAAAATAAACAAATAAATAGAGAGAATAAACAAATCTCCCATACAGAAGAATTCCAAATAATCTTTGTAGATGCTCTGTTGTCATGTAGATGGAACATAACTACTCACTCCTTAAGGTTGGCTGCACATAGTGACTTCCTTCCAAAGAGTTCAGTATAGAAAGAGAAAAGACACAGTACAAAAACCTGACAGAACCACCTCAAGGTTAATATCAACAGTCATGTTGATAATACTTACCCTTGATGTGACATGATGAGAATGACACTTTACCTCTGTAGTCATCCATGTAAAAACTCACAGCTCTACTCTAATCATGGGGAAAACATCAGACATATTCCAACTAAGGGACATTCTACAAAATATCTGACCTGTACTTCTCCAAACAGTCAAGGTCATCAAAGACAAAATAATTCTTAGAAAGTGTCACAACCAAGAGGAACCTAACAGAGACATGATGACCATATGCAACATGGTACCCTGAATGTGATTCTAAACAGAAAAAAGGCATTAGGTGAAAACTAAAGAAATCTAAATAAAGCAAGGATTTGAGCTCATAATAATGTGTAATTATCATTTCATTAGTAGTGAAAAGTATAGTAATAAAGATGTTAATAATAGAGGAAATTGGGGGCACCTGGGTGGCTCAGTCATTTAAGAGTCTGCCTTAGGCTCAGGTCATGATCCCAGCGTCCTGGGATCGAGTCCCACGTCAGGCTTCTCAGGGAGTCTGCTTCTCCCTCTGCCCCTCCCCCCACTCATTCTCTCAATCTCTCTCGCCCTCGTGCTTTCTCTCAAATAAATAAACAAAATCTTAAAAAAACATAGGGGATTTTTTTTTTCAGAGTCCATCGTCTCTCATGGTTCATCTCCCCCTCCGATTTCCACCCCCTTCATTCTTCCTGAGGGGAGTGGGAGGATGGGTTAGCCTGGTGATGGGTATTAAAGAGGGCACGTTCTGCATGGAGCACTGGGTGTTATATGCAAACAATGAATCATGGAACACTACATCAAAAACTAATGATGTGATGTATGGTGATTAACATAACATAATAATAAAAAAAATAGGGGAAATTGGGTTTTAGGTATACGGGATATCTCTGTACACCTTCATATCTTTTCTGTGGTCCTAAAACTATTGTTAAGCAAAAATTTTTATTGATAAATAAATAAAACTATGATTAATTATGTGTCAAGAAAGTGTCAAAAATGCAGAATAAAATTCTAGAAGTCGTAGAAAATAGCATTTGCAATCCACTGAATATCCAGGAATTTCTGAAGACATATTTGATATATACATATTTGTTATATACATATTTGTTATATATATATATATATATATATATAACACCAGCTATACATAACAAAATCTCTCAATTGTTTTTCAGGTAATAGAATGTACTGGAAATCTACACAGAGAATCACAAGTGTTTTCAAGATTACTAAATAAATAATGACATTTACACATCTCTAGTCATGCTTATTCATAATTATTTCTTCATTCTGACCTGTGAGAGTACAATTTAAATGCAAATGTCGCTTTTCTGATTAAAGCATGCATAGTTCAAGCTCTTCAGTTATCAAATAAGTGCATTCTATCTTCTGGGAAAGTGCTAAATATGTTGTACCAAATTATCTTTAGACATTTAAAATGGTGACTCCAGGGATCACTTAATTAGTAAAGACTTTCCTAATCAAATCAAAGGGATATTTTTGCACCATGAATGAATGGAAAATGCTTACTTGTCCTTTACCCAGGGAAAATAAACTGAGATACAGAGGTTGATATACAATAATTCAATTTTCATCCAGTTTCCTACCTGTGTTGACAGGGTTGAAGAAGCCAAATTACTTGTCACATCACAATGATCCAGTTGGGATTTCATCTAATGAAGGGTGAAACCCTCTTAAAGATTTCTGAGCAACTGCAAAGTGACAGTGAGAAGGCTGAGAAATTATCCTTTTCATTTAATGGCACGTTTTATGGCCCTCTAATAAAGTATGTCTGCTGGAAGGGTTTACTATGAGTCTATTCTGTTCACTATTTTCTAAAGGAATTATTTTATTATTTAAATATTTAAACATTTAAATATTTAGAACAGGTTTTCAATGAGTTGCAACTAACATTTGAGTTGGAAAATCATCTATGAGACGTTCTACATTCTTTGCAGCCGAAGCCAACTTCCTAAACAAATATTTACCAACCACCTTTTAATAAAAGTTCCTTTGCTAGGCAGGAAATATGCATTTCATAAACTATGAAATCAACAAAGAAGATATACAGATGGCAAATAAGCGCACCAAATATGCTTCACATTGTACGTCATCAGGAAAATACAAATTAAAACAGTGAGATACCACTACATGACTATTAGAATAGCCAAAATCCAGAATACTGACAACACCAAATGCTGGCGAGCATGTGGAACAACAGGAACTTTCATTCTTTGCTGGTGAGAATACAAAATGGTACAGCCACTTTGGAAGATGGTTTGGCAGTTTCTTACAGAACTACATACTCTTCCTATACAATTCAGCAAGAGTTGCAATCTTATGTCCACAAAAAGCTGCGCATGGATGTTTATAGTAGCTTTATTCCTAATGCCAAAACCTAGAAGCAGCCATGATGTCCTTCAAAAGATGAATGGATAAATAAACTGGTATATGCAGATGGTGGAATATGATTCAGAAATGAGCTACCTAGCCATGAAAAGATATGGAGGAAACTTAAATGCATATGATTGAGTGAAAAAAAATCAATCTGAAAAGTCTACCTACTGTATGATCTCAATTATATGGTATCCTGAAAAAGGAGAACACTATAAAGATAGTAAAAAGTTCAGTGGTTGCCAGAGGTTAGAAATTTGTTACAGCAATATATATGTTATTTTATTAAAATATTTTTATTATATTTATTAAAACATTAAATAATAATACTTAGCAAAAACATAGTAGCTACTGTAATCTTGAAGTAATCATGAGCATAAATATTGTTTGAATATATCTATAAAAACTATGATTTAATATGAAAGTGTACAGGATATCTGGTGATAAAATAGCAGATACTTCAAGTAGTATGTTGTTATGTTTCCCTATTTTCATAATTGAAGACAAAGATAGATTTCATTTACACTGTCCTTCTTGTATTTCCTCTGACAGAGCAAGCTTCTCACTGAGAAAACTTGTATTCATTGTTCATCCTGCTTTTAATGGTCTTTCTCTAAAATCACTAGGACTGATTCCAACTTGTCCTTCCCATCTGAGCTTCTGTTTGTCTTCCATGGAGAGGCTTTCCTTGAGCTCTGAAATCAAAGCAACAGATCAATTACTTCCTATACATGACCCTCCTAAATTCTCTGCCTCACACTTTCCTTATTCCTCAGTAGGTTTATAGTCCTTCTTTTTCATCTCAGTATCTCCAGTATTTAGAATATTTTCTGGCACATAGTAGTTCCTCATTATTTGTCGAGTGAATAAATAGATGGTATCTTTCCATTTGTGCCCTACAATTCACAGCTGCTTCCTAAACTTACAATGTGATAATTCAAGAAGGCTAAAGAGAAAAAATGAAAAGAGGAGAAAAATCACCATGGTGTTATCATGTTCTCCAGTGGGAAACACCATTTTATTTTTATTTTTTTTAATTTAAATTCAATTAATTAACATATAATGTATTATTAATTTCAGAGGTAGAGGTCAGTGATTCATCAGTCATACTCAGTGCTCATTACATCACGTACCCTCCTTAATGTCCATCACCCAGGTACCCCACCCCCTCACCCCTCTCCCCTATAGCAACCCTGTTTGTTTTCTGTGCTTAAGAGTATCTTATGGTTTGTCTCCCTCTCTGATTTCATCTTGCTTTATTTTTTCCTCTCTTCCTATATGATCCTCTGTTTTGTTTCTTAAATTCCACATATGAGTGAGATCACATAATAATTATCTTTCTCTGACTGATTTATTTTGCTTAACATAAACACCCTTTTAGATAGTGCATTCCTGCTCTTCTTTGTCTTTTACTCCAGAATAAGTTCAAACAATTATATACTAAAAATAGAAACATTGTGGAATCCACATATATCTTTATGTGCATTTTCTCTCTTTAATTTGGCTTTTCCTCAAGGGTTTAAAAATACCACATCAAGAAATATCAAAACATTCAAACTCTTTGACAACATAATTCCTCTTTTATAAAATTAAAGAAGTAACAATTAATATAGAAAAAAAAAACCTTTCTGTATGTATATGATCATGGCATGCTGTTGACACCAAGAAAAAAAAAAGAAAATAAATCTAGATAACAATATGGGAATCTTTGAATATGGGGAATATATAGATAGCAGAATGTGAGGCAGAATAATAAATTATTTCTATAAAGGATTTTGAATGAATAACTTTTTCTATTATGCTCAAGTGAAAAAGGTATATAAAATTTTATACCTAGGAGAATGGCATTATCTATCTACCGATCGATCAATCAATCTATCACTTATTTTTTCATTTATTCATTTATTAACCTTACACACTATTCAAAAACAATAAGCACATACAAATACAAAGAAATAACACCAAAAATTTTGATTATCTTTTGTTGGTAGAAATACAGATGCTTTTATCTTCTACTCACTCGTTTGTAAAATTTTTTGAATTTTTTGTGTCTACAGTATTTTATAATGTGAATATACACTTAAGTCAGAGGCAGTGCTAAGATGTTTATGGGTCACATCTTTTTCCCTGCTCCACTATTAATGTCATCTTATTCTGAAATGGTGTGGCCTGAAAGAGATTTAAAAAAAAAATCTTGATTTTACATATTAATTTACACATGGAATTGTTTGGATGGAGCCCCTGAGGAAGAATGCCAGAAGAGGGTGTCTCTGAATGGTCAAAAGATGACATCAAAGCAGCTGCTTCACCAAGCGTGTTAAACTAAAATGTGTGCCCAGGAGATTCTAGGACAAATAGAATTCATGCTTCTATATTTCAAAGTTCCTAAACCCTTTTTCTTTTTTTTTTTTTTTAAAGATTTTACTTATTTATTTGACAGAGACAGACACAGCAAGAGAGGGAACACAGCAGGGGGAGTGGGAGAGGGACACCAGGCTTCCCGCAGAGCAGGGACCCCGATGCGGGGCTCGATCCCAGGACCCTGGAATCATGACCTGAGCTGAAGGCAGACACTTAATGACTGAGCCACCCAGGCGCCCCTAAACCCTTTTTCTTATATCTGTTTTCCCTACCCTTTAAGACTTCAATTCCTGAAATTGTAGAAGCCTTCTTTTCTATGTCTTGGTCTATGCATTTAGATGACAGAGAGAATTAAAACTTACCAGAAGTGAAATTGAGCAATGCTGAAAGCCTAAACTCTTATCATGTCTGTATATTCTCTTGAGCCCATCTGCAATCTGATAGCCCACGAGGACTGAAATATCTCTTTTGAAGATTTAAGGTGTACTTACAGTGAGCTTGTAATTATTGACTTCTGATAATTCACACCCAGGAAGTGGAAAAGATATGAAACCTAAATCAATCCATTTTCTCATTTAGTACTAATCCATAATGGAAAACTATTAAGTCTATATCTGAATAAATAACAATAGATTTTATTTCTATCTGTAGAACTATCCTCAATCACTGAAAAATGAAAGGTGCCAAATTGGGTAAAAGGTTTACATACAAAACCTAAAAAGCTACAGTTTGGTTGTTTGGTAGAACATATCACAAGGCATCTCCCACTAGAAGCAAAGAGAAATGAGCTTTAGTTGATGGAATCAGATCCATAAATCAGTGCAATGAGATCAGTGTGGGCTTTGCTTCTAAATCACGGAGAATTTTTTTAAAACAAGAATATTGGGTTATGCCAGGTCTACTGAATCACCAATATTCAGAAGAAAAGGTGATTTGATACCATCCATCCACAGACGAGTACTTGAGAATTACTAAATTAAATAATCTTTAACAATCAATAAATTCATTCATTCATTTATCCATTAATTTATTCCATACTTACTGATAAACAAATCTGTGCAAGGCACTGGAAATTCATTGAGTTTTTCTCAATTATCTTTTTGATAAGCAATGTCTCTGCTCTCCCATGCATCCCGAGTCTTATACTCTGCTCTAGGGTATTCTTTTATGTCCAGGGGCCTAGCAGCACAACCTGGAACTATGGAGCAACCCTCAGACAATGGGAGATAGCAGTTCATGGGTAAATGACTCAGCTCCTGCCCTTCAGGAAGAAAATTCTGGGGGGTATTAATATCCTTCTCAGGAAGTTCTGGCAGAATTAAGTCCCTGTTGCCCAGTACAGTAATCCCTATAATCTTTATATTGGCTTTTTCTCCTTCCCTGTTTCTCACTCTGTCTGATTTCCCACTCTAGCATAATGGGATTGTCTCTCAAATAAACTGAGCCCAAGAATTTATTTCAAGTGCTGTTTTGGGGAGAATCCAAACCAAGTCAAAATTGAAAGGTAAACCTCTCTTCTTCAGTTCAGACCTTCAAGAAGAAGACACCAACAACACTAGCCATCAGGGCAATGCAAATCAAAACCACAATGAGATACCACCTTCCACCAGTTAGAAGGGCAAAAATTAACAAGACAGGAAACAACAAATGTTGGCGAGGATGTGGAGAAAGGGGAACCCTCTTACGCTGTAGATGGGAAAGCAAGCTAAGTGCAGCCACTCTGGAAAACAGTATGGAGGTTCCTTAAGACGTTAAAAATATAGCTACTCTACAACCCAGCAATTGCATGCTAGGTATTTACCCCAAAGATACAGATGTAGTGAAAAGAAGGGGCACATGCACCCCAATGTTTATAGTAGCAATGTCCACAATAGCCAAACTGTGGAAGGAGCCGAGATGCCCTTCAAAAGATGAATGGATAAAAAAGATGTGATTCATATATACAATGGAATATTACTGAGCCATCAGAAAGGATGAATACCCACCATTTGCATCGACATGGGTGGAAATGGAGGGGATTATGCTAAGTGAAATAAGTCAGGCAGAGAAAGACAATTATCATATGGTTTCACTCATATGTGGAACATAAGGAATAGCATGGAGGACCATAGGAGAAGGGAGGGAAAACTGAATGGGAAGAAATCAGAGAGGAGACAAACCATGAGAGACTCTGGACTCTGGGAACAAAACTGAGGGTTACAGAAGGGAGGGGGGTGGGGAGATGAGGTAGCCAGGTGATGGGTATTAAGGTGATGAACATGTGGTGATGAACACTGGGTGTTATACGCAATTAATGAATTGTTGAACACTACATCAAAAACTAATGATGTACTATATGTTGGCTAATTGAACATAATAAAAAATAAATTAAAAAAATCAACTTTATTAAGGTATAATTAATATAAAATAAAATGCATCTATTTTAAGTAAAAAAAAAAAAAAGAAGAAGCTGAAGAAGACACCAAGGTGCAATCAGATGTTACGAAGATTTCCTGGTGAAAAACACCTATTACGTAAAGGGGGCTGAGAAAGCTGATAGAGCATGATAAAAGTCTAACACCTGTGGTGATGAAAGTTGGATCAGAAAAGTCTTAGACTGATGTGCAGTTCTAAGAACATTTTGACAAAGCTAATAAGCCCTTGAGCCAAGGTTGCCAGTCAAAGTAGCTCTGTATCTCCCAGAAATGGTCCTGCCTTACTTTTTCTTCCTGCCAGTCATTGACTAGCAGCAGCCAGTGGGAAGTGTAGCCTTGGTACAAACTCATGGATGAATTTCAAACAAAGCTTTGGAATATATATGTAAATCTATGTATCTATCTATCGAGAGGGAATTATTATAAGGAATTGTTTCACATGATTACAGAGGCTGAGAAATCCCAAGATCTTTAGTCAGTAAGCTGAAGACTCAGGAGAGTTAATGGTGTAGTACTAGTCTGAATCCAAAGGCCCGGGAACCAGGAGAACTGATGTAAAATTCTGAAAGCCATCAGGATCGAGATCCAAGAAGGGCCGGTGTTTCAGTTTGAGTCCAGAGGCAGGAAAAGACCAGTATCCCAGCTCAATCAGTCAAGTCATCAAGTGATTTGATGGGACCTGCTCTCATGAGGGAGGGGTATTTGCTTTACTCAGTCTAATGCTTCAAGTGTTAATCTCCTCTAGAAAACATCTTTACAGACATACCCAGAATCATATTTAACTAAATGTTTGGGCACCCCATTGTCCAGTCAAGTTGACATAAAATAAACCATCACACATATCTAGATTTAATCTACCCCTGCAGAATCTAGATGAATCCAGGATAGTTACTGTAGACTTCTGACTATTGGAGGTTTACCTAAATAGAAGCTCTGGTTTCATCCACTGTGCCAAATGTGGCATCATTGCTAAAGTATAAACATTTTGAGAAATAGCCCCTAGTGTATAGCTGGGCCCTGAGAGAGAGAGAGAGGACATTTAGCCATGGGTGCTATGTACAAGGAATTCATCTATCACCTCCTATAAGCCCTTACTCTAAAACGGTGGCCATGATGATGTTTTGGTTCTCTGGGTATCAACTCAGACACTATGTCCAGTACTCTTCAGACTATCTGAATATTCTTATTTCCTGAGGGTCACCAAGTAAATGGCCATAGATTCCTTTGGGGAAAAACTGGGAGAATCTTCACAGTATATCATTGCTATGGTGTTTTGTCTTGCTTCCTCTTAGTCAACCAGTCAGCTTTTCCATCAATAGGTTCTGGATAGGCTTAAGTCTGGGATTGTGAGAAAAGATTGTGACTTTTTAACCACCCTCAGTCTCCTGTTCTTCCATTCTTACATCCTTGCCTACTTTCTGTAGGGACACCATGTTCCATTAGCCATCTTCACAACTCTGTGTGGGTTAAGCAAAGTCCACTGGATCTCCCTTCAACCTTGTTGGCCGTTACAGAAATTGTTTGGCAGCTAAGCACCACCATTTGACCTCTGTTTCTTTGGGGCCTCATCATCTTCATGGACATTAATGAGCCCAAGTCTGTAAGTGCTTCCCCATCAGCCCTGACCTGTGGAGAGCTACTACTGAGCTTCTGAGTGATGTCAGTGATGACCCTCTTACCAGATCATTTCTGATACATTTGGTAAATAGTGTGTTCTCTGAGTCCTTCCACGGCACACAATCCTTGGGGGCGGTGTCTTAATTTATATAATATATCCATTTCAGCTGCCCACTTCCCTCAATTTGTTTTATTCCTTCCTCTACCATCTTCCAGGACAGCTCAGGCATTCTACTTTGTTCAGCCTTGGCCAAGTTACTTTAGACTTCAAAGAACCACCTAGCGGTGAGTTTGTCCCATTCCCAGAGGCCTTGCCAGAGTTTTAAGTGTTGTGTCCTAAGAAAGTGCCCTCAAGACAATGAATTATTGCTTCTCTAGTCATATTCTGCCCTTTCCATCCAAATACATCCCCAGGGGTATTCTCCTGACTCCTGTTAAGCAAGCAAAGACAATTGCAATAATTATATTGCCAGGGTTCAAATTATGGTTCCATTTACTAGTTTTGTGGCCTAGGGAGAGTTACTTAATTTTTCTGTGACTCGGTTTCCTCATTTCTAAAATGAGGATGATATATTAGTTCCCGTTTCAGAGAGTGATTATAAGTATTAAATGTAATAATATATGAAAAGTGCTTAGCATTGTGCCTGCATCCAATAAATACTCAAGAAATATTAGATGCTTGCAGGGTAATGGCCTTTATGCAAAAGATGGGCTTGACTACCCTCTCTTTTTGGCTACCTTACATGAAGTACTGTGATATGAAGTGACCCTGGAGAGTTCAACCATGTATTAAAATACTGGACTACAAAATAAGCTGCTAATCGCCCTACTCTAACTCTGTGATGGTTATTAAAAAAAGGAAAGCTGGTATTTGTAATTTGCAGCAAATTTTCAAAACATTAGAGTGGCCCTGTTCAGGTGGTGTCTCTTAGCTTCCAGCCCTTTGTAGCCAACTCTCATTGTGGTGGAACGTGAAGCACGTTAGAAACTTCTGTCAGCTTTTCTCCTGAGTTAGGTATTTTCACTTGACTTTAAGGCTGCGAACCATGAACTGTCTGTCTCTTTTAGCTCTCGATGAGCTGACCTTTCCCATGCAACAGGGCCTTCCGGTTGCGTGTCTTTGAAGATTAGACTGAGAACTTGGGCAAGATAATTCTATCAGGAAAAAGGTACAGATTGCTTATGGAATGACAGCCCAAGATTAGAGAATGTCAGGAAAAAAAGTATGTATCTCTCTGCAGCACCAGAAGGGGGCATAGATATAAACAGGATTTCACTAGTATTTTGAATTAAACTACAAGGGATCTAGGCATCGAGACAGAAAAAAGTGCACCAAAGCATGCCTCAAAGCCACTCCAAATAGGACCTAGTTTTTGCTCGATGCAGTGGCACTAGCTGAACTGGACTGGGGTCCAGTCACTAGACAAAAGGGTGGTAAAGACAGTGAGGGTTCTGGGGGACCACTGAGGCAAGCTTGCAATAGAAATACTAATGAAATGAGCTGTGGGTGTTTCTGGAATTATTTTGAAGGCATATGATCATGTTGGCTATACTAAGCCCCCAAAAGTTCTACACTCGACAGATACCATTTCATCAGCAAACATTTGAGGGCCTACTGCCCACACTTTTGTTAAGAGTATCTAGTGACATTCCTATGGTTCCAAATCTCAACTATTTCCTAGGTATGTGACTTAACTTCTTTGTGATTCAGTTACTTCACCTATAAAAACATCATTATCCTTCATAGAATTGTTGTGAGGACTGAATGACCTAATATATGTAAATTGTACCTGGCATATGATAAACTTTCAATAAATGCAGTTATTAATTTCATTATGATTGTTCCTTTGTACTAAGCTCTGCATAAAACATGGTCCATATCAGTTGGGGGCTTATAAAACTGTCAAAACTAATAACAAACAAATAGTGCAACAAATGCTGGGGTATAGTAGAACTTTTTAGAACTCTATTAGCCAGGGGTAAACGGATAGCTTGATGGATCTGCTTTATGAGCAAGAATGAATGTAAGAAGGAAAAAAAAGTAAAGATAAAATGTTGAGAAACAAAGGAAGTTGATTTTTTTTTTTTTTTTTTGGTAAAAAAAGAAAACTATTGTTAAGGAGTATCCACTGAAAGCTGCCAAAAATGAGAAGGCTTTGCCTTTAAAGAGGTACATACTGAGGCAGCAGTTTGCATATAGTACTACATACAATTTATGTTTTTTAAATCAGCATTCTGAAACATAGATTTTCTTATGTTTTATTAGTTATCAACTGTGGGGGAAAATATTTCCCCAAACTGTAGCTGTACTTTAGGGACTGTGAAATGGCTGTAGAGAAACTTTGTACTGACCCTAAAGACACACTGAGGAGGCCAAAAAGCTAAGAAGCATCTCATAACTCAATCTGGCATGGTCTGTGGCTTTTAATGGCACTTTGCAAAAAGAAGCATAACGTTTTTTCCCTGCACTGGGCTCTCTGCCAGGAAGCTGAGAACATTTGTACAGTTATGTGTGCACCTAAATCAAGAAGCCTTTCTCAGGAGCTGGAAGATGCCACCAGGTCTTTGGGATCTTGCAAGTTGATCCTTTGTCCCAGGACCTCCTGGTAGTCCAGATTATATGTAGCAAGCCTGGAAGTGTCCTGGGACCAAGTCTCCAACTCTGTCAGTCTTAAAAGATGGGTCAAGTCAATGTTTATTTTTTTAATTTAAATAAAATTAGCCAACATCATTAGTTTCAGATGTAGTGTTCAATAATTCATCAGTTTCGTACAACACCCACTGCTCATCACATCACATGCCCTCCTTAATGCCCATCACCCAATTACCCCATCTCCCCCACTCACCTCCCCTGCAGCAACCCTCAGTTTGTTCCCTATAGTTAAGAGTTTCTGATGGCTTTTCTCCCGCTCTGTTGACTTCCCATTCAGTTTTCCCTTCCTTCCCTGTGGTCCTCTGCTCTATTCCGTAGGTTCCACATATGAGTGAAACCATATGATAATTGTCTATCTCTGATTGACTCATTTCCCTCAGCATAATACCCTCCAGTTCCATCCATGGTGATGTAAATGGTAAGTATTCATCCTTTCTGATGGCTAATATTCCATCGTGTATATATATATATATATATATACCACATCTTCTTTATCCATTCATCTGTCGATGGACATCTCAGCTCTTTCCACAGTTTGGCTATTGTGGACATTGCTGCTATAAACACTGGGGTGTAGCTGCCCCTTTGGATCACTACATTTGTATCTTTGGGGTAAATACCCAGTATTTACTGGGTATTTACTGCTGGGTCATAGGGTAGCTGTATTTTAAATTCTTGAGGAACCTCCATACTGTTTTCCAGAGTGGCTGCACCAGGTTGCAATACCACCAACAGTGTAAGAGGGTTCCCCTTTCTCCGCATCCTTGCCAACATCTGTCATTTCCTGACTTGTTAATTTTAGCCTTTCTGACTGGTGTGAGGTGATATCTCATTGTGGTTTTGATTTATATCTCCCTGATGCCAAGTGATGTGGAACATTTTTTCATGTGTCTGTTGGCTATTTGTAGGTCTTCTTTGGAGAAATGTCTGTTCATGTCTTCTGTCCATTTCTTGATTGGATTATTTGGGTTTTTGGGGGGGTTGAGTTTGATAAGTTCTTTACAGAGCTTGGATACTAGCCCTTTATCTGATTAGACATCTGCAAATATCTTCTCCCATTCTGTTGGTTATCTTTTGGTTTTGTCTACTGTTCCTTTGCTGGGCAAAAGTTTTTATCTTGATGAAGTCCCAATAATTCATTTTTGCTTCTGTTTCCCTTGCCTTTGGAGATGTGTTTAGCAAGAAGTTGCTGTGGCTGAGGTCACAGAGGCTGCTGCCTGTGTTCTCCTCTACGACTTTGATGGATTTCTGTCTCACATTTAGGTCTTTCATCCATTTTGAGTTTATTTTTGTGTATAGTGTAAGAAAATGGTCTAGTTTCATTCTTCTACATGTGGCTGTCCAATTTTCTCAGCACCATTTATTGAAGAGACTTTCCTTTTTCCATTGGATATTCTTTCCTTCTTTGTCAAAGATTAGTTGACCATAGAGTTGAGGGTCCATTTCTGGGTTCTCTATTCTGTTCCATTGATCTATGTGTCTGTTTTTGTGCCAGGACCATACTGTTTTGATGATTACAGCTTTGTAATATAGCTTGGAGTCCGGCAATTTGATGCCACCAGCTTTGGTTTTCTTTTCAACATTCCTCTGGCTGTTCAGGGTCTTTTATGGTTCCATACAAATTTTAGGATTATTTATTCCAGCTCTGTGAAAAAGGTTGATGGTATTTTGATGGGGATTGCATTGAATGTGTAGATTGTTCTGGGTAGCATAAACATTTTAACAATGTTTATTCTTCTAATCCATGAGCATGGAATGTTTTTTCATTTCTTTGTGTCTTTCTCAATTCCTTTCATAAGTGTTCTGTACTTTTTAGAGTACAGATCTTTTACCTCTTTGGTTAGGTTTATTCTAGGTATCTTATGGTTTTTGGTGAAATTTTAAATGGGATTGATGCCTTAATTTTTCTTTCTTCTGTCTCATTGTTAGTGAATAGAAATGCAATTGATTTCTGTGCATTGATTTTATATCCTGCCACATTGCTGAATTCCTGTATGAGTCCTAGCAATTCTGGGGTGGAGTATTTTGGGTTTTCCACATAAAGTATGATGTCATCTGCGATGAGTGAGAGTTTGACTTCTTCTTTGCCAATTTGAATAACTTTTATTTCTTTTTGTTGTCTGATTGTTGAGACTAGGACTTCTATACTATGTTGGCCAATTATAGTGAGAGTGGGCATCCCTGTAATGTTCCCGAAATTAGGGAAAAAGCTCTCAGTTTTTCCCCATTAAGAATGATATTCGCTGTGGGCTTTTTGTATATGGCTTTTATGATATTGAGGTATGGTCCCTCTATACCTACACTGTGAAGAATTTTAATCAAGAAAGGATGCTGTACTTTATCAAATGCTTTTTCTGTGTCTATTGAGAGGATCATGTGGTTCTCATCCTTTCTTTTATTAATGTAATATATCACATTGATTGATTTGTGAATGTTGAACCACCCTTGCAGCCCAGGAATAAATCCGAATTGGTTGTGAATAATCCTTTTAATGTACTGTTGGATCCTATTGGCCAGTATCTTGGTGAGAATTTTGGCATCCATATTCATCAGGGATATTGGTCTGTAATTCTCCTTTTTGGCGGGGTCTTTGTCTGGCTTGGGGATCAAGGTAATGCTGGCTTCATGGAAAGAGTTTGGAAGTTTTCCTTCTCTTTCTATTTTTTGAAACAGCTTCAGTAGAATAGGTATTATTTCTTCTTTAAATGTTTGGTAGAATTCCCCTGGGAAGCCATCCAGCTCTGGACTGCATGGAGGCTAAAGAGCATCCTACTAAAAAGAATGGGTAGGTTAACCAGGAAATTAAAGAATAATTTTAAAAAATTCATGGAAACAAATGAAAATGAAAACACAACTGTTCAAAACCTTTGGGATACAGCAAATGTGGTCCTAAGAAGACATACAAAGCAATACAACCCTTTCTCAAAAAATTAGAAAAGTCTCAAATACACAAGCTAACCTTACACCTAAAGGAACTGGAGAAAGAACACCAAATAAAGCCTAAACCAAGAAGGAGAAGAGAAAAAATAAAGATTAGGGCAGAAATCAATGAAATAGAAACCAAAATAACAGTAGAACAGATCAATGAAACTAGAAGCTGGTTCTTTGAAAGAATTAATAAGATCAATAAACCCCTAGCCAGACTAATCAAAAAGAAAAAGAGACCCAAATTAATAAAATCATGAATGAAAGAGGAGAGATCACCACCACCACCAAGGAAATACAAACAATATTAAAAACATATTGTGAGCAACTATATGCCAACAAATAGGCAATCTGGAAGAAATGGATGCATTTCTGGAAACTTATAAACCATCAAAACTGAAACAGGAAGAAATAGAAAAACTGAACAGAGCCATAACCAACAAGGAAATTGAAGCAGTAATCAAAAATCTCCCAACAAACAAGAGTCCAGGGCTGGATGGCCCCTCACAGTTAGGCAAGAAAGAAAGTATAGAAGAGTTGTCCTGTTTGTTCAGTTCTTCTTTTTTTTTTTCCTTCCTGGGTTATTCTTTCAGTGCTCCAATTAGAAAAACATTTTTAAACAACATTTAGTTGTCAAACTCATGCTTTCATTAATGCATTTGCTCAATCAACAAATATTTACTGAGTACATATTTTTTAATGTAGGAGAGGATGATCATCAAGTCACCCTTGATTTCTGTGTATGTGTTAAGTGTGTGCCTATGGTGGGGGAAAGAAAATAAATGTATATGATAAAGCAAGCCATTACATTCTTCAGCTGTTTCTATAAACCATCACTCCAGTAAAGTCATTTATCATTTATTCAACAAGTTTTATTGAAAATCTATGAAGTTCTGGGCACTGTTTTAGGCACTGGGGTTGTAGATCAGATGGTGAAAGTGCTAAGAAGAAAATGAAAGCAGGATAACGGAATAGAGGATAATGGAAGAGATTCTATTTTAGAATGGCTGACCAGAGACAGGGATTCAGCTAAAGTGACATAGACTGGAGTACTGAATGGAGGGAGATCCCTCTTCAGTCTCCAAGAGTTATTCCTGAGGAGGTGATGAGCAAGGGCATGCACGGCTTAGCTATATGCCTGTCTGAGTTCTCAGGGAATTTGTATGAGCAATGGCTTTCATTGCTAGGTAGCAGTGTTTGGCACAAGGGTAACCTCTTCTGCCCAAGAAGCGAATGTAAACTCTGCTTGGGGAAGAAATAATGATGCTTGTCAGATGATCCCAGCCCTGGCCAGCCTGCCGAGCCAAATGGGGGCAGAGTGAAGCTGTGCAAACTTTACAGAGGACAATCATTCTTGAGAATTTCTAGTCTCTTCCAAACACAGCCTAAACTCATTTATTATCTCAGTCTCCTGAATCAAAGCTGTAAGAAGGGAACATGTCAAGATAGCAATGGAACAAGATAATGGGTGTAAAATGACAAAAAACAGGAAACCTCTTCCCCAGTGATTCCAAATACTGTCACAAAGAAAAAAGAGTCTGTTGAGTCTGGAAAAGCAACCCAAACTGCAGCTCAGCATCTATGAAATGACTTGTTAACTTTGCCTGCATAAGGATTCTGGTGAGCTACCGGAGAAATCCTACCCAGTTAGCAAGTTAGATGGGTTAGGAGTGGATACAGTGAAGTGAAGCAATGAGATATTTAAGTGACATAGTTTTGGTTAATGCTTAGCCAGGAGGTGCTTCACTTACATAATCATTATCTTTATTTTAAACTAAGAAAAAAAATAGAAAAGAAATAGGCCCTTAACAAATGATTATCAATGTTCTGTTCTAAATTATATTTTATACAGGATATATTTTGTACAAGGTTATTGGCTGATCTTCAGAGAATGCAAAATTATAGTTTTTATTCCTTTGGTGAGATTGAGGGGCAATAATTGCATGTTTCATGATGCATGAGAACAAATAATTCTCACCCCAACAAAGCAGACCACATCACAAGATGCGCTGGTAAGGCTGGTCACACTTACTATGGGCATTCTCAAATTCCCCTGTCATTTTTGTTTAGTTTTCTGATTGCTTTAATATATTTTCTCAGTTGTTTGCAATTTCAATGAGAAAACTGAGTTTCAGGAATAATCTCACTTCTAACAGTGAGATAAAGTATAATAAATAACTTTTATTCAGCTGTTTGCAGGGGACAATGTTTCCACATCCCTGGGATTGTGTGCAATTTCTTTTTCTTTCAACCTTTCTTGATTTTTCCAAATTTCTGCTATAAATATCTGTGGATTTTATTATTTAAAAACTTTACATTAAAAAGCAATAAAATTCTTCCACAGAGTGATTCATATCTGTCTTCTATTCAACTCCTTCTGGTGGTTCAGGTTCAAACTATTAGGTGTGCAACTAATTATTCTCTAATTGACAGCTAGGCCATTTAAATATTTGAAGGTAATTATTAATATTATTATTTTTATTAATGTTTCTTTTTAGTTCCCTCTGTCTTCTCTTCTCTTGGCTTAGGAGTTCCCTTCTCCCTACCTTGACCCCAGCCACATTATTCATTCCTTTCCTCATCTTAACATTCTCCTTTTTTTTTTTTTAAAGATTTTATTTATTTATTTGACACAGAGAGAGAGAGAGAGTGAGAGCACAAGCAGGGGGAGTGGCAGGCAGAGGCAGAGGGAGAAGCAGTCTCCCCACAGAGCAGGGGAGCCCGATATGGGACTCGGTCCCAGGATCCCGGGATCGTGACCTGAACTAAGACAGTCACTTAACCAACTGAGCCACCCAGGCGCCCTGAACATTCTCCTTTAAGTGAGAAACAGCTTATCTGTGGTACCAAAACCTGAATGAAGAACTAGGGTGTTTTTATTTAGAAAGGGGGAATCCATTGTGTAGCCTAAAATAATGATTTTTCTAATACTTATTTTACCATGCTGCTTTATGGAAAGGTTCCAGTTGACTTAAAGCCTGACATTTGGTTTTCACCTACTTGACAAAATTATGCCCCCTGCTCCCACCCCCATCAAGGTTGTGCTTAAACAATTAGTTTTTCAACCAAATTAAGACCTTATCATCTTTATAAATACTGATTCCAATTTGTTAGGTTGCTTACATCTCCAGGTGCCAAATTATGTTTTTACTGTTGATCTGTTCATCCCATATAGTTTCTATCTTACCTAGATCCAAGGTACTCACATATGTGATAAGTAAAATCCTTGCACAAGTTTTAATGAAAATGTTGAACAGATCAGGGTGAAGAAAAGATTCTCGTGACAAGTTACCACAGACCTTCCCTCTCACTGGTCATGGTTTATTAATCAGGATTTTTTGATAAGATAATTAGTATTTACTTATGATTGCCCTTGCAATTGTCCTAACAACTTTAAAAATAGGTAATGAAGAATGCTGGCACATTTCTTATGAGAAAAATCAAAACATTAAGATGGTAAGCTTGGAGCCAAATCTGGGTGGTCTGACTCCAGAATGTAAGTTCATAACTCCACCATCTTATATGTCAATTATTCCTCTCCAAAATTTCTGGCTTCACATCACTGTCAGATGCCTCTGTGGTTGCTTTCCTTCTCATCTTGCTTGTGCCAGTTACCTTCCTCCTCATGCTCTTATAACCTTGGTTTGGCTTGCATCCACTGCTTCAAGACTTTTCCATAAAAATACAAAATGTTAGGCTATCTTGAAAATGAGGTCATGTTGAACACATCTGTTCACTTAGATTTTGGGATTAAATATATGTTCATAAAACAAAGAACCCCTGATCTTGCTTAATCTGGATTCAGTAAGAGCTCCTTGTTAGAATAATGTAACATTTAAGTCTGTACCAGCTGATCTGAGACATAAGGGAGAGTAAAAATCAGTCTACACTGGAAAACTATCCATATAGGAAGATAAGGAACCAGAACGGAAACCTAGAGAACTAGGGAACAAGGGGTCTTCTGCCACCTGACTGGAGCAACATCGCTACAGTGTTCAGTCTGGCATACCTGCGAGGTTGGGTTCCACAATTAGTTTCTTGATGTCAGGAGTAAAAGATGCTTCCAGCTGGTGCTAGAAAGGAATGTTTGTTCAATACATCTCTTCCCTTCACCTACTTTCAGCATTGTGCAGAATCTTTCACCCCTAAACCTTTATTCATGATCTCAACCTCCAGCTTCTTCTCCAAGCAATTTCTCTATTTTTGCACAGAAGTCATGGTAGGTGAAATGGAACTGGAGGGTGAATGGAGCTAGGGAATCCAGGGCAGAAGCCAATTGACTGCATGACAACTAGAAGCCCAGGCACCTGTCCCTCATCAGTAAGGGCTCCTGTGGACATCTTTAACATTCTTTAAGAAAAAAATCTAACATTTTAAGGTTCTTAAAAAACTCAGGTGATAAATATTTCTATTTATTTAGGAGGCAAATTTGAAGTTTTAAAAAAGCCTATTCTTCATATTAATACCTGAAAATCTGATGATACATAAGTGATATAATGATAATCATTGTATCAGATTCTGGGTATATTGATAGATTCCTCCCTTTACTTACAAAAGTAAAAAAATAATAATAAAAATATATTTGTAATTAATACATATCCTTTAGGCCATCAGTCATGAGTATATTGAGGTCACAAAAAGTTCCCAGCAATAAAACAGTGTTTGGTTCATCACTATCCTGTAGAATTACAAGTAGACAAGTTCTATCCAAATTCTTGATTCTGTCATGTGGAGATGAGGAGAGAGGAAACATTCTATAGTGTGTCACCAAATAACGTACTATTTCAGATCCTTATGGGACGATAGGCTTCTGCCATCCAAAGTCAATGGGTAGACATTGCACATAGTACTACTATCTAGCCAGAAGTTTACTCTACTGTTCGATTATCTACTCTGTCATTTGTACAATCTCTGTATAAAGCAAGAAAATGGGACTCTCAGGGCAGTCACTCCTTCTCCCTGCTCCACAGGCTTCTGACTCTTTCCCTTTGACCTAACCCATTCTAGAGGCTCTATCATCCCTTTTATGGTGGGAGTTCCATATGGGTGTTAAGATTCCTTGGGCCTGTTCATCTTATTTATCACAAATATGCCTATTGCCTATCAGGAATTGAGGTCCTTTATCTCTCTCCCCATCATCTTAAAGCACACTGAGCCCCAACAAGACTACTCATTAACTCAGGATGCAGTTACAGTGTCTGCTCTTCTTATTCCCTTTTAAGGAATTTAATTAGCAAATTCATCCCCATGATTGTTCTCTTTGAAGAGTTTTTGTTACTTTCAAAACACTGAGCAAATAATAAGGAATATCCTCTAAAAACAAAGATAATTTCATTAAGATAGTTTTGAAGATTGGCATTCTGAATAACAAATAGTTAATGCTAATTTGAGACCTTGAAATTTGTGAAAATGTTCTTAATGCTGATTTCATTTGATGGTCTATTCCTTGGAGACATTAATTCAAACAATGCAGTGGAAACAAATATACCATGATCATTATATTTGTGTTCAGTTTCTGCATAAATTAGTCAATGTGATGGGAAAAAAAGCCTCCTTTCTCCTTATACAGTATATTCTCTTAGCTTTCCTATTTAGATTAATGATTTCCTTTAAGGCTTCCAAATAATTAATTTTCATTTTTATCAAGCTCCCCTAATGTGATTATCTATTTTCCCAAAAATGAAACTTTTCTTCTCTTGGCAGATATGTATAACATTTAGCAGTTCTTCTAGTTTTTGTTGTTTTTTTTTTAAGGCACAAGCACACACATTTAGCAGGGAGAAATTAAAAGAAAAAAGTGTCAAATTCAATGCTTTCATTTCTGCAAACAATTTCACCACACTTCAAAGTCATATAACATGTCCTAAAGGAAAAATAGAAAAGTTGAAACTACCGAGTCACGGTATTCTAACCTTGAAAATGTTTTAATATGAAGCCAGTGACTTCTTTTCCACTTTTCTTGCCATAATGGAAAGAAAGGATCATATTTGGTTCTAACTTAAAATATGTTAAATCTCTTAAGATATGTTAAATTTATTATTAAAATTTTTTTGTAAGAGATAATTTTATCTCAAGTTTTCTTTGAATCTTGGAAATAAAGCAGAAGCTTAAGAACAGCTTTATAAACTTTTCTCCCCTCACCCACCTCTTTTTATCCAGTGAATGGTTATAACAAAAATACATGGGTTAGGAAAAGGACCTAAAACATTGTTTTCATTTTTTGGCTCAAAAGATAAGAGCTCTTTAGTTATTGGAAGCCTAAGCATCTCCAGGTAAGGAAAAGAGATACTACTCATGGAATTCTAAAATGAAAGTATGGAAATAATCTACGAAGCTTCACCAGCTGAGTACCTCCCCCATCCCCCTGCTTTCAAATAGATATAGTGGGACATAGGAAATGATTACCAGGTGTTCCATGTATTGTTAAAGGTTTTTACAACATCCAGTCTGTTTCAGCCCACTGAACAGCAGCCTGTGGTTTGGTTGGGATTGACCCATCATAAGCTCTAGTGATAAGTATTTCAAATAAGCCTAAGACAACAAATGTGTCAATCATGTGGCTATACTGTTTGATTCAATGTGGGGTATAATCTAAGTTGTCCCAGAGTGAAGCACAAGACTATTGCTTGATGGATAGTATAGGGGATGCACTCTCTCCGATTGGAGTTGAACAAGCAAGAATAGATATATAATGAGTCATGTTTGCTGCTTGGAGATTTCTTGCCAACAGCCTGGTAAATAACTGATGTAATTGACGGCAAAGAGACAGAATGAAATCTAGTTCTTGGAGACAAAGTTAATCAGTTGGATCAAGTCTTTCTTTTTTTCTTTTTTTCTTTTTAAAGATTTTATTTATTTATTTGACAGAGAGACACAGCAGGAGAGGGAACACAAGCAGGGGGAGTGGGAGAGGGAGAGGCAGGCTTCCCGCTGAGCAGGGAGCCAGATGCGGGGCTCGATAACGGGGTTCTATCCCAGGACCCTGGCATCATAACCTGAGCAGAAGGTAGATGCTTAACAACTGAACCACCCAGGCACCCCTGGATCAAGACTTTCTAAAATGGAAACTTCTGCCTTGAGTTTTCAGAGCCAATAAATTACTTTTTTTCTTTAATCTGGTTTGTGTTATATGTTCTGTTACTTGCAAATGAATACATGTTTACTATACACCTAGCATACTGATCCCAAATGGAGGATACTTTTCCAGAGCAGAGGCTTTGCCCTGTCCTCACCTGTTTGTGGGGTCACCCCACCTTACAAACTTCCCCTAACTTAAGCACCCCTTTATTGAAGGAAAGGTTTTTTTCAATCTAGTAGTATAGATAATATAATTGAAGTTAGTTTTAATTAATTTTTTTTACTCTACCTTAATAATTTGTGGAGGAATATATATATATGAAATATAATATAATGTACGATATATTATATAAAATATATAATGTATAGTATATAATATCTATATGTTCTGTTTGTCTCTGTCTCTGCTGGTGTGTGTGTATAATTATATATATATATATATGTAATTTTACTTGGATATAGACTATCTTACTTTTTTTCTCAAATAATAATTTCTATTCTCCCTATTGTCCAGGCATATGCTTATCTTCTTTTAATTAGGAATATACATATAAACAGAATATATAGCTAAAATATTCAGATATTTTATTTTGAATTACTTGTGATATTGATGAAATGCTGAATTGTGTGTAATAAATATATTGCACAATGATAAAAACTACATTTTACTTTCCTCCTACAGTCCTCCAAACCCATTATATTGCCAACTTTCTCCAGCTCTTAGAAGAACTCCTGAATAAGTTCCATTTCTTATGATTCACTTTCATGTACCAAAAGAAATCTTGCAGTCACCTTTATTCACACAGATAACTTTATGTCTTTCAATAATTATTTTGTCCACTTTAGTATAATAAGCAGAATTCTGAACTTTATTAAAATTAAAACTTCTGAAAAATACTGAAGACGATGCAAATTTCTATCTATAAGAGAATGGTTGAGTAACTAATTGTGCATCCACAAAATAGAATATTATGCAGCTGCTTAAAAAAAGGATGTTATATTTCTATAAATGAGAAAGAAGTAATTTCCAGAATATATTTTTAAGCAAAAAATACAAAGGCAAAAAAGTATACATAATAAGCTGTTTTGTGTAAGAAAAAAGAGGATTATAAAAAATATACAAATATCTCTGATCATTGTGCAAAAACACAGGAAAGATAAATCAGGAATCAGTGATATGTTGTCCATAAAGAGTGAGTAGGAAAGAGGTGGAAAGGATGGAGGCTGGGCACAGGATAGAAAGGAAAGGAAGAGGGACACTTCTCTGTGTATTCCTTTTTGTATAGCTTTGGCTTTTAAAATCATGTTATTTTTTTCATATACTCAAAAACTTGGAAGGCAGCTATGCTCACCACTATACCACCAACGCCATATACTCAAAAACTTGGAAAAAAACAATAAAACAAATACAATTAGCCAGGATGGAAAACATATCAAAATAACAAGTTGTAATGACTAAACTAAACTGTACTTAAAAAAACAACAACAACAACAAAAAAAAACAAGACCACAAGGGAGGGTGTGCTAATCCAAGAAACTTTGAAAATAGCATGTTGACGATATACCCTAAGGCTAAAAGATACTTTAAACAAATATTGAATTTTATTTAGTAAGTTTGTTTTTATGGTGGTATATATTGGAAATTCTAAATTATTTTATATTTATTCTGAGATAAGCAAATACATAAATGTGATCTTTATGATGGTCAGATTTATTACTGTTAGAAGTTAAAAATATGGAAAGGAGGGAAGCTAGAATGATCCCTACAGTGTTGGATTGGAATTGAACTCATGTTTTAAATATAAATAGATAAATAGATAAATATAGACAGATAAATAGAAGAATACAAAAGTAGTTATAGATATGCATGTATGGGTACATTTCATAGCATTGTCTGTGACTAAATTTAGAAGCAAGACACCCCAGTTGCAATGAGCACACCTGCTACCCAAATCTTGATTTCTAAATACCATTCTCCAATAAAAGCAACCCAAGTTCTCATATAAATGACTGATTTGTGAACTGGTGCAAAGAACACACAAAGATCAGCTTAGAACCAGAAAGAAAAAGAAGGGCTTTAGGAATGATGAAGAAGCAACATTGGAGCTATGTTGCAAAGACTGCCAGTCACCAAATGTGGGAGAATTTTGGTATCAAAAAAATAATGAAATTAGTAGATTATGACCCGTAAAGCAAATTTAGATCAAGGGTCCATGCCAATATAAATGAATAAAATAAATAAATGGGAAGAAAGAAAATCTCTTACAGCAGAATTTCAATGAACATAGAAGAAATGATAGAATTACAAAATCACCATTTCACAGATATTACTATAATAAATTTGTGTAGGTAGGAATTATGTGGCTGAACTATAGTGGATGAACTTATGATGAGAAACAAGATATTTACTGAGTCACAAAGAATCCACAAAATATGTGTTAGTTACAAAGAGTTATGATGCCCTTACAATGAACAAATCTGGTAGACATAATCTAACCAAGTAATCAAAATTAACTAGTTATGAGCCAACTCAGTATCATCTGCCTCCTGATAACATGCAGTGAGAAAGACACAATAACACTTTAGTAATACTTCTGCAGAAACTGCAGACTGTGAACTATTCATAAGAAAACCTCAGTACAAACACTCAAAGACAATTAATTAAGAAATATTCTACATGCAGACCAGCCTGAACTCACCAAACATGTCAAGGTCATGTAAGCTCATGAAAGATTTGTCAAAGTTTTCCAGATTAAAGATGCCTCAATATACATGACATGTAAATGTTATTTGTGATTCCAGATTGAATACTGGACCAGTAATACATACATACATACACATATACATACATACATATGTATGAATATATATACTACTTTGCTATAAAACCTTTGCTCTGAAAGACATTAATGAGACAATTGGTAAAATTTTTAGTAAGTCTGTAAATTAGATAATAATAGTGTATCAATATAATTTTCTGATTTTGATTATTGTGCTGTCATGTAAAAGAATGTTCTTGTTTTTAGGAAATACAAAATGAAGTATTTAGGAATTAAAATATCTGCCTTAGGCTTAGGAAATATGTAATCATCAATTTCTTTATTTCTTCTAGTTTTTCTATTCTCCATTTAAGAAATTGGCTGTGGTTCTTCCAGAGATGAAACGGAAGGAAAGGTGTAAGGGGCAAATAATGTCTTTCTTAATGGGTACCAGTATAATTTACATTGGTGCTTTCTGGGCTTCATGGGTTCGGGAGGGAAGAGATGCTGTTATTGCTTCACTAGAAACCTTCCTCCAGGACCACTTGACTGTGCTTTCCCAGAGTATGGGCCAAGCATTTTCATCTAGCTGACAAATTACAGTTTTCCTTTAGTAACCGGGGATTCAGTACTTCAACCTGTATCCTGGTGTTATACCCCACTTTCACTATTGTCAGTCAAGGTTTAAAGTGCCTCCATATTCTTTGGTGACAGTCAGATTTGGTCTTTGGGAAATACTAATGCATCCTCAGTACTGAGAAAATCTTGAATCTAGAGCTTCTCCAATGCAAGTACTTGTCTTCATTCAGAGCTTCTAGTAAGCTCATTTTTGAATTTAGACTTTTCAGGGGATGGTTTAGAGTTCAGGTCACATAGTTTATGTTCTTTCTTACTTGACGCTTTCTCTTCTCCCATGGTGAAAAGGTAAAATGCCATGGAATCCTAACACATTTTTCCCCAAATAAAATTGTCTCTCTCAGACTTCTCAGTACTAGTTCTTTTAGAGGTGAGCCCTTGTATGGTCTCATAGAATTCTCTGCCTTGTCTTTTATAAATACTGCATGAAATGTCTACTACCTCTCTGAAAAGTGAGATTATTCACCACCTATTTTTTGTTGTTGTTGTTTTGGGGTTTCTGACACCTTAACTGAAACTGAGACAGAAAAGAGTTTTATTTTAACATCTTAATGTATGTGTTACAATAATGATCATCTGAAAAAGCAGCAGGCTCTCCTGCAAGTTGAGGTTGTATACTTGTTGAAAGAGGATCTAGAGTGGCCATCCTAAATAAATGTATTTACTTCCAAGACTAAAGAGCACGAAACATGATTTGCATCATGTTTCTTGGGATTTGGTGTTTGTTCTGTAGTTTTCATGTGAAACACAGGTGAAGATGAGGTGGCCATCCATAACTCAGGATAAGGATTCAAAGGCATGGATCCAAAAACCCTAGAAGGAAGCCAACTGGAAAAAAACAAAAAGTAATTATCTGATTTGCTATAGGTTGATTTTTTTAATTTAAATTTAAATCTTTAAAGAATTATAGATTAACAGGAAGTTGACAAGATAGAACAGAGAAGTCCTATGTACTCTTCAGTTTCCCCATTGGTTTCATCTTACCTAACTATAGTACAATATCAAAATGGGAATAAAGTGTATTTTATCACACATGTAGATTCATGTAACCACCATAGCAATCACTATACAGAACTATTCCGTCACCACAAAGATCTCTCTTGTGGTCCTTTACAATCCTTTTTCCCTCAACATCTCTAAACCCTGACAACCACGAATCTGTTCTCTATCTCTGACATATCAAGAAAGTTAAATAAATAGAGTTATGCTGTATGCGATCTTTTGAGATATTGTCACTCAAACAAGATCCTTGAGGTCCATCCAAGTTCTTGCATGTTTAACTAGTATGTTCCTTTTTGCTGCTGAGTACTATTCTGTGGCATTGATGGATTACGATTTGTTTAACCTTTCACCTATTGTAGTACATTTGGGTTGTTTCCTATTTTTGTCTTTTACAAATAAGTTACTATGAACAATCAAGACAGGTTATTGTGCAGATGAAAGTTTTCATTTTTATGAGTTAAAGGCCCAAGCATGTGATTGCTGGGTTTTATGGTTAATGTATGGTTATTATTGCAATAAACTGCCAAACTAATTTCCAGAGTGGCTGGATCATTGCACACACCCATTAGCAACATATGAGGAATATAGTTTTTCTGCATCCTCACAACTATTTAGTATTGTCACTATTTTTTGTTGTTGCTGTTGTTCCTTATAGCTGTGTAATGATAATTCATTATGGTGTCAATTTGCATTTTCCTAATGGCTGGTGATGTTGAACATCTTTTTATGTACTTATTTGTCACTTTTATTATTTTTTTTTGGTGGGATGTTTCTTTTTGCCTTTGTCCCATTTTCCAACTGGATTGTTATTTTTTGTTTGTTTGCTGTTGAGCATTGAGAGTTTTCTATGCATTCTAGATATCAGTCCTTACAAATATTTTCTCCAAGTCTGTAGTTTGTTTTTTTGATCCTCTTAACAAGGCTTTTTCACAGAATTTTTTTTATTTTGGTGAAGTTTAATTTATCATCATACTGAGAGTATGTACCCTTGATAAGATAATGTGAGGAGAATGGCACTTTCATTCTGTGCTCTTCCTCTCAAAAACATATTACTCCATTCTGGTCATGAAAAAAAAACTTCAGAAAAATTCAAATTAAGGAATGTTCTACAAAATACCTGACTTGTTTGCCTCAAAATTGCCAAGATCATCAAAAACAAGGGAAGTCTGTGAAACTGTCAGTCTAAAAGAGCCTAAGGAAACAGGAGTACTAAATACAGTGTGGTATCCTGATGGGATTCTGAAACAGAAAAATGACATTAGGTAAAAACTAAGGAAATTCAAATAAAGAATGGACTTTGGTTAATAACAATGCATCCAAATCGGTTCATTGTTCATTAAGACTATTGTACAGTACTAATGTAATGTTAATATTTTTTTTGACAGAAAGAGAGAGCACAAGCAGGCAGGGAGAGGCAGAGGGAGAGGGAGAAGCAAGCTCCCTGCTGAGCAGGGAGCCCGACATGGGGCTGAATCCCAGGACGCTGGGATCATGGCCAGAGCTGAAGGCAGACGCTTAACTGACTGAGCCACCCAGGAGCCCCTAATGTAATGTTAATAATAGAGGAAACACAGTGTAGGTATGTGAAAACTCTCTGTACTATCTTCACAATAATTCTGTAAATCTAAAACTCTTCTCAATTTTAAAGTTTACTTTAAAAATAGAAAAATAACTTGAGGTTTAAAGGTTATGTAAATTGCTCTGTGACACACACATAGGAAAAAAACTGGAGCTGGAATTTGAATGCTGGACTCTAGAACCAGAGCCCTGTAATTAAACCAGGATTCTATAGGATGGGTTTAATGTGACTGTGTCATTGTGTGAATCTTATGTAGAATTACAACCAACTGAATTCTTGAACAAATAGTACTACATGGCATAAATCTGCTTGCCAGCCTTAAAAGAAGTTGTTTGATAAAGAAATTGCATATGCACACACACGCACACACCAAGACCAACTATCCAAAATATCCAAATGTGAGTAGCGAAGTGAGAAATGTGTTGCAGATCGTTTTTGGCAGTACATTAATTCTATTTCTACTAGTGGAAGTAGATAAGAGGTAAACATAATCTTTGTTTTCAATTTTAATTAATAAGTAATCTTATAAGTCTTTTAATTTTTTTAGCAAAAATTATAGATATTTAACATGAAGAACATGATGATTTGATACACATATACCTAGTAAAGTGATTACTATCGTCAAGTTAATAAATATATCCATCTCCTCATAATTACCTGTGTGTGTGTGTATGGTGAGAGTGCCTGAAATCTCTTAGCAAATTTCCAATATTCAAAACAATATTATTAACTGTAGTCATTATGCTGTAAATGAGATTTCTAGACTTATTCATCCTACATAACTGTTGGTACACTTTGACCAATGTCTCTCCATTTCTCCCACCTCCCTGCCCCTGATTATCTCCATTTTACTCTCTGCTTCTATGTATGCAGCTTTTTTAGATTCTGCATATAAGTGACATCATTTAATTTTTTTCTTTCTGTGTCTGGCTTATTTCACTTAGTGTAATGTCCTCCAGGTTCATCTGCATTGTGTCAAATGGCAGGATCTCCTTTTTTAAGACTGAATAATATTCCATTGACTTATTATTCCATCTTAATAGATGTTGAACAAATATTTAAAGAATATTGTTCAATGACTCTGAATTATTAGCTGCCCCAGGTGTGAAATCATGATTCTGCATGGAATTTTACTTGTCTCCTCTGGTCTGGGCAAACCTCTGGAGTGCTAACTCTTATCAATGATCTTCCCTCTAGGCACTTAATTAACTTAGACTCTTTCTCCTTTTTCTTTCCTTTCCTTTCCACCTTCTCTCTCTTCTTTCCTTTCAAACTCTCTCTCCCTCTCTCTCTCACACTCACACACACACACACACACACACACACTCCTTATATATATTTCCCTTATTAAATCCTGCTGGCAACAAACTACAGCAACAGAAAGGCTTGGATAAACCAATTAACACTAGGGTGTCAAAGCTGACAAAACCTGAAATGTGTTAAATAGTTAGAAATATTTGCATATTAATTAAGGACAGAGCATTTCCCTCAAAGACAGAAGCTTTAATGAAGGAATTTTAGCAATAGGAAAATAGGGCCAATTTTGGAGTTAGGGCCTGTCTGGGTGCCCCTCTAGTTCTGTTCAATCCAACAGATATGTATTAAGCAACAGAAGTGTGACAGATTTTGAGAATTCAGAGATATGTAAGACATAACCCCAGCTTCCAACAACTCATAATCTAAAGGCAGAAGTAACTCTAAAAGAACATAATAATTGCTATAATGAGTAGAGAAGTATAGGAAGCTGGAAAAGAATGGGGAAAGGGAGCGTCCCACACAAGGGAGTATTGTAGAATAAGTATCAATCAGCAAATAGCGCTGAGGTTGGAAAGAGTGAGAGTAGGGGGAAACCAAACTTACATTCCTGGGATAAACCCCACTTGGACATGATCTGTTATCACTAGTATATATGCATTTTTATAAAATATCCAATTATGTATTGGATTGCCTTTGTTGAAGATTTATAAGAATTTTTCATCTATGTTCATGAGAGATACTGTCCTGTGGTTTCCTTTGCCTTAATGTTTCTGTCCAGTTTTGGTATCAGAGCATTACTAGCCTCATGGAGGTGGCTTTAGGTTTTGTGGTAGACACCTTTAGCTTATAACAGTCTACCTTCAAGTCACACACCACTTCACACACCAACTTCAGGGTTCTAGTAAGGATCAAATGCATTAAGACCTATAAAACATTTAGAACAGTACCTGATACATAGTAAGTGCTATTTGTTTGTTGATAAATACATTTTAAAGTTGTTTGCTTTTCCCCAGTACAATGTGAACTTCAGGAAAGAGGCATCTTTATCTTTTTTATTCAATGTTGCATTCTAAGTGCCTAGAAAATTTTGTTGAATACTTGTCATCAGTGGTTTAGTTTCAAAGATATTGATTGAGCCCAAATGCTTAGGGAATAACTTGTTTTATAATTCCTTTATTGGGATATTTAGTATAACTTATCCCATAACAATGTGGTGAAAATGATAACTCTACCTACAACCTGATTGTTTAGGAAAACTCAAAGCTGTAGCAAAACTACTTTGTAAAGGAAAAGAAATTCTTTTCCTTGGCATGATTTTTTTTGGACTTATCTTTCCTTGGATTTAGCTTTCCCACGTCTTTAGATATACAGATTAAGATAAGAGCATATGTCTTTAGCAAAAGGTCTGTTTTCGTCTAGTCCCTAATTCTTTCTAATATAAGATGGAGGACCCTTATAGTATCATGTGAACAACCTAGGAGACCAGAGTGAATTTCAAAAGATTAATGTTCCTTACCTTATCCTCTCTCTTCTCATTCCCTATCTACCTTCAGCCTCCAGATGAATACATTATTAATTATTATTTGAAATAAACCTTGCAAGAGTTAAAGAAATAGATTTATGTCTGAAGAGAAATATAGTTTATGCCTTAGATTGCCCAGAATCAGACACTGACAGTCTGGTATATAAGCCAGTTTCAGTATAATTTGAATTGTCAATGTTCGTTCAAGCAGTATCTCATAACTCATAATAGTGATCTACTTATTCCCCTGCTGCTGGACACGAAGACCAGAGATTGCTCTCACAGATCCTCCTGAATTTAAGAAAAAAAAGAAAAAGAAGAAAAGGAAGGAAGGAAGGAAGGAAGGGGGAGGGACGGAGGGAGGGAAGGAAAGAAAGAAAGGAAAGAGAAAGAAAGAAAGAAAGAAAGAAAGAAAGAAAGAAAGAAAGAAAGAAAGAACAAAGAAAGAACAAAGAAAGAAAGAAAGAAAGAAGGGAAGGAAAGAAAGAAAGAAAGAAGAAAAAAAGAAAGAAAGAAAGAAAGAAAGAAAAAGAAAGAAAGAAAGAAAAAACTCCCACAACAGCTCCAATTTACATTATAAGTGAAGGAGGTGGTAAATTTAGACATTCTTGCAGTTCAACCATTTGTTATTTTAAAACACTTCGGGGTCCAAATATAGTTAACTGATAGGAGACTGTCAGCACATACACTTTTAATTCTACAACTTGGGCTTCTTTAGAGAGTTGTCATATTTTAAAAATATTATGCATAGGTAACAAGGAGAGCATATTTGACTAAACCCAATAACATCTCCAAAGGGATCACGCAGGTAAGTTTAGCACTCACTCCAAATTAAACTTAATTTACTTTTATCATAGAGTTCATCTGTTCAGGGGTTGTGTGTGTGTGTGTGTGTGTGTGTGTGTTATGGCATTTGAAATCAATCTTCATTAACAGATATTGTTTCGGCAATGGTTACTTTTCACCACTCATCTCTCAGAATCCATAAACTAAATATTGAAATTATGACCTATGACTTTCTGGTAACTTGTTTCTGCTCTGCCAGCATCCTGCATTTAGAACATTAGTCTCATTCATGTAAGTGCCACCTTCCTAAGCCAAGACTTCCATTAGGTCAAGATTAATGTAACTAATGAGCATTCGGTGCCCATGTTTAAATCCCCCTCCCAACTTATCATTTGTACTCCCCCTTCATGATCTGTCATTATGACACAGTCACCTTTGAGATAATGAATGTTGAGCCAAGTTTAGAAATCCTGTCACAGGCTTGATTCTCCCTTCTCTCTTCCACCTCATACCATCAGCCCCTACCCTCGGGATAGCATTTATGCCTGTGACTTGATTAAATTAATAAATGCTCCTTTAAGAACGTCTCAGGAAAAAATATAACATTTATTTAAAAGTTTCAAGCACTGACCTTAATTTACCTGGCTTCCTGGTTATTCTCAAATCCTCCTGTCTTACAGTTGGACACACTAATTAGAAGAACAGTTACAACTTTCTCCCAAAATAAGTCTGACTAATTGGGAAGTTTACAAGATTAATTGCAAGGAGTTTTTCAAAAAGTGCTTGTCCTAGAAACGATCAAGAATTTGGTAACATAAAAGCACTCTTTTGAAATCTCATCCATTGAGAGCTTAAAGCTACTTTGTCTATTTCCCTGCATTAGTATCTGTGGGCATAGGCTCCATTTGAAAAAGCAGTAAATTAGACAGTGGTTGTACACTGTTGAACTAAATATTTGATCTGATTTGATACACTTAGAGTGACTGTTTTCTGAAAATGGCATGTAAGTGTATGGGAAATATATAAACAAAGTCATATAGACCAGCTTGCAAACATATGACACAATTATCCCTGGAAACAAATAAACAACCTTAGACCCTGGCTTTTTTTTTTTTTTTTTTTTTCCTTGCCTTCCTCAATATATTCCCCACCTATTTAGGTGCCAAAAGGATAATATAGAAATTGCATCTGTTTCTTCAGAATGGAAGGGTCCAGATGACGCAAACATTCTCCTGGAATTCTCCCAGGAACTCCTGATGTCTGGGTCCAGTTATTTCTCTTGAAGAACTCACATGCTGAGGTAATAGAAGGAAAAAGGAGAGTAGATGAACAAAATGGTCCTGTCAATCCTGACACGTTTCTTCCGATTTCTCACTTGCTCTCCCCTCTCTGTGAAAGCTCCTGGAACTGGAGTTTCTCTGAAAGGCTTAACTGTGGGTAAGTTAAGAATAAAATGAAGAAACTGCACTAATTAATCTGAAGCATGATACTCTATTATCTCTTCCTGCAAGTTCTTATCTTCCACTAACCCCCAGACTCTCACTTTTTTTTTTCTTTTCTACTTACCTAAACTCCTGATGTGAATTGAGAGTCAGCAAAACAGTTCAACACCTAAAACTGCACTGTCTTGTGGAGTTACCTAGTCAATTCATGGTTAAATGGATCATTACTCCAATTCAATTACAGCTCATTGAGAGGAGGTTACAATGTCCATAGTGCTGACATGGTGCAAGTAATTAACAAATTTATATGTTCAATTGATTAATTTAACAATGTCAAAAATCAACTGGACTTGGCAGAGTAGAAGATATATTTCCTATTTTTCTATTTCAGGATGGCCTTTATGAAGGAAGAAGCTTACAGCAGGAAGCCATAATGTGCAATTAGAGGAAAATAGGATGCAGTGGGGCTTCTTTTCAGGCTCTAGATCATCAAAACAGGAAGGGAAAAAATGCATGGCGGTGGGAAGTAAATCAGAGGCTGGTGTCTTGGTGCTGTGAAATGTCTCCCATGGTTTTGTTTCTGTGTTATACTTATGAGTTTTGAGGTTGCTCTAATCTTCAGAGTGAAGCAGTGAAATAAATCCTTGATTTCAAAATTTCCTTCAGCCCACTGAAGGTAAAAGCATATTACTGAGTTTAGAATATCAACACTATAATTATATCTTTGGTAACCTGAACATGCATATTCAAGTCAGAAAAAACTATCTGTTAGGCCTCTGACCAGACTTTCTTAATATCATCCATTTGCAGATCAATTAAATTATCTGCTTAGAATACCTCACGAACACTCAACAGCACTTTTTTTTTTTTTTAAGATTTTATTTATTTATTTGACTGAGAGACACAGCAAGAGAGGGAACACAAGCAGGGGGAGTGGGGGAGGGAGAAGCAGGCTTCCTGCCAAGCAGGGAGCCCGATGCGGGGCTCGATCCAGGACCCTGGGATCATGACCTGAGCCGAAGGCAGATGCTTAACGACTGAGCCACCCAGGCACCCCTCAACAGCACTTTAATGAATACCCGAGGATAAATATTCTTTAAAAACACTATTTGCAGATACTAACCCATTAATAATTACTATAATATTAGAGGGCTTTGTCTTCAGCTTTAAAACATCAGGAAATCACTCCACAGGTAAAATATATTTTCATTTGAAAATGAGAGGATGTAATCATTGAAAAAAATTCCCATCTTTTTTTTTACTCAAGAATTGCTTATATTTCAGTGTAGGCTTATTATCAATTCTGTGTGCATAATTTCACACTTGTTTGATTTTCTCTGGGGTTTTTTTTGTCCCGACCTGCCTGCGTGGATGTGAAATTATATATTACAACTGATACAAGATTGATGATGTCTATCTAAACTGTTTTTGCCTGGTTAGAGCAGGTTTCTCCTAGCGGTACACTTTTAGTAGCTTATTGGGCTCCTGGGGATGCCTTGTGAGATTAGCCAAATGCACTTCCTAATATTTCAAAAGGCACATTTTCCATCAGTCCACAAACAGGAATCTAAAATAGATTTGATTTTTCTACGACCCTATGAAGCACTGGACCACAGTTGTGTACCTCAATGTGCTGCTCCACCATTCCAGCGAAGTGACATGTCTGTTATTCTCATATTCATTATTAAGAGTTCCTCGATTCGATCATGTCTCAGAAAACCACTCCATAGGCTAAAGCCTTCATATGTGTATATATTCCATATATTGTCATAAGGAATTGATCTGTTACTTGTAAAGATGGTTCTGATTTTTTGTTCTTGTTGTTTTGAGTCCTGGTGGTGGGTTATCCAGATTCACTCACTAGTCATGCAGCGAAGAATGGCAGGAGACTGAGACGGGACACCCTGTGTCTTATTTACCTTCAATCTCATGCTTCTTTTTCTCTTGGTAAACTCCAGTTCAAGAATCTCCCAACTTAGTTGATCATCAGTATCTCCTATAAGACTTCAAAACATAGATTTCTCAGCTCTTTCCCTGGAATTTCTGATTCTGATTTGGAATCAGTCTAGAATTTATCTTTTTGAGAGAGAGTTCTGACCTGAAGACCAAAACTGTCTCGGCATAGAGGTTGCTCAATAACTATTTGGATTGATTAATTAATGAGAAATTGCAGTATTGCCTACTCAGCAATTTTGTATCTGCTATTTTTCCAGCGATTGAAAAATTAAGTGGGATACAAAAAGAAATATGACCAGTTTCTTGACATTAGGGAACTATCTACATTAAATGGTTAAGGAACAACTAAAAGCCACACTTGAGGGGCGCCTGGGTGGCTCAGTCATTAAGCATCTGCCTTCGGCTCAGGTCATGATCCCAGGGTCCTGGAATTGAGCCCTGCATCAGGCTCCCTGCTCTGTGGGAAACCTGCTTCTCCTTCTCCCACTCCCCCTGCTTGTGTTCCCTCTCTCGCTGTGCCTCTCTCTGTCAAATAAATAAATAAAATCTTTAAAAAAAATTTTTTTTAAAGCCACACTTGATTAATCATCACAATACTGAGTGAAAGTGCTACATTTGTTCAAAGAATAAGAAAATCAGAGAGGATAAAAAAGTCACAGTCATTGGTTAACATATCATTACTGATATGTCATTACATCTACTACTTGTGAATCATTACATCTACTACTTGTGAAGCTAGTTCTGGGGAATCAGAAGTGAATAAGACAGTCTCTGACCTCCAGAAATGCTGGCTAGTATAAGATGAACATTTAAAATAATCAATAATGCTATGACATCGATAAGATTCTATGGGCACTGAGAGACAGAAAAGATCCTTTGTGCCTGTGGTGGTAGTGGTGGTGTTCAAGGAGGGCCTACTAGGAAAGGCAGTGCTGGAGATAAATCATGTTATTTTTAGAGACACAAGGTTACTTGTGCTTCAGTATTGCTCGTGTCTACCAGGTAACTTTGCATGCAAACAAGCTTCCCCTATGATGAAGTTGGGGGATCCCAAAAGTAATTAGAAGCTCACTTAAGCATCATTCCTACCTTTAGAGGTTTAGAAATGTCAGCTGTAGGAGCCTGATATTCCAAACCTTCTGCAGAAATAGATTATTGTGTCATCTTAAAGACGATTTGAAATACAGTTTCAAATCAATTGTAAACAAGATCATTCCATTTTGAAAGGAATTTATGATGCTAACGTTAAGGTTGCATGTTAACGTAACCCCTTGCTAATTGAGAAAGGTCACAGATTATTCTGGTCAGTGAATTATGTGGCAATCAATAATTATGAGGTAAGAACATGTATTCCAAGACAAGATTGATACAACCATAACTAAAAAGGCCTTAAGAGGGTAGAGGAAGACATTTCTTTCTATACAGGAAAGCATTAGTCTTGCTGTTTTTAGTTGGTGTTATGGCATACACTTTAAGAGTATTATTTTTCAAGTACTTAACCTGTTATTCTAAAAATTCAATCACTAAAAACTTCTCAATCAGCCTAACATCTCATGCAGGGTGGGTTTCATATGACACAAGGAATGATATAAGTGTATCTTGATAAGTGTAGTGCTGATGGAGGCTGGGGTGAAGAGGGAAAGAACATAACGCTACCTCAAAAATAAAAATATTTTCAAAATGGAGTCCATTATGAAGGTATCAGTGTTGTCTATGTGTGGGAGGATTCTCCATGGGATAGCAAATACATTACTTTATTTGCAAATTAAGCATATTAATTTTAGTGATGTAGTCCATTTTCTGCAAGACAGCTTACCTGGTCTTGAATGGAAGCAGAATATTTACTTAGAACATTTTAGCTATCCGGCTGGATAGCAGAAAGAAATGAGAGTAAGATAAGAATACTTAACATGGACACAGGTTATCAAAGGAGACTGTTTAATCTTATTCTTGAATATTTTTAAGAATAAGATTGACTAGGGTGTAGGGAATGTAACAGAGAAATAAGACAGGGGCACAGGTTAGGTCACACTTGGGGGACCTTACATACATACAGCTGAGAGTGTTCACATTTTACTCTGTGGTAAATGGAGAGTGATGAAATATTTTCAAGCAGGGAAATGATATGATTGAAGCTGGGCTTTAGTTGTATTATTTTATTAAGACAACAATAATAATAAAAATCTTCTCCGTATTTTATCTAATTAACTATTACAGTAACATTTTAAAAATGACCACAATAAAATACTTAAGAACTTCAATTATAGACTTTCAAATATAGCCTTCCTGGCAGTCCTGAGGATTTGAAGTTTTCAAATAGGATCTCTAACATCTAAGCCGGTAGAGACCTATTAGATAATATATTTCTAAGATAATCAAAACTATCCTAGAGCCTACTTTATACTGTTTTTCTATCTAAATTAACATTTAAATACAGTTTCGTTTGGGCTTATTTTTCCTATAAGGTAGATTCAAGTTATTCAGGGCAAAGAATAGGAGTCCAATACTGATAGGAAAAGAAAGGGTTAAATATGAACAGACTTTGAGGTTAAAAGAAAATAATGGCTATATTATTCAGTTAACGATGATTTGATCTGCCTGTTCTGCATTTGTAATGAGCACACAGCAATTTTATATTTTTTAACCAAATATAGGTCATTTTTGTTCCCATAAAATACAGCCTTGCAGGAACAAGAATCGCAGAAGCCATAACAGGGAAATGAAATTCACACATGGCAGTGCGGTCATGATGCTTCCTACCAAAGTACAGCCCCAGAATGCATATTATGAGTTGTTGACTCTAGGTTTGTGTTTTTGCATCCAAAGCTGATATGCTGTGAAATAATCAGGGAAATTAGTTCCATCTGCATGACCACTTTTTAAAAAATCAATACTGGCTTGACTTTTAACAGGGAAGCTTGAGTAGAAAATTTGAAGCAAAAAATTATCATTTTATTTTCAAGTTAAAACTAGAGGGAAAAATGTCTGCAGCTAATTGTGGCCACCTGAACCATATTTGAAACAATGTGGTTAAGAGAGAAGACAGTTCTAGACTCTAAAATGAAAGAATTATATTACATGTGCTTTAACTTAAAATAATCAGGTGGTGTCATTGAGTGACAGTGAACATGGTCTACAACAGCTGTTGTCCCTTTAGCAAATGTCTTCAGTTCCCTTGAATCGGATGCCTTAGGGTGGAAAGTTGTCTGATGAAGAGCAGAATGTCATTAGAACCATTATTCAGAAGGTAAGGGAAGTTTCTGGTCTATTCCTCAGTAGTGAGCAGGTCAGGGATCCATTCCAACTTCTAAAGCCCAAAAAACTAGCAAAAACTAGATAACAGTAACTGTTCAACCTGTATAGCGTTTCATCTAAATTAGAAAAAGAAAACTGGCAAGCTATGTGCAACGAACTTTGTAATGATGTGGTCTTTAACATGGATGTATCTTGCCCTTTCTCAGGGTGAGAAGAGGAGAAAGAGAATTTTAACATTAATTCCTAACTGACTTAAGTGAATGGAATATGTAAGCAAGCCCACCTTATCTTTGGCACCAATACTTTGACCTTGGGATTCTCCAACGTGGATAGTTGACTCATGATATATCAACTTTAATTTTGTTAATACATCAGTATTTTTGCAAAGAAATTGATTAGTTATTTATCGATAATTAAGCTATGTCAAAGACATCAAATATTTTTAGTGCATTCAAATAGTTTCACAGAGCTAATTTTTTTATACATTAATCTATTGATTATTTCTTTGTACAATAAAAATAGCCCCATGTGTATCAGCATTCAGTAACAGGGACAAGGACAGGTAATAGAAGTGAATATGTAGAGAGACTGTGTTACTATGATGCTTAATAAATGTCCTGAGCTACCGAGAAACACAAGTCTACTGTTCTCCTGCAATAATATCAAAGCAAGCAAACAACAACAACAAAAAATCAAAATGAAACAAAACAAGCAAACAAACCAAAACCAAAAGCAATAGATGAAAAGAAATCCACCAAATTGAAAAATCAGAAAGAGAAAGTGAATTATCCTGAAGCTTGTCTGGAAGGGGTGCCAGATACTCAGCCCATAACAATATATTTTGCTAGATATGCAGTGGATTTGCCAAAAAGGATGCTTTCAGCTGCCTAGAACAATGTTATTTCAAGAGTTCAGTTGAGTACAACAAGCATTATATTATTGATGAAAACATTAGGCACATACTGCCTTTGACTGACAGTATTGTTCTGTACTTTACTTTCAACTATAAAATAGAAAGTCATTTGTTTTACCCTCTGCCAGAAAACTGTCATGTTCTAGAATATAAACTGGAGTCAGACTCTTTGGGTTCAAATCCTTTTTACCACTTAGAAGCTGGTACCTTTGGTTAAGACTTTAAGTTTTCATGCTTAGGTTCCCTCCTCAGTATAAGAGAGAAAATAGCACCTTCTTCATTCTTATGATAATTAAATGGGTTCAAAAATGTAGAGGTTGGAACAGTGCTTGGCACATGATAAATGCCCAGGAGGAGTCAACAATTATTATTCATAAGGCCAGCATTATAAGAGTGAGGTATATGAGTCTCATTGTAAAGTTCTCATTCTGGGACTTCAGGCAAATTTATTAATCTATCATGGATCTTATTTAATTCGTCTCTTAAATATAGATTAGAACTGTGCTTTCCAATGTAATAGTCACTAGCCACATGCCCTATGTGGTTCTGTGACTAGTCTGAACTGAGATGTGCTATAAATGTAAAATGTGCGCCTCATTCTGAAGAATGCATTTCCTCCTATCCCCCCAGAAAAAATATAAAATATCTCAATATTTTTATACTGGTTGATGTGATAATATCTTGGCTATATTAGTTAAATAAAATATATTATTAAAATTAATTCAATCTGTTCCCTCTTTATATTAATACAGTAACTGGAGAATTTAAAATTACATATGTACGACTCATCTTAAAATTCTATTGGACAGCACTGGTTTAGAGAATCTGTTTTCTGTATCCAATATACCAGAACTCCATGATTTTACTCTGAAATTAAGAGGTATTAATCACATCTTTTTTAAAAAATAAGCCAGATAAATCAAGAAGGGTAATGTAAATATTTTTTACAATTTTGTATAAACATTTTACAAATATTTTTTATAATACCACAAGTTTTTATTCTAAAATTTCAGGAAATTTTAAGATTATGAAATCCTAAAGTGTGAAAGGTCAATTCAATTTGGGTTTCAATTACCCAAATCTTCCAACTTCACATATAAAACAGAGACATTTGTAAACCTCTTTATGAACTCAGTCAAGTTGGAGGCCATGTCTTCTGCTTTTTTGTACACAACTATCATTCAGGTGGGGAAGTTTAGATTGTATTTTAACACCTGATGAACACGGCCTGAATTTGTTTCCTTAGCCCCACCTGTTGCCAAAATACTCTTTGGTTTCTAATCTTCTGAGTGTCTTCATCTGACAAATAGAGGTGATATCTTCTGACAGTGCTGAGAGAATTAAGTGAATTAATTGTGTTCGTTGTAAAACCTAGAAACACATTTCATTCTTTTCTTTGTTAATAATGGGTAACATGAATACTGCATTAAGCAAAAGGTCATTCTATTACCATACAATCTGATTGAGATATAATTATATGAAAACCCTGAAATTAGGATTCTTTATATGTTTTAGTGACCAAGAGATTTTTTTTCTTTTCCATTTCCAATGTTGTGTTTATTAGTCCATTTTATTACTACTTAGTTTTCTGCATATCTGCTTTTTTGGTAATAAACTATAATTTAAATCACTGCATCTTTTATAGTTTTTGTCACTGGCTTTTTTTTGGATCAAGGGAGGCACTAACTACAGTGAAGCAAAATGTTTACAATTAGGAAAAGACACCAAGAAACGTGATGAAATATTTTTAAATTATTTTCTGAATTTAGTTTTTACCAAAGGTAAAGATTTTCTCAATATTAAGAGAAGGTATAGTCACAAATTATTCTAAAGGGAAAATCAATTATATTTTATCAATATTTCTTAAGGTGAAATTTATCTTGTTTTTTCAAATCAACTCATGCACTGTTGGTTTTGTCAGGTTTATGATTTTCGTGATTTACGTAATAGGATGTATACATTATCTGAAGTCTTCTAGACTATGGAAGATTTGTTTGACTGCTCACTTAATCCACTTATAAACTCAAACGATGGATTTTTTTGGGGTACTGTGTGAATTCAGGAGTGGAAGGTTTACTTGTTTTTTTTTTTTTTTTTTTTTTTTTTTAATGCTTTCATTCCAAAGTTGTTCAAAACCAGAATAAGTTTGGGAATAAAAATGGATAACATCTTTATATGAGAGTTCTATATTTATTCTCCCTCTCAAATAAAATAAAATTTATTCTCCGTATTAGTTATCTAAATTTGATTATCATGCCCATCCTACACACTAAACTGAAATAGCTCTATACGCATTTAGTTTCATCATCTTTCTGTATAATATTCGACTCTTACAGATAATGTGGTGGTAAAAGTAAATTTCCATGGAGTACATACAGTGTGCTCAAAAGTCTGTTTTACAAAGTTGGATCAACTTTTACTAGCTTGAGGACTTTGCAGACATATTTAGAGATGCTAATAGTTCTGTGACTTGGTGCCACCAAGAAATCTATTAATCAGTGTTTACTCCTTATATGAAATGGCAAGACTCCTTGTTACAATTGGATGGTCCACCAGCAAAACTTGTTGCCTTAAGAAACAAAATCCCAATCCATATAAAGTAGTGCTTGTGCCTGGACCTAGAATGGAGATATGGCTTAGTTTTTAAAACATCACAAGTATTAGAGTGAATAGGATCCCAGAAGGTGCCAAGAATATGTGATTAGTAACATCTACTAACAAAAAGAAAGAGGAAATGGTGAGTGTGATGTCGTTCAGGCCTTTTTGAACATTCAGATCTATAAGATACCCCTACTGGGGATCAGCTGTACCATCTGGATCTATAACATGTGCTGTCCAATTACAAAGTATGACAAAATAAGATCATCTAATTATAGAATTCTGTTCTAAAATAGCAAGATATCCAGCTGGCGAGATCCAGTAAAGTTCAATTTAAATAAACCGTTGGCTAAGACAGTATAAAGCAACTTAACTCAAAATGTGTTTTCCAAATCTTTGATGTAAGAGTGGCCTTGACACTGTGTAAGAGTTATCCATAGTATGGATGGATGATGTTATACCACTTGTGAAGATGGATTCTCTTCTGCACGTGCCTGTTTTCCACTTGCACGAATGCACTCAGATGGTCCTGTGGAATCATGGCAAGCATGAAGAATGGCTCTGGCAAAAAATTCCTATCAGCAATGACTTTCTCTGTGTGCCTTTTATCGGAAAATGTTGTTCAGGGTCTTCTCTGCTTTGCATGAGCCAAGAAATTAGCTCATGGCCTTTTCGGGTTATAAGTACACTAGGAAAAAACTAATCTGACATATGGAAATGAAAGCCTCATTACTTCCTTAAGGTTCCCTGGGGTGCATCTTTATAATTTACCCAGTGAGAAAGCCTGAAATTGAAATTCTGAAAAGATCACTCTTATAATTACCCCCAACACTAGCCAAGTCTGGTTTCTAGAGCCATTATCATCCTAAACAATTGTACTTAATCCCACAGTAAATCAATGACTATTATTCACACTTGATTAAGTGTGGAATTATTTATATTATCTTTGGAAAGATAATATAAATAATTTAAGAATAATAATATTATAGGTAATATAGTACCTATAGTAATAATATGTAGGTAATATTTTAAACACAAACCAAAAAACTATGTCCACTTTGCTTAAAGGACAAATTTCAATTTTAAACTCTTTTCATTTGCAGAAAACACTTTTAAGCAAGGATGTGAAGGCAAATGGTGCTAACTGACTGCTATCATTACGTAACTTGATAATTTTCACATTGGTTAATAACACATAATGATGGTGGTAATCAGGGCCACAGATGGGTACTTAGCCACATCAGGAAACACAACCAAGTTTAATTTAACTCTATAGGGAATAAATCCCAGGAGAACCCATTCCCCCAGGAGAGTGGGAGGTGGATAAATGATTCTCTATATGATTACTGAAATGCTTTAGTATCTAGTGAGGCTATAACTGATTTTTTTTATATTGAATCACTATATGTGACACAGAGAAATTTATTGGCATTCTATTTTTACTTTGAAATTCATATAGGATATTCATCTCAGAGTGAGCTCTAGAATAAAAGTGACATGTGGAAGCAACAAGTCACACTGAAAGACTATGAAGGACAATAATCTTTAGACCCCATATTTCCATCGCAGTGGAAAAAAGACCGTAGAAATCAGAATGCCTTCTCTTATTTCTTGAAGAAAGATAGCAAGGGAACAAGATGTAGAGATTATATTGTATACTGAAGCTTCCTGGATTTCTTGGACTCTTCTCTAAGGAAGCTTTCAACATGGAAAATACTCATCACAAAAGACAACTAAGCTTATTAACATAATGTAACTGTGTGCAGCTGAATATTAGCAATAGTGCATATTAATGCTCTATCTGGTAAAAAAGCACCAGTGGTGGTGTGATATCTGAGGTGATTATATTGTCTTTCTGATATTATTGTCTATCTGCTACCACGGAAACCTGTGGTCCATCTAAACTGAACATCAGACACATTCGAGCGTGTCTCTTTCCATGATTTGGTTAATGCTATTCCCTCCATAGATGGTTTATTTCTACACCTATATGCTAATTTCATTCCCACCAATTCCTCAAATGTTTCACAAACCTTACAAACCCTGCCCTGGCTTCCTGGGGTTTGGCACTCTGTTTCTAGACTTAAGCCCAAGAAAAAAAAAATAATTTCTTAATTAATTAAAAATTTTTTAAAATCCCGCTTTCAAAAGAACTAATCATTACCCCTCCTCCCACATTCCAAAAAACAAAACAAAAAAAAACAAGTATTAAAAAAAACAAATAAACCCATAAGATTCCAAAACTGCAGTTAGTATGCTCATAATTGGAAAAAAAAAACCAAACATATCAGTCTCTACATGATTATATATATATATATATGCAAGTTTATCATATATCTTCAGAAATCATATTCTAGAAGTCAGAAGCAGTCATTTTATAAGGGTGTTAGTACCTTTCAGTAAAAAGGCTCAAGGCTTCATAAGTTTAGGAGCTAGTTCTAGACTGGGTGTCCCTGTTTCTGTTTACTGATGTGTTTATTTATATACAAAACAAAGATATTTGTTTCTTTACTTTTACCATGGTATTTGATGTGCCCAAACCCTAATGGAAGCAGGAGACAAGTCAGTTTTCTTACTCAATTTCTAGAGATTTTATTATTTGGTAACTGTTTGGAATTTAATCATGAAGACTACTGTTATTATTGATATTTTAGGTATTGTTTTACCCTGATTAGAGCTCTTGAAATGGACTATGGTGTTTTTAAAGAGTTACCCAAAGAATTATTGACCATATATTGAACTTTGAAATGACCGATGTATGCTAATGGGTGTCAACTGATGAGGAATATTAATTACTAGTTGAGCATTAGCTGGTTCAGACAATAATGGAATTCATTAGTGCAATGGAGGTAGAAAGAATGAATGATATCATGTGAGTCTAACTCTAAGAGGCAACCATGCTCAGAAGATCTGATCAAAGCTACCAAAAATAGCTTTTTAGGCTTGTTTTTTACCTCTCTACTACCCTAGCCATAACTCATGTGGGTAGGTACTGTTCCCTTCTTCAAACATAGTGTCTGTGACTTCTAGTAACTTTGCTAAGTGGAAGTTCTCAGTACGATTGGTGGCTATGTATAAGAGAAGACATTTATTTTTTAATTGTTTTTGTTTTGTTTTTGTTTTGTTTTGTATTGTTGCAATTGAAAACAGTGAGACCAAAGCAAAAATATAAAGTTGCCTAAGAAAGAGTTACAAAACAATTATGAAGCTTTGGAAGACATGAATGAGTAGAAATATGAAGCTGAGGAGAGAAAATGAGACAAGTTATTATCTCCAGCTTTTGAAAGCTGGTGAAATATAAACAATAGACAGAGACAAGTGTCACTGAGTGTCCACAGAAGCAGAGAGAGAGAGAGAGAGACTGCGGGGAAGGGCAGAGGGAGAGAATTGTCAAGCAGACTCCCCGCTGAGCACAGAGCCTGACACAGGGCTCAATCCCATGACCCATGAGATCATGATCTAAGCTGAAACCAAGAGTTGGACACTTAACTGACTGAGCCACCCAGGCACCCCACCTGTTCATTCTTCTATCTATCCATCATTCCTTTTTTTTATTGTTGTTATCCTATTTAATTTTGTGGGATTGCCAGTTTGAAATTCATGTGGATTATATTTAAATAAGATAAGAATGCTCTAAGTTACTTCACTGCCTCCTCTAAGTTAAATAATCAGCTCCTTATATAGGTGTCATTTAAAAAAAGTGTCATGGGAGATTTATGTCCTAGCTCCTTCTCTGGGGTCTCTTCTGTAAGGCACTAATCCCATTCATGAGGACTTTACCCTCATGACCTGATTACCTCCCAAAGGCCCCACCTCCTAATACTATTACATTGGGGGTTAGGATTTCAACATATGAATTTTAGGGAGACACAAACATTCAGTCAATAACACATACAATACTTCAAAAGGCAGTATCTGGTATGTAAGACCTAATTTTACACTCACAATTCATACACTCTTCCCTGTCCACTACCTGCTCACAATTTATCTTGCATCCATATTTAGCTCTTCAGAGGTTGTTTTAAATAACTTTATAATGTCACATTAACTAATCAATACCCATTTGAGGTAGGCTCATTACCATTTCTACACTTGATGAAACAAATGTTAAAAGCCTAAATAGAGACATAGCCAAGGTCACCTCCCTTGAGATTAAAAGAGAACATTTTTGTTTGTTCCACTGTTATGTTTCTATAATCACTGTTCTAATGATATAACCATCTTATGGGGGAAAAGGCCAAATTCAGATTTTAACCCAACATTCTCAGCATATAGTCTATGGTACCTGAGGCCTCAGACAATTTAAAATATTGAAGAAAGACTCTGAAACTTGTAGCAGGGATCTGAAGGAATCTAAGATAAGACTTGCAAGATATTTAGGCAAGTGAACTGAAAAATTGGGGTGCATTGAACATTTTGTTTGCCCATCCTTTGAAAGCTCTTCCTTTCTCTACTTTTGCAGCACTCCCAACTGCATGGTAGTTGGCAGAGCTCATCTCTTTTTATAATACCCAAGAATAGCTGATGTCACTTTTCCAGCTGCAAGGGCAGCTTCGGTATATGCATGCAAGCTACATACAGCCATTCAAGTTCATCCATTTCCAGATGTTGAATTAAAAGGCAATAATGACATCCAGGAGTGACTGTAGAGACTAATTTCTAGTAATGGTGGTAGCAGCCCTTGCAAGCATTTGCTAGGGGCAATGGGACCAGTGGTTGAGACTGTGTTAGTGTCTAGAGCTGGCAGATTTGGTGGAGTCAGCGATACTGTTCCATGGGAGGGATGGTGATATTTTCATCACGTTAGTTCTTAGTCATGGTTTTGGCCAAGGAACTAATATTTAATTTTTGTTCCTTCTTATTTTCTGAATTGTTTCTTCTTCCTTTCTCTTGATATTGTGAGCTACTTAAAATCTCTTTAAAAACCCCCATATTAATAATTGACTTAAATCAGCTTGAATAAGTGTCCACTGATTATATGAAGAATTCAGAGAGATATAGGAATTAGACTAAGTCCTAGTTTCAGATACAAGTGTTCAGAAAAATGATAGGTTTTTAGTTTTCTGTGGCTGCCATAACACATTGCAAGAAATTTAGCGGCCTAAAACAACATCTATTTTTTATGTCACAGTTCTGAAGGTCTGAAGTCCTAGTACAGCATGGCTCAGCTGGGCTTCTCCTTAGAGTTTCACAAAGTGGAAATCAAGGTAAGCTACATGGTCAGTGTTGTGTTCCTTTCTGGAGGCTCTGGGAATAAAACTGCTCCCAAGCTCATTCAGGTTATTGACTGAATTCAGTTCCTTGAAGTCATAGGATTGAGGTCCCTGTTTCTTTGCTGGCTGTCCACTGGGGACTGGTCTTTGTTCACTGGGGCTGCCTGCATTTCTTCTCTTGCTTTATTTGTGGTCTCCATTTAGCAATAATGGATCAAGTCCCTCTCATGCTTCACATGTCTCCAACTTCTGAATCTCTCTGACTCCAGCTGGAAAAAGTTCTCTATTTTTAAGGGCTCATATACACTAAGCTCCCTGGATAGTCTAGGTTAATCTTTCTATTTTAAGGTCTATAACTTTAATTACATCTGCAAAGATTCTTTTTTGCCACGTGACATCACATATTCACAGGATACAGGGATTATGGTGTGGACAGCTGGGGGCCATTCTGCCTACCACAGTGTGGATCCCAAATTTGTTACCTGGTTCAGTTAGGGCTGAAGATAGTAAAAAGGAAAGGTCTCTGGAGGTCCATGATCTTTAGGTGCAAAGTTAGTTACATTATCACCCATGGTTTTCTGGACTGAAATGCCCATTGAACACAAGACTTTAATGTGACCTAGAAACGTATGCCTAAAAGAATAAATGACAAAACCAAGATCTCTGAGATAGGCTGATTTCTTGTAATTGTTCTGTAAAGCTTAATGCAATAGAAGAACCAAGAAACTTTCCTCAATTTTGGCTGAAGACATAGTTAAGAACTGAATGAGTTTCTATAAGTGCGTTAAAGAAATTTTCTATGTCATTTGAAACTAGAGGAATAAAGTACCTCAAATCCAAGTGCAAAGTTTGATTGCTATGGTTACCTTGTTACAATGTCAATTGAGTTTAGAGGCTCCCTGGGTTGTTGGCTCTTTTGAATTTAAGGCAACAATCAAGAAATAAAGAGCTCTTGAAAACTGAAATGGAAATATACAGGAAGAATGAGAATATAGCCAACTACCCCAAATCTTCAGTAGGTTGTTAATTAAAATCATTCTCCACTTTCAACTAAAATCATCATCTGTCTTAATGGAGACATTTACCTTGCAAGGGGAAGTCAGTTTCTTATATGCCTGACCTTTATCATCCATCACTATCTCCAAAGTTTTAGTTACTGTGAGATCCCACAGTGGGATGTGTGTGTGTGTGTGTGTGTGTGTGTGTGTGTGTGTGTGTGTTTAGGTCAGTAAAGCTCACATAAGTTGGCAAAGCATTCCCACCAAAAGAATTGCAAGACATTGATAATTACGGTAAAAATCAGGAAGACATATGTAAAAACTGCTTGAGAGAGTGTTAAATTTTATAGAGAAGTATCCATGGTTAGCATGGGTTTTGGTTTGTTAAAATAGTACCGGAGTTTCTGGATTGAATGTTCTTGGTTAAGCAGTTTAAAATATTTCCAACTATCATCTTGACTGATTGACTGAAACCTGAGCTCAGTAGTGACCCACCCTAAATGAATTTGAAATGCCAGAAGTCCTTGGTATATTGTGGAAATAGGGATCTAAAAACTTTGATGCTAAAATAGTTATGCATTACTCTTCTCTCCACCTTCTGATCATGACCCTGAGAAGTACCTTGATCACACTAGGAAGGCCAGAGTCTTTGAAATCTTGTAGTGGCTGTTCTCTGTAGGCCAGGGCTTCTTGTAGTTAAAATGGGCTGCCTCAGTTATCAGTGTGAACTTAAATGGGTTCCTTATCTTCTAGATGCCTCAGTTTGCTCATCTATAAAATGGGGGGAGGTAGTAGTAGTAGCTACCTCATGTTTTGAGAATTATCTAAATTAGTATTTGTAAAACACATAAAACAGTGCTTGACATAGTAAATACTATATGAGAGTTGCTAAATAAAATAATAAAGCTTTGGACTTCGGCTTCAGATCAAGATGGAGTAACAAGTACCAAATATATCTGCTCACCTGAAACAACTCAAGTATTGGGCAAACTATATGAAAGAAACCACAGTCAAGTCATTTAACAACAGGCAACAAAGGACAGTGATCCTTGAGAAATGAGAAACAAACAAGGTAAGACCTATAATTTCCTCAGCTTACTGCCTGAAGAAAGTTTTCGGGCAGTGGGGCTCAGGAAGGTGATCCCAGGCAGAGCCAGGTGGACTTCTTCAGTTGAGGAGATGGAGCTGTGACTCTGGGGAAGACAAGGTGGCTAGAATGTACAGGTCGGAGTATTGAGAGAAGCAAGATTTGCAGAAAGACAATTTCAGGCAGCCGCAGATTGTCACCCTGAAGGCCCCAGCTGAAAACAGATCAACAAGCGCCGATGAGGAAACTATTCTAGGATGGGGAGAGACATAGCCGAAAGGATTGGAAGAATAGGGCTAGAAGCTCACACAGGGTAGAAAGAATGCTAATAGATGGAAATCTGGATCAACATAAAGGTAGGAAGAACATTAGAAATGCTTAATACATGGTTAATTATAATTTTCTCTTATCTCCTGCATAGATAATCAACTAGTTAAAGTAAAAACAGCAACAATGTATGGGAGGTTTATATAGAAGTTAAATTTATAAGTAATAAGAGCATGAGGCCTGGAAGGGAGAAATGGAAGAATAAGATTCTCCTGCTAGAAGTGAAGTAGTATAACTTGAAGGTGAAAGTGATGAGATGAATATATTTCATAGAAACACTAAAGCAACCACTTGGGTAAGGCAACAACGAGGTGGAGCTAGTAAGTCAACAGATAAAAAACAATCAGAAAAAGACTCAATCCAGGGGCACCTGGGTGGTACAGTAGGTTGAGCCTCTGACTCTTGGTTTCAGCTCAGGTTATGATCTCAGGGTCTTGGGATCAAGGCCCACCTCAGGCTCTGAGCTCAGCATGGAGTCTGCTTGAGATTCTCTTCCTCTGCCCCTCCCACTCATGTGCTCTCTCTCTCAAATAAATAAATAAATCTTTAAAAGAAAAGAGAAAGTCTCAATCCATAATGAGGCAATAAGGGGCAGGGAGAACAATGGGTAAAACGAAATATAAGATCATTAACCCCCACTCCTGTCTCCACTTTCTTGTCATACTATATTTTAGCTCCTTGGAGAGTCCTAAACATTTATTTATTTTTCTTTTGCCTAGCAGTTCAAAGGATTCAGAGTAGGTGGGCTCAATGCACTTTTCTACAACTCCACTATTTACCATTTATAGCTTTTTCCTTTCTTGATCCTGTATAATGGAACAGTAAAACAAAAATTCCTTTCTTGGTGACATCCCAAGTCTCCTTATTCTCACCAGTTATTTTTGTTACTACCAATCCAGGCAAAGGGGAAGTTTGACTTTGGGCTACGTTTCCAAGTCTTATTATTTTCATTTCTATCATCTACTATTCTCTTCCTCAGGCGTGGCGTATTTTACTTCAGCATCTTTCCTGGAATTAATGCAAATCAAAATAGGACCAGATACAGGTAAGCAGATCAGAACACACAGTATGTTTATTGTCAATGTTTTATCTGCCTTGACCACTGCTATTTCCCCAGAAACTATAGCACTCCTAGGAGTGCTTAAGAAGTAATGCTGGATGAATGAATGAATGAATGAATGAATCTTAGATAATATAGTTTAAATATTTTCAAGGTTGCAGTTTCTTTTTCAGGCCCTGTAAATGTGTGATTCTTACTCTACCTCTCTCTTTGGAAGAAATAAACATGAATTTGGGGTTTAAATATTCAAATTCCATGTAGTAGGCATGTGATCTTGGATAAATTAACTTCCTGGACTCTCAGTTTCCTTGTTTGTAGAGACTTGTTAAAAGTTAAACTGAAGTATATTAAACATTTTAAGAGTTTACCTGGGCAAAAACCTACTGGAATGTGGTAGTACCAACCCAGAAGCAGTTAGGAGCATTGCATGGACAAAAGTTAAAGGAAAATTTTCATACGGAAAAGGTGGAAACAAAGCAAGGAAATGATTTGATTGGCTATAGCTAAGCGTTTGCCTTATTTGAAAAGGCCTCGTTGTTATCATTTGTCCTTAGGTTTTTATTTCTTAACCTTGAGGCATTGATAGGCTTAGGTTTCAGTTTGCTTACTAGGCAGCTAAGGTATTAGAACCACCTCAGTCTATTGGCCTCTTTAATGAATTTAACAGGGCACTATAATTACCTTAAACAGTGGTTGGAAGGGTTAAAGAAGATTATTTTCTTATATGCCAATGGAAACTATGAGTAAAAACAACAATAAATATGTTCCTTTCACAAATACTTCCTTTTCTTTCCATTATTGTCTGGTCCATGCGGGACTGAGAAAAAAAAATGTGTCCTCGTTTTCCTGAGTCACGAAGACAAAATTATGTCAATTTCTCACTCTCTTGAGTTTACAGCTCACTGCTCACTTCAGGTTCCTTTTAATGTCCCAGCTCTCCATATATTTTCCAGTTACCCCGTTAATGTACTCCCTTCTATCTTGTGACTCAGAGTGAGCTTAATTAATTCTGTTCTGGGGTTACCACCTTGCTGACTCATTTTATCTCTTATAATTCCCCTCAATCCTTATACATCACACGTGGTTTCAACTTATCTCTTTATATGCTTATTTTGCATCTTTGTAGACTCATCAAGTAGCTCTTTTTAGTTCTTCAGAAGGGAACATTCATTCATCTTTTAAGCATGGATTTTGTAGTTCATGGTGATCAGAGGTTGATTAAAGGAATCACTCCTATAAAAAAAAAAAAAAAACTTAAAGGTCTTTTCAATAGTGAAGATAGGAATATGGGAGCTTGTGAAATGAGGGAAGTTTGAGAATGAGGCAAGAAAACATGCTAAGCACATAGTGGAGAGAAAATGGACTACGTACTTCAAGAGCTCTCACTAGTAGAGAGCAGAAGATTGGAGATCCAGGAATAAAAAGAGAAGAAACTGTTGCAGGTGTGGCAAAACAAATATTTCTGCATGGCTTTTGATTTCTTTCTTGAATGTCTAACTAAAGAACACTTAAAGTTTAAAGTTGTGGGCTGTGTCCAACAAGGAAAGGTTCTGCTGGGCATGATTTGAGGTTGTGATTGGAAATACATAGAGAAGTTTTATTTATAGATTCTATAGCTAAAGTTGAATGGTAGGCAACTGTAAATAATTTGTGTTTGCACAGAAGTAGATCTTAAATAATATGGAATTTCTGCCTATTACATTAAAGGATTAGCCTAGAAATGTCAATAGAACTTTTTACTGGCTTTTCTGCAGAGCATAGTTAAGCCTAGAAACTTTAACTCAAATGAAAATGTATGATTTTAGTAAATCAATATCCAAAAATCATTTCCATTTTCTTCTCTCCTTAAAGCATTGTTTCTCAAAGTATTGTCTACTGTCTACCTACTACACTTTGAATGTTTGTTCAAACTGTAGATTTCCAGACTATACCTAGGTCCTACAGAATCACTGACCTCAAGCATAAGGGAAAAAAAGATTCTACAATTAAGGTAGTGGAGTGTGATGCTCAGTGTACCCAAAAGACACCTAACTGTTGAAACATTGATGCTGCACTTGGTTTAAACTATTTTTAGTTGAGTAAATGAGAAAAACATCATATTCTACTCCTAATTATGCTAGCAGGTGTGCACCAGATAATCAACTTGACTGAAAATCCATCTTGGGTTTATACAGGCTGGGTAAAAATGATTAAGATTAAAACCACAGGCCTTGCTATCATGGGGGGAGGAGTGTAATTACAAACAGGGTTCAGTTAGAGCTACATTTGTGGGGAGAAGACCTGCTTATTTGTCTCATTAGTTTTATTTCAAGAAAACACGGGCATATGTTCAGATATAGTTACACAAGCTTTGTATAAAGATTTAATCCCTAATGAGACAAAGAACATTACTAGAGACCTGAGTGTGGGAGGATTACAGAAAGTTAAAGATTGAGCATTTGATTTTATAATTCTGCTGTCTTGAGCTAATGGGAGTAAGCCTGTTTTTTTCAGATACTTAAGGACAGAAATCTCTCCACCATTTGTCCAAGTCTCCAAGTGAGACAGTGCTAATTATGACAAGCCTTTTAAATACAATATGGTTTTTAGTATTTCAGCAAATATTTATTGAGCACTTATGCTCTAAGCACTGAGGAAACTGGTGAACAAGAGAGAAAAATCTTGCTGATTTAGTAGAGCTTACATTTAATGGAAGACACACCATTCCTGGTTCTTCCACTGTCTTAGTTGGACCAGAAAACAAAGGCTAATGTTAGCACTACCCTTGTTCTGGGCATACACCTCTATTCGTTAAACTAGATAGTTAGGTTCACTGGCAACCATACAAACCTTCTGTTTCTATTAATCTTCTGGTCAACTGAGATGTTTAGTTGTCAAAGTTCAAAAATTAGAAGATCTTGATAGAGCAGGCTAACATAGTCTGGAAACTAGACTTTCTCCAAAAGGGCAGTAAAAATATTGAGGGGATTGACCAAGTAATACAAGATGAAAGAGAATACAGTCTATTCTTAATTGAATGGTTTCCAAAGTGTGTTAACCAGGGATCATTTGATTCCAAGTAACAGAATCCATTCAAAGCAGCCTAGGAAACTAAAGGGGAATCTATTAGAAAGATGAATCTGTATCTCACGGAGCAAAATAGCAGCAACAAAGGATTCAAAAGGTACCAAATTTTGGCTCTAGTAAGTCAAGAGGGCATGGTTTCTGGTTTATGATTTGTACACATGCACATGCCTTTATTCTCTCTGCTCATGTACCTTCTTGGCTTTATTAAACAAATGACTGGTCCTTCTCCAGCTTTATGTTGCCTTTTTAATTTCTTAGCTTTATTAAGGTATAATTGATACACATTTAACGTGTGCCTCTAGATTAGTTTGGATATAGGAATATACCCATTATACCATCACCACAGTAAATATATCTATCACCTCCCAAACTCCTCTTGTGTTCTTTTGTGGGGTGTGAGTGTGTGTGTGTGTGTGTGTGTGTGTGTGTGTGTGTGTGTCTGTGGTAAGAACACTTAATATGAGATCTATCTTAACATATTTTGAGGTGCACTATACCATGCCATTAACTATAAATCCTATGTTGTACAGCAGATCTCTAGAACTTATTGGTTTTGCAGAGCTGAAACTTTATGCCCATTAAGCAATGACTTCCCACCTCCTCCTCCCAGCTCCTGGCAACTACCACTCCCTTTCCTGCCTCCATGAGTCTGACTGTTTTAGTTACTCCATATAAGTGGAATCATGTGGTATTTATCCTATTACATACCCAACAGAAGTTATGTTGTCATTTCAATCTCAGGAGAGGGACTGATCCAGTTTATGCCCAGGTGTTTACCCCAGTACAATCCTGGATGATCATAGTGACATGCTCCACACTCACCTTGTGTCAATCGTACCTAGCAAAATTCCAACTCTAGATAAAACCTTACCATCTGACTTCTCCATACCTATAGGCAGTAGTTGAATTTTCCTGGGAAAAATTATACAACTGTGCTAAATATTTTCAATGAAGTGTGTGATCAAAAAAAATTGAAAGGCACTCAAATGAGACCAACACCTTCAGATCTTTCCACATTCCAAGAGTTCATATCTTCTCTCTCCATAAACAATCTGCCTTCCCTCTTCGTCCTCACTTGGGAATAACGGTCTGGTCTTATAGTTCATTGTGACAACAGAAATCATCACAGGTAAGCTCCTGCGTCTCCAAGCCACCCTGGACACCATCATTATCTTCCTTAACCTATTGTCTTCAATTACAACATTAGCAACAGCATCAGCAATAATAACAAAAGCAACTGCACTTGTCATTTTTTTTTCATCTATTACAATGGAAAATGTGACTTTCAAAAGCCAGTTCCTCTACTACCATTCATGATTTATCTCCTTTGACTTTTTAAAAGAATCATTTTCCTTTCAGTTATCCTTATTCTCCTGTTCTATCAATCTTTCCTCTGCTGATCATAACCAGAAATATATCTAAATATTTATATACACTCAAATACTGTAAAGCATTATATATAATGGCTAAGAGCACAGGTTGCACTGCTCTTTTGAAAGTTTTTCATAGGAACGTGTTGGGGAGGGAGCAATGTTTATAAGTTTTAAAAAGTAAATACATGATAAACATAAACTCAAGGATCCTACTGAGAGCCAGAAGACTTGAGCTTTCAACCCTAAGAAATAATTTCTGCATTACAGTTTTAGCTAGTAATATCTAAGTGCAGTTTTATTAATGTTTCCAAGATGTTTCTCTGCAAGTATGTTAAAGGAAACAGTGACAAGAAACTTAAGCTATAATTTCAGATGTAGAACACACTTTTGCAGAATCGTAAGTAATAACATAAAATTAAGGAGGGCACGTGGTGGGATGAGCACTGAGTGTTATACTCAACTGATGGATTATTGAATGCTACATCTGAAACTAATGATGTGCTATATGTTGTCTAATTGGATTTAAATTAAAAAAAGAAAAAAATTAAGTTAAAACTAAAAATTAGAAATTAAAGTTAATTTTTCAATTTAAAAAAATTTTTTTATTATTAACATATAATGTATTATTTGTTTCAGGGGTACAGGTCTGTGATTCCTGAGTCTTACACAATACATAGCACTTACCACAACACATACCCTCCCCAATATCCATCACCCAATAAGCTTAAATTTTTTAAATTAAATTAAATCACTAAAAATTTATTTATTTATTTATTTATTTATTTATTTTTTTTTTTAAAGATTTTATTTATTTATTTGACAGAGACACAGCGAGAGAGGGAATACAAGCAGGGGGAATGGGAGAGGGAGAAGCAGGCTTCCCGCAGAGCAGGGAACCCCATGCGGGGCTCGATCCCAGGACCCTGGGATCATGACCTGAGCCGAAGGCAGACGCTTAACGACTGAGCCACCCAGGTGCCCCTAAAAATTTTTTTAAATCAGTGAATTCCAGTCAATGAGTAAGCTGATGCCAGAAAAATATCTCTAAACTCTTTTATATATTCTATTATATTCTAATATATATATAATATCTAGAATATAGAATATAAGTGTATACTCTATATATATTCTATAATACATTACATATCAGACTTAATTGTGTCTTTTAAATATATTTCTATTCTTCCAAAGGAAAAAAAAATCTAAACTGAATTTCCTATTCCAAAACTAATTTTTGCCATATGACATATGAAATAAGATGGGATATAATGTCCCCTATTCCAAAGGATTACAGTGAAAATATAATGAGATAATCCAAATCCTTCCTAAAATATGTTTAAAAGAGATGATTTATAAAGTATCTTATGTAGGGGTGCCTGGGTGGCTCAGTCAGTTGAACATCTGACTCTTGATTTTGGCTCAGGTCATAATCTCAGGGTTATGAGATGGAGCCCTGCGATGGGCCCTGTGCTCAATGTGGAGTCTGCTTGAGATTTTCTCCCTCTCACTCTGTCCCTCCCCCCACTTGCACATGCTCTCTCTCTAAATAAATTAATTAAAAAATCTAAAAAAAAATCTTATGTAGTTCTTGACACACAGTAGGTATCTAAAAATATTAGCTTTGGTTCTTCCTTTCTTCACTATTTTATTCTGTAAAAAATAAAATTCTAGGGGTGCCTGGCTGGCTCAGTTGGTAGAGGATGCCACTCTTGATCTCGGGTTATGAGTTCAAGCCCCATGTTGGGCATAAAGCTTACTTAAAAAAATTAAAAAATAAGATAAAATTATAGCTGTGGGTGCATCAGCAAATTAATGAAGGGTGTATTTTAATGATGATAAGGCTACAATCATGATCTCTTCACTAGAATGCTTTCTTTGACCTCTTCATTGGGCTGAGCCCTGATTTCTTCTCCAGACTAAACTGAGATTTCATTTTGTTAAAACTAGGTTAGGGAACCTTCTGGTACCTCTTGTCTCTTGATTTTGAAGCCTAATGATGGATGTACCAGTCTCTTCTCTACTTGAATACAAATCCTTTAAGAATAGGATCGCATTGAGGGGGCGGAGCAAGATGGCGGAGGAGTAGGAGACCTGGATTTTGTCTCCTCTCAGGAATTCAGCTGGATAGGGATCAAACCATTCTGAACACCTACAAACTCAACAGGAGATCGAAGAAAAGAATAGCAACAACTCTCTGAACAGAAAAACGACCACTTTCTGGAAGGTAGGACGTGCGGAGAAGTGAATCCGAGGCGATACTTGGGAGGATAGACAGCGGGGGAGGGGCCTCCAACTGCCGCTTCTGGCAAGTGATAGAGCCACGGAGCGCAAAATCGGAACTTTTAGAAGTCTGCTCCACTGAGGGACATCACTCTGGTGGCGAAGTGGGGGGTGGGACCCTCGCGGGACAGTGTGGTCTCAAGACCCTCGGGGTCACAGAAAGACCGGGGGTGCCTGAGTGCGGCAGAGCTCCCAGGTATCAGAGCAGGGAAGCCGGCTGCAGAGACGGAGCCCAGGCGCGGGCTCTCAGCTCGGGGTTGCTATAAACCGTGATCCGCGGCACAGTCGGGCCACTGCTCCTCCAGCAGGGACCCAACAAGCGGCAGATCCGGGGAGACTCACCTTCTTCCCCTGGGAGGAGAGGTGCGGGAGCGCACCGCGGGGATCTGCTGGGTTTGGAGACTCCACCCGGGGTCGGGTGCCAGAAAGAAAGGCGCGGTCACAGGCCGGGTGAGCGCAGAGTGTGGCCGGAGACCGGGGAGACGGGAGTGACTGACTGCTTTTCTCTGGGGGCTCGCTGAGGAGCGGGACCCCGAGTTCTCGGCTCCGCCAGGGCGGAGACTGGGAGGCTGCCATTTTCACTCTCCGCCTCCAAAGCTGTACGGAAAGCTTGCAGGGAACAAAAGCTCCGGAGAGCAAACCCGAGCAGATTACTTAGCCCGGACCGGCAAGGGCGGGGCAATTTTGCCTCCGGCAAAGACATTTGGGAACCACTGCAACAGGCCCCTCCCCCAGAAGATCAGCGAGAACAGCCAGCCAAGACCAAGTTTACCGATCAATGAGAACGGCAGAACTCCAGCGCTAGGGGAATACTGCACATAGAATTCATGGCTTTTTTACCATGATTCTTTAGTCTTTCAAAGTTAATTATTTTTTTAACTGTCTTTTTTTCTTTTTTCCTTTTTTCTTTTTTTTTGAATTTTTCTTTTTCCCTTTTTCAACCAACATCTTATCAATCCCTTTTTTAAAAAAAAAAAACATTTTTATTTTTCATTTTTAAAGTCATATTCTATCCCTTCATAGTAGTTACCCGTATTTTTGGCATATATATATAAGTTGTTCTCTCTTTAAAATCTTGAGATAGTTTCTTCTAACAGATCAAAATATACTCTAAATCTCTAGTGTATGGTTTTTTTCTACTCCCCTGCCTGATCACATTCTCTCCCTTTTTTCTTTCTTTCTTTCTTTTTTTAATCCTCTTCTTTCTTTTTTCAAACAACTTATCAAATCCTTTTTTAAAATTTTTTATAATTTCCATCTTTACAGTCATATTCCATCCCTTCATCATATCAACTCTTATTTTTGTACATATATAAGTTTTTCTTTCTTTAAAATTTTGGGAGGGACTTTCTTTTAACAGACCAAAATACACCCAAAATCTAGTGTGTGGCACTGATCTATAATCCAGCCTGATCATATTTGATCACATTCTGTTTTTGTTTTGTTTTGTTTTGTTCTGCTTTTGTTTGTTTTTATCTTTATCTTTTTCTTTTTTCTTTTTTTCTTTCCTTTTCTTTTTTCTCTCTTTCCCTTTCTTTTCCCACTGCTTCAGGTCTTTTCTGATTTGTTTAGAGTATATTTTCTGGGGACGTTGTTACCCTGCTAGCATTTTGTTCTCTCATTAATCTATTCTCCTCTGCACAAAATGACAAGACGGAAAAAATCACCTCAACAAAAAGAACAAGAGGTAGTACCGACTGCCAGGGACCTACTCAATACGGACATTAGTACGATGTCAGATCTAGAGTTCAGAATCATCACTTTAAAGATACTAGCTGGGCTTGAAAAAAACATGGAAGTTATTAGAGAAACCCTTTCTGGAGAAGTAAAAGAACTAAAATCTAACCAAGTAGAAATCAAAAAGGCTATCAATGAGGTGCAATCAAATATGGGGGCGCTAACTGCTAGGATAAATGAGGCAGAAGAAAGAATCAGTGAGATAGAAGACCAAATGATGGAAAATAAAGAAGCTGAGAAAAAGAGAGATAAACAACTACTGGATCACGAGGGCAGAATTCGAGAGATAAACGATACCATAAGACGAAACAACATTAGAATAATTGGGATCCCAGAAGAAGAAAGAGAGAGAGGGGCAGAAGGTATAATGGAGCAAATTATAGCAGAGAACTTCCCTAATTTGGGGAAGGAAACAGGCATCAAAATCCAGGAAGCACAGAGAACCCCTCTCAAAATCAATAAAAATAGGTCAACACCCCGACATCTAATAGTAAAACTTACGAGTCTCAGAGACAAAGAGAAAATCCTGAAAGCAGCTCGGGAGAAGAGATATGTAACCTACAATGGTAGAAACATTAGACTGGCAACAGACTTATCCACAGAGACCTGGCAGGCCAGAAAGGACTGGCAGGACATATTCAGAGCACTAAATGAGAAAAATATGCAGCCAAGAATACTATATCCAGCTAGGCTGTCATTGAAAATTGAAGGAGAGATAAAAAGCTTCCAGGACAAACAAAAACTAAAGGAATTTGCAAACACGAAACCAGCCCTACAAGAAATATTGAAAGGGGCCCTCTAAGCAAAGAGAGAGCCTAAAAGCAACATAGACCAGAAAGGAACACAAACAATATACAGTAACAGTCACTTTACAGGCAATACAATGGCACTGAATTCCTATCTTTCAATAGTTACCCTGAATGTAAATGGGCTAAATGCCCCAATCAAAAGACACAGGCTATCAGATTGGATTAAAAAACAAGACCCATCGATATGCTGTCTGCAAGAGACTCATTTTAGACCCAAAGACACCCCCAGATTGAAAGTGAGGGGGTGGAAAACCATTTACCATGCTAATGGACACCAAAAGAAAGCTGGGGTGGCAATCCTTATATCAGACAAATTAGATTTTAAACCAAAGACTGTAATAAGAGATGAGGAAGGACACTATATCCTACTTAAAGGGTCTATCCAACAAGAAGATCTAACAATTGTAAATATCTATGCCCCTAACATGGGAGCAGCCAATTATATAAGGCAATTAATAACAAAAGCAAAGAAACACATCGACAACAATACAATAATAGTGGGGGACTTTAACACCCCCCTCACTGAAATGGACAGATCGTCTAAGCAAAAGATCAACAAGGAAATAAAGACTTTAAATGACACACTGGACCAAATGGACTTCACAGACATATTCAGAACATTCCATCCCAAAGCAACGGAATACACATTCTTCTCTAGTGCCCATGGAACATTCTCCAGAATAGATCACATCCTAGGTCATAAATCAGGTCTCAACCGGTACCAGAAGATTGGGATCATCCCCTGCCTATTTTCAGACCACAATGCTTTGAAACTAGAACTCAATCACAAGAGGAAAGTCGGAAAGAACTCAAATACATGGAGGCTAAAGAGCATCCTACTGAAGAATGAATGGGTCAACCAGGAAATTAAAGAAGAATTAAAAAAATTCATGGAAACCAATGAAAATGAAAACACAACTATTCAAAATCTTTGGGATACAGCAAAGGCAGTCCTAAGAGGAAAGTATATAGCAATACAAGCCTTTCTCAAGAAACAAGAAAGGTCTCAAGTACACAACCTAACCCTACACCTAAAGGAGCTGGAGAAAGAACAGCAAATAAAGCCTAAACCCAGCAGGAGAAGAGAAATAATAAAGATCAGAGCAGAAATCAATGAAATAGAAACCAAAAGAACAGTAGAACAGATCAACGAAACTAGGAGCTGGTTCTTTGAAAGAATTAACAAGATTGATAAGCCCCTGGCCAGACTTATCAAAAAGAAAAGAGAAATGACCCAAATCAACAAAATCATGAATGAAAGAGGAGAAATCACAACCAACACCAAAGAAATACAAACAATTATAAGAACATATTATGAGCAACTCTATGCCAGCAAATTAGATAACCTGGAAGTAATGGATGCATTCCTAGAGATGTATCAACTACCAAAACTGAACCAGGAAGAAATAGAAAACCTGAACAGACCTATAACCACTAAGGAAATAGAAGCAGTCATCAAAAATCTCCCAAAACACAAAAGCCCAGGGCCAGATGGCTTCCCAGGGGAATTCTACCAAACATTTCAAGAAGAATTAATACCTATCCTTCTGAAACTGTTCCAAAAGATAGAAATGGAAGGAAAACTTCCAAACTCATTTTATGAGGCCAGCATTACCTTGATCCCAAAACCAGACAAAGACCCCATCAAAAAGGAGAATTACAGACCAATATCCCTGATGAACATGGATGCAAAAATTCTCACCAAAATACTAGCCAATAGGATCCAACAGTACATTAAAAGGATTATTCACCACGACCAAGTCGGATTTATCCCTGGGCTGCAAGGTTGGTTCAACATCCGCAAATCAATCAACGTGATACAATACATTAACAAAAGAAAGAACAAGAATCATATGATCCTCTCAATAGATGCAGAAAAAGCATTTGACAAACTACAGCATCCTTTCTTGATCAAAACTCTTCAGAGTATAGGGATAGAGGGTACATACCTCAATATCATAAAAGCCATCTATGAAAAACCTACAGCGAATATCATTCTCAATGGGGAAAAACTGAGAGCTTTCCCCCTAAGGTCAGGAACGCGGCAGGGATGTCCACTATCACCACTGCTATTCAACATAGTATTAGAAGTCCTAGCCACAGCAATCAGACAACAAAAAGAAATCAAAGGCATCCAAATTGGCAAAGAAGAAGTCAAACTCTCACTCTTTGCAGATGATATGATACTTTATGTGGAAAATCCCAAAGACTCCACCCCAAAACTGCTAGAACTCATACAGGAATTCAGTAAAGTGGCAGGATATAAAATCAATGCACAGAAGTCAGTGGCATTCCTATACACCAACAACAAGTCAGAAGAAAGAGAAATTAAGGAGTCGCTCCCATTTACAATTGCACCCAAAACCATAAGATACCTAGGAATAAATCTAACCAAAGAGGCAAAGGATCTGTACTCAGAAAACTATAAAATACTCATGAAAGAAATTGAGGAAGACACAAAGAAATGGAAAAACGTTCCATGCTCATGGATTGGAAGAACAAATATTGTGAAGATGTCAATCCTACCTAGAGCAATCTACACATTCAATGCAATCCCCATCAAAATACCATCCACTTTCTTCAAAGAAATGGAACAAATAATCCTAAAATTTGTATGGAACCAGAAAAGACCCCGCATAGCCAGAGGAATGTTGAAAAAGAAAAGCAAAGCTGGCGGCATCACAATTCCAGACTTCCAGCTCTACTACAAAGCTGTCATCATCAAGACAGTATTGTACTGGCACAAAAACAGACACATAGATCAATGGAACAGAATAGAGAGCCCAGAAATGGACCCTCAACTATATGGTCAACTAATCTTTGACAAAGCAGGAAAGAATGTCCAATGGAAAAAAGACAGTCTCTTCAACAAATGGTGTTGGGAAAATTGGACAGCCACATGCAGAAGAATGAAACTGGACCATTTCCTTACACCACACACAAAAATAGACTCCAAATGGTTGAAAGACCTAAATGTGAGACAGGAGTCCATCAAAATCCTAAAGGAGAACACAGGCAGCAACCTCTTCGACCTCAGCCGCAGCAACTTCTTCCTAGAAACATCGCCAAAGGCAAGGGAAGCAAGGGCAAAAATGAACTACTGGGACTTCATCAAGATAAAAAGCTTTTGCAAAGCAAAGGAAACAGTCAACAAAACCAAAAGACAACTGACAGAATGGGAGAAGATATTTGCAAATGACATATCAGATAAAGGGCTAGTATCCAAAATCTATAAAGAACTCATCAAACTCAACACCAAAAGAACAAAGAATCCAATCAAGAAATGGGCAGAAGACATGAACAGACATTTTTCCAAAGAAGACATCCAAATGGCCAACAGACACATGAAAAAGTGTTCAATATCGCTCGGCATCAGGGAAATCCAAATCAAAACCTCAATGAGATACCACCTCACACCAGTCAGAATGGCTAAAATTAACAAGTCAGGAAATGACAGATGTTGGCGGGGATGCGGAGAAAGGGGAACCCTCCTACACTGTTGGTGGGAATGCAAGCTGGTGCAGCCACTCTGGAAAACAGTATGGAGGTTCCTCAAAAAGTTGAAAATAGAGCTACCCTATGATCCAGCAATTGCACTACTGGGTATTTACCCCAAAGATACAAAAGTAGGGACCCGAAAGGCTACGTGCACCCCGATGTTTATAGCAGCAATGTCCACAATAGCCAAACTGTGGAAAGAGTCAAGATGTCCATCAACAGATGAATGGATAAAGAAGATGTGGTATATATATACAATGGAATATTATGCAGCCATCAAAAGGAATAAGATCTTGCCATTTGCAACGACGTGGATGGAACTGGAGGGTATTATGCTGAGCGAAATAAGTCAAACAGAGAAAGACATGTATCATATGACCTCACTGATATGAGGAATTCTTAATCTCAGGAAACAAACTGAGGGTTGCTGGAGTGGGGGGTGGGGTGGGAGGGATGGGGTGACTGGGTGATGGACACTGGGGAGGGTATGTGTTCTGGTAAGCGCTGTGAATTGTGCAAGACTGTTGAATCTCAGATCTGTACCTCTGAAACAAATAATGCAATATATGTTAAGAAAGAAAAAAAGAAGAAGAAGAATGTAGCAGGAGGGGAAGAATGAAGGGGGGGGAAATCGGAGGGGGAGAAGAACCATGAGAGACCATGGACTCTGAAAAACAAACTGAGGGTTCTAGAGGGGAGGGGGTTGGGTGGATGGGTTAGCCTGGTGATGGGTATTGAGGAGGGCACGTTCTGCATGGAGCACTGGGTGTTATGCACAAACAATGAATCATGGAACACTATATCTAAAACTAATGATGTAATGTATGGGGATTAACATAACAATAAAAAAATTTTAAAAAAGAAAAAAAAAAAAGAATAGGATCGCATTATCATATCATAACCTAGTATCTTCTTTAGAATGGATTCTAAATAAATGTTTATTGATTGAATAGTTTATTTTGTGTGTGAAATATTGAGTTGTTCAGTAACTCAATCATTTAATTTTGTTACTTCCTGATTGGCTAAACAGTTTGAGTGAGGGCTTTTTCAATTGCAAGTGACAGAAACCCAACTGGAACTAGTATAAACCGAACAGGGGAATTCATTGATTTATAACCAAACTCCAATAAGGAGACAGGAGCAGACTTGGCCTTAAGGGATACTTTGAATCATGGATTAAGACTGCCAGAAATGGCCTTCTCACTCTCTCTGTCTCTTTTTTTCATTTCCTATTTTTTCCCTTTTTTTTTTTTTATTACTATGTTATGTTAATCACCATACATTACATCATTAGTTTTTGATGTGGTGTTCCATGATTCACTGTTTGCATATAACACCCAGTGCTCCATGCAGTATGTGCCCTCCTTAATACTCATCACCAGGCTAACCCATCCCCCCACCCCCCTCCCCTCTAGAACCCTCAGTTTGTTTCTCAGAGTCTGTAGTCTCTCATGGTTGGTCTCCCCCTGTGATTTCCTCCCCTTCATTCTTCCCTTCCTGCTATTTTCTTCTTCTTCTTCTTTTTTTTTTTAACATATAATGTATTATTTGTTTCAGAGGTACAGGTCTGTGATTCAGCAGTCTTACACAATTCACAGCACTCACCATAGCATGTACCCTCCCCAATGTCAATCACCCAGCCACCCCATCCCTCCCACCCCCCACCACTCCAGCAACCCTCAATTTGTTTCCTGAGATTAAGAATTCCTCCTATCAGTGAGGTCATATGATACATGTCTTTCTCTGATTGACTTATTTGGCTCAGCATAATACCCTCCAGTTCCATCCACGTCATTGCAAATGGCAAGATTTCATTCCTTTTGATGGCTGCATAACATTCCATTGTGTGTGTATATATATATATACACATCTATACACATCTATATATATATACCACATCTTCTTTATCCATTCATCTGTCGATGGACATCTTGGCTCTTTCCATAGTTTGGCTATTGTGGACATTGCTGCTATAAACATCAGGGTGCACATACCCCTTCGGATCCCTACATTTGTATCTTTGGGGTAAATACCCAGTAGTGCAATTGCTGGATCATAGGGTAGCTCTATTTTCAACTTTTTGAGGAACCTCCATACTGTTTTTCCAGAGTGGCTGCACCAGCTTGCATTCCCACCAACAGTGTAGGAGGGTTCCCCTTTCTCCGCATCCCTGCCAACATCTGTCATTTCCTGACTTGTTAATTTTAGCCATTCTGACTGGTGTGAGGTGGTATCTCATTGAGGTTTTGATTTAGATTTCCCTGATGCCGAGTGATGTTGAGCATTTTTTCTTGTGTCTGTTGACCATTTGGATGTCTTCTTTGGAAAAATGTCTGTTCTTGTCTTCTGCCCATTTCTTGATTGGATAATTTGTTCTTTGGGTGTTGAGTTTAATAAGTTCTTTGTAGATTTTGGATACTAGCCCTTTATCTGATATGTCATTTGCAAATATCTTCTCCCATTCTGTCAGTTGTCTTTTGGTTTTGTTGACTGTTTCCTTTGCTGTGCAAAAGCTTTTTATCTTGATGAAGTCCCAGTAGTTCATTTTTGCCCTTGCTTCCCTTGCCTTTGGCAATGTTTCTAGGAAGAAATTGCTATGCATGGTTTTCTCCATGCAATAGAACACCCAGTTTTAGAAAGTTCTGTACCCATATACTTCCAGTTTGACAACCCAAGGAAAGGAGAATCTCTCTCTTTATTAGCTGAAAATGTTCTGAGGAAGAACTTATATCAACCTAGCTTTGTCTACCCCTTGGATCAGTCACTATAGCTGGGAAAATGAGGCTTTACTAATTAGCTTTTGATGCAAAACAAACAACCCCAAACTTAGTGGATTATATCACAGCCATTTATTTGTAATACAATTCTACAGGGTGGCCATTTGAAATGGATTAATTGGGTGGTCCTTCTGGTCATGGTTGAGCTCTTTTCTATAGTTAGGGTCAGCTGCTCATCAGCTGGTCTTGCTGGCCTAGGATGATCTCAATGGCATGTCATGTCTCTGCTTAATGTGCTTTCTCATTTTTTTAGCAGGCTATTTTGGGCTTCTTATATTATAGCTGGGCAGGCTTCAAAAGAGAAAGAGAGCATGGAATTATGCAAGGACTCTTGAAGCCTTTACTCTAGAATTTACTGACTTCTACTGCATCCTCTTTGCCAAAAAATATCATAAGCCCAGGCCAGATTGAAGAGGAGGAAAGAGATTCTATCTTTTAACAATAGAAGGATAATGGTAGGACTTGCAAATGTTGGGGATACAGGTAAAAGTAAAGGGTCGTGGCAACCTGTGTTGTCTTCCAAGGGGCAGAATATTGATAATGTATCATTTGTATACATTATGGAGTATAGGTGAAGATCAGAAGAAATAATATAGCACATATATTGCCAGTGGGTCACCTATTCTATTCTACCCATTGTTCAACAAATATTACTTGCACTTCCTTGCCTTAGTATTGTTCCTTGCCTAATTGCCTATGTTTCTGATGTTCCTGCCACTTCTCTGCATATCAGATACTTCTCTCGCCTTTAAACCTAGTTTGACTGGTTGTCAATGGAAAGTCTACCACCTTTGGGAAGCTTTCTCTGATTATTCCAGGTAAAGATAATGTTTTCTTCTTAGGACCTAGAGCAATGGTTCTGAATTTTCGCTACACATTAGAATCTTATGGAAAATTTTAAAAATCTCAATGCCCAGGTGACATCCCAGATTGACTAAACATGGATCTCCGGGTGAGAGATCCTAGCAGTAGCACCCCTGATGGTTCTAATGCACAGCTAAGGTTGAGAACTGTTCTCGAATCATTTCTGATAAATACACATTTGTTAATTAGCAAAGTAGAGTTACAGTGATTTATTTCCATCTGTATTGCAAGGTCTTTTAGTGCAGGGACCTAGTATGACACTTTATACCTAAATGGCACTCAACTGAGATTGCTGATAAAGTGAGCTAGAACTAAGATTCATTTTTACAATATAGCCATATATATTTTTAAATGAAACATCTTTTCAAAAATCTTAACTTTTTCTTATTTTAGAAAATCAGTAAGTTAATTTTTCAGAAATAGTTATAAAGTCAATAAAATTTGAACATTAAACTGATTTATATTTTTGATATGTTAATTTGCAAATATATTTTTTCACATAGATGTATTTGGTTTTCTTTTTAAGATTTTTTTATTTACTTGAGAGAGAGAGAATGAAAGTGAGAGAGAGAGCACAGAGGGAGAGGGAGAAGCAGACTCCTCGCTGAGTGGGGAGCCCAATGCGGGGCTCAATCCCAGGACTCTGAGATCATGACCTGAGCTGAAGTCAGCTGCTTAAACTACTGAGCCACCCAGGGGGCCCCCACATAGATGTATTTGATTTTGTCTTCCCAACTTTTATTATATTACAGGAAACTATCCCCCTCCCTGGCCTAGTATAATGTTGGTTGATTTATGTATTTATTGGTGCATTTTTAAAATCATTTTAATGGCCAAAATATAAATAATTACATACGCATATATGTACATATGTATATATTTATATATGCACATATACCTCCATAGAATTAAAATTTGATTTTTGCCATGGCAGTGTGGGTGGCTAGTAGAAAAATGTGAGTTAAACTTGCCTGAAGACATTAAAAAAAAATATTCAGCTAAGCAACAAATCAACCTTAGAATACAAATGTACCTTCACAATAGAAGTATGGGAAGAAATGATTGACTTGAATTGCTAAGTCATTTCACACAATGATACCAGGGTAAAATATTTCAAAATTGTTCTTACTGAACATTCTTCTATTCCTCCCACATACACCAAAGAAAAAAGAAATCGTTATACAGTCAAAGTAAATTTACATACATATATACAGTCTGAACTCCCTCGGAGGAGCAAGAACAAGAAAAATATCTTTTATGTCCTTGGAACATATTTGTTTAAAGAAAAGAGATCTTGCTCCTGTTACTTTGGGTATTCATTTCTTCTCTAGCTAAAGGATAATGGTGGATAAAATAATAAAGAGTGGATAAAATAATAAAAAGGAGGAGTAAATATAAGATCTATTTATGTGGGAGTGCAGTGTTTACACATATTTGACCTACACTTTAATAAGACATCAATTCATCACTTAAAAAACACTGCACTGTTTTTACTTCCCTCAAAATAAAAAAAAAAGAAATTTTAAAAAATAGGTATATGACAAAAGGGCAAAGAAGGACTTTGACTAGGATGTCCTCAAAAAGAAAAAAAAAAAAAATGTTTTCATCATGAAGGCCTTGAAATTCCAGCAATAGCTTTAACATATATCAAGACTTGATTCAAGACCTTCACATTTCATAACTGAGAAATGGAGAAATCTACCTAGAGTCATCCACCTACATACACTCAGGAAAAGATGGGCAAAATGGCACAGTATATTTACAATAAATAATTTAACCTGCTGTTTTCCCATCTTCTTTGACTTTCCCATTATTTTGGGCTAAGTAGGAACCAGTATGAGAAAAGTAGGCTTGGGAAGAAATTTTCCATGTCAGGAAATCAAGTGTTTTATAACAACACTGTCCTTTTTATTATGTGAAAAGGAGAAAAAAATACATACCTGAAACAAATGAAACATTGCGTGTCAACTATTCTCAACTAAAATTTTTAAAAAAAATAAATACATAAATTATGAGTTTTTATAATTACCTCCCCTTGCTCTCCCACTGAAGAGCTTCTGCAAGTCCTTGGTGACCCAGCATTTGCTATACAGAATGAAGATAATGGGTGGTGGAGTAGGAAACAAAAGACTGGTTGCATGGGTTTTACTTTGGAAAAGGCTTTTGCTCACAGAAGTTATCTTGAAGTAGAGAAAAGGGATCCAAAGATATTAGTGGGGTAGAACTGGTCATTCTAGCAGAATTGTTGAATGTATGAGGTCAAGGAAGGGAAATGTGGGTATGATTTTCAGATTCATTGTTTGGGCACCTAGGGTAGGTGGTACTAGTACATAAAACACAGGAAGAACAAAGGGCCTGAGAGTAAAAATCCAGAGTTTCATTTTGGACATGTTTGGGCAATTATGGAATACACAGAAAGCAGTTGGGTGGATGGGTTTGGAGCTCAGAAGAGAGGACAAACTGGAGCTGGAGCCTTGGGGGTCTAGTAACAACTGACACTTGAACAGTGTTTGTTCTGTGTTACGTACTATGGGAAGCAGCCACACTAGAGGACAAGTCACTTAATACAAGAATCTCATGAGGAAAGTACATCACTGTTATCACAGCTCCATTTTACAGATGAGGAAATTTAGTCTCAGGGAGGTTGAGCAACTTGCTAAAACGTGGCAGAGAGTGGAAGTGGCAGAGCTACTGTTCTAGATAAGACATCTTATCTCCAGAAGCCAACTGCTACCTTCTATTGCTTCAACAGGTTAGGTTTCTATTGCTGAAACAGGTTAGGAAGAGTGAGAAAATGTATTCAGTGCTTAAAATTGTGGAACACATGACCTGATATTCTTGACGTCTTTGTAATCCAGCAAGACATTTAAGTGTATAAATTCACTGATGAACAATACAACACAGTTTCTCTGTACGTACCCAAATATGCAGTACACATCTTAAATTCTGTAGGGGTTGAGGAATGGGAGCAACAATATGAAATGGAGTTACTGAAGATATGGGACTGAATAGCATTCTCTAAAACTGAAACTTTAGAAGTTGTCAAGAGCCAGGGAATGAAAGGCCTCCTGTGCCATAATAAACAGTTGGAGCTTGCTGTGGATGGTAATTAGAGGTCTTCAAAAAATATTAAGATTGGAAAGAGTTGAGCAGTAAAGAAAATTCAATGAGGCCAGTATAAGAAGAGGTGGTGGGATCATAACTAAGAATGGAGTCAGGTGGGGACAAGAGTTTCCAATCAGTATTTTAAGATAAATCTGAAGAAGAAAGAAATGGAAAAGTTCCAATGATTTCTTGTAAGATTATCTCAAGACCTAGAGGATTACTCTCAACTATCACATGAACTTGCAAGAGATGGTAAAATGATAAGAAATGGGAGCCTTTTCAAGAATTTAGACCATGTGTTAAATGTAGATATCTTTGGCCTTATCTTTCCCTTCTTTCTCAATGTTCCACTGGAACTGATAATCCAGCCCTACCAACTGTTTTAGAACAGATGCTTTTCTCTGTTCAAAGGTAATAAAATAGGGAAACAAGTGTAAACTACTAACTTGGCACTAAGTTGGCAACTCTAGGCTTTTGGGGTAGCCACTACCTTTGAATTGAGTAAAATATTGAGGAATTTACTAAAGAGATATCAAACCAAAGTTTCCCCTATCATATTTTGTCTAAGATTCTTCCTCAATAGAAACCTTACAAAAATACTGGTCACTTTCTGGAAACTAACTTGTGTTGTCAAAAATGCTGAGCAATACATGATAGTGCACTCTATCTCAAAAAATTCTGGTTTTATAGCTAATATCTTCAGTAGCAATATTCTCCCAATTATTCTTTAAGAGAAAGAAGCAAAAACTCCTAATTAAAAAAAGAGAGAGAGAGAGAGGCAGACCAAGATATTTTAACTAGATATAAAAAACTGATGGTTACCATAAGGGAGGTGTGTGTGTGTGTGGGAGTGGGGGGTGGTGTGAAACAGGTGATGGGGATTAAGGAGTGCACTTGTTAAGATGAGCACCAGGTGTTGAGTGTAAGTGTTGTATCACTAAACTGTACACTTGAAAATAATATTACACTGTTAACTAACTGGAATTTAAATAAAACTTTAAAAAAACTCCTATCATAGACATTAAATATTTATTTTTTTATTTACTCTAGTAGGGTATTTAGGATGGTTATATGTACTTCAATTTTTTCATTCATTCATTTAACCAATATTTATTGAGTATATGCCATGTAGCTGACACTATGCTTCAGTTTTTAAAATTTATGGTTTGCGCAAATCACCTTAACATTTTTATCAATTACCGTTCTCATTGAATTTCAGACTGCCAACTGAACTTCATTCCAGGAGCTCTGCACAGATCTATTACTTTTTCTATAAGATTTCAAGCTCTACCATCTAGTTTATTCTATACAATGATATTCTTTCCTAAAAGGACATCTTGCTGGTTTTCTACTCGAATGTTATCAATGGTGTTTGCCTAACTGTTAAGGTTAAATATTTTTAGGGTTATAATTTAGGCCTTCCTCAATTTAATACCTTTTTCTCTTTCTCACCTTTTTCTCCATAAAACCTCTTCCCTCCAATCAAATACACCTGGAAGAATTAAAGTGCTAATTAACTCACACTAAGTTTCTAGAAAACTATTTTCTTCCTGGTAAAAAAAATAGAAAAGTTGTAAAACAATGGAACAATATGGAAAAGGGGAGTTGGATGATTCATAGACGAATCCACTTTTATCATATTCACACCAAAATATAAATTGTAACTCTCATTTATGCATGACAGACCAGGAAGTTGTCTCTGAAGTAAGAAGTATGCTAAAAAATACCACTCAAGTGTTAATAATTGGCCAGAGTCTAGGAGAACCAGATATGTTAAGAGCACCGGAAATATTTAATCTTTTCATGTCATACCCAATGGCAGAAATTCATGTCTATAAATTGTAGTTTCAGCTAAACTGTTAGCCTGCACAAGCACCTTGTTTTAAGATAAACATAGGCAAAAAAGGTCACAGAGTACTGTGACTGGTATAATAGTAAATCATCTTCCCTGACAATAACATGTCTCTTTCCTAGTTATATCCCCAGGACAATGAGGTAACTAAATTTAATCTCTAAAATAAATAATCTCTAAAATAATCTCTAAAAATAAATTAAATTTAAAAGTAAATTTCTCTTTCTCTTTTAACAGAGATTCATCTCCCCCCAAATCTGTTAAACCTCAATATCTACTTAGGCAATAAACAGTGCATGAAATGAACATCCCTAGGCTTCTGTTGATGGGCCAAGTGTCTGGTTAAATAGATGCTGCTGATTTGAAACTCCTGGAAGCTTCAATTTTCATTCTTCATAGTTCTTTGCTTGTTTTAGTTTTATCCTGTTATCACCTGTCCCACAGACCTTGAACAACTATGTTCACCATAGTAACACTAAAGTACTCTGACATGAGGTGAATGTTTTCTTTCTGACTTTATATATATATATATATATATATCTCAATCACAAAGTAATAGAAGTTTAGACCTCAGCTCTGGGAACAAAGCTTTAAGAACCAAATCCTGATGATCTCCCACAGAGTGCTTATCAGCCCCCAAAATGTTACGGTTTTGTAATTGTAGTAAGAGATTTTAAAGTATCAGTTCTTAAAAAATGGTCTTGTATCTCCTCCCTGGGATCTTGCTGTCCAGCAATGAACCTGAACTTAAAGGGCAGGGCAAGGGAGAATGTCAAATTCTTAGGTGCAGGGTGCTTGCTTCATGCCAGAGGACTTCGATGACCCATAGACACCTACAGAGCTTCAGTTACCCAATTCCCATCTCTCTCAGAACATCAAGTAGGCGGTTGGACACTTTAATTGGATCTGCACTTCAAAGAGGAGAGTACTTGGAATGATGTCTTTCAAAAACCTGCCTCTTCCTAGATAAGTCATAAAGACAAGTCTTTATATGTGTAACCAAATCTGTGTGTGCACACATGTGCATGTGTGCATGCACATATTTTATCATCAACTTCACCAACAACATGCACTCTATTACAGGTTCTTACTTTAAGGAGGCACGATTATAGTAACGTTTAGCATCAAATGTATCATACATGGCATCCTATCTGGAGCTTGACCTCTAGTGCACCAGGCTTCAGGATAAATTCTACTGAAACAAATTATGTGTTAAGAGGGGGCTCATAGTCCCATCTCTGTATCATGTCTCATGGAGAATCTTGCTGGGGCCAGAATGCCAATGAAGGGACATTGCTCTCTTACTATTTCACCTTTGTGGGACAGACATGAGAAAGTAGCCTCATCAGTAATCAGATTGACTGACATCAAGAAGACCGGATATGTGGTTGTCCACTGTTCACAGAAGTCATCCGGAAATATCAGTGGCCAAACACCTGGAGATCTTAGGCTCTAAGAATGTTATAGTGAATAAAAGCCTGAATTCCCCTGGAAAATTGAGATCGCATGCCTATCTCCTTCTGCTAGGAAAACTGGGAATGAGGTATCAGACTCACCTAGTTCATATTCCAGGTAGCCCAGCATGATTAGAAAATTCTAGAGGGGAAGGGGGTGGGGGGATGGGCTAGCCTGGTGATGGGTATTAAGGAGGGCACGTTCTGCATGGAGCACTGGGTGTTATACACAAACAATGAATCATGGAACACTACATCAAAAACTAATGATGTAATATATGGTGATTAACATAACATAATAATTTAAAAAATGAAAAGAAAAAATAATAAAGCTTTCTTGAAAATTCGAAAAAAAAAAAAGAAAATGCTGTTCATTTTACCTACAAAGTTTGATGTGAGCCAAGAGTTGGGATAAACTTTTCGCAAAATTTATCTCATGTAGTCTTCATAGCCACCCAACGAAGTATAAATTCTTTCCATTCTCCATTTTCTAATTATGGAAACTAGACTATAACAAGATTATATAACTCTACTGGGGCTACCTGGTAAGTGGTAGAGCCAGTTTTCGTAGCTAGCTTTTCTAAACACTGCAGATACATAGACATGACAGATAAATAGAAGCTCATTTATAAAACATTGCCCAGATTTATTTATTTTTATAATGTCAATCTATTATTGTTAGCATTAAAAAAGTATTACAGAAAGCGGTATATGTATTGGACTGATGTGAGATTAAGCAGCATTGCTGCCTGTGACACCAAAATTGGTCTCAAATGAGGAACTCATAACACCTAACATGTATTAATTTCTTCCTCCCCATTTCTAATTAAGAAGTGCTGGGAGGCAGGCAAGGAAAGGCAGTGTGACCAAGGGTAAGTTTAAGGATGGTCCAGGATAAAATTATTATTTTTTTTTTTTCATTTTTTTTTAAATTTATTTTTAAGTTTTTTTTTTAATTTTTTTATTGTTATGTTAATCCCCATACATTACATCATTAGTTTTAGATATAGTGTTCCATGATTCATTGTTTGTGCATAACACCCAGTGCTCCATGCAGAACGTGCCCTCCTCAATACCCATCACCAGGCTAACCCATCCTCCCAACCCCCTCCCCTCTAGAACCCTCAGTTTGTTTTTCAGAGTCCATTGTCTCTCATGGTTCTTCTAGCCAAACTGTGGAAAGAGCCAAGATGTCCATCAACAGATGAATGGATAAAGAAGATGTGGTATATATATACGATGGAATATTATGCAGCCATCAAAAGGAATAAGATCTTGCCATTTGCAACGACGTGGATGGAACTGGAGGGTATTATGCTGAGCGAAATAAGTCAAACAGAGAAAGACATGTATCATATGACCTCACTAATATGAGGAATTCTTAATCTCAGGAAACAAACTGAGGGTTGCTGGAGTGGGGGGTGGGGTGGGAGGGATGGGGTGACTGGGTGATGGACACTGGGGAGGGTATGTGTTCTGGTAAGCGCTGTGAATTGTGCAAGACTGTTGAATCTCAGATCTGTACCTCTGAAACAAATAATGCAATGTATGTTAAGAAAGAAAAAAAGAAGAAGAGGAATGTAGCAGGAGGGGAAGAATGAAGGGGGGGAAACAGGATAAAATTATTAAATAGAAAGTTTGTCATCAGTCTCAGTGTCTTCACAAGAACTTCAAAATTTTCAGGATGAAAGACTCTGCCCAAGAGTTCCCTTAATTCCCACACTAAGAGTCTTGACTGAACTCTATCATGGCTTCTGTTGGCCCAAGACCATCTCCCTAGAATAACCACAGCCCCCCTCAAATTACCTGCCTGAGAAAACACTGCCAAAATAATTTACTCTTTGTTCCAGCCAAAATATGACTCTAGGCCCCTGACATCTTTTTTCTTGGAGTAGGTACTTTAAAAACTTGCAATTATAAATCCTTTCTCTCCCCTGTGAGATGTAAATATTCTACCAGCCAGAAATATCTCCTCAAGGACCTGGGAGCCATCTCTTTGAAATGGAAACATCCAGAGCTCTCCTGTCTCCCAGTTCCTGGGAGCAAGGGGGTAAACCTAATTATTATGGATGTCTCACTCCAATTTGCAAAACTTAACTCCCTAAAGATTTAAAAGTTTGTTTCTTCATCAGATAAGCACCAATCAACAAATTCAGATATCCTAATCATATGGATTCCTCCCCCTTAATAAGCTTAGAATTCAGCACTTTTCTTTGGCATACCCCAACATTTAAAAAGGCTCCCACTTTTTTTGTGGCATCCAGTGAGCTCAGTTTACACTGAGTCTCTCTCCCCAGTTGCAGTTGTCTGAAAAAAATCCATCTTACCACATTTCACAAGTGTCCAGCTTTGTTTCTCTTCAGCTTTTTCTAGACTTTCCTGTCTAGCCAATATCCCTTGCTATAATACTCAGCATTGACTTGACATCTTCAGAAATGTCCTTAAACCTAGAAGTCCCCTAAAATTTCTTTTCTATTGATTTGCTTCTCTAGGGCTTTACTAGCTCTGTACTTCTAAAATATTAATTCACGTGTGGATCACATAGGGATCTTGTTAAAATTTAGACTCCTGCCAGGAGTTATAGGGTAGGGCTCAGGATTCTGTACTTGCTTTCAGACTTCCACATAATACAGATGGTGCAAGTCCATGCACTTTCTTTCAGTAGCAAGGCATAGGGAGACACCTCATTATGTTGCTCTACAGACCCTTTTTGGTCATTGTTGAATGATCAGCTCAATAAAACTCTCTCTGATTATGCTACTTAAACAGCAAATCCTCCCCGATCCGTATTCTTGATACTCCTTTCTCTCTTCTCTACATTGTTTTCCTCCAAAGCTCCTTTCACCATCTGAATTATTTTATTTTTATTTATTTGTTATGTATTTCTTCCTAGAATGGTAAAAGCTACATGAAGGCACAGATTTGTGTCCTTCTTTTGTCATATTCACGTTGTCTAGAACATGTGTTGACATACCATAGGTGCTCAAGACATGAATTTGATGAATTAATTAGAGTAACCTAGATTATAGGTAGAATTAATGGCTTAGTTTGACTGAACCTCTAAGGTGACATGTATAACAAGAAAATGGAAACAAATGAAACTAAATTCAGTGATTAAGTAGCAGGAATTCCAGGCAACATGGAGAAAATATCATGGATGAAAGGAACAATAGACTTTCTTCAGATGTTACCATCCAGGTGACTTCCCTGGCTGTTCAAGGAATCAGCTTCTATTGGGCAATCTGCAAGATTAACTAATTAATTAATTTTTGCAAAATAATATCCATATGCTTTCTACTTTTAGTCATTTTTAATGACTATATTTTGCATTTCAAATTTTATAAATCTGATGATGGGAAACCTGTAGGAAAATAGACTACACTTTGCTGTTTTTGAATTAATTTAATAATTTTGTTCCTTGCTGTTGCCTCTTCTTACTCACTTTTATTCTTCCTAGCCCCAAATCTTTACTTTTATTGTAAAATGTACTGTCATATCAAAATTCGAGTATCTGTTCAGCAGTGAGTTTACCACAGAGTGCAGCACAAATCCCTGTATGCATCAGCATTTAGGACAATGGTTCTTCACCCTACCAACACCTCCTTTTTTACAACCAATATTTTATAATAGCCCCATTACTCTCCTGAAATGGTAGTCATTGATAGAATCAAATTAAAAAAAATAGTTTGTTATGCCTTACATGTAATATGAATGAAACCTAAAGAAAAAGATATTTTGAGTAAAATAAAAAAAAATGAATGTGTAAATACTAGCACACAGTTATATCAGAACCTTTTTAAAAGATTCTCATTTTCCCCGTACGACCCCACACTCTAGGGATTGGTACCCACAAGACTGGAATTCTACATAAAGAATTCCGCTATTGTGGGGCGCCTGGGTGGCTCAGTCGTTAAGCATCTGCCTTCAGCTCAGGTCATGATCTCAGGGTCCTGGGATCGAGCCCCGCATTGGGCTCCCTGCTCAGCGGGAAGCCTGCTTCTCCCTCTCCCACTCCCCCTGCTTGTGTTCCCTCTCTCACTGGGTCTCTCTCTGTCAAATAAATAAATAAAATCTTTAAAAAAAAAAAAAGAATTCTGCTATTGTAAGTAAATGAGAAGATATGTATCTTTGACAGTATGCAGTTTCGTGTGAATGTGCACAGTATTCGTTGACTTCTTATGTTTAAGTTCTGGAAAATTGTGACAACTTTTCACTCTTGCGGGTGCTCCTGTGGTAGCAGAAACTCCCCATGTACACCTAGCAATTTCCTTCCTGCTGAGCCTCTCTTTGACTGCCCGTAGGTTTGCTTCTCTCTTGGCTGGAAAGCTGCCTTTGGTTGTTTTTTTAAATTTCTGAATAGGCATCATTATTAGGCCTTTTCATATTCTCAGTTCAGTCCATATCATCCTCTCTCCAAAATAGTCATATTCTTCTGGAAGGGAAGATTTATAGTGATGCTATTGTTAATGTGTTATAGATAAGAAGTCTGTTCTTATCTATATTAGTTCTGAAGCATAAACATAAAAATGTCTCATTTTCCAAAACTTTCCTCCTTCCTATTGTATCCTGTATTTGTATTATCTTGAAACTGAGTTCCTATCACCTGTGGCTTCTCCCTTCCCTTTTGCATTTCTATTGTCATCATAAACTATGTAGTTCTCTCTCATTTTTAAAATATGTTATTTAGGAAGATTTTGTGACTTCCTTTGGAATTTTTGCTTAAGGCATACGTTTTAGCTCCATTATACACAAAAGCACATGATTACTTGATAGGATTTGTCATAGTAAATAAGCAGATTACGAAGTACATTGTTAAGAAAGGCCCATAAAATACATTTTTAAAAAGACTGAGGAATCTATAAAACCATGCCAGAAGGAAACTAAGGAGAGAGAATGTGGAACTAAGTGATGGCAAAAATCAGCCCCTTTATAATAAACCAAATTCTGTGTCACATATTCTAAGAAATCTTCATAAACTCTGCAATGTCATATTCCCCTTTGGTCTTTAGCACTAACCCTGTGACATTCCTTGCTATCAAAAGGAATATTTAAAGCTCTTTTCAGATAAATATTTGATCTCCTTTGGTGTCATTTCCCCTCTTTCCCTGCATTGTACTTGAATTACTTTTCCAATGTGTATTGTCAGCGAAGCTTGTTTCCTTGTGATTCCAAGGGTTTGTAGGTTCTATGGATCCTGAAAGAATTCCTGATAGATGGGCAGATAGAAGTCTTATTTATGTATAAAAGATTAAGCTAGGACAGTTTAAAAATTGAGATGTGCTGTGCCTTTGTTTTTGGCTGGTGGTCAATCCTCTGAATTTCTCTTGCCTTCCTATCTAAAATAAATGAATAAAACCACTTCTCAAAATTTCCAAAGCCATGGTCTCCTTATATAACATGAGCCCTTGAGTCTGTCAAATACTTTGTATGTAACTCAGGGATGATAGCACCTTTAGAAATGTCACAGTTTCTTGTGCAAGAAACTTATGCACAGTTTCTCTTTGTTTTGGGTTTCTGTTTTTGTTTTTTTCCATCAAAACACATGTGTTTTAAGAAATTTGTGCTTGAGGGGCGCCTGGGTAGCTCAATTGGATGAGCATCTGACTCTTGATTTCAGCTCAGGTCTTGATCTCAGGGTCATGAGTTTGAGCCCCACGTTGGTCTTCACCCTGGGTGTGGAGACTACTTAAAAAAAAAAGAAAAGAAAAAAGAAATATGTTGTGCTTGAGACCATAGGCAGGAATTCCTTCAGATGAGCTATCACAGACACCTAACATTTTACAGATATGAACTAACTCCTTACGTAGATATAACTGTTGAAGTGACTTAAAAATGCATGCAGGAAAGTTTACCTTTTACTCTCCTACAATGTATGTTACAACTTAAAAGAAAACGTATGTCCCAAACCTACTTAGGGCCAGAACTTTTCTGGGACATATTATACTGGCTATTTGGAAAGTAGTTAATATTCATGATAAAATGCTTGAGCAGTTTTCTGACAGACTTTCAAGAAATTAAGATATCTACTGAGAGCATTTCCTTACCCAACTAATACTCTGATTTATAAAGAGGTTAATGATTTTTAACCAATAATTTTCTAAAAAATGATTGTCAAACCAATCATTTTTTTTCTTACAAAATAGTTTTACCTAGAAGGAATCTTTGCATTGATTTGCTTACTCACAACCCTCTTGTCAAGTTTAAACTAAAACTTTGACATACGTTTGTAGTCAATTTAGTTCAGAAATTGTTTGAACAAACTAGCGAAAGTCTCAAAACTTGCCAACATTCATAGCTTGAAGCAATTAAAATCATGTAAAAGATTTTTGCTAATGTAGCTCATGTGAAGGCGAATAACAACCTAGCTTCAGAAAGACTAAACTTTGTTTAGAGGTACCAGTTTAAGAAGTTATTATCTGAGAGTTTCACACATGGAGAAATTAAGAGTCAATGCCATTTATTCATAGAAATGTAGACTGTCATACGTAAATAATCATCCATTTAAAAATAACTATGCAAAACAAGCCCAAATTGATGGCTTTGATCATTGTTCTTCTGTGAGAGTAAAAATAACTTAGGATAGATATAAAGTTATAAAATGATTAGACCTTTAAAAGTAAAATATCACAGATCTTTAGATTCTTGAGAGTTTGAATTTGGGAAGACATATGTATATATATATAGAGAGAGAGAGAGAGAGAGGAGGGGAGAGTGAGAGAGAGAGTGGGAGAGAGAGTCTTTTGGAACATATCTAGAAGGACTTCAGATGCAATTTATGAGCCATGCATAAAAACAATCACATTTTGTTTTTGATTGCAAATAGTGATGCTAAACTACATCATTTGCTGTTAAAGAAAATAGGGCTTCAAATGAGTTTTGGCTAACTCCTAAAATGGGATTTACTATTACTGAGATAAACCACTGTTGAGAATATTCGTATCAACTTGCTGTGAGTCCTGAAGGCTGTTCTGAATTGTTGGGGGAGTCAAACATATTTTGATTCATGCAAACATCTCTGGGATATGTGTTTGGCATTTTAAGGTAATTTCTTTGAGGAGGGCAGTAATCACTTGGATCTTTTAATATGTTTGTTAACAAGCCAATATAGTTAATATACTTTGATCCTTGGTATGGAGATGTATGGAGAATGCATGCTACATAGTGTATACAAACTTTTTCTGTTAAACACTAATTTTCTCAAATGAAATACTTCATTATGTTAGATATCAGAATATCATACTTAGAGCAATTCAGAACTGTACATTTTCAACAGAATTGTAGTATGTTAGGTTGGTAATAGATCTTGGAGAATAGTTAAGCAAACAACTTTTATTTGGAATTGCTTGGAAACTAAGGCCTTGGACAAATACATTACAAGAAACAAATGAGAATACATTCGGCAAACTTCTTTTGAATCTTTCAAACTTTCCTGTGTTATGCTCTTTCTTCTCTCAAAAATAAATCTCCCATATCTGAGTGGTTTTCCCTCATAAATTTAAGAGAAACTAAAAAAATCTTTCAAAAAATATCTTTGCCTCTATGAATCTAAATTTTCTCTGTGGAAAGATAGGATTAGTCTGGTAAAAAAAGACAATTTGTTTCTCTTTTGTAAAATTGCTTCACTATTAAAAGAATGTCTGAATAACTCTGAAACACTTATATTTAATTATGTAAATCTAATGAAAACATAAAATCGTCCTTATCTTTCAAACAATTATTATATTTACTCAGACATGTTCAATTAAATAAATAAATACTCTCCTCTGCTCAACTGTTATTACTTAACAGTTTAGGCAAAGCAATTTCCATTTCAACTTCTCATCCCCATTGTCCTGTTCAGCAAAGTCTTTCCTTGGGATCTAGCCCCTCCTCAGGGTTGTGTGGGATTGTAAATAGCAACCCCCCCCATTTGCTGTCACAAATGACTTTTCCTGTCATGTTAGCAAAACACACATTTCAACATGTATCCACCCAACTGGAAATCTTGGTTTCATAGAATTATGAAGATAAGGCATAAAACTGTAAAACCATTGGTCTGATACTAAAAGCACTTTCGAAGGTTTAAAACCAGCATTTCTCGTTCAGTTTCTGCCCTCCTTCAGCCTGAGATATTGGCCGATGGGCCCAATCAGCTGTGCTGGTGAACATCCATACTCAAGCAAAGCATGTTTCCTTTGTCAAGTAAGGTTAATTCTTTGTCCGGCATTTAATACATTACTCTTGGAAACAAATCCAGAACCTTATGGACAGCGCCTTTTAATATTGCCTTTCAATAATTCTCTCAGTGTGATGGGGCAAATCAGGGCAAGACTTCTACCACAGAAACCCTTCAAAGCCCCTTTTGCCCCATCAGAGTCTCAATAGGAAGCAGGGCCAGGACGAAGGAAGCAACTGAAGCAGGGTCATGCAGGCGCAGGGTTGGATCTTGTCTTCATTTAAGATGGTGACATTTATTCATTATCAACTATTACTTTAATTTTGGTGTTTTAAAAGTTGCATTAAAATATTTGCTTTTGTTATTGAGATTTGGGCCACTTCAGATTTTGTGCATGAGGCCTCACCTTTGTTACCCTTGTGCTGGCCTCGCTTAGGGAGACCATCTCCCTATCTGATGGCTCAGTGGCAGAGAGAACATGTTTGAATTTGGGGAAAAGGGAGCAATGATTTCACTGGGAGAGTATTCAAAATTGAAAAGCAGCCAGGTATTACAAAACTGCAAATATTTTCTTCTGAATAACATAATGGAATTACCTTTGTCTTGTGATAGATTTGTGAATATGCCATGAAATTCTTCCTATATAGAAAAGCTCATGTTTTTCATGCCCTGAAGCTATAAAGAAAATGATGATGAACAAAGTGACAAATATTAACAGAAATGTTAATTGCCCCCAGGGAAGGAAGGAATGTGGCATTTGGCCAAAAGCTCCAAAATGGGAGGAGAATATGGGTCTTCTGGCTGGATTTGCTCCTGCATCCTTGATGAATTTAAGTAAGGTAATTTATACTTTCTCTGCTCCCTTTTAAAAGCAAGAGAGTTCTCTTCATGATTGAATTCATTGTTGGCCGGTTTATAAAAAAATAGATGCCATTTTTAAAAAGGACAGAACCAAAATTGCTTAAGAAAGTCCCTCCCTCCCAGGGCCAGTAGCAGGCATACTTAACCCTGAATACAACAGCAAATTTTCTTTATGCCATCTTATTTTCCTGGAAAGAGGACATATTAAATAAAGTTATAGAACCGAGCTAACAATTTAGTGCATGCAGCCAGTCACACTTGCTTAAATTTTTGACCATTACTTTCAGGACTCAAAATAGCTATTGATGCTCAGCATCCAATTATTCTAAGAGGACTACATTTCTTTTGTATTGCAGAGCATGAGTAATTTTCAAATAGGCCGAACACGTCATAAAATTTTGCTAGGTGCAGTGTAGATGAACAAAATAATCAGACTTGGGTTTTATGGCACAAATTCTAGAAGGATAGAAGCATCAAGGAGATAAATCTTGTGCACACAGCCTAATGTCATAGATTATGAAAGTAAAATTCATAAGAGCAAAGTAGCATAGTAAAATTATAAAATTAACAAATATAAACACTTAAATTTAAGAAGTCATGGGGACTTTTAAAAATAGGCCTGAAAGATGATAGAGATCACTTCTATTTTAAAGTGTAAATAATTCAGGATTTAAAATAATAACATCTAAAGTTTAAAACACATCATATTGTTTAAATTACCCAAGTCCTTTAGGAACTAGCCTAACTTGACTGTATACTTTGTAATGTCCTGCAGATGTTATGCTCACTTAAGTTTATAAATTGCAAAATAACCACCATTTTAAAGTGGGATGGCATCCGTCAGGGAATCATTCACTTATGGAGTGGTCCCTGAGACCCAGAGACAGGCTATTTATTTGATAAATAGAATCTATTGCCATTCCTGCCATTTATCCTTACAGTTTTCAAGAATCCTTCGTTCAATGCAATAAACGCTATGTCAGGCTTTTAGGTCTGATTCAAAATCCACTTGTAAAGGGAGGTTCTATCACTATCAAAAGCCTTTGCAAGGCCGAAGGCTGTCATAAAAGAGGATTGTATAATAAATTGTAAGGTGATTTTTTTCCATCTCTAAATCTAATAGCACAGAAATGACTGTGTTTTGGAATTGGGCAACAACCACATGTTAAGGAGGTACAGAGCAAAGAATAAGTAGACTTCAACTAGTACTATATGGAAGAGGTAAAACACAGGGACAACTGGGAAACCCACATTCTATTTACCTTCCTCGCTACAATCATGAGCTTATCTATAATTAATTTTATAATGACTATCAAGCATAAGCCTACTTGGAGATCTTACGATGTAAAGGTAGAAAGAGGCAAATCTGTTCTCATTAATAAAACAAAACATTTGATTAGAGTATACTGATAAAATAAACTATTCATGATGTTAGTTTATTTTCTGTTGAATTTATTAATAATCTTTATATATATTTATATATGTATGGCTTTGAGCAAAGACAAAAGAAATACTCTAATTCGTCCCTGATCATAACAGTTGTTGTAAGAATCAGCTATTCTACTATTTTCCCAGCAGCAGAAAGACCAATCTTTTCAATAATACATTTCTTTCTGTACAGATTAAAACTCCATACTCATGGGCTTAACTATGTACAGAGAAAAGAGGTCACTTTTCAACTAGCAATGGACTTTTATATTACAGGAATGTGAGTCAATTTTTTTTCTTAATCTAAGCATATATATTCATACATATGTATGTATATAATTTACCCTGTACCATTTATTTTTAGTTTAACATATAAACCTTAGTTTTTTGTCCATTCTGTTACAAAGTGAATAAAAATTTTATGGTTGCACTGAAAGACCATGCAATTCAATTTTGCTTATGTTTCTCAATAGTGCTCAAAATAAAAAACCAAAAATTTATATATAAAAATATTTCACTACCAAACCCATTAGTACTATCAAATGTAAACCTTTAATAATTTAAAGGACCAATACATGATCTTAGTAAATTGAAGTTAATTCTCAATATTTTAATAAAATAAAGGAGTTTTGTACTGATATGTAAATGGTCTTGCAGCTTTCCCATAGGTTCTAGGTAGACTGAACAATCCCCTTCTTACACCATTCCTGACATGCCATCAGATGTCACCAGCATGTTAATGACAGCATTACATTGAGTAGCATTGTTGATTACTTCCACACAAGCTGGGATCTGTTAGAAAGGAAACATAACAACTCATTTTGGTATTATAGGTATTATATCCGTGAAAGGCATAACAGGCAGCATGGATCCATTTTAGAGTTTTTGCTTTAGTTTTGTTTTCTGTCCTCAAGTCTGTCTGGAGGCCCTGCCCCATTTAATGTGTGACCTTTGTTAAGTTCTTCTTGAATGTATCGCCAGGGTCAAAGATACCAAAGACCTCCACTTCAGGTCATTCTCTTAACTTGGGTTATTTACAGAAGTCGGTTATTAGGAATCTTCCAATTGTGTTCCAGTCATCCACCACATTTGTGGGATGCATTAGGCACAAATGATTACTAAGGGACTTCTCTGAGAAGCAGCAGATGTTCACAGATCATGGAGAGAAGGAAACAGACAAACAAACAATGCTCACATTCAGTTTGCCCCTTGCTTTCTGTCATCACGTCCATACATTTTCCAGCACGTTCCGAGTAACAAACCTCCTATCTAAGGGCTATGTTAGTCACCACATGCCTTAAGATTTACTAACCATTTTATTACAATATACATAGAACAAAATGTGTGTTCCCAAACAGACATGATGCTATCGTGTATTTAGTTATTTTAAATCAACACCAGGGTAAACTACCAACTACCAACAGTAAAGACACAGAACACACTGGCAACTCCAAATCAAGCTGTGGTTTACAAATCATTATTTAAATAATAGTAATAATAGTAATAATATTAAATGAAAGTGAAAACCTCACTTCTAGACTTAAGTCAGAGATTCAAGTCAGCCTTATAGGAATTTTAAGATACGCAATTAATGAATGGTTATATTTTTCTAGAAATGAGAAATACTGTAAGCCTCTCCCTACAGTGACTGATCTGAACCTATATATTTTTTTTTCCCCAAAAAGCATGCAGGGACTATTTTCAGATGCTTGGTTATGGCAAGAAGGAAGAAAAGTAATGATTTTTTGGTGTAATACAAGCAATTTGTAGAATTGAGCATACAGTTTTGCATAAAACATTGCAGGTTAAAATAATATTGTAGGTTTCAAGCCATTGCATTACAGTTGAATAACTGTCACAATTAGGTTTTGTAAAATTTCAAACTCTAAGTTTTGAAGTGAAGCAATAAAACTAAATTCTTAAGTGATGACTTTTACCTTCATACAGCACAGAATAGCTATTTTTATTTGGGTTGAAAAAGTTATTTACAACTAACATTGATTGAGTCTTGGTAAAAGTCCGATAACACATGAAGACAAATATCCCCTCAGCTTTCTGAAAGATCAATGAACGTGTTTGAGGTTAGAGATATTCCTAACGGTGGCAATGCTAGTCTCCAACCGTGGCCAAGCATACGGCGTGTTCTGTAACCTAATTCAAAGTTGAAAGCACCAAAATACAATTTGGATCTAGAAAATGGGACTTGCTATTTAATTCTCCATAATTAATGATCAACAATTTAGATGCAGAGACACAGCTAATGAAAGAAGTTTTGGTTGGTGCTATTCAGTAGCTCACTTGAGTTGCCTTTTAAAAATCAGAGTTTTGTTTCCACTGAATCCAAGAACTCTTCCTAAAGTAGAGAAATACATATATCAAAGGAATTCAGTAAAAGTAGGTTAAAAATAAATGATCTTACAACAACATTTTAAATCCTTTAATGATTTAAAGAAAGGAAGACATATAACACTGAATGCTAAACAGGTCTTTTGAACTTCTCTTGGGAATTTAGATAGATATTTAATAGTAGATATATATTTATATATTTTACATTTTGCATGTAGGCCAGAGCTGTCTAAAATATCTCTTCGTAGTAGGCTATAGGAATCTATCAGGAGATAGAATAAAATAAGGTCTGAGAAGATGCTCAGTTTATTAGAGTATTTCTTTCTGCTTTGACAATCAGCAGGGATCATAAATTTGAAGCAAATCGTGGCTTTTCTGCCTCTGGGTCTGTAGTTAAGACGGAAGAAGACTCTCTCGGAAGAGCAGCTGCTGGTGGAGGGGGTGCGGGAGGGGCTCCGCGGTTAGGGGGAATGGCTCCCGAGGACATCTGTCGGAACAGGGTGACTCGCTGGGGGACGGTGCCCCTGCCCCCGGCCTGAAGGCCCGGGCCGTGAACGGCGGTCACGGGCTGAGGGATGGAGGCCAGGGACTCGCCCACAGTGGGATGAGGTCTGGAAATGAGAGTGGAAACCTCATGGGGCAGCGAGGGCTGCGAGGCCGACAGGGGCCTGACTTCTCGGGTCAGGCTGGCGTTGTGGAGCGCCTGCGTGCTCCTGTGCACGTCGTTTTTCGGCGTGGAGCCGCCGGGCGTCTGTGGCTGCGGGGGCGGCTGCGGGGGCTGCGGGGGCGGCTGGAGCTGCTGCTGCGTGAGTGACAGCTGGGAGGCAGTGGGGGAGGCGTAGTGGAAAGTTCGAGTGGCCAGCGGGCTCTGTACGGGAGGGCTGCAGACCGCAGTGGTGTAGGAGCAGGGCGACAGGATGGCGGACGGCTGGGGGGTCTGTGTGCTGGGGCTGGGGGAATGCAGGTTGCTGTGGGACAGACTGGTGGCTGTGTACACCGGCGGAGACTGTGTCCTCATGCGGGAGGTCGGAGTCGTGGTGGAGGAGGTGGAATTCAGGGCTGTCATTTGGGGATAACTGATTGGAGCGATTGCCTGCACCATCTCGCGGTCATGCTTCACGATCTGCTTCAGGATCTCGTTCTCCTGATTGTTGAAGACGCCGGTGTTCAGATCCTTCTGGAACTTTTGCAGAAGAATGGAATTTTTCTTTCCTGTCAGCGAAAGAGAGGGAGCCACTGAGAAAGCCTACAGATGACGGGTGACGAGCCCAGGGGAGAGTGGCTCCTGGAAACAGAAGTATGCCCATGTTTCACAGAAGACGCTCAAAAGCCAAGTACTCACCTTTAGACGCGAACGGAAAGATGGCTCCTGCCCTTCACGCTTCCTGTAGCTCCCCGGGAAATCTTACCTTCTGTGCAAGCCAAGTTGAAAAGTGTGTAATGTGGCAAAAGCCATCTTACAGAAGAAAGGGAGGTATCTGACCTGAGGGCTACTTTGAAGAGTGGGAGAAGAAAGGGCATTTGGATCAGGATGGGCCTGGAATGAAAATTTAAGTTTAAAGCTACTTTTTTTTTTTTTTTTTTCCAGGAAAGGACAGTAGAACACTTACTATGTGACAGCTACTCTACAAAAGGCTTTAGGTAGACTTAATTTATTTAATCCTCCACCCTTGGAGGTGGATGTGTTTATAAGCCTGTTTCACTCAGAAGGAGAACGGGACAGAGGAAGGTTAGAACAATGCCCAAGAGAGCCTGGTTAATAAGAAACAGGACTGGGGAAGGAAAACAGCAAATATGATTGCAGATTCTTACCAGCGGCATGCATCTGTATCATGTGAGTGCCTTCTAGAAATGCAGTCTCTTAATCCCCCTCCTACTTGCTGACCAAGATGCTGCATCTTACTAAGATCCTCAGGAGATTCTCACGTGCAAATTTGAGGAGCCCTTTGGCAAGTCCTTTGCCTCTGACCAGTGCCCTTTGCCTCTGACCAGTGCTCTGACCAGTGATCCTCCACCATACATTCATAGTCTTCTCATCTCTGAAGCTTTGAAAAATACTGATTTTCATCTGAACCGTATTAATTAAACCAGAATAACCAGACGTGGGGTCCAGATTTCAGTACTTTAAAAGCATATTTCCTCAGAGGATTTTTATGCATGGCCAGGTGGAGAACCATTTCATAATCTTTCCTTTTCTGAAAGGTCTTTGTGAGGATTAAGGGGCACAGTGTATGGCAGGTTCTCAGCTCCCTCTAGAACCTCAGTAAGCATTACCTCTCCTTCCTGCCATTGTCTTTTGAGTGGTTTGCAGTAAGTAGACATTCTCTGGCAGGATGACAATAGAATCAAAATTAGATCGATGAAAGGGGGAAATTAGTGACTTTTGGTGACATCATTGATAAAATAATCCCCAGATAAATATCGTACCTGAAAAGTGAATCAGCTTGCCATATTGCTAAATGAAGTTAGAGTTAGAAGGACTACTTTTTAATGGAAATATATGTTATAATTTACTTGGATGCTGGAAAACTATCATTTTAAATGACTGCTGAAATAAATGCTTGTCTCTCCTTATAGAACTGTTCTAATTTTCTCAAGAACAAAAGCTCCTATATCTGTAATAAATATAAATGCTTATTTAGCATATTGCCTTAACTAAATATGGTCTTACATGTATAAGCAATAGCCACAGAATGGATAATATTTCTTTGTGATCATGTGAATAGTCAACAGTTTGTAATGTAAATATCTGTGAACTTGTGGAGAAATATTATACTTTTTAATGCACTGTTAGAATTTTATAAGGATCAAAACTGCAAATGCTTGGTGCTTATTAGCAATTGTATTGCCTGCATTATTGATTGCAAACCATTTCATGCAAACTTTCTTATAAAAATTAATTGGAATAAGTTAGACGAGAGTAAAGCTGATCAGATTAACAGAAATTCTCTATTAAAATACCCTGATTTTAACGCTTTCTCTGAAAATGTCTAGCTGGCTTAGGAAAAAAACACATGTGCTCAGAAATTAGTCTCTAGCTCTACCATGAGCACTCACATACCACAAAGAGGTAAATTATTTTCAAATTAAATAAAGATGCTTTCAGGAATACCCACTTTTATGGGCACTGTCTCTCTCAATACTATGTCCTATTACATGTCTAAATTGTCAATGTGAATTTCTAATATGTGTCTTATGTCTAATGATAATGTCCAAATACTACCTTTACTTCTCCTAACCTAATTTCAGAGCCTAATGTACCTGTCATCCCACTCTGTAAAAGGAAAGAAAGACACAGAGTGCGTAAGAAAAGCTGACATAAGACTACATCAATCAGTGATCCTTACCTTTAATAAGAATGAAGCACTTGTTTACTTCCAAGTGATCCCAACCCCATATACTTTGAGATCACTGATTCCTTCATCCCTCCCTACCAGCTCGCTTCAAGAATATTCATTGTGTACTAGGTACTGTGAATGTAATAGTGAATTAGACATGATCTCTACATTCACAAATCTTAGCATCGTTGGAGCAATTGCAATGATAAAAGCAGTATTGTGATGGAGGAAGTTCCTAGGGGGATGGGAGAACATACCCAGGATACTCAGCCTAGGAGCCAATAGGAGGTCACAGAAGATTTCTACAGGGAAGGGATGTCTAAACCCAGGTTATGAAGATGGAGTAGAGTTAAGCAAGGAAAGAGGGCAGAGCGTGGTAGGGTGGGGAAAGAGGATTTAGGTATAGAAAATGAATGCATACCACCTTCTGACGTCAGAATGTTCCAGCATATCTTGGGAAGCGAATAGCAAGCCAATCTGTTCTAACGTTACTATAGCAATTCTTCAGATCTTTAAACTAGTGTAACTAATAAGGTCTAATTTATATATTCTTCTTGGAGAGCAGAGAAGACTGTAAAATAAGTTGATGTTTACAAAGTAAAGCATCTATGTCGGGCACTTCTAGGAAGGTTTTTCCTGCATGAGTCTGTATTACAAACGTTTCCAGAAGTTTCTACTCAGACAAATAAAATGTACAAGTTTTCAGTTCTCAATATAAAGCTAAAAATGTGAATTTGATACATAAAATTTTTTTAAACCTTGTAGTAAAATTATTTGGTTTGTAATGTAGACTCATACTATTATATTTTTAGTTCTATTTTAGTGCTACCTAAAATTTTTATCATTGTTTTTTACCTGAAGATTCAAATTGTTTTGGCATCACTGGGGAAATCAGACTGAGCAGCTAGTAAAAATAGAGATGATTAAATAAACCCAGAATACTTAGAAGAGAAAGATAGTAGAAATAGGGCTAGAGCTAACTGCTAGTTCTATGCTAATTAATAGGCAACCTATTATAGCATTTAGGACTTACGATTGCAAACATAGTCCACTAAAGTATAATTAAATTGTACACAAAAAAGGTAGAAAACTGAAGAGAGTACCTATCCGATCTAGTCGGTCAATGGCAACGGTCTCGAAGGCTCGCCTCATCATTGGATATTCCTCCAGGACCTCATTGAAATTGTCCACAGAAAGTGAATAAAGACGACAATATGTATCAGCTCGAACACTGGCAGTGCGGCGGCCCTTGGTCAGCAAGCAGATCTCTATAAATACAAGAAGGGAAGATTTGTTTGGTAGTTTACTTTCAAAGACCACTAAGACCCACAATTTTAAAAAAAAGTCTCATGGTGTGATCAACCAATGATTGGCAGCATTTTCTATTTTATCAGTAAATTCCTTCTGACAAAAATATCCAATTGACAATACTCAACCTTAAAATGATATTTATTGTTAAACAGTTAAAGATTTTAGTTCAAATGGAAAGCTGACACGGAGTTACCTATCCTTCAGCCCTCATTCCAATCCATCTGAAATAACAATAAAAATGTAGAAAAGGGAATCATAAATCCACAATGGAGTTGAATACTGGAAGAAACTGTTATCAGACAAGATTTTTATGAAGTTTGGAAGGCAAAAAGCAGATCATATGATATAGAGAGAAACCAAAGTGAACCCAAACACTGGCCAAGAAAGTCCTATGATCAAGAAAAACTGGACCATAGGTTGTGAGGAATGCATTTCAGGCATGCCTTATGTAGTTTGCATATTCCCAATGAGATTGGTATAGAAAATTACATTCCAAATGCACAGAGAGGCTTTCTATTTCAGTAATTTCTAAGAAAAATTGTTTTTTGAGAATTAGATTTCCAAAATAAACATTTGCAAATTTGGATTCCCTTATTTGCTACTTAAATAAATCTATAAGTGATAATTTTCTATTTCATTTCCCTAAATTTATTAATTCAACTCTATAGATTTTGATTTTTTAAAAAAATTAAAAATATTTTAAAATTTAGTTTCAAGATAACCAATTTGAAAAAAGAAATGGCAGAAATATTTCTGAAATGCACAGTTTCCTAACGTAAGGAAATAAAAGCAAAATAATTATTGAAAGGGGCCTAAATTCACACTCTCCTGAACTTATTTAAGTAAGTTCAGTTCATGTTGATAAACATGGTGAATAAATTACGTGGTGGGCATTATGTATTTGATGTTAGGGCTGGAAATATGAATCAAACAGAATATCTACTTTTGTGTTACTTATATACTGATGATTTTTAAAAAAAGAGTTCATCTTAATTGAGAGTTCATTTAAATGCAATCTGGTAAGAACAATAATACAGACTGTGAGCATTCTGGAAGTATTAAGAAGCACATCTGAACCAATCTGGGAAGATAGCATTTTAGGAAATGCCACTGAAGCAACCACTTATGTTGTTGTTCATGCTGGTAAACATGTAAATTTAATAAGTAATATTGTGGAATGTTCACGTTTGCGTCCATGTGCATGTGTGTGTGTACTGGTGTAGGTAGAAAGATGAATCTGTATTATATTTAAACATAAAGCATATTATCACACCATGGAATTTGCTGGCTACTTTAATCTAAAGAATGTGGTAAAAGGAAGTATTTTCAGCACTATCCCCAAATTAAATTCCTGTTGGTCACTAAAGTACTAATGCCATATTATAAATTTATAATTGGCACATTATGGTGAATAAGCTGATGGGAAATGTATTACTGCTAAGTGTTTCTTTCAAATCTGTGCAAGTTGTCATGTAGAACGGTTAGGTTATAAACCTCATGGAAAATAACCAGTAAGATATAACAAAGATCTTAAAAAGTATCCATAGTCTTCAACCCAGAAATTTCACTGGACAATCTAACCTGAGGAATAGTCTATAATTAGAACAATGTTTACACGGTGATACATATTTATTTAAACATCTGAAAATGCAAGAATGTCGTCAAGATTCAACCAAGTACAAGGCCACTGGATGAAATATGTGGCAGTTATGAAAAGTGAAGCTTTTAAAGTCAGTGTGATAATAGTAGAATGGTCATGAAAGCTTAAGTGAGAAAAGAAAGATACAAGATTGTAATTACAGTCTGATAAAAATGATCCTAATGATAATGACATCTACCAATATGCCTTGCTCTGGATGAAAAAATATTCCTTTATGCAGATGTGCATTTTTTTCTTTTTTCAACTTCTCTTTATATAAATTATTTTTATTTTGTGATGTGCATAACCTTTAATTAAAAACCTTTAGTTATAAAATTAATATCTAAGTGCACAGAATAGGAAATTGAAAAAAGGATATGAGGGAATGCAAACCTGTTAGTAGTGATTACGACAGTAGGGGATTTCCCCAACTTTACCTTCCATTCTTTTTAATATATTTTTGTTTTGGCACTTATATTTTTAATTTCCAAATGCTTTCCATTTTCCTATGTTTATTTCTTTCTCATTATATCCTTCTCTTTCATTATAGATGTAATGTCCACTGTCTCCTGATGGGTGTTAAGAGTTCTGAATGTGAATGAAGCATATATATGCTACAACAGGGACAGGCCTCAGTGTGTTTCACAAACATACATGGAAGAAGCAAGACATGAGTCTACAGATTATGTGATTCCATGTATATGAAGTATCCAGAGAAGGCAAATCTATAGAGACAAATTATTGGTTGCTCGGGACAGCGGGTAGGAAAAGAGATTCACAATAAATGGGTACAAAGAATCTTATTGGAGTGATGAAAATGTCCTAAACCTGATTTATGGTGATGGTTTCATAATTTGGTAAATTTAATTAAAAAATTGAATTGTACACTTTACATGGGTGAATTGTATATGTAAAATATATTGCAATAAAACTGTGAAAGTGAAAAGAAAAAAGGGCTTTTGTTTTTCTATTTTATATATATCTTAGTCCCCTTCTGTTTTCTGAATTCTTTCTATTCACTATTTCTGCCTCTGTGTCTAGGTTTTCCTGGAATGTTTAATGGTTTCTTCAGGTAATCCGTCCACATTCTTTCACATTTAAGGATGAAAAATCTGGTGGTGTGGCATAATTTGTTGATGTGGAGTTTCTCTTTAGAGCAAAAAGATAGGCAGTTTGTTCTCTTACTTCCTTAAATGCCAGAATGGGGAAGGCTTTACTCCAGGGTCACTAATAATCTCTCTTAGCCGTTCTCTGCCTTCTTCAACTGCTTTCAAAGAAGAACCTCAGGAGAATAAACGCCTGGTTACAAGCTGCTCTGCAATGTGGAGTGAGGGACGGAGAGTCCTTTGTACCATATGCAGCCTTGGGTAGGTCACCTGTTTTCTCCCTCACTTTTCATTTGGCTCTTTGTAGTCCTAGGGTCTCAGCTGGGAGCCATTCTTGGGTTCTGCCAGGAGACCTGCTCCCTCCCTGGGCACAGTCCTTGATAAATATATATTCCAAGTTCCCTCTACTTTCCCTTCAAGTTTCATCACTAACCACCAGCATACTTAAAACAAATTTTTGGCTTAAACAACTGAAATTTTATGTTATCACAGTTCTGGAGGCAACACAAAATTCTCCAGCCATTATTTCTTGGCACCTCCTCAATAATTTCGTAGTGAGAAACAGAACAAATGAAGGTATATTCACGAGAGGAGTGAAGGTAGACTCACTGGTCAGTGTGAAAATCACTTTAAATAGTCCCTTCTTTTAAAGTCTCTTTGTTTCTTCCATGAATAACAAAATTAACAAATGCCACACATTTAGCAATGAAAAAAGCAAATCTTCTGATCACAAAAGAGTCTTAGATTTCATGAACTGAATTTCCAGATTCAGTATGTGAATGGAGCAGTTGCTTCTCCGTGAATTAATTTTTGATTAATATTAAGTTATTTTGGAGACCTACTTACTGAGGGAAGAGAGTCCTGTGTCAGGTGTTACAGAGTTTTTGTGTATTTACTCTGTGTGTGTGTGTGTGTGTGTGTGTATTTGGGTTTGGATAAAAAACAGAAAGAAAACCGTTTTATTCATCTGTATCTCATACTATCCTTTAGGTTCCTAAGAAATTATGTATATATTAGTTTGTCACTACTTTTATTTTCTTGTACTGGATTTTCTAATTGTTTCCTAAAGATTACTTTACCTCCCTCACTGGTTTGAGACATTTTAAAGACAGCAATCATACAGTGACATTATTGTATCCCTCCCAGTGACTGCAACCTTGAGTTTTGAGCCCAGATAAAATTATTTTAAAATGCTTATGAGTACATCAATGATAGTGGATGAACCCAAGGCATTAAGTTCTATTCTTTAAGTTTTAGATAATGTTATATTGGTTCCCCTGTGAGGTATCTCCCTTTTGTAACAGAACTTGCCAAATGATTTATGTACTTGCTCTAAGCAACATAACATATCTTTGTGGGTTTTGTGCAATATCTATAATGAAGAAAGTATCTAGAATGTTTGGTAATATTTTCTTCAACGTAGACAATGTCATTTCTCACCAGGTAGAAAGTTAACTTGCTTTTGGGTGCTCAGATCGACCTCACACAAAAAGTAAAATACACAATGAAATAAAATTGAACTCCCAAAGAACAAACTAAGTGCATCTTACAGATGTAAGCTTTTTAAAAGAATATTATGGCATATTTTCTAGACCATGTTGACTGTTCCAATCTTTCTATTTTCTTCTTGTTTACTTACTCTTTGAGAACTAAACTAGGAATTTCCCAGGGGTGCAATCACTGCTTTAACAATTTTAGTGCAAATTTACTTGGAAATAAGTCCCTTTATCTGGACACAAATTTCTAAATTATAATCCAGAGCACAAGTATTTGGGGACTTGACGTATTAATTTTAATTTTGTATGATTCTCCTGTTTTTCTTTACAGGGTAAGTTATTTCACTTATTGAAGAGGAAAACTGATAGTAATGCACCCTATCACAGGCACATTGGAAAACTGTTTTCAATTTCAACATTATAAAGAGGAGTATGTCCCAGGAGATTAAATTTGACTCACTGCTACTATATATATATATATATATATTTTTTTTTTTTTAATAAACCTTAGGGTATGAGATATATCAACTGCTCCATGCTATTTTTGCTGACATCAGTTAACCTTGATTATAAGCATTTCAGTCTATCTGACATTACTGTCACCTATATAAAGTCATTTTATAAATGGCGTCAAGAATTTTGCAACTCAGAAATATTTCTGTGACCCCTAAAACAGAGTTTAACATTGCAGTAACGCAGGAACTTACCAGGAATTTATGACAGAAATTTGTAAGGTAATATGTTTAACTTGAGTTTCTAGAATTTATAGGAACATCTGTACTTGGTTGCTCATAGTAACCCAAGCAAGAAGCTGCTTCCTTTTTTTGTATCCAATATCATGAAATAAAAGTAATTCTCTGTTCTGTATCAAAATACTAATTTCCTGTAAATTACTTAGGCTCCTAATCCAGTGTCTCATAGTATGTGCAAGAGGAAATAACACTTTTCTTGTTTCCTTTCTATATTTGTATTTGTAATCTTTCTATATTTATACTAGTGAACTAGTAAAATATCACCTCTTACAGCATAGGAGGTGGTAACATCTGGCTTAAATCAATCTGCATATCAAGCTTGGCTGGTAGAAGCACTTGAGATGTCACATGAATTTGAATAGCAATCTAGGGAATTTGGAGTAGAATAGAACATTCAATAGATGTAAATTTGTAGTAGTTGAAATATTTTGAGATATTTCACGGAGCACCTAGGTGGCTCAGTCGGTTAAGTGTCTGCCTTCAGCTCAGGTCATGGTCCTGGGGTCCATGGTCCCAAGCCCCAAACGGGCTGGGCTCTCTGCTAAGGAGGGAATCTGCTTCTCCCTCTCCCTCTGCTGCTCCTCCTGCTTGTACTCTCTCTCTCAAATAAATAAATAAAATCTTAAAAAAAAGAAATATTTCACATCTTTTATAAGCTTCTGAAACAGATTGGATATAACATATTCCTAAAAAATTCAGATATTATAAAAGAAGAGTTATGCATATATATTACAATAGTCTAATAACTAGAATATCCAATTTTGCTTTATTTTCTAAGGATATAACTGATGATTCAGTTCTCACAGACACAGTCACATTTGTACAATTATTAGCACCTTCTACCATGGATCCTATTGTCATTTATATCATCTAAAGTTATTGCTTTGCCAAAAAAATCTTAGCTCTCCCCCATACGTTTGGTCAATTCATCTCTCTTAACGTATAGCAATTAGGGTGATCACCTGTGGCTCTGAATATTGGCCTAGTAGTGGCATTTCAGACGGGTTAAGCATGGGCAAAGTTGTTACGAGGATTAACTAAAATAGTGCTTACAAAGTGCCTGGCACAAGCCTAGTACAGAGTGGGCACTCCTGAAACATGGGTCCCTTCCTTTCCCCCTTATGTTCCCTCTCTTCTCGCTGTATTATTTTGACTCTACCTGCTGGAACAAAGGAAAAAATAATGTTTCATATATCAGGTAACTGTTCAAATTTGTGAAATATAATTATCATCTCCCACACCCTCCACCCTCTTGTAAACAATCTGTTCATCAACTAACCATCCCAATTCCTTAGACTTGTCTCAAATGAGATGAGCTCACACCCATGGACACCCTTCTTAATGACCTTTGTGTCTCCACTCTGCTTGATAATCATGCATCTTAGACCCTATGGCACATTTGCAGACTTACTTGTTTATGTGATTATTTCTCTAAACTAATAGGTCTTTAATGAAAAGTACAACCATCACATTTACAAAACCTACCATAGATTTACTCACATAATATCATTGTGGTTCGAGAAATAAAGAATGAATGAATCAATGAATAAATGAAAAGTAGAAACGATTTACACCAGTGTGCAAATATGTTTCATAAAAAACAGTGCTCACACTTGAGCACAACATTCTAAGTAGCCATATCTTTTTGAGGAGTTTTGACCCTATCCACCAGAAGTTACATTACTCTTATCTTTTATCTGGTTCCTATTGGTTACAAACATGTTTGTGACATGATTGTTTCATTCTGTTGGATGTACAGATGCTTCCATTGAGGTTTATACTTTCCACTTCTAAACCTCTCACCGCTTCCCCTTCCTTATGATGGATATATTTATAAGTTCTACTGTGACTTCTTCAACTGCCTAATGTCTGCATAAAATCTGCTTTACACAGTACTACTCATAAACTGTTATCTACTATATATTTATACTACTTGTCTTTTGCAAGTTAAAATACTTGATGGACTATCTCAGTAATTTTCAGGATATCTGTTGGATAGATAAAGAACAATCACTGATAGCCCCATGTGAGTCCATGTGACATACAGAAGATTAAAGGGGATCTGTTATGTGATTGGAACAAAAATCACATAAAAAATATCAAAGCCAAGAAGGGTAAGACCATACTTCTCCTGATTTCTATCCATCTTTAAAAATCCACTGGACCACTCCAAATCTTTCCTTTTGATTTTAAATCTACCAACACTCAACTCTTTAAAAGTTAATCAAACACCTTGAATTATAAATGCCTTTAAAAAGCAGCCAGCTTTTAAAAAATTCATCAAATGACTTTGGCTCTTAGCTACATCAAGTGTGTTTTTTTGAAGTGATATCTTGACAGCTCTGTTTTCCTATGGGGTTTAATATGCTTACACAAAATAAAAAAGAAAAAGAAAAGTACTGCAGAAATAATAGTCTAAACAGAAAATATATTCACTAGATATTTATGAGGCAAATCTACTACAGCAAAACAGTTATTTGTCTCCAAAATTTTCCCCTGGTTCTCTCTCTTTCTTTGTCTCTTTCACTCACGTATACACATACATGTGTGAATGATAAAATAGGGATTTAAATACACACTTTCTTGGTTTATTCAATGTAACAATGAATGGTTAACTGATTCATACTGGAATCTTTAGTGCAGTGCTTCCTGCACTTTAATATGCGTAAGAATCCCCTGCATGTCTTGCTAAAAAGCAGATTCGGATTTAGTAAATAGGGGGGTGCTGACAATGCATATTTCTAGCAAGGTTTTAGGTGATGTCAGTGATGGGCTTTTTTTTGGGAAAAGAAGTCTTGTAGCTGTCAGATTTACATCTAAAACAGGGTTCCTTGTTTAAAAAAAATTGGGAAAAGGTGGCAAAAAGGAATGGAAATTAAGGGATGGTATAAATTCAAGTCAACAAATGATCTTTTTATTGCACCTTGAAGGAAACTATGGGGAATATAAAAGAAATAATAAAAAACCCCTCAGAGTTTATAGTTAATTAGAAATCCAAACACAATATATAAACCCAGCTTGAGAATAATTCCAAAGCTAAAGTGTCTGCTAGGGACTTTAACCGAATAGAAATCTAAAAATCCAGATAATACATCATCTGTCGTAATCGATTTCCATACACTTTTGGTGACAAGAGAAGGCTTAGGTAGGCTCTGAAAACAGTGTAGGAATTGCATTGCCCAGGCCATGAGGATGCAGAAGACAGAAAAATGGGATGGGAAAGAAGGTGGATGGAATAGCGTCCTGAGCACAGGTGCAGAGGAGAGTTTGGGTAGAGGGTTTCCATGGAACTCTGAGAACAGCAGTCTCAGGATCATAGGAGTTTCAGTAGGCAGAGAGAATAGTCCTCCACAGATAAGAAGTTTGGTCTTGATGGACAATATTATTGCCAGGTTTCTGAAGGAAGGAATTTGTGTATAAAGTATTGTTTTAGGAAAGAATAAATGGAATAGTGCTGGGGAGTTCTGTCTCTCACAATATCTTGCCACACATGGGAAAAACACTCAGCCTCTCTTTCTCTAAAAGGTAAACTTGTTCTCTTTCAAATCTTTTGTTTCTTGATACGGGAATATTAATCTACAGCTGGCTTATAAAAATGAACGGAGAGGGGGCCTCCTAGCAGGGAAAAAAGATTTGTAAAGAAGTTTCACAATTATTAATTTGGGTATGAGGTGATGGGGATTTGCTTAAAATAAAGCTGTAGCATCTAGAACAAAAGTGACCTCTTTGAAGAATTACTGCAAATGAAGCTTCAAAAGAACTTGAAAGGTGATGAGGCATCTGTGAATTTTGAACCTAGAGGTAAAGGCAAACCACTAGAGGGTTTCTGCTTTGAGTGAGATAAGATAAAAGGTTGTTTTGGAAAAAAATCAGGCAAAACTTTGGCATCCAGAGAAAAATCTCATTTCATGAAACACTTTCTGACATGAAGCCAATAGCTCCTTTTTATAAAATTGGTTAGAAGCAGTATTTTTTTGTGTGTGTTCAAGTTGGTAAGCTTTCATCATATAACTGAATATATGTATTAACAGGTACAGCCATGATTGATGCCTACCTCAAAGACAGGTATCCCAAACCTGGCCAGCAGCCCACAGGATGGCCTGGCTGGAGAACTCTTCCTGATGGGGATGCTTTATGTTGGATTGTGACTGACAGGCCTAATTATACCCTCTCATGGGGAGCCTGAAAGTGAGGAATGAACAGCTAGGAAAGTCAGAGATTGCGTAAGTTTTGGGAATGGTGTATCCCTAAAATGGCTCCTGGGGTACTGGAATTGCTATGGGTTCCCGAGGGGCATTCTCTCTTGCCACAAAGTCAGCCTCTGACTTTCCCAGGGTGGTTTTCTGTGCTTCCTTTCTTCTGTGTTCCCTTACAATAGGCTCTACCACTTCAGCTAACCTGAGCTTGACTCAATGCCACTCAGCCTGAAAGTGCCGGACTCATACACATCTCCATCTGTGACCTCTTTCTAGATGTTCATTCCAGTCCATTTTGTTAAAAGCCTCTACCTTTTCTTTTCTTACCCACTCTTGAGAGATTACAGTGAGTTCTTCAAGCCCAGTACATGAGTAGTCAGAGAGAGGCCTTGAAGTGAGTAGAAAACTAATATCCTACCTACAGAGTTTCCATTTTCTACTTCTGAGTACTCCAAGGTATCAGTAGAGAGGTCAGCTGGAAATCTCTTTTTGTGCAAGGTAACAGCAAAAATGTATTAGGCAAACAAAGCAACCCTACTACCATCCCCTCACCCAGAAAACAGGCACATTCACAAATTAATCCTAACACAGGTAAATATCTGTTGATATCTTTCCCCTCCAAGAAGCATCACTCTATAGGACAACAAATAAGCAAATTCAAGGTAATAATTACAATCATAAAAATGACACTTAAATTCTGAATTAAAAAGTTTGTGTATAAGTTCAAGTATGTATTCATGATAAAAGATGATCCACATCAATAATTAGTTGGTTTAGTTAGTAGTATGTATTAAGTGATAGAAGTGAAATGCATATGCATTAAAGGAATAATAATAAGTAAAATATATTTCACAGATGCTTTTGCTTATGTTATTCAGAATGAATTAAATTTGGATGAATGGTTAGTTTTAAAATAAGAGGATATATCAAGATTCTTATAGCTAAATCCAACCTTCACATTTTTGCTGCTTTTTATATTACATTAAGCATAGTTTTCATGTTTTTAAAAGTTTGTAAAACAATAAATAAATTAAAAGATAAATATGCAACAGAGACCACACGTGGTCCACAAAGCCTAAAATATTTACTATTTGGTCCTTTACAGAAAAACTCTGCCAAATTCTAGGTTTCATAGACTTTTTTTTCCCTTCCAAATAGATGACCTTTATCATAACTTAATCAAATAAAATCTGGAAAGAATAGCAATCAGTGGACTAAAGATGCATAAGCTATGTTTTAGCTTGTGATTTCAAGCAAAGTGAGCTGAAGAATTAGGTCAAACGCCCCAACAGTTTATCTAAACTACATTAAAAAAATTCCTTCCTGACCTACTTGGTCAGTATGATAAATGGACTTGGGGAAACTCTCCTATCAGAGATGGTCTGACTCTCATGCTGGAGAAAAGACATCTTCTCATCCTTTATAAGCTTAACTGAGATGAGACTGCATCTTTTTCAAACTATATCTAATAGAAACTTCACTTAACCAGGTACTCAGTTAACCGGTATTTTCTTCTCAGGCTTGTGGAGAAGGTAGGGATGGAAGGAACACATCTTAAAGGATAAAAGTTATAGAAAGGGCTCAGTTTCTTTCCTGTTTCTTTGATTGTTAAGATTTTTACCGTGGAATATTTTGAATATTTAAAAAAGGCAGAATAGTATCCTAGCATACTGTTAGAATACAAGTAGGATAGTATAACATCATAGTCTAATAAACTGTAGAACAGTATAAATAATAATAGTAAAATAAATCCCTATATGTTCACCACCCAGCTTAAGCAATTATTAACTCAGAGCTAAACGTGTTTCACTGATACTTCACATATTTCCCCTCTCCCTGATTACTCTGAGGCAAATTGCAAATATATTAATTCAAGTGGGAAGTTCCACTATGCATTACTAAAATATACTCAGTATAATATCATTATTATACCTAAAAATTAACAATAATTTCTTAATAATTATCAAACATTCAGTCAGTGTTCAAATTCTAACCAGGAACAAATTTTGTTTTGCAATTTCCAGGTCACGTCACAACTCTCTCCCCTTCCCAGAAGAACCTGCTTGAGATTCTCTTTCTCACTTTCCCTCTGCACCCCATGCCCCCTCTCCCAAAACAAACAAACCACAAAACATTTAAAATAAGTAAAAATAAGTGTTGAAAGATGAAAGATATGTAATCCATTATAATACTATGCCAGGACAAGAAAAGTATACTCATGTATTTCAAAGAAAGATATTAATCTATTTTAAGAGAACATCAATTGAAAACAAAACGAAATTCTGTTAAATATAACAAGAATAACTTAGTCCTAGAATATTGATTTATCGAGGTATATCTCCATTACTATTTTCTTTTTTTTTTTTAAGATTTTATTTATTTGACAGAGAGAAACACAGCGAGAGAGGGAACACAAGCAGGGGCAGTGGGAGAGGGAGAAGCAGGCTTCCCGCAGAGCAGGGAGCCCGATGCGGGGCTCGATCCCAGGACCCTGGGACCATCACCTGAGCCAAAGGCAGATGCTTAACGACTGAGCCACCCAGGTGCCCCATCCATTGCTATTTTCTACACCATCATTATCGTTAGCAGAAATCCCTAAACAGAAGGAAGGATGACAACTGAAACTTCAAAGACCAAGTGAGAATGAAGGAAGAGCTGAAACGATCTCAGAAGAAAAACAAAATAAATGCAAAAACGATAATTCTTCTTGTTGTCAGATTTGTATTAATTATTGGATGTGTGTTTCAATATATAAAATTGAACAAGACTCTCTAGACCAGGGTTTCTCAACCGCAGCCCTATTTTCACTTAGGGTTACATAATTCTTTGCTGTTGGGAGCTGTCCTGGGCATTGCAAAATGTTCTGCTGCATCTCTGGCCTCTACTTTCTAGATGCTAGAAGCAAATCCTTCACCTAAAGCACCGGACTGATGGACTGACAGCAGTGCCGATGAGGACATACTGTTGGGCTCATTATCTCCATAAACCCTGCCCTAAAGATCCAAGGTGGCTGGGGTGCCTAGGTGGCTCAGTTGGTTAAGCATCCAGCTCTTGATTTTGGCTCAGGTCATGATCTCGGGGTCCTGGGAGTCTGCGCTCAGTGGGGAGTTGGGCTCTGCACTCAGTGGGGAGTCTTCTTGAAAGTCTCTCTTTCCCTCTGCCCTTCCTCCACTCAAGCTTGCTCTCTCTCTCTCTCTCTCTCTAAAATGCATAAATAAATCTTTAAAGAAAAGTCCAAGGTGGCAAATGTGCTATTGCTTTGTGTCTTTGTACAACTTTTGCATCATCTTGACAACAGAATCTTAAAATTATGTTTTGGACATCAAAGCATCCATAATTAAATTCTTTGGGACATTTGTTTTAATTATGCAGTTTTGGGGGATAATCTTGAAACACTGTATCACTTTGTTAATAAGAGAAAGCTAATATTTAAACACATTAGAAACCCTCTTTGAAAGCTCCATCTATTTTTCTTTCCCATTCAGGTGTTAGGTAACTCAAGTTCATTTACTAGTTTGATTAAATAGAATAAAAAAGGTCTGCTAAAGAGTCCATGGCACTTAGATACAGGAAAAAAAAAAATGAAAAAAAAATTTAGTGTTAATAAATAGTACTGATGTGCAAATTTTTTATGACAGAAAGTTTGATTAAGTTGGAGCTTTTTGGACCTTCAGATTATGAGACTGACGCGCTGCCCACTGCGCCAAGAGGGCTGCTAAGTTGGAGCTTTTTGATAGTGAGTGTGGACAAAAAAGCATTTGAAGATATGCAAAAACATAATACAGAGAAGCTCTTCTCTTTGGCTAGCTATATAATATGATTAGGGAAGTGTTTATGAGCCACATATGATGGTTTCTTTTGTGTTGGGATGTATGGTTAAGTTTCATAATATTTTCTTTGATATAAAAGCAGAAAGTTTTTTTTTTTTTTTTTGGGTAGAGAAAAAAGAATGAAATATGTCTGATACGTGTTACATAGCAGTGCTACATAATGAGCATAATGAGCAACATGCTTACTGTTATGGCCATGACTAACTCCGTAGAGTAGATAAGTGTGTGTGTGGGGGGTAATCCATGTTAGCCCAGTTGAAAAATGTGCAAAAACTATACATGGAAAACCCTCATCCAGAAACTGTTTTATTGTTTTCAATGCATTTTAAACTATCTGAAATTATTTTATTTATTGATTTCTTTTCTTTTTTAATTGTCTGTGAATGGGAATTATAAACTGCATGAGGGCAGGATATAATTTCTCTTCCTCACTACTGGATTGCCATTACCTACAATAGCAGCTGACACTTTGCAGTTGTTCAATATTTGTTGAAGGATGAATAAATTAATGAGTAGTTATGATATACTTAGATATCAACCAGTAGCATATTTAAAAAAATTGTTTAATTAGGACTAAAGTCAGGACATTTTTTTTCCCAGATCTGGACACAAGTAAAAAGACATTAAAAAGATAAAAAAAAATCCATCATCATCAGTACATAAAAGAAAAAATATTTCAATATAGAAATAGCAAGAGTAATTTCAAAATAAAAAAAATAAACATAGAATAAAGACAGGACAGTTCAATAAACTCACATGTAAGGATAACTTACTCTACTGTGCTTATATTACTTACTTCATCATAGACCAGTGAAAAATCCAACACAGACCTGCACCAGCTTGCCCACTGGGCTTTGGGGATGCAGCTATAATAAAAGGCTTTCCATCATGATACATGGAGATGGCATGAATAACTATTAATAATTGTTAATTTTATTATGAGCTCATGTTTCTCTAAGCTCCAGACTACTGAGTTAGTCTAATGTTAGAATCTCAAAATATATATGTGGTAAATGGTGCTGAGTGATCAGTTTTAGGGTCAAAGATTTGTCTTTATTCTCCTTGTTCTCATTGCCAAAGTTCATCCTGCTGAAAAGTTTCCCTAGGGTCCAATACATCTTCTCAGCATCCTTTGTTTTCCCACAAAAAGGTTAAATGATGGCATGTATCTTTCCACCATTGGGCTGAATTATCTTTTCCTCAGCAGAGACAGCTGGAGGCATTCTATTAAGAGTGTTTGTTTTTTTACAGCCTAACTGACAATTAGGGTATTAGCATAACGGGATAGGGACTTCTTTCCCTCTCTCCTAGGTACAATTTATGTAACTTCAGAATGTTATATACAAATTCTAGATGTTATAAGTTTCAGCTATAGATTTGGCCTTTTTGAGAACAGAAACATCTTGTAATATACACAATGGTTCTAGAAACAGAATGGTAGTTGTAAATGTGGAAAAGCCAGAAACTTGTGAGAGGTACATAAGAAAACTGAATAGGACCCCTAATGAGAGGAACATCAAGTTTCTTTTGCTTTTCCTATTACTAGCTCAGAATACTTTTTATGGGGAGTAGGTTGTTCTAATATTAGGGGGAGGAAGGGGAACTTTCTCAGCTAGGATTCCTCACCTAAAACATACAACACAGAAAATCATTTCAGTGATTATTTTATGAATTCTCATGAGGATGGTACATAAATTGTGCCATTCTAGATGCACATGTGCTAAGTTAATTCATTATTTGTAACATATTCTTTAGGACAATAGGGCTTAATTCTCTCTAGGATCTGGTTCAGAAGAGCTGGGGAGTAGTAGATGAAATTGGAAGGAGATTAAGTAATTATAATAGGTTATAATAGGAACAGAGATGCAGTCTTACAATTTTGTGAAATTCCTCATGTTTGTGAGGTCGGTGCACCATCTTTTCTGCTCTCATGTTAGTGGCAGCTTTCAAAAGGGAAATGAATTCTCCCAATTTATTGTGAACCAGAGTCATCTTAATCTTCATTTTATTATTGGAGGTCTCTGGTACTGCAAACAGACTATTGATCCTCCTGGACATTTATAAGTTGCCTGATGCACAGGCCCTCATTCATCAATTCAACAAATAGATAGTGGATAAACACATGGATTAAATAACTGCAAATGTGGCAGATGTTGGTGAGAAACTGGATATATGACCAATATAACCACTGCATACTTAAAATATGTAGTCCAGCAAGCTCTACACCCAACTCATCTCTCATTTCCTCTCACTTCTACCCTTGCAAACCTGTTTTATCTATATTCACTATCATGTGAAATAGCATCATATTTACAGTTATCCAAACCCAAAGCATGCTGCCATTTGTAAATCTTCCCTTCCTTTTACTCTCCATAAACAGCTGGACTATAAATTCCACTGTTTCTTTCCTTCAGTGTCTTTTCTCATCTTTTGCTGAAGATGAGTTTAAATCCTCATTACTTCTTGTCTGGGTTATTTTAAGACTCTCCTATCTGCTTGCACGGGTGCCTCCCTCTATGAGAACGCTTATTCCTGAATGCAAATTTGGTCATCCCATCCCTCTTGCCCATTGAGTGTAGGATGAAATCCTAATTTCTTGCCAAGACATAGATCCGCATTTACTCATCTCCTGCTACTGACTGCCTCCCACTCTACATTCCAAACATACTGAATACTGTATGGGCACTTCCTCAAACCGCCATGCTTTCTCTATCCTCTGCCTTTACACTAGCTGCCCCTTCCATCTGGAATGCTCCTTCCACAAACATCTCAATCCGCTACCTCCCACGCAGCCTTCAGGACTCAAGATAGCTGTCACCTCCTTCAGAGAGGATTTTTTGGACAGATTCCTCCATCTCAAGTTGTGATTTTATCTTATGTTAATTAACTGAATTGTACTGATGGGCATATCTATATGATTTCCTACATGTCTGCTTTCTTGAAGACATACTGATTACAGGACCTAGTGACTGGTGTTTAAAATATGGTCTCAATAAAGCTTGTTGAACAAATGAATATTAGTCAAAGCATAGGCTGTTAATATGTAGTCGATAATGATGTCATTTACAACATACTCAGTATTTAATGTTCATGACTGGTATGTCATCGGTTGAAAATGATTTTATGCCATAGATTGAAAATGATTTTATGTCAATAGATCAAGTAGGAAATGTTGATGTGGAATAGGGAAAGAAATGATGAATAAAAAATAAAATATATTTGTATACATGTATGTATGTTTCTGTGTGTGGATGGTTATTTCAATACACATTATTGAAGACCCACAAAACCCTAGGCTAGGGAATAGAGTTATGAAGTTTGAAGAGATTCAGTTTAGTAGGCAAGCACAGATAATTTAATTGCAATACATGCAATAAAAAGATAGAAATAAGCTTAGACTACCATCAGAAAGAGGAGCGATGATGCATGGACCAGCCTGCAGTTCAGAGCAGGCTTGCTGGAAGAGTAAATTTGAATAAGTTCAAAGTAGACAAGTGAATGAGAGGAATGCAAAGTTTTTCAACTGTGTGTGAAAATGTTACTAGCTATCCACTTTGACCATGAAATCTATCTAAAGATTGTCACTGGAAAATTTTTCATGGTTATCTCAGACCTTGGGAGAATGGAAAGACATTAAAAGATAGGGTCAATCACTGTAATCACACCGCCTTACAGCAAATATTTACTAAATGGATATGTAGATACATGTGGATATGCTGATGTGGGTATGGACTATTATAACAAATTAATGTTTCATTTTGTGTCTGCATCTACTTTACCAAACCACACCTAGCATTTTACACACACATGAACACACACACACACCCTCACACAAGTGCCATCATTTATCCCGTGGAACTGCCTATAAAGTGAGTATTATTATCATTATTTTACAGACTACTGCACTCAGCTAAAAGAATTCGGTTAACCTACTTAAGGCTAAATAACTAGTTGGTAATAGGGCCAACATTTGATTCTCAGTCTGTGTGAGGCCATACTTGATCCATCATGCACCTTCACAGATACAGTATTCTCTGATTTAAAGGGCACTCAATGGGAAGTCTTTCTTTCCCAACAAACATTTTTGAAAATTGCTGTAAAGATGAAAATTAAAAGGAATTGAAACAAAAATATATTTAGTTGATAGCTAAGTAGAAGCGAAGTGATCTAAAGCATAGCTCCAAAGAGACTTAGCATCTGTGCACCGAAACGCTCGTTTGAACAAGTCCAACTGTGTTTCCGAGCTATGCCAATCCTTTCCCTTGGCTAATACAGAATCCAGTTTACAGAATATATCAAACTGCAGCCTGCTTGCTGAGAGGAGCCGAAATCTGCTTTAATTTCCCAGCCGGAAGCTGGTATTTCATCATGAACCAGGCATATTAAATTGTTGTGTAAATGGAAAGACCACAATGTAGGCCATATGGCAGTTTCTCTTTGCAGAAGAGGAGAGACCTTCGATTCAAACTGTTAAGTCTGTGAACCATTTGATGTCATAGTCATTAGTTTGGAGACATGGACAAGAGATTTCTTTATCTTGTCTAAGTGTTCTTCCCTCCTTCCTATGCCCATAAGAGTGATGAGTCCATTTATAGTTGAAAAAACCTATCTAGGTCAAGCTTAAATCTATTATACTCTGAGTGAGACATCCAGAAGTTTCTATTCCGTAACAGAGGGAAATATGCTACTTTAAAATCAATTTTCCAAGTCCATGTTTGGGTCATGCTTCTCAGTGGAATGAGCTGGACAGATTTCAGATCATGAGAAATGGGTTTCCTGAGGTGAAAGAGCAAGGTAGTTTCATATATTTTTTTTCTCTAATACAGACCCACTCTTTCCTTCAATTTTCGACCTCTACCCTAACTTTTACTTGGCACACCACTATCTAGCCTTTACAACTCTGCTCTGACATTACTTCATTCATCCACCCAGGAAATTTATATGACAGTCTAATATGTCTCAGCTATGTTCTAGGTGTTGCAGGTGTTAAGACAAGGGCCTTACTCTCATGGAATTCACATTCCAGAGAAGGACACGGAAAACCTTAAATAAGTAAGATGACTTGAAAGATGATGATTGCTATAGAAAAATACAAGAAAGTAGTGTGACGGAGTGACAGTGCACGTCTAGAACATCATAATCCTAGAACTGTTGATGCTTCGGGACTTTTGACGTCTATTTTAATCATTTCCATTCATTTGTTTTAATGATTATGTTTTTCTTCAAAGATTTCCTTCTCCTCAGTTCAAAACCCGTTGGAGTTGCTGATGCTTTGATCTCAAGTACAACTTCCTCACCGACATGTTCACAAACTAATTTTCCCTCCCCACTGCTGTCGTAGCAAATTCTTGTCCAAATCCCTGCAATTATGGCAATGCCATAAATTTACTGACCTTTTGTTAGGGATCCTTAGTGAGACGCAAATCCCCTCTCTCAGAGTCACCTGGCAGAGTCAAACCCCTGAGGGCCATCACTTTCATAGGATGATCATTCTCTCTGTTCTGTGGAGTTCTACCTTCTCCCTCTCCCTGGCTATTTCCAGGCCCTTAGGTTATTTGGTTCAGGCACAAGTGGGCCAATTAACCCAGGAAATGCAAAGAACTGAATGATGAACCCAAGCTATCTTTCTAAATGCTATCTTCTGGGCTGGAAATGAAATTTCAAGTCCCCTGGTGCCATTTGTTTTTCTCATTTTCACTCATCTTATATCATTATAGACTCTCACTCAGAAGCCAGTGGGAATTAGGTTTATTCTTAGGCATTCCTAAAGTCCTATAGACACAGACACTTTAAAAACAATAAATTTCCTTTGGAAGGGTATTCCACTCAAACATTTTTACTGAATCTTTTCAACTTTCAGTTATTAAAGGTATCTATATTTTGGCTTCTTATTCATTTCTGTGGTTCCAGAGCAAAATCTCAAGATTGTTATCTGAAAATGTAGCCCAGACCATTTATCACCAGTTTCTCTTCTCTCCACAGTTTTAGTGACAAAGGGCTTGGCTCAAAGACACTCAAACTGATGATGGCGGGGATGTTAATTTTGGCCTTTTTTCCCTAAAAGAAAATATACTTTCCAGCAAAATTGCAAGATATATAAATAAGTCTATACATGCACAGGGGCATGTGCGCACGCGCGCGCGCGCACACACACACACACACACACACACACACACACACACCGCAATGGTAATTTTGACAAATGAGTACTTCAGAAAGGCTTCATAAACCAGAAATGACCTAGGATTTGTTCAGCAACACTTTGTGATTCTCTTATTCATAAGGTATCAGACACCATCAGTTCCCAATCTTCTCTGACAAACTCTCTTTATTGCTTTGGGGAGATATACAAAAGACAAATTTAATTTTTTAGCAACTACATAATTAAAAAACTTTATAACAACTAAGGCTTTGGATAGCTGTAAACTTTTACTGGATAAAGTTCAGATTGGGGGAGAGGAGTTATAATTAAGTTTTAAAATTTCTTTTTTTAATCTCTCAAACAAGAATGTAGTCTTATAATAAAAACCCAAGATGCAAAATGATACTTTCAGAATGTATTTGCTCAAGTATACTCATTTCCCCTAATTTAGCATGCCGAAATTTTCCGTGTAAGATTATCTGTCTGGAGCACGAGTATTTTGAAATCCTATAATACATATTATTCTTTGTTGTAACATCCTCTTGTCCTTCCACAACGGATCTTATTGCAGTACAAAGAAATCAAGTCAACCTAGAAAAATTAATCTCCATCAATAACACTTGTCTTTGTAAAGCTGTGTCACACAATGCAAAGAAGTGATCAGGCACCTGTGTGTTTAATTTAAACCAAAGAGAAGTTCAGTCAAAAACTTCAGACGCCAGAATGATCAAATGGCTTAGTTCAAGTCCCTTCTTTGCTCAGAACTATGCAGTTATAACCAGAATGCCCTGGTACTAAAAGCACTGAAGCCAAAATCATGCCACACCAAGCCCAAGATTCTCAGAAACTAGAAATCAACTTTTCTCTGTATTACTTCCAGTCTAATTAGGTAGGCGAAAGGGGAGATACACAGAAGACAATATATGGGAGTCTTATTTTGGTTCCTCTCTCAATATATATAATGATAATACATATATCATTATCGTATCATAAATACATATTGATAATAATAATTTTATTTGCCCATATATTAGTTCTTTAAAAATGTAACCTATTGGAAATTGAGTCCATTTATATTGCATCATCTTTCTCTTCCAACTTATAGTAGTATATGCAAAGACATGTATATTGCACATATAAAAATGATTTCAGTATTTCATAAATACTGCACCAATATTTCCAGTCTTTTATTGAAGCAGGAAGCACTGGTGGTTGGGCTCTATAGTTATGAATATCTTGTAAACTCCAAGGAAATGAGAAATTTTAACATGCTCATTTCTTACCATAGGAAGATAAGTAAGTATGTGCTGAATTAATAAGTGAACCATTGCACTGTGCAATGAATTCAATTAAGATTTCAAATGCTGTTTCTTTAAACAGTCTGATCTGTATTAGACTTTATTTAATATTGTCATTCTTGTCTAGTATGATAGTGTGAGTGGCTATTAATTGACTTGCTAGTATCAGGAATATTTAGACATACCTTTGGAACCTTCTATTCCTTTCTTTGGTGCACACATACATATTCCAGCAAAGGGAACCACTCACCGCATGCCATTAAAACATTCATGTGTTGTTAATATGTTTCTCTTGCAACATGTTATCAGGTATGAGGAAACTTTTTAAAACTTCTGGCATTTTAAATTTGCTAAGTACACTCAAACATTTCAATAAATGTATAATACCCTACAAAATAGGTGATAAAATGCAATTTAAAGTGCACTAAACTTTTTCCACTTCATTATCTTTTTGGTGAACTATTCTGACTGGTAATTTCATTCTTCACTTGTAAGTAAATTCAACCACAAAGAACTATCTCTATAGATAATAGATAGATCAAAACAGTCACATTTAATTGGAACATGCTTAGAATTAGTAAATTCAGGTTACTTAGCAAGAGTCCAGAAGGAATTTGTGTGCACGAGTATGTATGTGTGCAGTGTGTTGATAATTCAGTCTAAGAGGAAAGAATCCTTATTTTCTGAAATGCATTGGTAAGAACTTGCAGAAAATGCACCTGTTACTCTATGAAGAGTAGTGGCCTAAAATGATAGTGCACTAAAATGATAGTGTCTCAGGCTCCTCATTTGTATAAGGTGATGAGAAAATGGATTAGATCCCTCCTAATTCTAAATTATACAAAAATGTTTCTGAATAATTCAGCTTTTGAAAACATATATATTTGTTATTCCATTTCCCTCCTAATGCACTTAAAAATTGATATTGAAAATGGTAAACATTACATGTTTTTGTAGTTATTTTAATCTAATATGGAGTTATATGATATATGTGAAATTACTTAGTACAATGCCTCGCACGTTAAACACTAGTTGTTTGGAGAACTTGGATTTTATTAAATCCTACAGTATTATTTCTTTTGTGTGTGTGTGTGTGCATGCATACACACAGGGGTATATATAGTTAAGAGGTTAGAATTTTCAGAGTTAAAGATATCTTTAATTTGAAAAAGCTTTCAAGATTATTTATCCCACCCCTATGTCCCTACTTCGCACCATTCACACACTTGATTTAGAGTGAATTTCTGTTACTGGATGAAGACTAACATTGACTGTGGAGAATATACACATTGACAATCAGATTCTCCAGTGTTGATTCACTCCACATGAGCACTGAATCAATAAGACCTCAGTGACATGTTATACATGCATCTGCTGCTCTAGAGTATACCAACACTGTTACTTTCATTACTACCTTACCTCTCAGCACATATTCTGTTCCAGGTGCTGTTCTTAGTATTTTATATATGTTAAATCATTTATTCCCCTAAGCAAGCTTAATGAAGTAGGAATTATTATTATCCTGACTTTACAGCCCCTGATTTTGAAACAGGGGCTGGGGGAAGATCAGTGACTTTCTCCAGGCACAACAGCATCTCAAGATCTGACTCCAATACCTATAGCCTCAAACAGTATCCTTCTGTAGCATTCCAAAGAGCTTTGCAACCAGCCCCTGACACTTTCTATTTTTTTCACTATCCATGAAAAAGAGCTGTAGTTAATTTTTATCCACTAGGGCATGAATCATCACAAATATCACCTGCCTCCATTTCTTTTCAAAATGCCAGGGTCTTGTCTTATACAATATCCTCAAAGATAATACTACAAACAAAATATACGATCCTCATTCATTCAAAAATGTCACAGACTCTAGAATAGGCAAGAGACATTTTGGATTCTCAGAAAGCTATTAAAACAAGCAAGCCGGCAAAAAGATTACATCCCCAAGAGTCCAATTTCAACATAATCATAGTACTGGAAGACTGTAGAGAATGTCTATCTTAATAATCTCATTTTGCAGATGATGATCTCAAACCCCTAGATGTTAAACTAGTTGTCTGGGGACATAAAGTTGGGTCCATTGACAAAGATGGGACTAGAACCTGGCTCTGTGGATGCTGAGTACTTTGCCATATCATGCTGTTTCCTAATCCTTTTGCAGTTTTGTTCCTAAAGATAGGATCTGACTGTTTAATTTGCAATATTATGAGAGAGAAATAACCAAACAATAAAATATGCTTAGGCTCTTCAGACATAAACTTTTAAACTGAATGTGGTTCAGTAGGGAAAAATCACTGGGGCAGTTGTATAGTTTTAGCAATATAGACCTTAAGACTTGAAGGGGAGGGTCTAAATTTAAGAGTAAGCAAAACCTGGGCACAGAATAAAAAGCCTCTGTTATTAGCACAAGTGGGAGGCTACTTGGAAAAGGAGCAAGCTAGAGATAGAGTTGAAATGAGGACACAGTGAGAAACCAGCCATCTGTCCACCGGCAATGATGCACATAAAGCAACCACAGGATATCGTCGCCTTCCGAATGAACCTGTTCAAAGAGTGGATTCTTAAGATCATAAACAGTATGTGTTGGGCATTTATCAAATAAAATCTTAGAAATGTTTGAGACTCATGGTATGGTAAAGAGCCTGTCATGTTTCATATGCATATCTGTTAAGTCTTATATAGGATAAAAATGTGACTCTGAGAATGTCAAAGAAAATTTGTTTCCAAGGGTACACTTAATGCCTCAAAAGAGACACTTATTATACCCACAGAAAGATGGTCTTACGTCACCTCACCTCACTCTAATCTGGTAGCATAGGACAGAAAAAGTGAGAGGAGAAGAAGATTATATTAAAATTAAAAATCTGAATCCCAGCTCTTTCCATGCACACTTTGTTGAAATGTGCCTACCTAGAGACACACTTCTCCCGCATTTTCTCTCTTAGAGTCCAAAAACTACAATGAAGTATGATAATGGTCCTTAAAAAGAATGTCACAATATAATGATGGTTTACAAAACTTTTATCCAAAGAACTCAAAATGCTTTGCTAATGTTAGCTCACTCATCATACCCAGCTGCGATGGAGGAAGAGCAGATCTGCTGAAGTAGGGCAAGAAGTACTTAGTCAGCAATGTTATGCTGAGGCTTTGAAAGCCAAACGTGAGGCTGGAGAGCAAAAACACAGAAGCAGCAAAAGAAGTAACGAAAAAGGAATCTTGCTACTCTATGCAGCACTAAGTAAGATATTATCAAAATACTAAGTCCAATATCCGGTTCACATTTGTGACTTTTGTTAAGAACTTGTAGGAAAAACAAAGAAGAGTAGACACTATAATTTTATGTTTGAAAAATTGAAAAGAAATATAAATAAAAATAAATATAAATATAAATAGTTCAAAAAATTGAAAAGAAATATAAATAGAAAAGAAATATAAATAACAATATAAATTTGTTAGTTGACTTAATGATATGAAATATTATTTAATTAAAGTTGGCTCCCAATTAGATTCACTGCCACAAATTCTTATTCAATAAAAACGATGTATCATGGAATATGCTATGGTTGAGGATATAAATAAAAATGTAAAATGATCTTCTGTAAGTTTTCAGTATAATAGGAATCTCTTAGTCCTGTAGTCCCTGTGCCTCTTTTATATAATTGCTTCAAATAAATCACAAAGAAACATTAGAGATGGAAAGAAAATAAGAGAGTATAAATAATATATAAAAGAAAAAAATAGTCTTAAAAGGAGAGCAATAATTTAGTTTCAGTATGCCTTCACTGAAATATAGATAATTCCTATCATAACATTTAAAGCATGTCATCACTGTGTCCATCAGAATGCTTGGAGATGCTCTGTCCAACACATTGGCCTCAGTATCCTTTGATTAATTCTCTAATAACAATCTTTCATTTTAAAATTCCTATGTAGCCATTATTTCAATGGTCATATCCTAGAACTCATTATCACCAATAACTTAACCAACTCCCAAACCTCCATTCAGATCATCACTTTATGTAGTTCCAATTCAATTTATTTTATTGCTCTAACTTCGACAATTTTCCTATCTCATAAGGACATCCACTTCATTAATTTCACTTCTTGTTCACTGTTCACCACCTTTCCACATAAGCTAAGTTAGAGTTCTTGATCCATCTCCAAATGATCAACTTATAATCATGGTCTACATATGCCCATCAGTTCTATTTTCTGGACATCACTTTGAGCTCACCTCCAATAAGTCGTTCAACCTCTCTCTTTGTTTTAGCAATACTGGCATTCTTTTGTTCCTGGAACTCACCACCTATGTTCCCACTTCAGAAACTTTTATATGGATTAGCTGTCTCTTTTTACCAAGGTCTATGCTCAACTGTTCTTTTGTCACTCTGCTTTGTTATTTTTTTTCATGGCATCTACTACTACTTGAAATTATTTCATGCATTAATTCATTTTTTGCCTATTGGGTGTCTATAATATCCATGAATGCTAAGGTTTTATCTTATTTGTTACTATATGACAAAAACTTGGAATTCTGCCTGGAACATTGAAGATTTTCAATATTTAGTTGTTGAAGGAAAAATGAAAGGAATGAAGGAAAGAAATGAAGAAAAGCAATATCATTTGCCTCCTTTATGAATTAAATGAACTTAGGGATATTTGGGCTTAGCATGAAATAAAAATTTTTTTTTGAAAAATTAGAATATTTCCAAGAAGACTAGAGTTAAGAACAGAGGACAAATAACACCCCTTTATATCATCTTAGATACAACTGCCTTGTAAATCCCTTTCACCCCATTCTTACAGTAATCTAGAACTGTTTTATCCAACAGTAGTCACATGTAGCTATTTATATTTAATCTAAATTAATTACAATAGAATAAAATTAAATATTCAATCTCTCAGTCACATTCACATCAGATGCTCAATGGCTGCATATAGCTAGTGGCTATCCTATTGAAGAGTGTTGAGTAGAGAAAATTTCCTTCACCACAGAAAGTTCTGCTAGACAACGTTGCTCTTGATTCTGTTGCTTTAAATTCTAAAACCATATTATCTGATCCCTAATATTGTAAGATTAATTTAAAATTAGATAGATAGTAATTGAAATATTAACACATTTCTTAGAAATAAATAATGCCTTCTCTTTCATTTAGTTTACAATTTATCATTATTTACATTGATTTCCTATCTTGAGATAAAGACAATGAGTTTATTTTATTTTTTTTAAAAGATTTTATTTATTTATTTGACAGAGAGAGACACAGCGAGAGCAGGAACACAAGCAAGGGGAGTGGGAGAGGGAGAAGCAGGCTTCCCACGGAGCAGGGAGCCTGATGTGGGGCTCGATCCCAGGACCCTGGGTATCATGACCTGAGCCAAAAGCAGACGCTTAACGACTAAGCCACCCAGGCGCCCCAAGACAATGAGTTTAACACAGTATAATACCCCCATGAAAGGGATGTTTAAGTGCTTTTCTTATTTTTGGGCTAGAGAGAAATTAGCAGAAGGAATAGAAATAAAGAGTAGAGACAAGGGAAAATATATTCACATGCACACCCATCCACCCATCTATTCATCCACTCATTGTACAAGTTCCTATTGAATGTGTTATAGTTCAATCACTGTGCTTTGGTGCCTCATGTTGAAATGGGATGAAACCATAGTGTCTAAGCTCATAAAATTCATAATTTAATATGAAAGACTGACATACAAAATAATGATGAAAACAGTTCAATGATCAGTTAGGTTAAAGTGCTATGAAAGCAGAGAGAAAAAAATCATCTGCCAAGGGAGATGAAAAAAAATATTTGAGTGGTGTCTTAAAAAATACAAGAAGCAATGTATTAGACTGAAGAGTGGAGAGGGATTTTTTTAACCAAAGGGATCATCTTTGCAAAGGCAACCTTTGCTTGCTTAAGAACTAGCAGTCTTGGGGGTCAGTATAAGGGTATCTGGAGGGAAAGATATGAGTTGAGACTAGGAAGATAGGTTGGGCCAGATCGTACAGAGTTTTGGAGATTATGTTAAAGGATTTGGATATTAACCTTCTTCATATAGAGGGCAGAGGTCACAATTCAGATGACCTGTGTGGAAAGAATAGCTGCAGAATGAATGAAAGCAGAAAGTGCTTTTATTTTGGGGCACCTGTAACAAGGACCTTTCTGTTTTCCCCTCCTTTTCTTTCATGTCTTCCTCCTTTTCTACTTTAGTAAAGGGAGAAAGACACTATGACTTCAAAATAAAATGTCTTTTTTTTTTAAAGATTTATTTATTCATTTTAGAGAGTGAGAGTGGGGGGGGAGGGACAGAGGGAGAGAGAGAATTTCAGCAGACCGTGCTGAGCGTGGAGCCCAATGTGGGACCCCATCCCATGACCCTGAGATCATGACCTGAGCCAAAATCAAGAGTCGGACACTTAACCGACTGAGCCACTGAGGCGCCACAAATAAAATGTCTTCTTAATGTTTGTCCTGATTTTCATTAAGTGTCTCAGATGCTTGGATTTAATTCTTTATTATGTATTGGTGCATGTATACATGACTTGATAGAATCATAGAACTGTGATGTGAGGATACAGATGGGGATTAAAATCTCTCTCACCTGATGACTTAGCAAAGTTGTGGTTGTACATTATCTGGTATAGATAGACTCCCAGGTGGGCTAAAACCTGTAAAAAAAATCTGTCATATCTGTCTTATCACTATTGAAACAATTATTTCATAAGCCTAGTAGAAGGAGAGAACACACAAGGAAGCCAAATACAATAAAACAAAAAAAAAATCGACAAGAATATTTATCGTTTTCCTCTGCTATGGTCTTCTTATAAATACAGTGGAAGAATTGAGCTAATCAAGTTTTGACTTTACTATCACCAGATTCTTCACACTTTCTAGAAAATCTGTATCAGCTTTTAGAAGTGTACAATGTACTAGAGGTGGAATCAACTGTTAAGTACGGATTGACAGATGCTTCAGTCTTCTTCATGAATAGTCACCATGACAGGGATTGACTGTGGTTTTTCAAATCTGTGGCTCTAAATATAAAAATACCAGATGATCACTATCTGGCCAAATGCATTTTGGACATAAAAATTCTAAATGTAAGCATCAGCTATATAAAGTCCTGGCAGGCTCCTTAAGGCTGGCAAAATATTAGACATTAAAGCAGCACTTAATACCAAATTATTTATAATGGCAACAATCATGGGAATTATTTTCCTTCTGGTAGGTTTGTTTCATATGACTAACCATAAGAAGAACTTATGAGACAAATATTTTGAAGGAAAGAAAATTAGGAAACGGAATCAACGAGAACACTTTGGTATGGAATGACAAGAGGTAAGTACATAGAGATACCAACAATAATGAAACACATTATATTCGAAAAACAGATGTTTTTCTTTAAAATCATAAATTATTGAATAAAAGATATATTATTTGAAATTTTAATGAGGCATATTAATGTCATTTTACCTTACTCAGTGGATAATGTATTAGTAATATGATTACTTTAATAGGAGGGTCAGTTGAACATATGAACAGATTTCAAAGGTGTTTAACAAATGCACATATAAATGGGCCATGGACGCCTTTGAAGAGAAGCTAAGGCTTAGCTGATGTTTAATGCTTACACTCTAGAGAACAACCATCATGCTTTCTCATAAGAGGTAGTGAGTTACAGTAGACAAAACACAGGCTTTAAATTCAGATTCATGGCTGAGTTTGAAACCTGGCTTTGTCACTTTTCAGGTACTGGCCTTGGCCAGGTTATTTAACATCTCTGAGGCTTATTTTATAAAATTTCCCTCATGGGAAGAGTCAAGAGGAGCCCAGGAACCTCCTCTTCCTATAAACAAGACCCTCACTCCTTTAACACCCCAAACTCATTGCCTCACCATCCACGTGGCCAGAGCCATGAGGACTGGTCTCACAGGTGCTTTGTCCTCACTCACCATCACTCCCAATGGGAAGCCTGGGACTCCCAAGTAATCGATCCTACATGCCTGGACCTACTCCCCAACTGGCTGTATGGGCAGGGAGGTATTCCTTATGCTTCCTCCTAGCTTTAATTTTCTTAGAAGCATTTATCACCATGTGGTAATGCAGTTTAGTATTTCAGTAATTTAGTTTTCCTTATTAAATTTTTATTTCTAAAATTTAAGCACCCCATAAAATACAAGCTACATGACTATGGGGAATTTTGTCTATTTTGTTCACTACTGTATCCCCAGGGACTATGAATGTGCTAGGCACTTACTCTATGTTCATTCTCTTGCACTGTCTCTCCTAGAACATTACTTGGGACCTCTTGGTGAGAACACTGGATGAGATGGTGCATGTGCTGACCTAACACTCTTTCCCCAACCTTGACACACACACACACACACACACACAGAAAAAAAAAAAACAAAAACAAAACTTCTCTGAGTTAAAACAAAACAAAACAAAACTAATTTGATCTAGAAATATATTCTGTATTATTGTAGAAATAAATCAATTTAGACAAAGAATACAAAACTCTGAGTTTGACCTTTCTTTGAATAAGTCTCTATATCTCACCATTTTGCTTGCCATTCAGTTGGAATGTTTGGTGTGCTGATTATGTTCATTTAGTTCAGACATTTGAGAAGAGGGGAGAGAGTGTTCCCCTCAGTTGATCCCTGCTCTTCCGTTTAATTGTACTATGAAGTTGCCTCCATCGGCCATGCAAATATAAAATAAGTATAAAACAAGAGTCTTTTCTTTTCATTTTAAAATTCCATATCAGATACTTAAAGAGGTAGGAATTATAAGCCTTAACATGCTAAATAAGTATGATTTGTTATTATTAGGGTTTAATTGCCTTTCATTATCTTCTTTGGTGTTTAACTTGAACAAATATCAACTGTATGTATAAAAGAATTGAAAGTAATGCAGACCTATTTTTTTTTCCCCATAAACTATCCACTAAAAGATTGTGCTTTCAGTACTCTGAGGTCCACTAATAGCCGCTTTAAGTCCCCATAGTGAAAATATAAATGTGGCTATAAGCATGGAACCCAAACAAAATATTATTTTACAGAATTTCTTATTGAAGTGAGTTTGGTTGAATAAGTACATATTTGACTTTTATAGGAATAAACTACAGGAAGAATATTTGTTAAACTATTGAAAACTGTGGGATGACTTCATTGGTTAATTTTATAAGGCTAAATTTAGAACTGATCAGTTATGTCTTAAGAAATTAGTAGGAGAATGGAAAAAATATTCCGTATAGAATCGCATTTTTTTTTGAGTGAGAGAGAGAGAGAGAGCATGAGAATGGGGGGGCAGAGCGAGGGTGAGAATCTCAAGTAGGCTTCATGCCTAGCACAGAGTCCAATGTGGGACTTGATCTCATGACCCTGAGATCATGACCTGAGCCGAAATCAAGAGCCTGAAGCTTAACGACTGAGCTACCCAGGTACCCTTAAAATTGCATTTTAATTTTTTTAACTGTCTAGTAATTGTAGAACATTTCATTCCTTTCTTTTTTTTAAGATTTTATTTATTTGACAGAGAGAGACACAGCGAGAGAGGGAACACAAACAGGGGGAGTGGGAGAGGGAGAAGCAGGCTTCCTGCTTAGCAGAGAGCCAGATGCGGGGCTCGATCCCAGGACCCTGGGACCATGACCTGAGCTGAAGGCAGACGCTTAACGACTGAGCCACTCAGGTGTCCCCATTTCATTCCTTTTTAAAATAAATTTCCTTTAATCTTATCATCTTTCTTATGCACTACTTATTATCAATACAATTTATTAACATATTTGATATTCTGTAATTTTCCTATTCAAATATGTGTTTGTTTTTGCTCCACCATTCCATCTCCAAATGTTTCCATTTAAAAATTTTAAAAATATAAATAAAAGGCAACTCATGCAATAACTTCGGACTGAAAGTGCAATCTCTTTAGAAATAAGCAATAAGCAATAACAGAGGCACCTGGCTGGCTCAGTTGGAAGAACATGTGACTCTTCATCTTGAGGTTGTGAGTTCAAACCCCACGTTGGGTATAGATATTAATTTAAAAAATAGTAAATAAACTTTAAAAAATATTTTAAAAAGAGCAATAATAAATCACTATCTAAAAAGTGCAATGGAATCTGACCAAAGCAGTATAGTCAGATTTATATGTACTCAAACTGCAGTCATCACAATGACGAATGATTGAAAATATACTAATTTTTTTCACTCAAGAAGCAAAAGCAAAAAACTAAAATCTAAAGACAATGAAAGATTTCATAAAGAAAAAAATTCTAGAAATTAGTGAAAGGAAAAAGCTTTTTCTTTGAAAATACCATGAAAATAGCAAATATTAATGCAAGTGATTCAGAAAATAAAAGTGAGAAAATAAAGAAGTGTTAGAAAAAGACATATATTACAGAGTTAGAGGAGATTAAACAAATATAAGAGGGCTTTCAGTTTTAGTTTTGACATGCTTAGAAGTTCTTACTCCCTCTTAATAAAATAAAATAAAAACAAAATAAATGGAGAGAGATTCTGTGTACAAGGACAGGAAGATAAAACTTAAACTGTCAAGATGTCAGTTCTTCCCAATTTGATCTATAGATTCAATTCAATCCAAATAAAAACCCTAGCAAGTTATTTTATGGATATTGACAAATTGATTCTAAATTTATATGGAGAGGCAAAAGACCCACAATAGGCAACACAATAAAGTTGGAGGATTGATGCTACTCGACTTCAAGACTTACTATAAAGCTACAGTAATCAAGACGGTGTGGTATTGGTGTAAGAACGGACAGATAGACCAGTGAGATAAAACAGAGAGCCCAGAGACAGACCTTTATAGATACAGTCAAATGATCTTTGATAAAGGAGTAAGGCCAATACAATGAAGAAAAGATAGTCTCTTCAACAGATGGTGCTGGAACAACTGGACATGCATATGAAAAAAAAATTAATCTAGGCACAGCCTTTATACCCTTCACAAAAATTAACTCAAGATATTTCATAGACCTAAATATAAAACACAGACTAAAAACCCCTAGAAGATTACATAGGAAAAATCTAGACGACCTTGGGCATGCTGATGCCTTCCTTATACAACACCAAAGACACAATCTATAAAAGAAATAGTTGGGAAGCTAGACTTCATTAAAATTAAAAACTTCTGCTCTGCAAAAGAAAATGTCAAAAGAATGAGAAGAAAGTCACAGACTGGAAGAAAATATTTGCAAAATACACATTTGATAAAGAATTTTTATTTAAAATATACAAAGAAGTCTTAAAACTCAACAATAAGAAAACAAACAACTTGATTAAAAATGGACCAAAGACCTTAACAGACACCTCAATAAAGAATAAATACACATGACAAATAAACATATGAAAAGATGTTCCACATCATATGTCATCAGGGAAATGCAAATTAAAACAACAAGATATCACTACATATCTATTAGAATGGCCAAAATCCAGAACACTGACAACAGAAAATAAATACTGGTGAGCATATGTAACACAATAACTCTCTTTCATCACTGGTGGGAATGCAAAATAGTATAGCCACTTTGAAAGACAGTTTGGCAGATTCTTATAAAACTAAAAATATTCTTACCATATAATGTAGTAATCACACCCTTGGTATTTACCCAAAAGAGCTGAAAACATGTCCACAAAAAACTTGGATGTTTATAGCAGCTTCATTCATAATTGCCAAAACTTGGAAACAACCAAGATGCCTTTTACTAGGTGAATGGATAAATAAACTGTGATACATTCAGACAATGGAATATTATTCAGCACCAAAAAGAAACAAGCAATAAAAAGACATGGACAAACCTTAGATGCATATTACTAACTGAAGAAAGGCAATCTAAAAAGGCTACCTATTGTGTTATTACAACATATGACATTCCTGAAGAGGCAAAACCATGGAGATAATAAAAAGTTCAGTGATTGTTCCAGAGAGAGAGAAGAGATAAATAGGGAAAGCACAGAGGATTTTTAGGGCAGTGATAATACTCTGTATGATATTACAGTGATGAATATATACATTTGTCTAAACCCATCGAATATATCATACCAAAAATGAATCCTAAGGTAAATCATGACTTGGGTATCATGATGTATCAGTGTAGGTTCATTCTTGGTGCCATTCTGGTGAGTGATGGAGGCTGAGCATGTGTGGGGGCAGGGAGCATATGGAAAATCTCTGTACTTTCCTTTCAATTTGTGGTAAACCTAAAACTGCTCTAAGAAATAGTTTTAAAAAATTAAACAGTTGTACAAAATAAACCCTTGCATATATGATCAATGAGTTTTGACAAGGGTGCCAAGGTCATTTAAAAGTAAAGGACATTCTTTTCAACAAATGGTGCTGGGACAATTTGACATCCATGTGCAAGGAATGAAGTTGAGCCAATACCTAACACTGTCTATAAAAATTAACTAAAAACGGACCAAAGACCTAAATGTAAGACCTAAAATTATAAGACTCTTAGAAGAAAACATAAGGGAAAGCTCCCCAGTATTGGATTTGGCAATTATTTCTTGGATATTACACCAAAGGCACAGGTATTAGACTTCATGAAAATTTAAAAATTTGTGCATCAAAATACACTATCAGCAGAGTAAACAGGCAAATAAAATATTTGCAAATCATATATCTGATAAGAGATTAATATCCAAAATATATAGAAAACTCCTAAAAATCAACACCAAACTACCTGATTCAAAAATAGGCAAAGGATTTGAATAGACATTTTTCCAAAGAAGATATACAAATGACTTACAAACATGAAAATATGCTCAACATCAGTAATCATTAGGGAAATGCAAATCAAAACAATAATACAATACCACCTCATATCTATTAGGAAGGTTACTAGCAAACAAACAAACAAAAAAAATCACAAGTGTTGAAAATGTGGAGCAATTGGAACACTTGTGCACTGTTGGTGGGAATATAAAATGGTACAGCCACTATGGAAAACAGTATGAAGATTCCTCAAAAAATTAAAAAACAGAATTACTATTTGATCCAGGAATTTTACTTGTGAGTATGTACTTAAAGAATTGAAAATGGGGTCTCAAAGAGCTATTTGTACATCTATGTTCGTAGCAGCATTATTTACAATAGCTATAAATGTGAAAGCAATCCAGTTGTTAATGAATGAATGAATACATAAAACGGGATATAGGTATACAATAAAATGTTATTCAGCCTTAAAAGGAAGGATATTCTGACATACTACAACATGGATGAGCTTGTTAGACATTATGCTAAGTGAAATAAGCCAGTCACAAAAAAGATAAATGCTACATGATTCCACTTATGTGAGATACTTAGAGTATCTCCAAACAAACCAGACAAACTGTAGAGACAGAAAATAGAATGATGGTTGCCAAGGGTTGGGAGGAAGGGGGAAATGTGGATTTATTGTTTAATAGATATAGAGTTGCATTTTTACAAGACAAGAAAGTTCTGGAGATGGATGGTGGTACCGGTAGTACATTATGACTGTTTTAATACCACTAAACCATGCACTTAAAAATAGTCAAGATGGAAGATTTTATGTTTGTGTATTTTGCCACAATATAAAAAATTGTAAAAAAAAAGAAGGCTGAAGTGGCTATATTAATTTCAGACAAAACAGATTTCAGGACCAGGAAAAATTATCAGGAATAAAAGCAAAATCTAGTTCTTTAAAAATATTTTCAAATGTTTTTTTCTAGGACAGAGAGAGAGGGAGCGAGAGAAACAACACAAATTATCAATATCAAAATGAAAGTGATCATCACTACTTATCCTGGGGTAATTAAAAAGGGATAATAAAGGAATACTACAAACAACTTTATGCCTATAAATTTGAAAATTTAGATGAAATGGAGAAATTCCTGGAAAGTACAAACTAAATTCACACAATGAGAAATAGATAACTTGAATAACCTTTTATCTATTAAAGAAATTGAATCAATAATTAATAACCAGCAAAATATGAATCACAGATGTTTTCATCAATGAATTCTGCCAGATATATAAGGAAGCAACAATATCAGTTCTCCATAATTGTTTCCAGAAAATAGAAGCAGAGAGAACATTTTCTATTTCATTCTATGAGGTGAGAATTATTTTAATACAAAACCAAACCAAACCAAAATAAACAAACAAAAAACTACATTACAGGAAAGAGTAAGTACCGAGGTATTTCTCTCATGAACATAAACAGAAAAATTGTGATCAAAATATTAGAAAATTGCATCCATTAAAAATTATTTTAGGTATGCAAGGCTGATTCAACATTCAAAATCAAATTCAATCAGTGTAACCTACCACATCAACAGGCTAAAGAAGAAAAACCATATATAATCACAGAATTGGCACAGAAAAAAAATTGACAATATACAATGTCCATTCATGATATATATATGTATTAAAAAAAAAAAAAACCTCTTGGGGAGCCTGGTAGTTTCAGTTGGTAGAGCATGCAACTCCTGATGTAGAGGTTGTGAGTTTGAGCCCCATGCTTGGTGTAGAGATTACTTAAAAAAATATTGGGGCACCTGGGTGGCTTAGTTGGTTAAGTGTGCCTCCTGCTCAGTTCATGATCCTAAGGTCCTGGGATTGAGCCCCATATAGGGTTCCCTGCTCATGGGGAGCCTGCTTCTCCCTCTCCTGCTGGCACTCCCCCTGCTTGTGCTCTCACAGAAACAGTAATGGGATAAGTTCCTCAATCTGATAAGAAATATCTACAAAAAAAATACCCTTTCAAATAACATCATACTTAATAGTGAAAAAGTAGAGGCTTTACTCCAAAATCAAGGGGAAAAAATTCCCTACAAGGACTACTAAGATTAGGGCATGAATGTTTTCCCTCACTACTCCAATTCAACACAGTACTAGAAATCCCTGCCAATTAAATAAGAAAAGGTAATAAAAAGTATATGGATTGGAAATAAAGAAACAAAATTGTTTTTATTCGTAGATGACAAGATTATCTATGAAGAAAATCCTAGAGAATTGACCAAAATCCTATTAAGTGAGGATAGAAGGTCACTGGATAAAAGGTTAATATATAAAACTCAATTTCCTATGTTATAGCAATTAACAATTGGAATTTGAAATTTCTAAAAAACCAATACTATATACTACATGATTCCAACTATATGACATTTTGCACAAGAAAAAACTATTGAGATAGTAAACAGATCAGTGGTTGCCATAAGTGTCAGAGCAGGCAAGGGTTGAATAGGTAACACAAAAAAGTGTTTTTGAGGTGGTGAAACTATTCTGTATGATATCATAATGGTGAATACAGGACAGTAAGCATTTGTCAAAACTTATAAAACTTCACAGCACAAAAAGTAAATCAAATGCTATGCAAATTAAAAAAATAATTTAGGAAGTCAGAAGTTCTCAGGATAGAATGCAGAAAGTAACAAAAGAATATAAATGTATTATAAATGTTGAAACAACCTCACTGAAGGAGATTAGGGAATAAGATGCTGACTGAAGCATCTTTGCAAATGAGTGGAGAGGCAAAAAGAACTTTACATAAGATTTATACTCCAGTTGATAAACTTATTTCCTATGGATGTACAGATTTACAATTCTAAAACCACTGCACATGAATATTACAATTGAACAATTAAGTAAATATACAGTGGAAACCAGATTTCTTACTCTTGAGTGAAGTATTACAGATAAGAAAAGAAGGTCAAAATAAGCCATGTGGTAATGGATTAGAGTTGGAAATATCAGTATGAACTCATAGTTAGCTTAACAGATGGATACACATAGAAATATTTATAGACATATGTATATACAGAAGTTAGTATATGAGTATATATCTCTTTGCCTTGTCATCTGAGAGGGTGTAGAAGTAATGATAGCCCAGTAGTAATAGTACACCAGGTGTCCAAATCTTAGTTCCTAAAACCACTCTCCAATTAATGGAACCAGGGATCCTTACAGAAATGGCTGAATCTAAGACTGGGCGGGAATACACAAAATGTTCCAGGAGCATCTTACAGAGCTAGAAAAAAAAAAAAAAAACTCAACAAAAAAAGAACAAAAATTAAAAACCCCAAAACCACAATGACAGGAGTGTTTCAAACGTACACAGAGGCCAACTGAAAGAGGTCCAAATGGCCAAAGCTGGAACAATTTGAGCAACATAATTAATAAAATAGTATTGGACCCTTGTGCACTGTTGGTGGGAATGCAAACTGCTGCAGCCACTGTTGAAAACAGTATGGAGGTTCCTCGAAAAATTAAAAATAGCACTACCCTACAATCCAGTAAGTGCATTACTGGTATTTACCCAAAGAATACAAAAATCCTAATTTGAAGGGACATATGCACCCCTATGTTTATTGCCGCATTATTTACAATAGTCAAAGTATGGAAGCAGGCTAAGTGTCCATCACTGGATGAATGGATAAAGAAGATGTGGTATATACACAATGGGATATTATTCAGCCACAAAAAGAATGAAATCTTGCCATTTGCAACAACATGAATGGAGCTAGAGAGTATAATACTAAGCAAAATATGTCAGAGAAAAGACAAATACCATATGATTTCACTCATATGTGGAATTTAAGAAACAAAACAAAGAAGCAAGGGGAAAGAGAGATAAACCAAAAAACACCCTTATCCATAGAAAACAAACAGATAATTTACCAGAGGGGAGGTGGGTGGGGGATGGGTGAAATAGGTGAAGGGGATTAAGAGTACACTTATATAGATGAGCACTGAGTAATATATGGAATTGTGGAATCACTATATTGTACACCCAGAACTAATACAACACTGTATATTAACTACACAGGAATTTAAAAAAATAAAAACAAATAAAGTAGTATTGGATTATAAACCAAATTATAAATAAATATTCATCAGTCCATACTGATAAATAAAAAAGGGCATAATAAATAAATAATTAAATGTAAGAGTAAATCAATTTCCCATTTAGAATAATTTCAAATAGTTTATGTATATACTCTGCCCTTAAGAAAGTGGAACATTATTCCCCAGTCCTTATTCATGGGCTACACCTAGTGACTATCCCTCAAACAGAAAAGTATGGAGTAAGGGGGAAAAAAGGTAACTTTATGGTGGAGAAGCCTGACAAACACTACCTCAATCCAGGTGATCAGTGTTAACATCAACAGTGATAAAACATATTGATAGTAATACCCTTGGATATGATGTGAAGATAATGGCACTTTATGTCTGTGATCTTCCTCCCCCAAAAACTTACCCCAATCTAATCATGAGATCATCAGGCAAATCCCAACTGAGAGGTATTCTCTAAGATACCTTACCAATGCTCCTAAAACTGTGAAGTTTATCAAAAACAAGGAAAGCCTAAAAAACCCTAAAAACCAAGAGCAAACTGGGGCACCTGGGTGGCTCAGTTCGTTGAGAGTCGGACTCTTGGTTTTGGCTCAGGTCATGATCTCATGGGTCGTGGGATCGAGTTCAATGTCAGGCTCCACACTCAGTGGGGAGTCTACCTGAAGGATTCTCTCCCTCTGCCCCTTCCTTCCCCACCCCCCAGCCTCTTTAAAAATAAATAAATAAATCTTAAAAAAAAACAAAAACCAAGAGTAAACTAGAGGACATTACAAGTAAATGGGATCTTGAATGAAAAGAGTATATTGGGTAAAAACTAGGAAAATTTGAATAAAGTGTGTGCTTTATTAAGTACTTATTAATAATGTATCAATATTGTTCATTAATTGTGACAGATATATCATAGTAATGGTAAATATTAATAATAGGAAACTGGGTATGGGATATATGGAATTCTCTGTATAATCTTTGCAATCATTTTGTATCTAAAATTGTTCTAAAATTAAAAATTAAAAGTTTATTGAAAATAAAAAGGGACCTATGTATACATATACATATAATGTGAAAATTATTTGGAATCTTCTGGGGATTTTGTTTTTATATGCTGATGTTTGGATCTCAACTCCTCTCAATTCCATCAGAAACTCTAAGGTATAATTTTGGCTCTGGCATCAGACTTTATTTTATTTTTTTAAGCTTTTCAATATAATGAACAATTGAATTAGATGAACTCAATGATTGCTCATAAAGAAGTAGAAAGCTGGAGGACTTTAATAACCTTAGAAGACAGAGAATCAGACACAATGCTTTATTTGTGAAACCTAAGACGACTTCAAGTGACAGGTAATGCCTAGATTGTTTAAACCTCCTAGAGAATACATTTTTTTAAAAAAAGTTTTCTTACTCTCCCCAAGAAGTAAACAAAACCTGATATCCAAAATTAGCTAGGGGATCACAAAAATAACCACCAAAACAATAAATAACAGCCCAATTTAACTTATAGAGATGCTACAATGTGTTAAAAACAATAATACATCAGGACAAAGTAGTTTTTATCCCAGAAACGGTCTTACGGCTCAACACAAGGATCTTCATTACTGTAATTGACTTTCCTAATAGTGTAACCAGATAAATCCAGGGAAACAAGTGTTCCAGTGTTTGTATAAAACCTTAGTCATATTAGCAAATATAACTACATAGTAATTAAAAGCTCCTTTGAACTGACAAAACGTATGTCAAGTGTAAAAATACACTCTTAATGCATAACACTTCCAGAAAGTCCTTTCCAGATGTTTCTTCTACATATTTATCACACCCCCATTAATGGCCTCAAAAATGTGTTCCCTCCCAAACCACCTTCCCTCACACTTGGCCTGTACATGTACACTTTTATTTTTTACCCCGTCAGCTTTCAGTTACTCTTTTTTGTTTATTTGAACATTAATGCTCTGTGCTTTCTAAAGTAGATTTTTTTGGGGTCTTAGCTTTTCCAAATCTCTTCTTCCTTAGAACAATCTGCCGCAAAAGGCTAAGGGGCTAACGAGGCAGCACAGAATCATGACAAAGAAGAGTGGGAAGAAGGGGAAGCTGGAAGCTTCAAAAGTGTCCTTCATGGGTGAGAGGGAAAGTCAAGGAAGCGAATTATCTTGAGTTGATATATTTTATTCAGGCACAATAGGTTAATGGATAAGAACCTTATGGTTATTTTGATATGTTCCAAAAAAAGCATTTAATAAAATTCAAAGCCTTTCCTACTATTTCTTAGCTGTTATTGAAGAACATTCCTCGAACTCAGCATATATTTATTTATATATGACAAAATGAAATTCATTGCCTTTTTTTCAACTACTAATTTGATTTGAATACTTTTTTAATCATTACTTTTTTTTTTTTTTTTTTTTTTTTTTAGGGAATCAGATATACTGGTTGATGAGTCTCTAATGAACAAATAAAAATTTGTCTCCAGTCTGGACTTACTGATTCAGAATCTCTGATGGGTGGGGCCTGAGCATCTTGGGCTTTAAACAGCACTCTACTGATTCTGATATACACACTGAATATCAGAGGGAAGACAGGCAACTATTCTATTAATTTCAGTGTGAGGCCGACTGAGACCAGGACCCTGGAAAGCTATGAGAAGTACTATGGAGACACAAAGGTGGGAGACATTGATTCTGACTGAGGAGCCTTCTGAAGAGATGGCATATTATAAAGTCTGTGAAAGATGAACACAAAGTAATAAGAACCACTTATTCTATACCTCACTTATGAGAAGGAGAAGAGTTTCATTTGAATTGCCTCTTACAGGATAAACCTCCAGATATTTGAAGACAGACTTCCTGCCTTTTCCTAAGAAAAACATTTCAGTTTCTTGGTGTTGAAGAATATTTAAACATGAACCTCGCCAAGTCCTGATACTGCAGCACCAGAGGTCTAATATTAATCATTAAGTTTCTCATGTTTTAACAGAATTGGTAGAAACTAAGAAAAGAAATGAAGAAAAAATAGTGTCCCCCTTCTGCTTGTTCTAACATTATTTCCTCTATGCAAAAGAGCCTCTAATGGCCGTATATTAGCATATTGGCTCCTCTGTAGTTTTACTTTTGTCTCAACACTATCTGGAAGCATCTTTGATTAGGATGATTAAAGCCCCTCTATGAATCTCCATGTATACTAGAAAATGTACAGAATATATGGTTTACTTCCTGATATATAAAAATCTAGTAGATACATCTATAAAATATAAATGATGAGTAAATCTATGAACACTTCAACCTCAATATTAATAATGGAAATGCACACTAAACAAGTAAGGGATGCCATTTTTACTTATTAAGAGGACAGAAGTCAAAATGAATTGGCAAGGCATGTAGACACAGGCAGTCTCAGCAAAGAATAAAATAAAAATCTAGTAGATATATATATATCCCCGCATCCATCCCAGGATTCTTTCTCTTTTTTTTTTTTGAGATGTAATTGACACAGTATGTTAGTTTCAGGGATACAACTACAGAGAGTAACAGGAATCACCCACGTCAAGCAGTGACTTATGTCAAGCAGTGACCCAAGAACCAAAGGCGTTGCAGCTAAGACCAGATACCGCCGAAATTAGCACCAGCTGATGACACACTCAGAACTGATGATGAGCAGAACCAGAGGAGATCTGCAAAGGCCCAAGACAGATTAAATCCCTTTAAAAAAGGAAGATTTTTGCAGCAAACTATCAGACTTTCAAGACACTGATCCTTTCACATCTGACCACATCAAAAAGGCAGCCGCCACTGAAGCTCTGCCCGATTGATCTCTGAACAGAACAGAGATCCTCCACCGCTTGGACATAATAAGCAGCATATGCTGAGGGCTGACCCGGACCAGACCGAGGCCTTATCTCAACTGCGTGCTCACAGACTGACTTCATGTTTGGTTCCTTAACTTCCTACTTCGTGTACTATCTTGTTTGTTGTGTAACTTGTCTTGTGCTTTGTTTTGTGTGATGAGTAAGAAGCAAAGTTAAACAAAGAGTGAAATGTCACTGAGTTTGGAATCCTGAAACTGCTTTGTAATTACATTAACCTTGCTTTATGATGAATAAATCTGGCATTATGGAAAGACACGACTCGTGTGTGTGCTTTCTTAGCGTGCTCATGACAACAACATAATACTTTGATATTTATGTATTGAGAAATGATCACTACAATAAATCAAGGTAATATCTGTCACCATTTATAGTTACAAAATGTTTTTTTGTGATGACAGCTTTTAAGATCTACTTTCTTAGCAACTTTCAAATATGCAATACAGTATTAGTTGCTATCATCACCATAGTTTATATTATATCAGCATATTATTAAAGAAATATTTTAACGTTTTACAGAAAGGATGAAATCTTCCATATATGATGGTGGAGAACTTATCTCTTTTGGGGAAAAATACAGAATCTTACCTCACACTATATTCACAAATATATGCTGGGTGGCTTATTACTAAAATAAAAATGTAATCGAGGTACATATAATAAATATAGTAAACTATGATAAAATAGTAACAAAATGCAAAACTAAATAAAATAGAGGTAAAGATGGAAAACATTTAATTTTGCAGTGTACAAAACCCACCTAAGGAACACAAAATCTCTGACACCTTAAGGGAAAGGAGAGGCAGGTTCATATCAAATCAACAATAATGAAGATCAGAATGATGAAAGGAAAGTTATAAAGATAGAAAAGAAATAACAATCTTGAAGAAAATAGTTATAGCCTATCAAAAATACATTAGGAATGTTGCTATAATTGGTTTTAAAAAGGCAAAAAACATATTAGAAAAATATGCAAAGAATAGAAACAGAAAAAATAAAATATAAATGATGAGTAAATCTATGAACACTTCAACCTCAATATTAATAATGGAAATGCACACTAAACAAGTAAGGGATGCCATTTTTACTTATTAAGAGGACAGAAGTCAAAATGAATTGGCAAGGCATGTAGACACAGGCAGTCTCAGCAAAGAAACAATTTGGTGTTTATCTCAGTTTAAAAATATGTATAGTTTTTGACCTAGTTATTCAACTTCTAGGCAAGTTTGATACATGTGCACAAATATCAATATATATCTGATAATAGCAAAAAGTTGGAAACAATTAAAATTTTCAGGGTTTTTAGCAAGGCAAATTTCACTTACAATGGTAAGTTTTAGGTATCAACTTGATTGGCCATGGGGTGTCCAGATTGAACATAATTTTTGGATGTGTCTTTGAAGGTGTTTCCAGATAAGATTAGCATTTGGATCAGTGGACTCAGTAAATTGCCCTCCCCAATGTGAGTGGGCATCATCCAAACCACTGGAGGTGTGCAAAGAACAAAACTAGGAGGAGGGGGGAGTTCGACCCTCTTTTCCTATCTTGAGCTAACATCTCATCTCATCTTCTGCCTTCAGACTGGGATGTATACCTTCAACTCCTCTAGTTCCCAGCCTTGGGAGCCAGACTAGCTTCTACCACCAGTTTTCCTGGGTCTCCAGCTTTTCAATGGCCAATCACAAGACTTGTCAGCCTCCATATTCACATAAGCCAATGCCTCATAATAACTCTCCTTTTGTATATAGATTCTCCTACTGGTTCTGTTTCTCTGGAGAACCCTGACTTTCACACCACTCAACTAGAGGCAACATTCCTCAGCCTTTCTTACACCTAGAGGTACTCTTGTAACTAAATTCTGGCCAACTGGATGTAAATAAGCACTGATAGTGGCAGTTCTAGGTACACCTCTAAAGAGAAGCTGCTCACTCTTCACTTCCGCTGTCCCCTTCTCCCCCTCCTGTGGGCTGTATCTAACATGATGGAGAGGAACCAGTTCCTCTTGTATAAATGAGAAAATCACTTTAGAGGATGGCAAACCAATAAAATAAATGAAATCTGTGCTCCTGAAAACTGTCTTGGGGTGAGCCATCTCCCACAAAAATATACTTTCCATCTGGTTTAAGCCAGTCTAGTTTGCGAAGGTAAAAAGATACTCCAACTAACACAGTAGTAAATGTACACGCACTGAGCATGTGACACTGAAATGTGAAAACATACCATTATAGACACTTTTATCAGAATTCAAACACAAGTTCATAGTCAAAACCCACAAATCAACATTATGATATCTCCAAAATTCTGAGAAAGACACATAACCAAAGCAACGTTTGGCTCAGTTGCATTTTCTTGTTCACTAACCTCCAAAGTAAGAGCCGTCTGTCAGCTTCATTTCTTTACTGGATTTTGTGATGACACCAGCAACACCATGTTGAATGAAATACATTTTTTTACCCACAGCTCCTTCTCGTATGATATAATCTCCAGGTTGAAACACCTCAAATCTCAACTTGCTCAGCATGGCAGTCACAAAATTGGGATCCGCGTTAGCAAACAGAGGCATGGTAGCCACTAGCTTCCGACAGTTGAAGTTGACGATCTCCTAACGATGGCAAGGGCAGACAAATATGAAGACAGATATTAATCATAGCAGGAAGAAAAGCACATGCTTACATTAAAATCTACACACAGCTCAATATTGCAATTTAAGTTCAGAACCAAAGACACATAAATTCTAATAATCTGCATATCTCTTCAAAGCCAGAAATTGTTTTATTTTTGTGTTGGAACTTTGTATTCCCAGCACCTAGTGCAGTATAGCCATATATTAAACATTAAGTAAATGTGAATTAAGTATATATGTCTTACCTTTTATAACTTCCAATTCCTTTACTATACTTCATATAAAATTAGAACTCAGATGTGGAAGAGTTTTAGTCTCCCTTTTATCTCGTTTTATGAAGAAAAGAAGCCACACTACCTACCTCTTGTTAGTTATAATATTACTGCTTTTGTGCTCCATTGTGTTGAACAATCTAACTTGCACCTACTGACCAGAATTCTGAAACAAAGGCCCAGCTGCCAGACAAGCATTTTAATGTTTTTTTTCTTAATGTTATTCACATTAAAGTGAGGACAATGGGGTGTGCAAGAAAGGTTATACAAAGATGACTCTAATCTAACTATAATCTGTAATTGTAAATTCCATCTGTTTCTGGGCTAGATCAGAAAATCACTCTTTTTTAAGCCTTCTGGGCTTTATACTGGAGGGACCATATTTTCCTTTTCCTGACTTGTTTGTTTGTCTTATTTCTGGAACCAGGCCAATTCTGAATTAGACTTACACATTTGATTTCATTCTGTAGATGTGGTCCAGATTAGACATAGTGACATCTCTTTGGACCAAAATAGAGATATGGGGCCAACCGTTTTTTTTTTTTTTTTTAAGATTTTATTTATTTATTTGAGAGAGAGAGAAAGAGAGAAAACACGAGCACACAGGCGGGGGGGAGGGGCAGAGGGAGAAGCAGACTCTTGGCTGAGCAGGGAGCCTGACATGGGGCTGGAGCCCTATGTGGGGTTGGATCCCAGGACCTTGAGATCATAACCTGAGCCAAAGGCAGACGTTTAAACGACTGAACCACCCTGTTGACCCTGGGACCAACCATTTTTAATCTTGCAAGTTAGATATGTAAAGGGATAAATAGTAGGAACCTAAATTTTACCACAATGCCATTTCTCAAAAATTTCTTCTCCAATGAGCCCCAAAGGAAAAAGGTTAACCCTGAATTTGTGATCTCTTTTAAGAGACATAGATACTGAAGGAAATCCTGCTAAAACGTGGGAAAAGGGGCGCCTGGGTGCCTCAGTCGTTAAGCGTCTGCCTTAGGCTCAGGTCATGATCCCAGGGTCCTGGGATAGAGGCCCACATCGGGCTCCCTGCTCAGCGGGAAGCCTGCTTCTCCCTCTCCCACTGCCCCTGCTTGTGTTCCTGCTCTTCCTATCTCTCTCTCTGTCACATAAATAAATAAAATCTTAAAAAAAAAAAAAAGGTGGGAAAAGGGCAAAAAAAAATTGGAGGTATTAACAAAAGCTGAGATCTGAATTCTTGTTTGGGAAAATATGTTATATAAACTAACAGATTCTAAGACTGAGGAAAAAAATTTCCTCAATCTTGCTTCATGAAATGACCTGACCTTATTTTGGAATAGGTAAGAAAATTCCAGCTGATACAGGGGGCACAAAATTTGGGGTCCACCATGGAAAAGAAGGTATTTCATCTTTAACAATTTCTTGTCAGTTCAGCAGAGCAAAGAGTCTCTAATGGTGGGGCTTCACGGAGGATGGTAAAATATTTAAAAATCAGCTGTAATAAGCAAAAAGTGAACATAGCAACAAAAACAAGAGAAAGATACCTTGTGTAGCATCATCCAAGCCCAAATAATGTTCAGCTGACTCCATGGGTGGCTGTACTGAGGACAACTTGTGGTTAATTGTAACTGGTGCTGAAGAGCAGTGGTGGGGATGGGACTACAGTAAGGTTCTGCGTGTAGTACGTGCTCAGTAAATATGCATGCAGGTAGAGAAGGTGGAAGAAAGGAGAAAGGGAAGAAGGGAGGGAAGGAAAGAAGGAAGATGGAGTTTCAGCAGTGGGAAAAAGTGCTCACAAAGACGAGGTTTTTTTCCCCATTGGGAGATATTTACTTAAATCTGCTAGAAAGCTTTCTAAAGCAAACAGCTTGAGAAACAAGTCTCTGGTATATAAAAATGTGTTTTTTATTATTCAAAATCCTTCTATACAAAAACTTCATGAAGATAAAAGGTGAACCGCTCAAGGTTCATGAGTTGAAAGAAGACAGAGAGAGGTCATTAAAAGGACCAGATTGATTGTTTGAGTTAATGATTTCACATGTAAAATGGCATGGAAGAATACTGTGGAGGAAAATGAACTTAAGTCAGATTGCAGAGAAAATAAGAATTTTCAAAGAAAAATAATAAAATAGAGAATTCTTTTATCTGTGTTACTGGATTCAAACACACATTTTTTTTCTCTTCATTGTTCTCTTACCCTTTATTTTAGAAAATAATTAGAAGTATATTTTATAAACAATTTAGCTGTTCTTTATTTATATGAATAACTTTTTCTATGATGCATTGCATATTCAGGTATACCTATTGTAACTACCTTGATTATAACACCACAGGGATAATTTCATATTATTGTTATGGCTTAAAGGAATCCATTAATTTTCTCTCTCTCTGTGGAACTTTTACCTCCAATGTGACGACTACCAGATTGAAACTATAAATTCTAACAAGCATTTGATAAGAAAAAATGTAATTATTTGCATTTAAAAGCTCTCTCTCTTCCCATTAAATTGGCTTGCTTTGAGAGTATATAGTTTAATAGAAACAATCATGTGAGTCTAGAAATGAAGCAAAACTTTTAAAAGCTCTTTTCCATCAATCACATTTCTTTATAGCACATTTTCTTAGAGAACATATTTAATTAAGTTATTAATATCTCTCTATATGTAAAACAAAACTTTTAAAGTTCCTCCTCCATCAATCACAGTTCCTTATAGCACACTGACTTAACTATGACACACAGTTAAGTTATTAATATCTCTAATTTCCATCCAGATTCTTTATGGCAGTTGTTACAATGAACTATTCTAGCAATAGGTCTGGCCTGAATTAGGAGTATTGACCATATGCATTAAATTGAGGAGTGCTCCATTCCTAAGGGAATCAGACATGGCCCTGACCTTTATAAGGTACTCCAAATTACCAAGCTTACTGTCAACACTTAAAAAAATGTAATTTTTTCTTCCTGGAGCACCTTGTAGTAACAGAAAGTATAGAAGTGCTAAAAAACAAACAATCAAATACAAACATAAAAAAAAAAAAATCCCACAATGATGAGTGTATTTCAAAGAGGGCCAAATGAAAGAGCTACCAATAGCTAAAGCTTTAACAATTGGTGTAACAAAGTAAATAATGTAGTGTTAGATTAATCCCAAAGTATAAAATAAATAATCATGAGACCATATTTATATGATTAAACAACTGAGTAAATTAAAAAGCAGGGGAAAATAGACAAATCTGTTCAAATTCCAAATAAACTTCTCTCTACTAAATAAAAGCATAATACAACAACCAACACCGAAGAACCCTGAATTTGATCTTACTTTGATGTGTCAGTTTATTTCAAATATGAAAGTCTTTCCTTTTCAGCGGACCTTCATCTTGTTTTGCTAAAGTATGACAGAATTATTTACGTTGTTTGGTCAAAGACTAGAGGATATTTTTTAAAGTATCATACAGAGTAAAGTGCACAAATCTTAAGTGAATTTTTCAAATGTATAACCACACCCTCTTTATCCATTTATCCATCGTCAGTGGACACTTGGGCTACTTCTATACTTTGGCTATTGTAGATTATGCTGCAATAAACATCAGGGTGCATGTATCCCTTTGAATTAGTGTTTTTGTATTCTTTGGGTAAATACCCCATAGCGCAACTGCTGGATCATAAGGCAGTGCTATTTTTAACTTTTTGAGAAACCTCTGTACTGTTTCTACAATGGCTACACTCGCACTGATTTCTCTTGAATGTTTATACCTTATATTGGAATTGCTGGGTGATAAGGTAAACTTATATTTAATTTTAGTAGATACTAGCAAAAGTTTTCTAAAATGATTGTATTATTTTTCTCACATACCAGCAATATATAAGTTCCAGTTATCCTACATCCATAGTAAAATTTGATGTTATCATTCTTTGATTTTAGCTATTAGTAGGTATGCAGAGATATCATTATTTTTAAAAATTTTCTCATTGTAGTTTTTTTTTTTAAAGATTTTATTTATTTATTTGACAGAGAGAGAGATAGCGAGAGCAGGAACACAAGCAGGGGCAGTGGGAGAGGGAGAAGCAGGCTTCCCCCCGAGCAGGGAGCCCGATGCAGGGCTCAATCCCAGGACTTGGGATCATGACCTGAGCTGAAGGCAGACGCTTAACGACTGAGCCACCCAGGTGCCCCTCATTGTAGTTTTATCTTACATTTCCCCAATGATTAATGTTGTTATGCACATTTTAATAGGCTTACTGATCAGATGAATGTCCTGTTTGGTGAACTGACCAGTCAAGTTTTCCTCACTTTTTTTCTGTTGTTGGAGTTCTTTTTATAGTCTTGACATGAGTTCTTTGTTGGGATATACATTGTAAATGTCTTCTCCCCATCTGTGACTTGCCTTTTCAATCTCAGGGTTATCTTGTTTTATTTTTTTGGTTTAATTTTATGACAATCAGGAAAATGGGATTTGATATATATATATAGAGAGAGAGAGAGAGAGAGAGAGAACTTCACAAAGGATTTTTTATTAATTTTTTTAAAGATTATTTATTTATTTGAGAGAGAGAGAGAGCACATGAGCTGGTGGAAGGGTAGAGGGACAAGCAGAGTCCCCGCTGAGCATGGAGCCCAATGGGGCTCAATCCCAGGACCCTGAGATCATGACCTGAGCCGAAGGCAGATGCCTAACCAACTGAGCCACCCAGGTGCCCCACAGAGGATTTATTTTAACCATAAATCAGTATTTAGGAATCATGCAAACTCTGAGACCCTGGGAAAGCTTAAGCAATATTTTTTTTTGGTTATTATTAAAAAGAATAGTAATATTTTAAGGCTCCTTGAAGCACTACAATTCTTTACTGATAACTTAAGTATCATTGGGGAAAGTTCCATTTTGTAAAACACTTAGTTCTCCTCCATTCTACATTATTTTATTCTACACAGTATAGTTCTAAAATGTTTTAGGCATGGTAGCTATAAATATAATTACCATCATTACAATAATGAATCATGGAGTATCTTAACAAAACAGAGCTGCTGTTACATTGCTAAATTCCTACACCCAACACACCCTGTATTTTTAGACTTTGCAGAACACACAGACCTTCCTTCTAAGAACTTATATTAGACATTCCAATGGCAACCAGACATATAGACTTCTATACTAACATCAAACACAAATAAATAAATATGTCAAATCTATATCAACTGATACTTTATCACCTAGACCATCCTGTAAGAGTGCTGCTGATGTTGCCCTATTCCTCCTCTCCGCCCAGTTCAGTAACCTGGACTGGAGAGAATTAGAGTAAGTGGATGTGTTAGGGTTTTGTCTTTTTTTTTTTTTAAAGGCAGGGATAATTTTAAGAATGAACATAATAAAAATAAGAGACAATATTTTTTTATATTCTTTCTGGTATCTAGGTATTGCTTTAAATGTTTTATAAGTATTAATTTATTTTACAACTGCAAAAATCCTATACCTTAAGTATTATTACTACCCCATTTTATAGAAGATACTGAATAATCTGCCAAAGACCACATGCTTGCAAGAGGAAGAACCATGGTTTGCTGGGTAACCCAGCTCTCTAACTTAGGGTTTTGATGGATTCTAAGAAGCCATCTTACTTTTGCACATATCTGGAATTACGACAAACCCTAAAGATTTTTGTGTTAACCATAAATTTGTTCTTTTGAAATTTATACATTTAGAGAGTCTGACATGAATATTTGTTGACTGTGGGGTAGCAAACTGATAGCAATGAACTTGGCTGTTTTTATTTTACCCACAACAATTATTTTTAAAAATCTGAATCTGAATGCCTTTATTTTTTGGAAAATAAAAGAAACTATTCAGGATTGTTCCATGGGTCCTTGCTCTCATCATGGCTCTCATGTAGACAGCATCAATTAAAAATTAAAAAAACTAAAAATTAAACTAATTAAAAAAAGGCTTCAGTGACCTGCCAAAGATGACATTCTCCTCCCTGTTACTTTTCAGAGGAAGACGATAATCTTGTGGACATATTTATGGTACTTTACTAAAATACAGTTTACAAGGCTCAAATTCTGTTTTAAAAGAATCTGGAGCTACATCTCCAAGGGATATGACTCAAAATCTCTACTTTTAATAACACACTCAAAGTTATAAGCAATCAGGTTTTGAAACCATGGTTCCTAAAATAAAGAAGTATCTGAAAGTTTACACCTAGTTGAGGGAAGAGAATGCACATGTATATATTCAGTATAAAATAATTGTAAGTTGTAAAATAAATATGGGTTAGTCTCTCTCTCTCCCTCTGTGTGTGTGTGCACACGCACGTTCAATCCCTGATTCCAAAACTACATGGCTCTGTGCCCATAGAAAGTGACTCAGATTCTTCAAATCTTAATCTTCCCATCTGTAAAATGGAGATAACACTAGCAATTCTATCATAGATTATGATAATTAAATTAACACAAGTAAAGCATTTAATGAATTTCACTCAATGTTATCTGTTTTAACCACTGTAATTTATAGCTATACTATAAAACAGTATTGATTAAGATCAAATGAATTGTATAGACCATATTCCATATTTTCAAAGAAACAAATGCTTCAAGGTAATTTGGGAAAAGAATACTGAGTCAGGTAAAAAAAAAAAAAGGGTGGGGATTGTTTGTTAAAAACCAAAGTTAAGGTGAGTGCAGAGTATCCGAAAAAGAAAATGATAAGATATTCTTAGGGCAGAGTCAATGAAATTCCCTTGTGGCTAAAGTCAAGGAATAAAATAAAGGATTCTTAGAATAAAGCTGCTCTATTGATATAATAAATTTGGAAGGTGAATTGTACATACACATTCCATTATTTTTTTAAGAAAGGAAACACATGAGGCAATTTAAAAACAATTTCCCTCAGCATTCCTAACAGGCTTGTATTGATCTGGTGGCTTGCCTTCTAAATTGCAAGATGGTTGACTGCATGTGTGAGAAAATTGGCCAACACAGGCATATCTTTTTTTTTTTTTAATTTTATTATGGTAGGTTAGTCACCATACAATACATCATTGGTTTTTGATGTGGTGATCCACGATCCATTGTTTTCGTATAACACCCAGTGCTCCATGCAGTACGTGCCCTCCTTAATACCCATCGCTGGGCTAACCAATCCCCCCTCCACCCTTCCCTCTAAAACTCTGTTTGTTTCTCATAGTCCATAGTCTCTCATGGTTCATCTCTCCCTCCAATTCCCCCCTCCATTTTTCCCTTCCTTCTCCTAATGTCCTCCATGCTATTCCTTATGTTCCACAAATAAGTGAAACCATACGATAATTGACTTTCTCTGCTTGACTTATTTCACTTAGCATAATCTCCTCCAGTCCCATCCATGTTGATGTAAAAGTTGGGTATTCATCCTTTCTGATGGCTGAGTAATATTCTATTGTATATATGGACCACATCTTCTTTATCCATTCATCGGTTGAAGGGCATCTCGGCTCTTTCCACAGTTTGGCTATTGCGGACATTGTTGCTATGAACATTGGGGTTCATATGGCCCTTCTTTTCACTACATCTCCACACAGGCATATCTTAATGCTTAAAAGTGTTCTAAGCATTTGTCCAAACACTGGCTAACAAGTTAGGTACTGCTTCAATTTCTTAAACTGAAAGCATTTCCCTTGATTTCTATGTCTTATTGGGAAGATTTAAGATAATCTATTTCTCTAGTTGAGATAATCTGTCTTATTTTTTAAAGAAAGCGTTTTTTGCAACTCCTAAATAATTTGAATATCAAAAACTATGTAATAACAAAGCTAAGGAATATTTACCTTTAATATTTATATTAGGAAAGTTAAAGTGTTTAGAAATAGAAAAAGGAGGATTACTGAATTAATATGGAATGCCTCAATTTTAGTCTATTGTAGTTTTCCATTTTGTTAAAGAAGAAAGTAATCAAGTATTTTTGTATTAGCAGAGGTGCATTTAAAAAAATCTTTGAAAAAAATGAACATACACACATCTCTTAAAATATATAAAAGAAAAAAATTTCTGTATTCTCATCACCTTAGTAAGTGTTTTAATATGTTTATATATTCCCTTGAGATAAACTTTTATTCACCTTAATATATTTGTAATGATACTATACATTCAACATTTGTTTCTTTGTTCCACATCTTTATAATATAAAATATTTCCCATTTTGAGACATGGTCCTCATTGCTATTCTTTTTAATGGCCACATGATATTCCATTTTGTGTTAGTCATAGTTATATTAAGAAAAGCCCAATAGAGATACAGAGAAATAGTCTGCAATAGCCTCTTTAATATTGACATTTTTCACCATTACTTATTTTGAAACCCAGCTATTTCATTAGTTGCTAGATTAATAGTCTGTTAAGATTATGTTAAAGGTAATTAGCCTAAAATCTCTGCATATACAAATGGCCAATTATGATGAAGTGGCTTAAATGAAATCTGCCTGCATGTAAAGGATTAATCAGAACAAGATGAATTTTGAAATGGACAGATTCAAACATTTTAATGTTTTTTGTTGTTACAGTTCTCATATGCATCTAATTTGGTCTTGAGGTATTAAATCACATTTAAGCCTTACAATATGAATGCAAATGAAGTTTGAAATTAATTTAGTCTTAGCATCGTCCCATTGATTTGCCTTCCTAGAACATAAGAACATATTGTTCCATTAGGTACCAGGCAGAATGATAGCAAGTGACAGAAAATTCAGTTAACATTCACTTAAATTTGATTATGAAGCAAAGAAAAAGAGGTAGAAACAGACCAAACAAACCTATATTAAGGAACTGTATACTGACAACACGCATGTTCATTGGAGACTCTGTATCTCAGCCCTACTGTGTGGTATCCCAGGCTGAAGCCCTGTACAGATTTGTATAAACTCCAACAGAATGCAGCTCCATTGGCCTACAAGCTGTAACCAAGTTGTAAGAATAATTTGCAGAGTAAGTGTTAAGCCTATCTGACATGGTAAACATAGACTGATCTGAATTGTCAAATACAGAAAGTAAAGCAGACTGGTGTCCAGAAATATGCTGAACTAAAAAATATTATTAAAACAGAACCAGCAGATAGTAGTGTGAATTAGAAGACAATCTCAAGAGAAGGTGCTTGGTGCTAGAGAATTTGATAAGAACCTATATTTGAGAATTTAAAATACAATCCACATAAATTCATTTTCATCATTAACAGTCAGTAATAGAAATAATCTGTGTATAATAGCATATGTACATGTGCAAAGGACGTGAGGAAATCAGGCCAGCCCTAAAACCAGGCAGGCATCCTAAGATGCATTAAACATTCATTTATATACCACGTTAGTTAGACTTGCATGGAGCACTGCATGCGTTGGCAAGTGTTTTAGGCTGAATTGTATCCTCCCCAAATGCATATGCTGAAGCCCTAATTCCCAGTATCTTGCAATGTGATCCTACTTGGAAAGAGGGTCTGTACAGAGGAAACCAAGTTAAAATGAATTCATTAGGGTGGGCCCTAATCCAATCTTACTGGTGTCCTTATGAGGAGAGGAAACAGATACTCAGCATATGTTAGCACAGAGAAAAGACCATGAGAGGACAGAGGGAGAGGGTGGACAACTGTAGGCCAAGAAGAGAGGTCTCAGAAGACTCCAAATCTGCTGACACCTTGATCTTGAACTTGCAGCCTCCAGAAGAGTGAAAAAAAACATTTCTGTTTAAGCTATGCGGTCTGGTGTATTTTATTATGGCAACCCTGGCAAACTTACAGAGCAAGTTAGGCCGGTAAAGTGTGGCAGGAAGGAGGAAGCTGCTCCCTTCTGAATATCTGCCAAGACACAGCAGAACCTCAGCTCCCAAAGTGAGGGAGTGGGCAGTGGCAAGATACATACATGGTCCAGTTAGGATCACTCGGAAGTGACATGGAACACAACCCACATACTTTAACAACTTCTGAGCTCTTTGGTCTGGGGAGAAATAAACCCCCAAAGATATTCAGTTATATGGAGAAAGGATTTTGTTTTATTTTTGTATTGAGTTTGAAGCATCTTGGGCCTTCAGGTGACAAGTGCAGGTGGCAGGTGGAAATGGCTCTAAAGATCCAAACTAGAGATATAGGATTTGTTATTTTATAAGATTAATTTTAAAAAATTTCATATAACAATTTTATAGTATCAACTATTACTAAGTGTGCAGTTTGCAAATATGTTCACAATGCTGTGTGACCACCACCGCATCTAACTCTTCCATCATTCCCAATAAAAACTCTGGAAACCATTAAACAATAATCCCCCCTTCTCCCTCCCCTCAATCCCTGGTGACTTCTATTTTACTTTCTGTTGCTATGAATTTGTCTATTCCAGGGACCTCATATAAGTGGAATTATATAGTATTGCCTAGGACTAATTTTTGAAGCCCTAGAAAGAAACAATGTCACTAGAGAAACCTTGTTGGGGAGGAAGGAGGGAAGTAATGAACAATGTTAGGAAAAATCAAGGAAAAGGTCCAGTGGTCTGGCTCTCTCTCATTATAATAATGCATATTATCTTCCCCACTCCCCTTTCCTGATATCCCTTCCACATCCTCACCAGCACTTATTATAGCTTGACTTTTTAATAATAGCCATTCTAACAGATGTGAAGTGATATCTCATTGTGGCTTTAATTTACATTTCCCTGATGACTGATGATGTTGCACATCCTTCCACATACCTGTTGGGCATTGAAGTGAAAAAAAATATCTATTCACATCCTTTGCCTACTTTTTAATTGGACTACTTATTTTCTTGCTCTTGAGTCATTTGAGTCCCTTGTATATTTTGGATATTAACATCTTATCAGATGGGTGGTCTGCACAGACTTCCTCCCATTCTATAGGTTATCTTTCATTTTGTTGATTGTGTCTCTTGCTGTGCAGAAGCTTTTTGGTTTCATGTAGTCCCACTTATTTATGTTTGCTTTTGTCACTCATGTTTTAGGTGTCACATCCAAAAAAATCACTGCCAAGATCAACATCAAGAAGCTTTTTCTCTGTGTTTTCTTCTGGGAGTTTTACGATTTCAAGCTGTGCATGTAAGTCTCCAATCCATTTAGAATTTCAGTATGTAGTGTCAGCTTTGCTCTGGCAATTAACTATATGTGAACTTTTTACATTTCTTGTATTTTTAGTAACGTACTTTAACTTTTTTTCATAGTTTATTTTTTTTGCATGTATTTCTATCTTGTCTCTTACAAACATATGGTAGGCACTTTGAGACTAAAACCATATTTTACAATTTACCTTCCCATCATGCTTGGATCAATGTTTTGCACACATTAAGAAATTGATAAATGTTTTTTGTCTATTTGTTTTCTAGAAACCAGGGATGCAAGGGAAAATACACCAAAAGAGAGAAAAAGACTCAATTTCTTTGTTTGGCAATGTGACCATGACCAGGCCACTTAGTCTTTCTAGCCTTTTGTTACTGTGCCTGTTACATGAATATCTGATAATTTATAAGATCCCTGTATAAAGTTACAATTCTATGATTCTAGCCTGTTTTAGTTAATCTTTTTTTTTTTTTAAAGATTTTATTTATTTATTTGAGAGAGAGAGAATGAGAGACAGAGAGCACGAGAGGGAAGAGGGTCAGAGGGAGAAGCAGACCTCCCGCTGAGCAGGGAGCCCGACGTGGGACTCGATCCCAGGACTCCAGGATCATGACCTGAGCCGAAGGCAGTTGCTTAACCAACTGAGCCACCCAGGCGCCCCTGTTTTAGTTAATCTTAACTAAACACATTTTAGAGGGTATTTTAAAAATCAACAAGTATGTACTTCAAAAAAAATGATTCAGAACTGCACAAGTAAATATGTATGCAAATTATGCTTTCTTCCCTAACAGTCTATTCAACAAATTAAAGGTCAGAAGGACAGTATTATACTCTCAGCCTGATTCATGTTCTGTGAAAATGAAATATACTGACGTCCTATATTATACTGGGACACATGATCTGTACCTATTTTCAGCCCATGGCTCTTCACACTCCATTGTTTAAAAATAGATCAGTTCTGAACTTTGGAGACAGGCTCAGAAGGGTATTAACCTCTTTCTCGACAGTTAAGTTTGCCATTTTGCTCTAATCGAATAAGTATAAATCTGATCATGTTAAAAATAGACCTTCTTACTTGGTACACATTCCAACAGGCTCTCATAAACAGAGGGGTATAGTTCACAGAATTTTTCTAATTAATTTTTTAGTTTTAAATACACTGCCTGCTTTTGCTAAAGCATTCATCAGTATCAATGATCCTAACATTTTAATGCCAAATTTTGATGCTAAGACATTGTCTCCAGAAAGCTGCCTGTTAAAATGAAGGAAGAACTGATCAGCAGATTGTTTGAATACATTCCAGAAGAAATGAGACATATGATAAGTTTGGACTTGTTGTCTCTCCTGTGTTTGGCCTAACACCCTCTGAACGACCCTCTCGTGGCACTTACATACAGTTATAATTGATCACTTAAATTTTTGTCTCTAAGCTACTTGAGCCATGAGAGCTGGGGCTGTATCTTATTCTTCATTGAATCAGAGTAATACCAAAAGTTAAATTTTACTGAGCACTTACTGTGTGCCAGATGCATTTCTAATTTTTTATACTTTTTGCTCATTTAATCTTTATAACATCTCTATGAGGTAGTTATTGATCATCATCCACATTCAAAAATGAGGAAAGTGGAATACATACAAGTTACTAAATGGCCCAAGGTCATACATACAGTAAGTTGTGGAGCTGGATTTAAATGGGGCTGGTGGAACCAGGGCCATGCACTTACCCATGATCCTGCATAGCCCCTCCATAGTAGCTTCTCATTCATTGTTTGTTGCACAACTGAAGGCATACATATGACTATTAATGGCACTGAGAGTGTCATAAAAGGGATTTAAACCGAATAGTTTAAAACAATAAAACTGGATCCTTCTGAGCAGCTGTGGGAGAATAGGAGCTTATTTTAAGTGAAAGGAAGGAGAAGAAAGAAAATCTTTTTCTAGGCAGAGCCAGGTCAAATAACAACTGGAGGGTGCGGAGGTTTCTAGAGATTAAGCTGGGCTTTGCAGACTAGATACAGCCACAGAGGAACTAGAGATTGAAGATTATAGAAAATGAATACATACATCATAAAATAACAGCTTTAATTCACAATGCCAAGTTTCTGAGCATCATCTTAAAGATTTTCTCAGAATATTACAGGTGTTCTGGTCCAAGTATTTTAGTTCACAGTGAAATGAAGATAATTTTTTAAGATGACTTTACAATCACTTCTCAGAATGTTGGCAATTCTAGTGGAGCCAGTGTTTAGGTCATATGGCCTAACCTGAGGACGGACATACAACTTCATCTGCCGCTCTGAATCTTCTCCATCCTGAGGTGGCTCACTACTTCAGTTTGGACAGGGAGACCAGCAACATTTCTTCCATGAGCCACCGACAATACTCTGGGAAGACTTGGTATAGAATATAAAAATAAGTATTTTTTGTCTATTCCATTGATGTTACTGGGTTATAGAAATCGGACAGAGTATCTATTTACCTTCTATAATGGTACTCTATTGAAATATCCCCTTCTCTGGGGTACCTGGGTGGCCCAGTCGGTTAAGTGTCTGCCTTCGGCTCAGGTCATGATCCCAGGGTCCTGGGATCGAGCCCCATGTAGGGTTCCCTGCTCATGGGGAGCCTGCTTCTCCCTCTCCTCCCCACTCATGCTTTATCTCATGATCTTTCTCTCTCTCTCTCTCTCTCAAGTAAATAAATAAAATCTTAAAAAAAAAATCCCCTTCTCTCTTCCTGACTGTACTAAATCACTAATGCAAATATCTAAAGAAAGTTAAAAAGAAAATAAAAACCAACCACAAGTAAAATAGAACATGCTGGCTTATAGTATATACATAAAAATCAAAATCACAGAGGAATCTAGAGATGCCAGCATCCTTTTGTTATACATGAGAAACCACATTTTCCATAGTATAATCAAAAGTGATACTAAGAATATTCTGTGGCCGGAGTACTTCATAGTTCTGGGCATCACTTTTTATCTACATGAACACCACTGTTTTGTTGATAAAATACTCTCTTTGAGCTCTAACAATCAATGATTCCTTGAGATGATTTGCAAAGTATGACATCCAAACCTTCTTTGCATTTGTTTATCCAATAAGTAATTATCAAATGTGTACTAAGGACTGAAGTTATGGTGGAAATCAAGAAAGACAAAGTCCTTGCCTTCTTGGATCCAAGACAACAGAGTGGTATGTACACAACAAAAAGGCTTATGTGATGGAGAAGGACTTCAAGAGAACTCATTTAGATAAACTTCTCAGGAAGGCCTCTTTGAGGAGGTACCATTTTTATGAAACAAGAACAATAAGAATGAACCAGATATTTGTTAAAGGCATTTCAGTAATTTGTCTCCAACATATGAAAAGATAAATCACCTAATTTATGCCACAGAAATGGAAATAGAAGAGTGCACTCAATGAAGTAGTGTTTTTGTAGTATCCACTAACAGAATTAATTTGCATACATGCGATATGAGATTTTTGTAAGAGCTTTAAAAAATCATTCAAGTGATATTCTTTCTGCCACTTTACATCTTTGAGAGTCTTCATATTTAAAAGTATTCAGACACATTGAAGAAAAAGCTGGGATATAAAATGGATAAAACATAATATGGGTTTAATTGATTATGAATATAGGATAATTTTCACATTCCTTAACATTGCATTTTATATTTTTAAGCAATAGGTCTTTTGCATATGTTCTTGAGAGTCTGAAGGTTTGACTTACCTTTCACTTCTATACATTCCTGAGTACCTAGACTTGTGTTAGCAGAAATCACTGTTCTTTAGTATACATTAGCATCTCAAATTAGGCTACATATTTTCATAAAAATAAGCCTTCTGCACAATGAAGTATTTTAAGTTAAAAGTCTTGTTGCAATATAAAATAGTGGTTGACTCAACATTGAACATATGATTAGCAATTATACACTGCATGTATATGTGTATACCATGCAAATCTTATATTTTTACCTTCTGTCACAAAATACATAACAAATAATCCAGCTTTCCTCTTCTGAGTATTCTACTTTCACTCATTTGACATATATGATATCAGTCATTCAATGTCTTCTATGTGCCAGGCACTTTCTAGACGCTAGGAGCACAACAGTGACCAAAATATGCCTTTGCCCAAGTTGATGCCTTAATGTCTAAGTTAAAAAGATTTCTTGTAATCTACCACTATGACTTTAATACAGTAAGTACATAATAGTCCAATTTAATAGGGAGCAAGATGTAATTTCTCATTGTTCTTATTGAACTTTTCTTCAGAAAACGTGTCTGGCTTTTTTAGGTTCAAGTTTTAGTTAAATAATGACTCCTGTTATCTCTCTGCTATATGTCTCCTTACTTTCTTATCCTACTCATCTTGTTTCCTTTCTAATAAAGTCTTAACTCAGTATAACATTAAATGTAGGCTTTTGCATGATTCTGATGCCAGATGAGCAAAAGCTGAAAAGCAGGGAACAAATGAAGAACATGATTTTCACCTTTTAAGGTGTTAAGTGTCTGAGCATTTAATGAATCCACTTATAAGATCTCTAATTTTATTAAGTAGTCACAACTCTTAGTCTTTTTTTCATTCATAATTCTGTTACAGGCTGTTCACTCAGTAAATACTTAGTGAGTTCCTACTATAACTGGTCAATAAAGATATAAAGATTAAGGCATCATCTCTAGCCTCAAGAAGCTCATAGTCTTAGAAAAGACAAACAATAAACTGACAAGTGATAAATACAATGTGAGAGACAGAGTGGTCAGGGAAAATTTATGAGGAAGTTCATGTGTAGTAAGAGTGCTTACTGGGAAGTGGAATATAAGCTTAGTCGAAAGGAGTGAAGATAGAGCAGCATGAGGAAAAGCAATGAGGCAATCAACAGCACTTTTCGTTTCCCCAGAAAATTATGAACAATTCCCTGTTGATGAAGTATTAATAGAAAAAAGTAAAGATTAAGGCAGAGCATGGAGTGTCTCATATGCATTGTCAAGAAAATTGGACTTTTTCCTGTAGGGGATGGGAGATCATGAGCAGGTTCTAGGAAGAAGAGAGGAGAATCGTCAAACTCGTGTTTTCTATCAATCTGTGTGATGGTATGCATTTGAGCTAACTGAGATCAAAGGCAGGGAGAACAGTTGTGAGAGCACTTCAGATGTTGAATTAAAAGATGCTGAGACCCTGAATTATGGTATTTGAAAATTTGAGGAAAAACATTGGTCATAATTTAGTGACTGAATAGTTGTAGGAAAGAAGGAAATTGGACATATGGTCTCATATGGCTGTGGATGGGTGTAGGGGGTAAAAATGAAAAGTGCATTTTTTCCAATGAAGATCAGAGTTAAGTTAATGTGTGGCAAGAGAAAGGGTAGTTAATAAAATACACACGATTAAGAAGATGTTCTTGTTATCCCGATTTTATACTACACTGTGCATTTTCAGCCCAGAGGAATGCTTCTCATTTAAGCATGCAACTTTAGGGCTTTTACACTCATTTTTATCCTGGCTTTCTCTATTCCCCCAATGACATTTTATGCTGGAATCCTAAAATTGCTGTGTTTCTTTTTTTTTTTTTTTAAGATTTTATTTATTTATTTGACAGAAACAGAGAGTGAGCACAAGCAGGGGGAGTGGGAGAGGGAGAGGGAGAAGCAGGCTTCCTAGCAAGGAGCCTGATGCAGGCTCAATCCCAGGGTCCTGGGATCATGACCTGAGCTGAAGGCAGACGCTTAACCAACTGAGCCACCCAGGTGACCCTTTCCTGTTTCTTTGAAATATATCCTTAGTTTGATAGTGTCTTCCTGTCTTTTGATTTGGTCTTAATATCTGATACTGTCTCTTGGATTATATTTGTCTCCCTGCTATGGCCTCTCCTGTCCTGTCTTTGAACCGCTCTGGGCCCTTGAGAACCCAGCCTGGTTCCAGTGTCCTGACCTTCTGCCTTTCGGTGAAGGGGATTTGGATTTTTTTATTTATTATTATAATAATTATTATTATTATTATTTTAAAAAGGGAGAAAGTAGGAGAGAGAGGGGTAGAGAGAGAGAGACTCTTAAGCAGGCTCCACACTCAGCACAGAGCCCAAAGCAGGGCTTGATCTCACAACCCTGAGGTCACGACCGAAGCCAAAGTCAAGAGTCCTATGCTTAGTGGACTGAGACACCCATGCGCCCTAGGGGATTTAGATTTAAAACAAATTCTGTAATCCAACAAAGAGATAAAGCAAAGCATATTGATAGATTAAAAAAAAAAAACCCATTATTTTATTTTTAAAAATACAACAAAAAATGAAGTTTGAATTGTGGTTCCCAAAGCAAAATAAATAAATAAATAAATAAATAAATGATATTCTTATTTGAGGTGTTTGTAAAGAAAATAAGCTAATCAACAGCAGATTTTTAGCTCCTTTATTGACAAACTCTTAACTGATAGTTTAAGGCTCAAAAAAATTACGAATACCTTTTAGGGGATGCAAAAGCTTAGGAATGGTTATAAATGGTAAAGACATTAGTTGCAATGAAAATATTTATTGAGCATTTAATATATGCTACATGTACTAGGAATTTCAAGAAAAATTTAAACTATAAATGAGCCTTTGCTTTTGAGGAACTTTCAAGACAAAAGTGGAGAAAACAAATATGAAACACTAATGATAACAGAGACGGAATAGATAAGGAGCACACATGAGTTGCTGACTCAGTGCATTAGGGGTCAGAGAAAAGAGAAATGAAATCTACCCTGGAAAATAAAAAAAATAGTTGTAAATAAAGAAATATTCGAACTAGATTTTGCTAACAGATGACAGACATTTCTGAAAAACATATGATGCAAGGTGAGAAATTATAATTGATTTTTGCAAAACAGCAAGTTGCACAGTTTGGCTCTAGGCCACTTTGGAACACGTAGAGCAGCAGGGAGAATAAAGCTGGAAATTTAGCTGAAATCAGAGCACAGAAGGGCTGGAATATGAGCCTAGGGAGGCTAAATTTGATTTAATTTTGTATGTAAAGAGTGAAAGTTTCTGAGCAGAGAAATGAGTAGCTCGTACATATGAAAAGAAAAAAAAAAAAGATTAATCTGGCAATGATGTTTTAAATGGTAGTTAGAGAAAACAGCCCAGAGGCTGGAAGGCAAACTAAGGAGACAGTTCCGATTGTCCACATGAGAAGATTAAGGTCAGAGCAACGGTGGTGGGCAAGGAAACAAGGGCGCAGGTGTGGGACGGACTGCCACAGTGAACTGATGGCATTTGGTGATTGACTGGACGGGCAGAGCAGAAAAAGATTAAAAGAAAAAAGACTATAATTTTACATTCCAAATGATTTGAGAGAATGACTAAAACATTTACTGAGAGACTTCAAAGGAAAAATGGTTTAGTAATGGAAGATAATGACTGTATTACATAGCTTACTATATATGGAGTCGGGAAAATCATGTAGATTTTAAGAAAACAGCGTTAATGGCAAGAACTTAAGAGTGCAATATTTACAGAATTAAGGTGCAAGAAGAAATAAATAAAAAAAAGAACAAATCCAGAAATGCAAAATGAAAAGCCTAAGGCTTAGTAATGGTTCAGTGCTAAGGAAGCCCAAAAAAGAGATTCAGGTTGTGTGTTTTGCTAACAGTTTAAAAGGACCACCAAGGGTTCAAAGACAAAGGCTTTTTGATGAGTAACAGATCATCGATAACTTTCAAGGAAACAACTACGGTAAAGAAGTGGAGATCAAACCACACATTGTAATGACTACACAGTAATCATTTGAGAAGGTTGGTAGTAAAAGAAAGAAGGGAAAGAAAAGCAGTGTGAGAAATATGAACAATCACACCAATATTCTTTTGGTCTAGGAGTGACCAGAACATTCCCCGGGGGCAGAGAGAAGCCTTCTAGGGAGGGATGGAAAGAAGCTCCAAGGCAAACAGGTGAGTACTGACGTTGAAGTGTTTTAATGAGGAGATAGGACAAAATGAATTACTTGCAACAGGTCAGGTTAGTCTGTAATCAGGGTCTAAGGTCTAATAAATAGGTGAAATGAACATGGGAAGAGAGGAGAAATCAAAACGAAGATAAACAGTTCAGTAAACATGAGAGGATAGAGTGCAAGATATAGACAATGAGGACACATGAAGGAACTCTTACAACCACAGATATCGAAGATAAAACCGTTCTGACAATCATGAGTATAAGAACAATTTTCCAGTACTTTTTTTTTTCAACAATTAAAAGTCTATATACGGGAGGACCTATGGGAGAATAAAGGTAAAAAAAGATGTGTTAACATTTAGTTCTGATTTTTCTTGAGTAGTATCATAACACGGGCTTGGAGATTTGCCATGAAAAGAGAAAATCGACCATGACCATGTACGATGGAGGTCAAGGACTCTAAATCTTACCTCTCTCAGAGGATCGTTGAGTTCACTGAGAATGTTTTCCTCGTCAAAGATTTTGCCTTGGTATCTGTGTTCATAGTAGTCGTGTATCTTCTGACGCATATCAGCTGGTAACTTATGGAATGACATGTATTGCTCCACTTGCTTATACTGCAAGGAAAGGAAAAAGGAAATTAGAAAACACTGTTAGGCTGTATGAGAAATCATCATGTTACCTTGTTGTGCTCAATTCAATAATATTTGAATAACAGTAACAAAAAGAAGAAATCCTTTGACGGGAAGGAACTAATGGACAAGGAGGTAACGTACCTACTCTATGTCACATACCCTGCGAGGGATTTATTTAGGTAAACATTTCCTGTAGAGAACTGAGATGTGGAGGGGCATGAAAGGAGTTCAGAGTGAATTTAAGGTGTCACCCCAGAAAAGCTCAGTGACGAGACAGGAAAAAAATGTGATGTTATTTTTTTGGAATCTTTTTTTAGCTGTGTTCTAGAAGAAGTATCATGTTATGTTTGGCCCCTCATCCAGATATAGAATCTCCTAGGTTTGGGTAGAACAAATGGTTTTATCTTAGACCTTTTAGCAAAAGATCAGACCTAATTAAAATTTGAATTTAGTGACAGAGAGCTTGGCAGCTGTTTCCAAGTCATAGATACTCAAGCAACACAGATGGCCTGAAAAGTGTGAGAATATGTCACCCTTCAATTTAGGACTTAAAGAGTATCAGGGTGAGACTAGATCCACATAATTTTATAGCCAAAAGTTAACTTAGATGTTTAAATTCATTTAACCAAGTAGTTCTTAAACTTAATTGTTGATAAAACTTGGGTTGAAGTTGACTTTGGGAATGCAGATTTTTCAGGCTTAACTCCAGAGATTGATTCCCTTGATGTATCTGTTTTTGTGAATTTACACATACACTGATACACACACACACATACGCAATTTGAAAATAAATCCCTGGTATTCAAAAAGGAACATAGATATTAGCTGGGAACTTATTAGAAGAGAATTTCAGGTTTTACTCCAGACCTATGAAATCAGAGTCTACATCTTAAAAAAAGATTCTCAGATGACCTATACACATTTAAGTTTGAGAAACATTCCCTTGAAGTTGCAAATGCAGGTAGTCATGAGACCATACTTTGAAACAATTAATTAGAGCCTCCCAAATGAGTTTCATTGCATAGATGATAAAATTGAATACAAATAAAAAAGTAGGTAATAAAACTGGATAAACATACTGGAATAAGATTCTTCCCTTAAAAAAACACATTTGCTGTGTTTTGGAGAACACATGGATATTTTTTTTTTTCCTCACATCTTTTCCTGATGACTTAGAGGTCTCCCAACTCCTTGTCCATAATTAGTGTATTTGTAATTGGTACTTGATAACACATACATCTAATCAGAAACAGCAACCTATTATATTTCTTCAACTTTTTGGACATACTTTCCTTTCACATAACATTCCTATTTTTAAGACATTCCCTTTTGGAGATTAGTATTCTTAAAGGAAATACAACTTTGTCATGAGACTTCTTTATTTGGTCACCAGACTGTCCCCCAAGTATTTAAAGCTTGCAGGCCTATATATATCTCTCTCTGAAGCAACTTGATTATGATTTAAGCATTTTATATTTAGACACCAATGCTTCCACTGTCACTTGTGTAAGTGGCTTCTAGCATGTACTTGAGAAGGATTGGTTAATTTTTCCTGAAGAGCTCAGAATCTGTATGCCTACCTAATCTTGGTAACCCACTTCTAGAGACCTGGGATTCAGTCTGCTTGACCCTCATGCAGCTGGTCCATAAGAAAGAAGTTTCAGTGACCTCTATAAGACTGCTGTGTAGGATAAAGTTGATTTGCAGCTGGACTGAAAAAGCTCTATCTTTATTTCTAGAGACATCCATGCATCTGATTTTTTTCTTTTAGCCAAAAAGAGGGCAGTGGGATATTTGATGTACTGTTTAGGGTCCGAGGCTCCACTGGGAACCCCAAGTTTAACTTTTGCACTAATGCTTTGCAGCTAGTCTATCTGGTTTGATTATTCTGGCTTGACTTTTTTTTTTTAATTTTTTTTTTTAAAGATTTTATTTATTTGCGAGAGAGAGAATGAGAGACAGAGAGCATGAGAGGGAGGAGGGTCAGAGGGAGAAGCAGACTCCCCGTCGAGCAGGGAGCCCGATGCGGGACTCGATCCCGGGACTCCAGGATCATGACCTGAGCCAAAGGCAGTCGCTTAACCAACTGAGCCACCCAGGCACCCCTGGCTTGACTATTTAAAGAGCTACTGAGAGCTTTGTTGCTGAGCTCCCCCCCAAACCAAGGCTCCTTGCACAGATTTTGGTGGATCAAGCCAGAAACTCAGCATGTTCCACATGCCTGAAGATTGAGCCCACGGGGAGCTCATGTTGGGGAAAGGTTCTTGGGCCTTTGATGCCATGGGTGCATTCTCTTTCTCCAAAGCCCTGTAATCCTTTGCCTTTAAACAAATGCCTCATACGAGTAAAGTCTGGTGAATCTTGTTAAATATTCAAACTTGGGAAAACAATAAAACAGCTTAAGAGCACAGGACTGCCACAGTTTTGACACTTACTGCATTGATGAAAGTCCTTTCAGTTCTGGACAAATAAAGGATTCAACTTTCTTCAGGACCAGTAGGGGTCAAGTAATCTCTGTTTACTCTTCTCAAAAAACTGCTTGCCCAAACATTGCTTCGATTGGTGAGAATCTTTAACCTTAGCCAGGGTACTAAGCTCTAGATTTCTCTGTTTTTTGCATGCATTTCAGTGGGCATGGGAGGCAGCCTTAGAAGTTAGTAGTATTTCAATTCATTTTTACAAAATTTGTGCCTATTTGCAAGGGCCTACTCATCTAGAGAAACAAATAATCTGCTCAATGTCTATCTTGAATTAGAAAACTAATCCTTGATCAGCTAAATACAAATGTTACACATAAAGTTATTTTATTTTTATGGAAAGTTAGGATTGGTGGAATGTAGTTATTTTTCCTCATATGAATCATTTAATCCCTTTATACTTGAGTTTACTAATCTACAATAAGAGAGTGTTTCACCAAATGATCTTCTTTGTTCTTTCAGACAAAGTTCTATGAATATTTCTTGTCATTTAATCATACTGAGTTCAATTTGATTTTTGAACCCGTATTACATATTTTAAACATTAATCCATTTATAGTAATTATTGATCTACCAAATATTAACTGATTGCTGCATGCCAATGGTTCTCAAACTGCAGTTAAGGTGAAGATAAATCACCAGGATCACAGGGAAGCCTGTTAGAAATGCACATTGGAAGTTTTCACCCCAGACCCACAGAACCAGAAGTTCTAGCAGTCTGTGTTTTAAAAGGCCTTCCCTACATTAAAACATCAGAACTACTTCTATCTGCCAAGAACTGTGCTATCTTAGGGCATAAGGAAGCACTTTTGAGTGAGAGTAGGGGACAGAAAGGAAATTCAGTTTTGGAAAGTTAAGTTTAAGATGCCTATGGCACATCCTAATGCTTATATGTAGGTCAGGCACTTAGAAGAAAAAATATACACATAGTCAATGACTAAGAGATCACTGAGGGATAATGTGTCAAATAAAGAGATTTAAAAAAAAAAGTGGAACCTACATTTTAAAAGCAGTTGGAAATTGATCAAGTTAAGGGAACTGAGATTAGCCAGCCAGATGTGACAGAACCAAAAAACCTCGACTCAGAGCAAAGAAGGATAAAGTTTCAAGGGGCGGGAGGTACTCAAAAGAAGTATATTCTAAGAAAAGAGGTATTGCACCATAATCAGTGAATTTGGAAATTAGGTAATGATCTTTGTTAGAACACAACACTTACCGAAAACAGGAGCTACTTCTTTTTGTCTGTTTCCCTATACCTAACGAGACTTGAAAAAAAATGAATGAAAATAGACCTACCTGTGATGTGAAGAATGAAATAATAATTACTCTTTGAAAAACAACCTAGTGGTCAGTGGATAATGGATTAAACTAAGTGTTGGAAGCTAAATTTAAAAAAACGATAATATGGAAAAGTTTCTGTTAGTGGTTATACTATATGTGAAAGATGACTTGATATATTTAATAGTCACTGATGAAGAGACTTTTGAAAAACAAAGATGCAAATACAAGTATTTCTTGAATATATAAAATCAAAAGTTCATCCCATCAGATCTAAAGAGACTATTGGGGCGCCTGGGTGGCACAGTTGGTTACGCATCTGATTCTTCAGCTCAGGTCATGATCTCAGGGTCTCCGGCTCTGCACCCAGTACACTCTGCTTAGGACTCTCTCCCTCTGTCTCTCTCTGCGCCTCCCCCCTCTAAAATAAATAAAAACATCTTTAAAAATATTAGAAGAGACTATAACATCATTATCATTTAAAATTCTAATGTACTTTTATTTTCAAAATTTTCTGTGCAATTAAAATGATACATAAAAATATTGCATGAACATACTAAAAATGAGATCTAATATATATAATGAAGACAACATTCCATTATTAAACTCACTCCTCCCATGTTACCACTTTCAAAAGGTGTTTTGTCTATATTGCTAAGTAATATGCTTCTGTTTCTAATTCTTATGTGGATCAATTATAGGCAACATTTATTGACTTTTTGCCATGGAAAGGTGGTGTAGCCACTAACAGCCCCCCATACCTTCTCACCCTCTCTCTCATTCTGCAATTGTGTCACTAGTGTTAATTCTTCCCTCGGTCTCTTTTGTAACTTTACATAACATAATTATATCTTTATTTCTTGTTCAGAGAACTCTAGACAAGTTTACCAAATGAAATGTAACAAACTCATTCTTTCATTTCTATTTTTTAACTTTTGTCATCTCTACTTTTATAACATAAAGGTGGATTGTAATTTTGTACCTGAAATTGAACCTACCAAAGCCGTTATACAGTGTTTACCACATTGCCATTACTCTGTTTACCACAATGCCAAGTGCAGCATTTGATGACATTTCCTTTGGTTTTGTGGATTTTTAATGACTTTTATTTTTTGCACAAGAAATTTTTTTCCAGCATCCCTATCCTAGCTGATATCCAGTAGGATTTCCCTTTATAACATCTCTGGTTGGGTTCCCTATTCCCAGAGCCTATGTTTCTCTTTTGTTTATTTATTCATGTTGCTGGAGTCAATCCCCAAGGAAATCACTAAGAAACACTAAATGGGATATAGGTTTTTTGAATTTTTTCTTGTCTGAAAATATCTCTTAAACTCAATTGTTAAACTAACTACATGTAGAATTCTAGGTTCGAACTACTCTAGTTGGTTGTTGAACTTTTGCATTTGATCCTCTATACTGGATATGATCCATGTTTCTTATTATGTATTTCATATATTCCTTGTCTGCATTTCTCCCTACCTTTCCCTATATTCTCTACATTTTCTCTACATTCCCTTACGTTTCTCCTACATTCTTGAATAATCCCTGAAATTCTTAGAGACAATTTAATTCCAAATATCTTCTTTTTTAGATCTTTTATTTCCATAATTTTGTGTTCAGTTTAGAAATATACTACTAACATATGACTTAAAAAAACAATTTTAAGGCATACTTTCATTCCTGAAATGTTTAGGATGTCTAAATAGAGGTAAGTTTAAGTGTCTACTGTATTTAGCTTCAGTAAAGGCTTTGGTGACTTTGCTTTAAGTGGTTTCATTGGACTATGTATAAACATCAGGAATGGGGGTAATTCCAAACAGATTGCAATAACTTGAGAGTGAATGGAAGTAAGAAATGGAAATGAAAACAGCAAGTATAACTATGTCTCTGACCTGTTCTGATTAAGAGGGGAGAGCTAGAATCATAGCATGGTAAATGTAAGCAATTCTAATAAATCTAAAATAGAAGCTTTAATGACATTTATATTGTTTTTATATCTATGAATGATACCTTATCTGAAAACTGAATCACCCTATTTTATATCCCCTACAACTTCATCCCCAATTCTCAAGACCACCAAATCATATAAATTCTACTGCCAGAAGTTTCAATAATTTTCCATTTCCCTGTATCACCATTACTATCATTCTAGTCAAAGTAACTTAATCTCTCCTCTAAACTCATTCCCAACTTTCTAACTATATTCTCTGTATCTATTTGTGCATGCCTGACTGCAACTCTTATTCTTTTCCATAATCCAGACAGAAATCTTTTTAAAGTGCTAACCTTATTGTCACTCCTTTCCCTTAAGCCACTTAATGGCTTCCCATTGCTTTCAGGATCAAGGTCTGACTTCCTGGGCCTATTTGGCCTATTCCTGCTCTATCATATACATTTTCCCTTTGCTCACTATGCCCTGGTATATTACATTTCTTTAATATTCTTAAACTTACCCTAGTCTCTGGATGCTCACGCACTTTCTTCTATCTGGAATGCTGTCCCACCACATAATTTCCTGGCCAATTCCTATTCATTCTTTAACTTTCTTCCTCAAATCTCACTACATCAAGGAAATATTCTCTGACTCCTTGGTCACCTAAAGTCCTCTTGGTATACACTTAGAAAAAATGCTGAGTTTATGCCTTAGTTATTCTAAGAGCACCTGCAGTTACTTGTTAAGTGTCCGTCCTTGCCCGTCTTGTTCACCACCGAACCACTGAAGTGTTTGCACGCGAGTAGTCACCGATTGAAAATCTGGTTTGTTACATACTTTCTGAAAATTCTTTGGGTAAAGGAGACCAAGAATATGATCTCTGACTCTTTTGTGTTGTAATAATGGTATCAGTGGAGGAGGCCAGATAGGGAGAGTCTCCCACATGGATTGAAATTTTGGATTCGTATTTTATTATTACAAGTTGTTATTGTTTATTATTCAGAGAACATTTATTAAATATGAGATTCTGCTTCTAGCCTATTGAAGGTAACCTGGATGAATCTGTTCTTTAAAGAATTACAGTTTCTGTCTGAATCTGTGATATCAGGTTTTAAGTTAAACACAGCTATAAGTAGGAGTAAATTACTGATTAGAAAAGAGAAGCTGCCTTCTTATAATTCCAAAAATGTTTATAACAATTAGGAACACAGCAGAAGTTAATAAAAACACGTGCAAAGTATATGTATTCTATTTGAAAATAAGAAGAGTTTTCTTCATCACCAAGACAGTCCTGTGTACATCTGAAAAAGTAGATAATTTTCAGTTCTCCAAGCATGATTTTACATACTGAATGCTCCTGGAAGATAGGAATCAGAAGGTATACTTTTCATTTTATTATAAAAGCAAATTCCATAAAAATGAAAAGTATCATGGTTATTCATAATTACTCATTAAATCAAATGTACCTCTCGCTTTATGATTCTAACACCAGTCTTCAAATCTATGAAACACTCCATATAAGTAGTCAACTTTTTCTTGAAGTCTTTCTCTTAAGAAGCATTGAATGACTGTATAATGATGTTTTATAGTATCTCAGGACACTTTTTACAATGTAGCACATACCCAGAGCAGATTCTTAGCCTGTGGGATGTCTATGTGTAATTTAAGACTGTAATGATAGGGAGGAGCTAAGATGGTGGAGTAATACGAGGACTTTAGGCTTGCCTTGTCCCTTGAACACAACTAGATAATATCAAATCATTCTGAACACTCAAGAAATTGATCTGAGGACTGAAAACAAATTGCACAACGAGAGGGAGAGAAGAGGCTGCATCATGGAAGGTAGGAGGTGCGGAGACATGGTTTGGGGGAGAAACGGATCACAGATGTTGTGGAGGGGAAGGAACCCTGGTTACAGAGAAGGGAGGGAGGGAGGGAGAGAGAAAGAGGAGTGCACAAGGAAAACACTTCCCCAAAGCCACTGACTGGGAAAACAAGAAGGGCTAATTTTCGAGAGTTTTTACAACCAGTGGAACTCAAAAACTGGAGTTTTAGAGGTCCCATATATGGCAGGTGTAGAGTCTGGTGGGTGTTGCAGTGCTCCTATGGAGAAGGAGCGCAGATAGTCTGGGAGGGGGACAAACTGTGTGATCTTAGGATCCCCTGGGATGCAATGAGAGAGACGGGTCACCCGTCTTGGAGCACATCTGAGAGACGTGGCATTGCCTCTCTGGGGACAAAAAAGCTGGTGGGCGCCATTTCCCTTGCCCTCCCCTCAGCATAAATTAACTTCAATAAGCAGCACAGTGCCAACACTGGCAGCCTAAACCACTAACACCAAGTCCCTTTCCCCCTGTCCTCTGCGGGAGCTGTTTTTCGGGGGCAAGTGTGCCTGAGAACCAATGCAGTGAGCCCTGCCCCCAAAAGAGCACAAACCCACGTCAGGCATCACATCCACTGACCATAAAGTTCCAAAAATCTTCAGCTGTAGTGGAAATAACATCAGGTGTAGACCAGAGCACTCCTAGTTAAAACTTGCTACACTTTGGCCAAGGTCCAAGCACTCCCCACTGCAGGCAAAGAGAAACTCTACAGAGGACTGCTTGAGGGAAAGAGCAGACGAAACACAGTGGCAGAGTGCATACAGCATACACCAGAGACACTTCTGAAGTGCCAGGCCCTGGACAGTATATGACTTCTATTTTATAAAGCCATTACTCTCAGGAGCAGAAAACATAACAGTTTTTCCTAACACAGAGAAAAAGACAGAGACCTAGACAAAATGCCAAGATGGAGGAATTCATCCCAAAAGAAAGAACATGAAAGGGTCATGACCAGGGATCAAATTGAAACTGATATAAGTAATATGCCTGATCCAAAATTTAAACCAACAATCATAAGGATACAGGCTGGTCTTGAGAAAAGCATAGAAGACACCAGGGAGTTCCTCACCACAGAGATAAAAAATCCTAAAAACTAGACAGGCCAAAATGAAAAATGCAAAAACCAGTATTCAAAACCAACAGAATGTAATGATCACAAGGATGGAAGAAGCAGAGGAATGAATCAGTTATATAGAAGTAAAAATTATGGAAAATAATGAAGCTGAAAAGAAGGAAAGAAAAATATTAGATCATGAATGTAGACATAGAGAACTCAGTGACTCCATAGAACATAATAACATTCGTATCATAGGAGTACCAGAAGAAGAAGGTAATGGGGGCAGAAAATTTATTTGAGGAAATTATAGCTGAAAACGTCCATAATCTGGGGAAAGAAACAGACATCCAAATCCAGGAGGCACAGAGAACTCCCAACAAAATCAACAAAAGCAGGTGAACACCAAGACATATCTTAGGTAAGTTTGTAAAATATAGAGATAAAGAAAAAATTCTAAAAGCAGCAAGACAAAAGAAGTCCCTCAATTACAAGGGAAGAGAGATAAAGTTAGCAGCAGATCTCTGCACAGAAACTTGGCAGACAGGAAGACAGTGGCATGATATATACAATGTGCTGAATGGGAAAAATATTCAGGCAAGAATACTCTATTCAGCAGGCTATCATTCAGAATAGAAGGAGAGATAAAGCATTTCCCAGACAAACAAAAACTAAAGGGGTTGGTGACCTCCAAGGACTCTTTGAGTAAGAAAGTAAGATCAAAAGTGACAAAGACTAGAAAGGAACAAAGAACATCACCAGAAACAATTACAAAACAAGTAATAAATGGCACTAAATTCAAATCTATCAATAATTACTCTTGAATGTAAATGGACAAAATGCTCCAATCAAAAGACATAAGGTGTCAGAATGGATAAAAAACAACAGCACCCATCGATATGCTGCCTATAAGAGACTCATTTTAGACCTAAAGACACCAGCAGATAGAAAGTGAGGGTATGGAGAACCACTTCCACTTATTGTGCAAATGGAAGTCAAAAGAAAGCCAGAGTAGCAATACCTTTATAAGACAAACTAGATTTTAAACCAAAGACTGTAACAAGAGATGGAGAAAGGCACTATATCATAATAAAGGGGTCTATCTGACAAGAAGATCTAACAATTGTAAATATTTATGCCCCCAACTTGGGAACACCCAAATATATAAAACAATTAATAAGAAACATAGGGGAAAACATTGATACAATAACACAGTAATAGTAGGGGACTTTAACACCCCACTTACAGCAATGGACAGATCATCTAAGCACAAAATGAACAAGGAAACAATGGCTTTGAATGGCACACTGGACCAGATGGACTTAACAGATATATTCAGAACATTCCATCCTAAAACAGCAGAATACACATTCTTTTCAAGTGCATATGGGACATTCTCCAGAATAGATCACATACTAGGTCACAAATCAGCCCTCAGCAAGTACAAAAAGATTGAGATCATAGCACACATATTTTCTGACCACAACGCTATGAAACTTGAAGTCAAGTACAAGAAAAAATTTGGAAAGACCACAAAAACATGGAATTTAAAGAACATCCTACTAAAGAATGAATGGGTCGACCAGAAAATTAAAGAAGAAATAAAAAAATAAATGGAAGCAAATGAAAATGAAAACATGACAATCAAAACCTTTAGGATGCAGCAGAGGCGGTCATAGTGGGCAGTATATAGCAATACAGGCCTTCCCTTAGAAGCAAGAAAAATCTCAAATCTAACAGTACATTAAAAGAATCATTCACCATAATCAAGTAGGATTTATTCCTGAGTTGCAATGGGGGTTCAATATTCACAAATCAATCAATGTGATACACATTAATAAAAGAAAGGATAAGAATGATATGGATGCAGAAAAAGCATTTGACAAAGTACAGCATCCATTCTTGATAAAAACCCTCAACAAAGTAGGGATAGAGGGACATACCTCAACATCATAAAGGCTATATATGTGTATGTAGGAAAGACCCACAGCTAATATCATTCTCAATGGGGAAAAACTGAGAGCTTTTCCTCTACTGTCGGGAACATGATAGGATGTCCACTCCCACCATAGTTACTTAACATAGTACTAGAAGTCCTAGCCTCAGTAATCAGGCAACAAAAAGGAATAAAAGGCATCCAAGTCAGCAAGGAAGTCAAACTTTCACTATTCACAGACAACATGATAGTCTATGTAGAAAACCCATCAAAAATTTTTTTGACTCCATCAAAAAATTGCTAAAACTGATACACAAATTCAGCAGCCGCAATACAAAGTCAATGTACAGAAATCTGTTGCATTTTTATACACCGATAATGAAGCAGCATAAAGAGAAATCAAGGAATCTATCCCATTTACAGTTGCACCAAATATCATAAGATACCTAGGAATAAACCTGATCAACAAGGTAAAAGATCTTTACTTAATATTATAGAACACTAATGAAAGAAATTGAAGATGACACAAAGAAATGGAAAAGCATTCCATGCTCATGGATTGAAAGAACAAACATTGTTAAAATTTCTCTAGTATCCAAAGCAATCTACACATTTAATGCAATCCCTAACAAAATACCAACAGCATTTTTCACAGAACTAGAGCAAACAATCCTAAAATTTGTATGGAACTGCAAAAGACCCTGAAAACCAAAGCAATCTTGAAAAGAAAAGCAAAGCTGGAGGCATCGCAAGTCTGGACTTCAAGCTCTATTACAAAGGTGATCAAGACAGTATGGTACTGGCACAAAAACAGACACATAGATCAATGGAACAGACTAGAGAGCCCAGAAATGGACGCACAACTATATGGTCAACTAATCTTCAACAAAGCAGGAAAAATATCCAATGGAATAAAGACAGTCTTTTCAACAAATGGTGTTGGGAAAACGCAATGACCAATTATCTATCATCAGTCACTTTTTGGGGGGGGGGGGCAGAGGGAGAGAGAGAGATGGAGGGGCAGAGGGAGAGGGAGAGAGAAAATCTTAAACAGGCTCGGCACGCAGCATGGAGTCTGACGTGGGGCTTGATCTCACCACCCTGAGATCATGACCTGAGCTGAAATCAAGAGTCAGACACTTAACTGACTGAGGCTCCCAGGTGCCCCAATCATCACTTTTTTCTTTTTCTAAAAAATATTTAGGCCAATCATCATTGGATTTATAACTAAGCTATCTTCTTTTTTTAGAAGATATTTTTAAAATTGCCATTTATTTACATGGTAACTGAAGCCATGGTTTCTATTTTGATCCTACATTTAAAAATAAACTAATCTATATATATATACATATACACATATAGCCAGGTTACATGCAAATAAGTTTATCAAGCATTATTTCTAAAATATTTACAGCAGGATTGACTCATTTTCAAGAACTATGCTATAAACACAGCAAAATCTTCAATTCATACATACTGAGGAGGAAGTTTTTTCTTCTTTTTCACTGAACTAATGGCTTTATTTATATAAACAACTAGTATTCTTTTTTTAATTGAAGTAGGAAAAAGTTTCCTTTCCCCAAAAATGGATTCATGTTTTTTTAATTCTTTTAAGCAACATAATTATATCAGAATAAGTCATATAATAATAAAAGTATCCTAATAGACCTAATTTGATTTCCAATATAGTAAATGGGGAAAAAATTAAGAGCAAATCACACATGAAGAAAAGTAGATGGTTGTACAGTTATCTTTTCTGCAGAAGTTTGAGTGAAATACTTCTACTTTATCTTCACTTTTTTATCTTTTTTGGAAAAGCTGGGTAATGAAACATGGGTTTCTCTATAAAAGTGAATTCTCTAGCTGTCAAGATATGGGGAAAGCTTTCTGTGGTAGAGAATAAGTATCTACTTGGACTGGAAAACTATCACAATTACAACCTACCAGATGATCTTAAAATCCTTACAGAAAATACTATCAGATAAAAAGTATTATTTCTCCACCCAGAATGATCTCTTCCAATATAAACATATACTTGCCCTCTGGCTTATGGAACCCAGTGCTATCCATTCAGATATTTTGCAATGGATTATATTTTCATATATTTAAAAATAACCAAGAACAAAAAAACCCTTAAAAATTGTTTACACTACATAGTTAATTCTTTCTGTCTTGTTCTTATTATAGTTTGGTTTAAAAATGGACAGATTCTCAAAAGTTTTCGAAAAGTCACTTTAACACTGTTTAAGACTTAACTGATCAAGTAATTAATAATAACAATAATAATAATGAAAGTTCATTGTATTTATCATTTAGAAGAAAGCACTTAATTACAAAGTAAATTGTTCATATGAAACATTATTACAAATACTATTTTTTAGTAATTACAGAATAAAAGTCAAGGGGATAGATGATTACTAGAAATTGAAAGTCACTATAATTATTATAATAGAGTTAAAATGTGTGCTTGGATATTTTTAAAAGCCCTTTTCTGATCTAAATGGTTTTGATCTTTATTATTACAGTTTTTCTTGGTGTGTGTGTGTAGGAAAATGGTTTTTATACTTAATTTAACAAGAATACTGACTGACATATATGATAACCTCATCACTTTTCATTTTTCAGTGGACCACTTAAAACATTCTACGCTGTCTTAACACTCCTATTTCCCTCCCCCAACATTTTTTTTTCATTCACAGATGATCTTACCTAAAATTTCTAAAAGAAATAGAAACTTTCATTTAAGAATATCTATTAATTCATTTAGAAAGATACCAATATTTTTTCCTTCTCTTCTTGCTCTTATGACAATGGAAGTGTCTCTTCTCCCATTCGAATCTCATCTTTCAACTGTGTTTGAATATCCTTTCTTTATTCCTCCTCAGAAACATTACCTCTTCTCTCTCTAATTGACTCCAGCCAAATAGCATTTAAATATACTCACCTCTCCATTTAAAATAATAGTAATAATAATAAAAATAATAATAATAATATTATCTAACCCTTGGATATTACATATTATTTTCCAGGCATTCAACTAAATACTACTTATATTTACTCATTTAATCATCACAAAAATCTCAAAAGATTGCTACCAGTATCTTCACTTTACAGATTATGAAACTGAGGCACAGAGAATTTAAATAACTTGTGTAAAGTCACACAGCTAATTAATGTTGAAGCTATGTTTAGAACTGAGTCAATCTGGATCTATAGTCTGTGCTCTTATTCTCTACATGACAATCCTGTCTTCAAAAAATGACTCTCAACTGAGCACAAGTAGCCTTCCATCTACCACCTTATACTTTTCCTTTTCTTAACCATTTTTTTGAATGGGTAGTTTATATTCATTATCTCACTGTACGTTTCATTAAAATTGTAAACATTTAATTATAGCTTCTAGTCCTTCTATTCCATGAATACTCCTCTTTATTTCCATGATTTTCCAATGATTGTCATGATACTTAGATACTTTGCAAAGATTTTTCTTATTTAGTATCTGAACAGTACTAAACATGAGGAACAGACACTATTAATGCAACATGCAACCCCTCTGCCCTTGTGAAATGGCCCCCCTCTCACCTCAACCGTACCTATGGTGGACAGTGCGCCTCAGGCTTTCTGCCTCAGGGCTGAGAAGCTTAGAAAACTTGCTCCACTCAAAGTAGAGTTACATGGAAGTCTGGGGATAGGGAAGGGTGTACGTAACTCCTCCCAGGGCAACATTCAACCAAAAAGGGACTTGATTCTACAGATTATGGCCACACTTCCCATTCTTCAGAGAGAGAATTCTAAGGTATGTTTTACATGGTTTCTCAGAAGGTCCCAGTAGGACTAAGTCTCACCTGCCTACATTGGAAAACAATTCTAGTTGTTCATTGGCTTTCCCTTCTCCCCACTCACACTTCCTGCTTCACCATTCTGCCTCTTGGAATTACTCCCCAATAAATAATCTACCACCAAATCCTTTCCTTAGGTTCTAGCAGAAGAACTATTGATCCTTTCCTCTTAAATAGGACACCTTATCCCCTGGTTCTCCAGCTGTATATTCTAGCTCTCTTCTTTCCTTTCTGGCTGCTTTTTGCAGTCTTATTTGCTCGTGTCTCTTCTGTACATGTTGGTGTTTCCAAGACTATGCCCAAGGCCTTTTTTCTTCTCACCTTACATATTTTCCCTTAACAATCCTTCCCACTTGCATTACTTCAGTTATTGTCAATATACCACCAATCTCTAAGTCAATGGCTCTAGCAGGAAACTAATTCCTGATCTCCATATTCACATGGCCTTCTTCCCCTTAAGTATCTACTCTTAAAAAAATGTTTCAAAAGCACATCAAAGACACTATGACCCAAAGTGACATCATCCCCCTTCTTTCTCCACACCTTCTTTATCCAACCAGCAGCTATAGATCTGGCTTAAAGGACAACCATTTCTGTTTCCAACATATGTTTACCTTCATCCTCCACAAACTAACCATATGCTTTTGAAGTTAATTTTAAATATTATTTTCTCTAAGTATTTTTCTCTGATACCTGGCTCAAACTTTAATGTACACTAAAATAATATGGTGATCATGTTAACACAAAGATTCACATTCAGTATGTCGGGGTTGGAACTGAGATTTGGCATTTCTAACAATGTCCTCAATGATGCTTATCAGAAAATCACAGTAGTAAGAATCTAGATCAGATTAGTTGCTCCCATAACACCAAACCCATACCCTGGCTCTTTTCCCACTATCATAATTGCTTATTAAATTGTCTATAGTCTTTGCTAGCCTATAAGCTCCTTAAAGGCATGAGTATTCTCTACTAGACCAACTTAAGGTATCTTCTTACCATTGTATCTCTATTCTCTCTTTAATACAGTGACTCACATATAGTGGGTGCTTAATATTCACCGAATTGATTAGTTATATATGATCTAAAATACTCTTTTATTGGGAAAACTATATTATTTAGTCTTGATTGGGAACCAGATTTAAAGTACTTACTTGAAGTACTAGCAAAAATGCTGTTTTTCTTTGATAAAGTCAAATATATGTAAAACATTTATACTTTTAAACCTTTTTTTTAAAATTAATTCTAATGATACACTGGAGTGAAATATCAAATACCCATTCATTGTCACAAAATTGTCTAGTCATTTTTTTCCAAAGTAGGATAATATGCCTTATTTGAAGTAGTTGAAAGATTCATAACTTAGTTCATTAACTTTTAACTTAAATGATGTTATTTAATTTTCAGAAATTAGATGGTAAGGACAAAGTGTTCCCTAAACTATAAAGCCTGTTAGCCATAAATTTAGAAGTTACATTTCACACCAAGGTTAAATCTTATAGGCTACACATGATTGAAACTTTCAAAATAATAATGTGGGTTAATGTAAAGTAATAAAATAGTATAAATTTAAAAAATTAGATGCATTGATTGTTGCCACATCGTATGTCCTGTTTGTGTGTTTGTGTGTGCATACATGTAGGCTATGTTGTGTGTGTATGTAATTCTTCAATGAAAAGATGCAATTTAGATATGTTGGATCTCCACTGGGAAGATATATTCACTCCTTTCAATGAAGAGTTGAACAGTTCTTTTTTTTTTTTAAGATTGTATTTATTTATTTGAGAGAGAGAGACAGCATGAGCGGTGGGGAGGGGCAGAAGGAGAGGGAGAAGCAAATTCCTTGCTAAGCCGGGAGCCCAAGACACGGGGCTCGATTCCACGACCCTGAGATCATGACCTGAGCAGAAAAGGTAGATGCTTAACCGACTGAGCCACCCAGGCGCCCCGAATAGTTCTTTTAATAGTGTATTTCCAATATCCTCTTTCTACCACCCTCAACTAGTTTTTTAAGCTGTTAGTGATGGATGATAAATTATTTACATAAGCCTTGTATAAGTGCATTAAAAAGATCAATAATTTGAAACTAAGGACATCATTTAAATATCACTAATATTCTTCTTCATTATTCCTGGTCAAAATATTTCTTAGCATTAGTAACAGCTTGATTTACTTTTGAAAGTCTCTCTAGTTTGTTTTTAACACAACTGTTTTTAATTCACTGTCCGTGGCTTTCCAAAATTAAAGCAACTGAATATCTGAGGATACAGAACAATTACTATGAGTAAATATCATCTGGAGAATAATTAAAAGAAGACAATGAATTAATGACTCACCAGCAAATTACCATGGAGAAGCAACATATTTGATGAAGAAAGGAATTTTTATAGTGCTTAAAATTTACATTCCTTTGGATTGATTTGTTTTTTAAAAGTGAGAAATTCTAACAAAAATATCATTCCGTCTGCACAAATTAAAAGCACATTTTTCTTTAAGTGCACAGTATTAAACAAGATTAAAATTGATGTCATTACAGTACTTATCAAGTCTGACATGAGGTGGTATTAAGAAGTAATGAAGCAGCACATGCATATATTAAACACAATCAGTCAAAATCCATGTTTCAGACGAGAGTACTGATCAGTTGTCAGTCTCATCACAGAACAATTTAAACATCTGTGTTAATCCAATGGGGAAGTTACATTATATAATTAATAAATAACCTCTGGTAAATACCTACCAGAGAATAAGGAGATGCTATTAGAAGAGAGTGCTAAGTATAGCACTATAGAATAGGAAAAAGCATAGAGGTCTTGTTTTTTTGTTTTTTTTTTTAAAGATTTTATTTATTTATTTGACAGAGAGAGAGACAGCGAGAGAGGGGGAGTGGGAGAGGGAGAAGCAGGCTTCCCACCGAGCAGGGAGCCCGATGCGGGGCTCGATCCCAGGACCCTGGAATCATGACCTGAGCCGAAGGCAGACGCTTAACGACTGAGCCACCCAGGCGCCCCAAGCATAGAGGTCTTGTTTAAGCAAGACCAAGCTTTAGAAAAATGGTGAGTATTGGTAATTGATTTCAAAAGAAAATACACACACACACAAACATACATATCTGTATGTTTGTATTTTGTGTTATATTCATATCAACATACAGAAATATGGATTTCTGAATATAACCTATATATGTAATACAAATTGAACAATAGTATTTGAACTGGAAATTATTTATTAATATCTATTGACATTGCTTCTTGAGTTTTATAGCAAACCAGCATCATATTGATTATGTATAATATTATCTAAAAAAGGAGACACTTTCAGAAAACTAGTTATGAAATTTAAAAAGAAAAGAATCCAAAGTCTCTCAACTCAAATATGATAAAAACTAGTAGTCACTGGTTGATCTAAAACATGACTGGCTTTCCAGAACCAAGCCAAATTCATAAGTTCCAAACTATGTTTCCTAAAGCCATGAGAAAAGACAATGACATCTAATCTAATTGGCATAAATTCAGAGGTGCCTTGTTAAAGTTAGAACCATTTAGCAAGACAGTACAAAACAAGCTTGCCAGGGAAACATCTTAGCAGAAAATGAGAGTAGCTGTTCACTAAAATATTAGGGACCTACTGCGAGGCCAGTACTATCAGACACATATGGTATCAGGCAGGTGATGAATTGGCTGTTATTGGCCAAGCAAAGTAAAGAAGTAGGTACAAGAAATGGAGCAATGGGTCACTCAGTATCCACAGTCAAAGCCAGGTGAGCAGAGAAAGCAAAGCAAAGGAGTTTTCAATCCTGTTTCACTCAATCATAAAGGGGTCAGAGGTTTACATTGTTTCTAACAATCAGTAAGATTTTTTGTTAATTTATTCCAAATGGAGAAGAGTAAATTCTGTTTCATTTGGTAAGTCTTTAAGGCTTCATGTTATAATTTCTCAAAATCAACTGACACTTCAAGATGATGACACGAGTTTGTTTTTTTTCATTTCTTCTCAGTGTTAGACGATCTTAAGGAGGCACATTCAATCAATAGTTATTGCTAATGAGCATCTTTTAGCTAGGTGTTTAGTCAGTTTAGTTAGGCAATTGCAATGGGTTTTAGACAGTTACATAGAAATGATAAATGATAGAGAAATTTGGAAATTATTCTAGTGCTCCTCTTCTCTTCTGCCTCAATACTCATTAATAGGGAATGCTGTGTTCTTTAAATTTCCTGCTTTAAGTGATATATATACACTCAGAAGTCCTAAATGTCTACCTGCAGACTTGACTTCCTTCAATCCAGATTCATATGTCCAATTGTCTAATGAGCACCTTCACTTGGATGTGTAATAATGATCTCACATTTAACACATCCAAAGCTGAAATCTTATCCCCAAACTTCATTTTACCATATTAGATCTTATCTCTGTAAATCAGATCATGATGACTTTCTACCAGTAGCTGAGACCAAAAACAGTGTGGTTGGTTTTGCCATATTTCTTTCTTCCATACACCACTGCTGTCAGCAAATTTTATCAAATACACTTATTTTTTTCTTTACATCTCTATTGAAGTATAATTTACATAAAATAAAATTCACACTTTAAATGTACATTTCCATGAACAATCACTGTCATGCCCATTTTAGAACATTTCCGTCACTCCAAAATGTTCCCTCATTCTCCTTTGTGGGTATCCTACATCTTCAACTTTGGTCCCAAGAAACTAATGATCTGTCACTTGTTTTTCCTTTCCTAGAATTCTACATAAATGGAATAACACCATATGTAAGCTTTTGAATCCCACATTCTTTCACTTAGCATGATGTTTCTGAGATGCATCCATGTTGTTGCATATATCAGTAGATGTTTTCTTTAGCTGTTTATTGCTGAGTAATATTCCTGGAATATTACCTATATATTCACCTATTCATCTCTACTCTTACAAACTGGTCCAGGTCACTATCATCTCTTACATGGATGACTTTGAAAGCCTTCTAACTGGTCTCTTTGCTTTACCTTTGCTGATAATTTAAGCTCAACCCAGTAACCAGTATTATCCTTTTAAAATGTAAGTCTGATCATGTCATGTCTTTATTTAAAACCTTCCAAGTATTCCAGTCTTAGAGTGAAAGCAGAAATCTTTCAATGGCCCACAAGGCCATATATGACCCAGCCTTCTGTTACTTCCCCTATTACTATCCCTTTTGCTCACTGAGTTCCAGTCTGATTGGTCCCTTAAACCTGGAAATACAGGAGAGAGTACAAGAGTATCAGAAAAGACAGGAATAAATATATCTGTCCACATCATCCATTTTCCTCAGTGGTGAGAAATTTAAAGCCTTATAATATTAAGATAAATTGTAGAATATATTGTAAAATTTGAACTTTTAAATAAATTTTCATATTGAGACATGTGGCTTTAGTCTATACCCCTAAAACACCCCAATGTATGTGTTTAAATTTCTCTGCGCTTTAATTGTACTCGGTAAAGTTCACAATTGACTAAATTGATCACTCTGCAACATGAGCATAACAAAATTTAACTATATTCATGCTAAGCTAAGGCTGATGTAGGAGAACTTCTAGAAATGGAATTTTAGCTCTAAATTTTGTTTAATCAAGTTTTCAAGTTTGTAACAACAACAAAATATACTGTGCTAGAGAACCCAATGTCTGACGCAAATTTTATGCTCACTGAGTGAAATTCAAACAGACTCACAGCTAATTTTTTACTTGGGAAATGAAAAAAGTATGAGATTTATATTTCCTTTAGCAATGTAGCACTGTAGCTATTTCACTGCTAATGGAGTATATTAAAATACTTCAGTGTGAAAAACAGAATAATGTTTTTGTTCTTCAAATAGACATAACTTTATAGGAAACAACCAACTATTCACACATTTGATTAATAACAAACACACTTCCTTAAGTATTATCAAATAAAAAGAAAAACCCACAAAGGAATAAAACCCCTGAAAATGAAAATGAACTTGGGATTAGCAAACTACTATAAAATAAAGGTGTTAACTGAAAAACTCATTTAGGCTCCCAACTTTCCTATCTTAAAAATAATATTCCAGCACTTTAATTTTTTCTATACTAATGCAGACACTCTTAGTGCTTCAGAAAACATTGAGCACATCTCTAACACAATATTATAGTTCAGATTAGAAAACCTGTTGATATATAAATTGTTTTATATCTCTTTCACACTTTGCCATCAAGATTTTGAAAAAGGAAGAGAAATTTAAGAGATTATAAATACAAATATAAATCAAAGGTTTAAATAGTAGAACCCACATAGATTTTTCTTGGCCTTTGAAGGTTTTTATAATTAAAAATTGTTTCTTCCTAAAACAAACTGATATTTACTATTCATTACATTCATATACCTCTATTTTTTTCCAAATACTTTCTCTACCTTTATTAGGCCACAGAGATTGTGAGTGACAGAGCAAAGACTAGCAAAATATTCTTTTGATTGCAGAATAGTGTTCTTAGCTAAATACAAAATACATAAAAATGCTAAGAGTAAATATTGTTTGTGTGCACACAGTATAAAAGAAATAAAGGACAGTAGAGTGGTAACTGAGCCAAATGGGACATTTAATAACTTGGATTCTCCTTTTTATTGTTTTTATTGACACTCTACAAATGTGCCTATTTGTTGGGAAGTTCTGTGGTTGTCTTATATTTACTTAAAGAAATAATGAAGAGGACAAGAATATCTCATGGCTAGAAAAGTAAGAAAAGGCTGCAGAAGTTAGGGCATATATTGAGTAAGAAGGCATCTGGACAATAAAAATGATAAGAAAGCAATCTACATGTTTTTAAAATTTAGTGAGTGATGATACTTAATAGTAATGATAACATTTTTTTTTAAAGATTTTATTTATTTATTTGACAGAGAGAGACACAGCGAGAGAGGGAACACAAGCAGGGGGAGCGGGAGAGGGAGAAGCAGGCTTCCCGCTGAGCAGGGAGCCCGATGTGGGGCTCGATCCCAGGACCCTGGGATCATGACCTGAACCGAAGGCAGACACTTAACGACTGAGCCACCCAGGTACCCCAATAATGATAACATTTCTATAACGATTTACAGTTTACTGAGAACATTTGTTCTTCCCAACTACCACATGAGGCAGGAAGAGAACATATGATTATGTTTATATCTACATGAAGATATTGAGAGTCACAGGAGGGAAATAACATGCCTACGGCCATATAGTAATTTCACTGTGGACCAGGACTCTGAACCATGTTCTCCATACCCAGAACATATGCCTATATTTTCTGTGGATTATGTGTTGCATATTGTTAATAAAGCCAGCGAAAATCTGTTGCAACTTCCTGATATTATTTTTTACAGACTTCCAGGTGATTCAGATGTTTAGCACAGGTTGAGAACTACTGGTATAAAATAAGAAGAAAACAACCAGGAGTTTATAATATGGAAAAAATACGTCATATGAAGACTTGAAAAGAGCAAGAATGCTATCCTAGAAAAGAAAATAACTGAAGGAGAGCATTTCACTTAGCATGCTCTGCTGTCCCATGCAGAACTTGACACAATAGCTAGGAGTTCTAGAGAGACAGATGCCAAATTAATAGAAGGCTCAATGTTCACAAAATTAAAACAATTCACAATAAGTGTGTGCCTTGTGAAGTTGTAACCTCCCCATCAAGGAAAGTGCTCAAGCAAAATGGATAACTATAGATCAAGGAAGATGGTGGAAACCAACAATGAATACATTGAGAGACATAAAAGATCACTGAAAAACTCTAAGAATTTGACACTTTTCTCATTTGTCTTGAACCTAGCTTCCATTCTTCAGTTCATAATTAATTGAGATGTGCATTTGTTAATTATTAATAATAAAAACAAATGTGTTCATTTAAAAAATGACTTCTGAACTTGTCTTATAAAATTTAAGAAAGAAGAGTGTGTCTATAGACTGAAGATAATGCCAATATTCACATCTTCCTTTAAGATTTTTTTAGGAGGGAAGACAGCATAGGTGGAAAGAACTCTCCCTTTGGAGACAGACAGATCTGAATTCAACTTTTAGCTCTGTTGCTTTTGGATTACACAGACTTGAACTAGAAACTTGACTCCCTTGATCTCTTATTTCTCTAATAAAACAGTATAACAGAAATTACAGAATAATTTTAAGGACTAACTGTAATATGGCATAGAGTGGTGCTAAATAAATATTAGTTTCCTAAATTATGTCCAACCTAATTGGTAACAATTTCTTACACTGGCACAGACAAAGACATCTGTGAAAATGTGGCCAAGGAAGTTCAAATATGAAAGGGTACAAAATTAACATATTTATATAAATACTAAAATTTTAAAGAAAATGGAACATGAAGATATTTCTTTGTCTCCCCAGAGATCTCAAATTTGGAGATCTCTGCACTCCATAACTCAAACAGCTTTAGAATTCTGTGATTCTAAATCATTCTCAAACCCTTTATTTGACGGCTGGGTAAATAGAGCATGCTGAACATAATTTAAATTGTTCTTGATGATTCATGGTAATCATTAGGAATAACATTTTCTATATTATACATAGTATAGTACTTGCTGCTAGGATTTTTCCGTATTTCTAGATTGCTTTTTCCTAGGGCTTCTGCTTAACGTCACTTCTCATTTTAGAGGCTCCTACATTGTTTAGTATTGTTGACTTTTCACTAATTTGCCCTGCCTACTGCTATTGGTGTTTCTCTAGCTCCTTTTTTTGTGATCTGATCTATTTTTTAACTATAACTTTCCAAATACTTTAGTGGTCTGTTTAGCACACAATCACCTGCAACCTAATCTTTACAGCCTTAGTTGTCAGACTGCTGCTCAAAGTAACTTAGAACAAAATTAATGACTTTTAGTAAAAACTGTTAAAAAGATGTTAAGTATTTGAGAAGGCAAGAAATGCAAACACTCCTTATAACTACATATTGGTACTTATTTCCCTAAGACTCAGGGGTGTTTTAGCTTAATTATTTCTGTCTTTGTCACTAACCTACTTGAGATTGTTGCAAGTCAGGTAGCTGTGTGATTGGGTGTTACTATAAATGTGCATGCCATAACAAACCAGATTGTAGCTATAAATCCAAAGCTAGTGGAATAAAATCCCCCAAGTGGGCTATATAGAGAAATATTATTTAATATTAAAAATAATTGTTAGCATAAGCCCTGAAAGTCATTTTTAAGAACAAAAGAAGTCCGATCATTTTAAGAAAGAGGATTTCCTTACCTTATTTCCCCCACCAGCATTATACATTGTGAATTATGTTTATGAGGATGACCCAAAAGACATTTAGAGTGCCTTTTGGATCGACCCAGGGAGATTAACATATATTTAGCATAGAAGGAGACATTCAGAGCTGGAGGGCACCACAGAGATAATTGTTGCCAATCCTCGCATTTCACAGATGAGGAAAAGAGGCCCAGAATGGCAGATTCATTTACACAAGTTTCACACCTAGTTAGCAAATGTCAGGAATAAAACCAGGTCTCTGAATTCTTAATGTGGTGCCTTTTCATTATTCCCATGGCTACCATACCATTCACCATGCTTTATTATTCTTTGGTACTTTGAAAAAGTTAATTCTTGGGCCAAAATTTTATAACTCTTGCTATAGCTTGAATGTTTGTGTCCCCCCCCCAAATTCATATGTTGAAACCTAATCCCCAAGGTGATGGTATTCAGAGATGGGGTCTTTGGGGGGTGAATGAATAAAATTAATGGCCTTGTAAAAGTGGACCAAGAAAGCTCCCTTACCCCTTTCAATGAACCAGAAAGCTGACTCTAACAAGATTCCAAATCAGTCTGTGCTTCCATCTCGAACTTTCCAACTTCCAGAAACAGCTAGAAATAAATTTGTGTTGTTTATAAGCCACCCTGTTATGGCATTTTGTTATAGCAGCACAAACAGACTAAGACAACCCTGTTAACTGCAATAATTAATAAGCTAGAACAACAATTTCCTTAACAACACCATATAAAGAGACATTTAGAAAATGTTCCTAGTAATGGAGAATTGTTCCCTTTTGGAGCAATAGCATGTGTTTCCTCCTGAAGAAGGCAACATCAGAACATGTTCTTCAGCCCTCACTGGGAGCTTAAGAACCCCTCTCTTTGAATGGGCTCTCTAAGTAACTGATGTCCATTTGTCCGTCCATCCATCCAGTGATTAATTTTACAATGTTGGATCATTGGCATTTTTTTTCTCTCCTGCACTTTTCTATGATATGTTCCTCTTAATCTGCAACATTACTTATGAAAATATTCACTTAACATAGTATCTGAACTGTGTATCTTAGAAGTATACTTTTTTCTGAAAATAAAATATTATAATGATTTTAGATTTTGTATTTGAAACCACATAAAAATGTTTTATTTTATTATCTGAATTTTTTTCCAAGTACAAGTTAAATTTATCGAACCAATGTGGAAAATATTACCTAACAGATTTTAAGTTAATACTTTATTTAAAAATCTTCATTATAATGGTAAAATGTCTATCTCTCTTCTTCACATAATTTGTGTTAAAATGTAAGTAAAAAATAATTATACATATAAAATAAGACAAAATTATTTCAACAAGAAAAATAATGGGCAATAACTGGTTTCAGTTTTTAAGAGTCTCATTTGAAAAGAGATAAATGAACCTTGGCCAAAGTTAAGACAGAAAAGCGACTCTAAATTCATAATCTCAGTGGCCAAAGGCAAATTACGTAGATTTTATTTAATTTTTATTCATTTCATGTAAGAAATATGCCACATGCTAACTATGCACCAAATGCCATATTTATCTGGTGATCTATGAATTAAAAAGAATATAAAATCACTCTTTCTGGCCTTGAAGAAACTTTCAATATAGTCAAACATATTGTGAAAGCATGAAATGGCTGAGAGAAAAGAAGGGAGAACTCTATGAGTTTGAAATACTATTATTTTATGTATAATTTTGATTAATTATTTGAAATGAAGTTAAACTTAACTATGGCCCCTGTATCTCAAGTGAACTCATTCTTTAACATAAGAAGTGATAACAAATTCCTAACAAATAACTGTTCAAAACAGATAAAAACATAAGATGTTTCAAACTTACAGTTAATTTCAAACAAACTATGAGACAACAGTCAATGATGAATTAATCAAAATAGCCTTGCATTTTGTTTTGGAAATAAAAGGGAATAACCTGGGTAAAATCTGAAATGATACCGTAACAAACATACGTAAACTTCTAGCTTTATAATTAATCTAAAGCAACAAGGTGTTTTTTATTAATTTAAAAAAATTTAAAAAAAATTTTAAAGATTTTATTTGAGAGAGAGAGAGTGAGTGAGAGAGAGAGAGAGAAGGAGCAGGGGAAGGGGCAGAAGGAGAGGGAGAAGCAGACTCCCTGCTGAGCAGGGAGCCCCATGATGTGGGGCTGGATTCTGGGACTCTGGGATCATGACCAGAGCTTAAGGCAGACGCTTAACTGACTGAGCCACCCAGGCGCCCGAACAAAGTATTTCTTGATTGCCATGAATGTCTTATGAAAGTTCCTGTATTTTTATTTGCCTTGTCGAGGAAAGAATATAAGTAAAAAATACTGATTATTATACATTTATATAACATCTATGAGGAAAGCTTAAACTAACAAATATTCTCATGAAGAGCACAACAGGGGGCTAAGACACTATATAATACAACCTTACATTTTGTTTCTTTATTGAAATATCTGCTAATTTATTCAACCACTACTTGATGACACACATATAGCTGTACCTCAAATTTAATAGTAGGAACAAATAGAAAGGATGACAGTTATTTTTTAATGGGTACAGAGCTTCTGTTTGGGATGGTGAAAAGTTCTGGAAATGGATAGTTGTGATGGCTGCATACAACAATAAAAAATAAGTAAAAGGAGTGAGATAGGTTCACAAGGATCTCCTGCAACTCATTTTTAAAAACAAAAACCCCAAACCACATACATACAACTAATAACCCACTTAAAAAAATGGGCTAAGGACTAGAATAGACATTTCTCCGAAGAAGAAATACAAATGGCCAACAGGTGAAAAAGAAAATGTTCAACATCATTAATCCTCAGGGAAAGGCAAACCAAAACAGCAAGGAGATACCACCTCACACCTGTCAGCATGACTGTTATAAAAAAACAAAAACAAAACAAAAGACAAAAAGTGGGGATGTGGATAAATGAGAACCCTTGCATCCTGTTAGTGGAAATGCAAAATGATGCAACCACTATGAAAAACAGTATGGAAGTTCGTCAAAAAATTAAAAATAGAAATACCACATGATCCAGCAATTCCACTTCTGGGTATTATCCAAAAGAATTAAAATCACTATCTCAATGAGATTTAGCACTCCCATGTTATTGCAGCACTATTCACAGTAGCCAAGATGTGGAAACAGAGTATATGGCTATCAACAGGATTAATACAGTGGAATACTATTCAGTCTCAAAAAAGGAAATTCTGCAACATGCACGGACATGGATGAACCTTTAGTTAAGGTTAATAAGCTAAATAAGCCAGTCACAGAGTCAGATTCATAGAACCACAGAAGATGATGGTGGTTGTAGGACCTGGAGGCAGGAGGAAAAGGGGAGTTATTCATCAACCAAGCAAAAAACAAAGTGAAGCAAGATGAATAAGCTATAGAGATCTGCTGAACAACACTGTATTCATAGTCAACAATAATATATTGTTATACTTAAAAATTTGTTGAGGGTAGGTCTCATATTAAGTGTTCTTAGGACAATAAAATCAAATTTCAAATAATGACAAATATGAAAATGTACTTAAGATATATCATGAAGAGAAAAAGCAAGAACTCAAAGAGTAGAAGTGTGCAAAGTCATTATTTTCCATATATGTTATGGATATCTAGTGCATGATAAGAAGACACTCTGGAAGAACTTAAGTTATATTGGAGGTGACATTATGGGGACTAAATTGCTGAGTTCTGGGTTATTAAACATGTTTATAACATGAGCATAGAAAAATCTGGTTAAAATGGTAAATTTTGTGTTATATGTATCTTACCATAGAAGTAAGAAAAATTCATGAGCCTAAGATCTCATGACCCTGAAGCCTGGTAACACCTATGAATTTCTTGTACATTGTGTGTCAATGTTAGACCTACAGCTCCTTTTATACACCATAGATACAGTAATATTATCTTTCAGTGTCAGAGGATCTGAAGAAAATCTTTTTTGTTACTTAAATAACACAGGAAATCTCCCGGGACTAAGCGATTAAGACATCCTGTTGCTTGTTCAAAGTGAGGTTAATTCCCTTACCCTCTGTAAAACTAGAAATATTAAATGTTATTTCCTTTTCTAGAGAAAATGGCACAGTCGAGATAAGTGTGTTGTGAGCATAGTAATTATTCGTAGCTATCTTCAGCTACTCTGAATCATACCGTGTTTTCCATTAGAGAGTTGTTATGATACCGCAAAGCTCTTTTCAAGGGAACAAAGCTAGATTCCTTACAAGATTTCTTAACAGTAATTTATACAAGACTCTTAATAATAAGTATAGGATTTGCAGGTGCAGAAATGAAGAAGAGAAGCCTATTAATAAGGTATATTCCACAAGAAACCTGGTATCTTTAATGATAATTTAATATTTTTCTGAAAAATCTTGGAGAATTGCTCAGAACTTGCACGAATCTAAGCTATGACATAAGAATGTCAGATAAGTTTCTACAGAAAATAACAGACCCTACAGTGTCCCTCCTACCATTCTGGAAATATCAGAACCAACATTATCACTCAAATATTCTGCTTCTTTGTTCCAGATTACTATGCCACTAGATTTTTTGTTCATTTAATGCCACCATGTCTTCTTTTAAATTATTGTAACTCTTTGTACTAATTTTTCTGAAAAACAAAGAATATTTTAAAACATGAGTGCATAATGTCAGAACCTCAAGTTTTCAAATTTCATGAGAAAATAAGAAAACTATATCTTTCACTCATTTAAAATAATGGGTAATTTCAGGCTAATGTTAAAAATACTTAATACTTTCCAGCAACATTTTAATAATAAAATACAAAAAAAAAAAAAATACTAACCAAAGTAGTATTTCCACATACTTTTACTCCAGAAAAACAACTGAACTTATACATCAGAGAAACATGTACAAAGTTGCTGGCAAAACCCATGACACTGACTGACCTACTGACATTCTAAAACAGTGAAATGCTGTCATGCACGAGAGATACATTTTACAATCCATTTATACTACAGTTTCTCCAATTATCCAATCAGAAAAGGAATTGCACTACAAGTTTGTTAGCAGATTTTAATGATAAATGCTTAGCAGTCACATTACGCCCTCATGCTTCCCTTTGATCTCTCTGCATTACTTGGGGTTTTATAAAGTTGCTTGCTGTGCCAAGCACATTTTCTTTTAGATAAATGAAAAGGTTTGTGTACCAACCTGATTGATGAATGTAATGGGCTATTCATAACCCTGAGACATCTGAATGGTGTGTATATTCCACTAAATATAGCCAAAGAAAAACTTTGCAACAATATGAAATCTGTGGGATACTATTTTATTGTCAATAAAAATCATGGAAATTGACTTTTTAAAGTGTAAATGCACTATTTATAAAGCTGAAAGCACCTAAACTGCACTGGCAAAATAATTTTTTAGTGAAAAGTTATTTATATCCGGATACAGTGCCCACTTACAGTCTAGCTCACCAAGTACATGAGCTCAACCAAGGAAAAATGTAATTAATCTGCTCTGACTTGAGCATCACTGCTTTTTTCAAAAAAATTGTTTATACACATGCAACAATCTGAGAATAGTAGTTTTAGCTCACAACAGGGTCTTTGGATATATGGTCTGTTTTTGGAGGTTAGAAGATAAATGCAAAGGCTGACCTGTAAATACTCCTGATAATTTTATCCTCTTTAATTACCTATGCACCTCTCCAAAGCACACTGGGTTAGAAAACCAGAATGTTGCTTTGTATCTTTGCCACTCTGCTAGCTTGATGTGTGAATATGGAATATAATTTAATTGCTCTGGATCACAGGCTTATCTCTAAAATGTGAATTAATTGAGAGTAAAATCATAATAAGGATACTAAACAGAAAAATCTTCCTTCTTGCCAGTACCAATAACATTAAAGTGTAATCCAATATCTTTTAAGCTAAGGAAATATTTATGCTAATGTTGTCTATGCAGCATTAGTTATCTGGACAATGATTTAAAATATGCAGATATGTCTTTATAGATATGTTCTATTACAGGTGAGCTTCATGCACACCCATTCTTAGAATATTGATTATTTTGTTTGTTATGATTCTTTAAAATTGCATAGATTCAGCCTCCAGTTATTAATATCTAAAACTGAGATGGAAAATGGGATATTTTATATTTCTATAAAATATGGTGATATTGTATTATTTATGCTAGATTTTTCAGATCTCTAATAGAAGGGATTATTATTGTGATTGCATAAAAATACTTTATGAATTTATTAAAGAAGTTAGAATCTAGTCATCTGAATCATTTATAAAAAAAGAGAATTGATTTGTAAATTTAATTTTTAAAAATCTGTGATTTCTCCAACGCACAACTTCCTGTAGCTTGCATGACTAGGAGGCTGTAATATTGCCACGAAGCCAGGAAGAATGAGTCATCCAATCAGGAAACAGTGTTCCAATAAAGAAAACTTACAGACAATTAAGACTTACCCCTTTACCCTTTCAAAACATTTAAATATATTTCAGAAGAATAATTCCTCAAATCAAACGTAAAATTTCCTGATATTTTAAGTAATCTTTACCACCTTTTTAAAGGTGTTTTTTTATTTATTTTTTATTTTTAAAGATTTTATTTATTTATTTGACAGAGAGAGAGATAGCGAGAGCAGGAACACAAGCAGGGGGAGTGGGAGAGGGAGAAGCAGGCCTCCCATGGAGCAGGGAGCCCAACGCAGGACTCGATCCCAGGACCCTGGGATCATGACCTGAGCCGAAGGCAGACGCCCAATGACTGAGCCACCCAGGCGCCTCTTAAAGGTGTTTTAAAGATGTTTTTTTCTAGAATTTTTGTGTTTGTTTTAACTACTAAAAAATTTGGATGAAAAATCTGGAGAATTTAAATGGTGAATGCAATTTTTTTAAAAAGTAAGTTTGGGCCAACTGGAAAACAAAATTCCACAATTATCATCTACCTGAGCCCCGTGTGGCTGTGTCTGAGACTGTTCATTGTTACTGAAGGAAGCATGAACTGTTCATTATTTTCTGGCCACTGCTGTCATGTGATTTGGAGCCTCCTCACCTCTTAAAGTATGTGTGAGCCAAAATTCTCGTGTCTCTAGGACCAGCTCAGCTTTACAATCTGCCTGCCATATGCCACCAAAACAGAAGGAACTCTCATTGTAGTAAAAATATATTTTAGAAATTGATCAAAATAAATTGGAGTCCAGATGCAGGATGAGAGTCCTCCAACCAGAGCCTGCTCTAAATCAGTCGAAAGCTACCCAGGCTGACAAGGCACAATTCTACATTGCATTGTACCACAGGACTGACTTTTTAGTTGTGGAATGTGATTTTTATCATTTTCCTGTTTCTGTTCTTGCTGTGGATCCTTTTTTCTCTTTCCTCTCCATGCATTTACCTTTAGCACCTCTGCATCTGCCTCTAATGTGTTGCTTTTCTACTAAATTTGAGGGGGGAACTTAATTCAGGGAGTCACTATTACTAACAATCTATTCTCACTGAGAAAAAAGTGGAAATAATCTATTTACATCATTTAGTAGACATCTGGCATCCCCTCTAAATATTACTTAATAAAACTACAATACTGAAGTTGAAGATCATTTTTCATTAAATATGCTAATACTAAGTATTTTAATAGTGGCTTTTTCCCAATGGCTTAAACAACTTTCAAAATTTTGGCTCATTAATTTTAATAATAACTTGGTGAAGTAGGAGGGCAGCAAGAAATCTTTTAAATTGAATGTATTATTCTAAGATAATTTTACTTGGCAAAGCTGAAGCAGTGAATGTGAAATATAATCATTTTCTTATATTATCATCTGAATATATGTTTGTACCCTTTAAATAAAATATTGGTAGAGTCAGAAAAAAGTTGAAAATATTTTGCATCAAAGCAGTTTAGACTTGCTTCATTTGTATAGTAGAAGTACTTAATTGTATTTGAAGTTCACACTATCAATCTACTAAGATCAAAACTCATGGGTTCTCATGCACTGTTGGTGGGAATGCAACCAGTGCAGTCACTATGGAAATAAAAAATTAAAAATATAATTACCATGTGATCCAGTAATTACACTACTGGGTATTTACCCAAAGAATATGAAAACACTAATTCAAAAGGGATGCACCCCTATGTTTACTGCAGCATTATTTACAATAACCAAAGTATGGAAGCAGACCAAGTGTCCATTGATAGAAGAATGGATAAAGATATGACATACTAAAGAAAACCAACAAATCATGAAAGAGAGAAAGACAAGAAAGGATCAGAGAAAATCTTCAGAAACAACCACAAAACAAGTAATAAAATGACAATAAATACATATCTATCAATAGTTACTCTGAATGTAAATAAACTAAACACTCCAATCAAAAGACATAGGACATCAGAATGGATTAAAAAAACAAGACCCATCTGCATGCTTCCTACAAGAGACTCATTTTATTTATTTATTTATTTATTTAATTTTTTTTAAAAAGATTTTATTTATTTATTTGACAGAGAGATAGAGAGAGAGCACAAGTAGGCAGAGAGGCAGGCAGAGGGAGAGGGAGAAGCAGACTCTCCACTGAGCAGGGAGCCCGACGTGACCTGAGCCAAAGGCAGACACTTAACCGACTGAGCCACCCAGGTGCCCCAAGAGACTCATTTTAGACCTAAGGACACCTGTAGATTGAAAGTGAAGGGATGGAGAAACATCTGTCATGCAAATGGATGTCAAAAGAATGATGGAGTAGCAATACTTAGAGCAGACTGAATAGACTTTAAAACAAAGACTGTAAGGGCACCTGGGTGGCTCAGTTGGTTAAGTGACTGCCTTTGGCTTGGGTCATGATCCTGGAGTCCCAGGATCAAGTCCCACATTGGGCTCCCTGCTCAGCAGGGAGTCTGCTTCTCCCTCTGCCCCTCCCCCTCTCGTGTTTTTTCTCTCTCTCTCTCTCTCTCAAATAAATAAATAAAAATCTTAAAAAAAAAAGACTGCAACAAGAGACAAAGAAGGATATTATATAATCATAAAAGGGACAATCCAATAAGAAGATATAACAATTGTAAATATTTATGCACCCAACATAGGAGCGTCCAAATATATAAAACAGTTAATAACAAACATAAAGGAACTAATCAATAGTGATACAATAATAGTAGGGGATGTTAACACCCCACTTACATAAATGGACAAGTCATCTAAACAGAAAACCAACAAGGAAACAATGGCTTTGAATGCTATACTGGAACAAATGGTTTTAACATATAATTCAGAACATTCCATCCTAAAACAGCAGAATACACATTCTTTTCAAGTGCACGTGGAGCATTCTCCAGAATAGATCACATATTAGGCCTCAAAACTAGCCTCAACAAATTCAAGAAGATCAAAGTCATACTACGCACAAACCAAGAAACAGACTCTTTACTACAGAGGACTGATGGTTACCAGAGGGGAGGAGGGTGGGTGGATGGGTTAAATAGGTGAAGGGATTAAGAGCACAATTATCACGATGAGCACTGAGTAATGTATAGAATTGTGGAATCACTATATTGTATGCCTGAAACTAATGTAACACTGTATGTTAACTATACTGGAATTAAAATTAAGCAAAACAACAAAATTCATGAATTTTGATCTCATTTCATATATTCTTCAGAAAAAAAAAATTCTGACTTTAGAGAGTGGATTATAAAACTATTTATGATAAATCTGGTATCATTTTGTTTTATATAAAACACATTTTTTGTTTCATTGAAAATGACAGAAAATCCAAGTTAGTGATTCAGAATAATCAGATCATAATTGAAAAGCCCGAGGAAATAAAATTACTGGTACGTAAGTATATAATAGATTTTTCTTATAATAGTGGTATCTTTGTTAATAAAGAGTATACATTCCACTAATGTTTTATTTAAAGACACTTTCATCCCTGATAGATAAGACAGAGTACATAAAAAGCATTCTAGGTAATGCATTCCAAGTTTACTAACAGATGGCTCAATGGAAGACATAAGTTCTTCCCTCCATTTTATTCCTTCATCACTTCTTGCTCTGTATATCTCCCTATTCTCTATTGTCTATCTTCTTGTAGGGTCAGGCCATATAACTCAAAGTCTCTATGGCTCTCCATTGCCTACCAAACCAAATACAAATGACTGTAGGTCTCATATCCACCACTGTTTTTCAAGTACTCCATGACCCATCCAAAGTGTATCACTTTCCTAGAAAACCTCAAACATTTTTCTGCCTAATTTTTTGCTGTAGAATTTATAGCAGAAATAACAAGACTCCCACTGAAGTCTGTCCTTTGCCTTTTCCATTTGTATAGAGTTGTTAGCTGAAGTCTGTCCTTTGCCTTTTCCATATGTATAGAGTTGTTAGCTAGTCACAGAGCTGCCCAGCTAGACTACATTTCTCAGCCTCCTTGAGCAGAACATAACTAAGTTCTCATGAATGCAGTGAGTAGAAGTGACACATGTTCTCCATGTTTCCTTCCTTGTCATGAGCTAGGAGACAGACATGTCCATGGCACAGCTTAAAACACACATATAAGAACAATACTCTAGGACAGTGGTTCTCAAAGGGTGGTCTTTGGACCACCACCAGCAGCAGCAACTGAAATTTTGTTGGAAATGCAAATTCTCAGGCAGTCTAGACCTAATGAATCAGAAACTTTGGGAGTGGGGCCCACAAATGTGTATTAAGGAGCTCTCCAGGTGATTATGATGCATATTAAAATTTGAGGGTCACTGTCCGAGGGGACACTGGAGAAACAACTTGGAAGAACCTGTATTAAAAATGGCCATCTAAAACAGTGCGTTCCCACTCACCAGGCTTCTCATCTCTCAACATTTATTAGTAAAATCATATAGTTCTTTGGGTCACTGAATTGTCTATGTCCTTCTTACAGCAGTTCAGCATTTGCCCTAATTGGTATTCATTCAATCTTGAATTGCCTGTTTAATATTTCCACCTTGTTTAATATTTTGCTTGATAAAATTGAAATCCTACCTGGGTCCTTGTAAGTTAGCACTAGCCCATTTGCCTAATGCCAAAAAGCACCTGGCCATTTTTGCTTTCCTTTAATCTATTATACACATTGTTGACTGAACACTCTTTTAAAAATTTCAAATCTAATCTAATCTAACTCTTCTGCACCAAATTCTTACTAGACTCTCATAGCAGTTACGCTACAGTACAACATGGTTAAGGAGGCCTATAAGGTTCCACCCAATCTAACACAAGTTAAACTCTCCAGTCTCATCCAGAACCATTTCACTTTTCTCAGCTCTAATCACACTTTCCTGTCTGTTCTTGAATCATGGCAAACTTTTTCACACCTCAGTGCTTTTCCCCATGTTGCTCACTTCACTATCTCCCTTCTACTCATTCTTAGGTTTCTTCTTAAGTGTCATCTTTTCTTCTCTCCCACCCCCACTGCATCTCATATGAATCAAGCCAAAGTCCTAAAATCTCTTATCGTGTCTTTACATTTCCCTTCATAGCACTTTACAATTTCTATAATAACTGACTGCTTTCTATGAATCTTGTTTCTGGGTGTCATGTACCTCCCTCTCGCACCCACTGTACTACAAGAGGCTTGGTGAGGGAAAGTACCATATTTATTTGCTCACATTGTGTGCCTAGCATCTAGTACCAGACCTGACACATAGTAAGCGTTTAATAAATATGCATTGAATGGATAAAAAATGGATTATTTGAGATCTGACTCATGTAACATCTATCTCTGAAGACTATTTGGATCATGATTCCTTATAAAAGAATGTCATTTCCAGTGGTTTTATTAACCAGAGTGTCCCTATCTACTTACAATTCCTGTTCTTGTTTAACATGGTGTGTTAATCTATCAGTAAGCATTTATGTAGTGATCTATTTGATCTTGGAACGTTACAATCTAGGTTAAGAGTACACCATATCTCATGCACTGCTGTGATTTGTTTTCCTATAAGACAGCCTCAATTACTATATCCCATTGCTAAAATTTGCTGTGGATATCCTTTTCCCAATGTATAATCTCATCATCCCCACATTCAAAACTATTGTAGGTGGACTATAACCCAATCTGATTTCACAGTTTCCCCAGCAAGATAGTTATTGCTTTACTCAAATTAGACAATTCAATATTCCCACACATTCCCACCTCTGGGCTTTTGCACATTTTATTCCTGTCTGCCAGGAGTCTTCTCGAAATTAGGGCTTTTCTCTGGGAGACATTTGTCTCATAGTGACTATTTCTGCCTGCTGATTTCCCCTGCATTCTTCAAGGCCCATTTCAAATTGTTCCCAATGACCTGACTAAGCAAATACAAGTAACATTCAGTAATTCTTATCCATGTGCATTCTTGTCAGATCAGTGGATCCCTGGTGACCAAGCTTCCACCCTGTGAAAGTGCTTAATAGTGTATTTATGTCTTATGATATGGAAGGGGCAGAAATACAATACAGCAAAAACACTTGAAAGCGAACTTCAGGGAGTACGTTCAAATGAAAATTCAAACATTTCTAAAAAATTAAGTCAATAGATCAATCAAGAAAGAAGAATGGTAGAAAATGCAACTCTACTTTAGAGCTATTACAAGAAGCTGTCAGATGAGCTATAAATGATAAATGTAAACGGCAAAGAATTAAATGAAGTATTGCTGAGAACCAATTTTTACCACTTTGTACAGTCCTGAAACCATGAATACTAACAATAAAGATATGGGAAATTTTAGCCTATCACATAGAATATTGTTACAGAAAGTATCACTGAGTGAAAAGGGATACCATATCTCCCAGTGGGATATATTAAAATACAAAGATTGGTCGAAAATCAGTGGTATGAGAGATTTAGAATTGGCAAAATTCTATTTTTCACTTTTGTTAAATTAACAGCCTCAAACTCCCTCCCTTTACCTGTCCTGATCTTTATTACAGTACTTAGTTAATGTAAGAAAATTTTTTCTCAGCTGAAAATGTAAAGTATCATCATTCTGCCAGGAGCCTGATTTGTTAGCAGCTCAAGTGGCCACATGAAGCTAACCCAAGGGCTACTGCACTGCTGTTTTTCTAGGAGAAAATCTCGAAGATAGTCCCAGTCGTAGGATCTCCTTGGCCTGAGAACATTTGGCAGTACTACCACTTTAACATACCAGAGTACGTAAAATTCAGCTCCTGGGAAGCAAAAATATATGGTATAGCGGAATTGGAAATCTTTCTGACTAATTAAGGAACCATGTGGGAGTTGTGCTCATGGCATTCTCATTTGTAAAGGAAGGAAGAAAGCTCTTACGAATAAGGAAGAAAAGCAAGTGAAACATTTTGCTGAATGCACATGGGTTTTAGAGCTACATCTCCCCCCCCCAAATGTTCCCAATCAAAATGAAGGCATCAAGCCATTTTTAATTTAAGCATTGGGTCAATTTGACATTCCAAGGTCCAGATCATTATAACTTCAAAGCCTCTTAGCTTTTCTGAAGACAAATACTATCATAGCTTACAAAATCAATCAAATTAGCAGCTCAACTGACTAAATTTCTTGATAATGAAGATAGGTTGAAAGCAGGATGTAACTGTTCTTCTTTTCTTTTTAACTGAATAATAGAATTACCTACAAACTATGTAGTCATTACTCTAAATTGTTCCTCTTTGCTCTAGTCATAGTTTGTTTTTGTTTTTTTTTTAAGACTCAGAATTACAATGACAGCAGTGATAAACTCTCCCATCCATCTGTTTGAGACAATGGGTTCCATCATGTTGTAAAGGAGAACACAATCCTGATCAACACAGAAACTAAGAAATTGCGTCAACCCTGATGAAAGGCTCTTAGATAATATACCTTTCATTTACAGAGAAATAAATCTCAGAATTCCAGAGGGGAAAGCATATTGAAAATTAAGTTTTTATGTATGTTTAAGCTAAATACGTACGTATAATACATAAGCAAGTACTTGCTATAACATGTGAGGCAATATCTTTATGTTTATATACAAGTAAATAAATAACATAACAAATATTTTTTAAAGATGTGCTCATGTATACTCAAGTGGCAGCATTCAGAAAAGTTCAAATTATGAACTGTTAGTCCTATTTATGTTAGAATAAAGGCCGGACTATAAACATTCTAAATCCTCACTGTCCCATCTGAGTACTGTTGGGTCCTCAGCATCATAATACTGAGGTTTCTATGTACAAGGCTGAATGACACATAGCTGAGAAACAGGTGTTCCCAATATGGTGCTTATACTCTCCTGACAGATAAAATATACACAATAAATAGATTACTATAGGTTGAGATGATCAGAGAAGATGTCACAGCCCTCCAAAAGGAAAGGCAGAACCTATGTAAACAGTGAAAGGGGTAAAAATATATAAAAGGGTAGGATGAAGGGTGTAGCAAGTCACACTCATTTGGTTTGTTGAGAGAACAATAATTATTTGGCTGGAAATGAGGTTTGGTTGAGAGATCTGTAAGAGTTTAAAAGTTGATTTGGCATCATTCTTCCTCTACTCAAATTATTTTTGAAGGGCATATTACCAAGAAAATGTCTATATTAACCATAATAACTTTATCTAACTGATGTGAAATCTGCTTTATTGCAAATGAGATTTGAGTGGATTGAAGAGAGCAGGTCTTGGTGCTTAGCTTTTTGTCTCTGGTCATACCATTAGCTTATACAAATTTGGAAGATTAGACTGATTAGAAAAGAAAAAAAAGATTTCTATGGAATAAGAAATGTGACAGTCCTGATTATAGTTCTTCATTTAAGAGGAAAGAATAAGGATCTATGGATTTTTAACTAAAACCAAGAAAAAATATTTGCCTGGAATGACTAGATTTCGAATATTATGTTTTAGGTATGATTACACAAAACTATATAATGTGATGTAGTTTCATACAGGATTACTTAAAACTCACTTCTATGATGGAGAGACTACTTATATTAAACCGTACCTTCTTTTTCCAAAGGGCCTTTAATGAGCATCATATAAACTCTTGCAGAGATGAAGAAAATTTTATCATTGTTCTTTTGGATAAATTTAGCTTTTAAATTTCTTATCATTATTAAATTGAGAATATGACATTTAAAAAATTTTATAGAACATAATCAATATTGGAAGCCTGGAGTAGCACTGGCTCACTGCCTTGTGCTCTACCATTAGAAAGCACAGTCTATTTAAAAAAAATCATTCCTGCACCTGTCTTGGATTTATACACTCTGCTTCCTGGATTCAGGAAGCTATTCAGTGTATAAAGGTATTTCAATTTGATAATTCCCTCATATAATTAAAGTGATTCTTTGGTCATATTCAAACTTCACATTAAAAATCTTTCATGGCTTTCTGCTCATGGATGCCGCCGAGTAAGCATCATTAAAGTCTCCTCTCCCACTGTTGCCATGTCTAAGTCAGAATCTCCCAAAAAGCCTGAATAGCTGTGGAAGCTCTTCGTCGGAAGGTTTAAAACAACCAATGAGAGTCTCAGGAGCCATTTTGAACAATGGAGAGTGCTTACGGACTGTGTGGTAATGAGAGATCCAAACACCAAGAGCTCCAGAGGCTTTGGGTTTGTCATGTATGCCACTGTGGAGGAGGTGGAGGTAGCCATGAATGCCAGGCCACACAAGGTGGATGGAAGAGCTGTGGAACCAAAGAGGGCTGTCTCAAGAGAAGATCCTCAAAGACCTGGTGCCCATTTAACTGTGAAAAAGATTTTTGTTGGTGGCATGAAAGGAGACACTGAAGAACACCATCTAAGATATTATTTTTAACCGTACGGGAAAATTGAAGTGATTAAAATCATGATTGACTGAGGCAGTGGCACAAAGAGAGGCTTTATTTTTGTAACATTTGATGACCACGACTCTGTACACAAGACTGTCATTCAAAGATGCCACACTGTGAATGGCCACAACTGTGAGGTAAGGAAAGCCCTATGCAAGAGAAAGCAAGAGATGGCTAGTGCTTCATCCGACCAAAGAGGTTGAAGTGGTTCCAGAAACTTTGGTGGTGGTCACGGAGGTTTTGATGGGAATGACAACTTCGGTTGTGGAGGAAACTTCAGTGGGCGAGGGGGCTTTGGTGGCTTATTGAGGTGGTGGCAGATATGGTGGCAGTGGGGATGCCCATAATGGATTCGGTAATGATGGAAGCAGCTCTGGAGCACCTCTGGAGGTGGCAGAAGCTATAATGATTTTGGCAATTACAACAATCAATCTTCAAATTTTGGAGCCATGAAAGGAGGAAATTTTTGGAGGCAGAAGCTCTGGCTCCCATGGTGGTGGAGGCCAATACTTTGCCAAACCAGGAAACCAAGGTGGTTATAGTGGTTCTAGCAGCAGCAGTAGCTACGGCAGCGGCAGAAGGTTCTAATCACTGCCAGGAAACAAAGCTTAGCAGGAGAGGAGAGCCAGAGAAGCGACAGGGAAGCTACAGGTTACAGCAGATTTGTGAACTCGGCCAAGCACAGTGGTGGCAGGGCCTCGCTGCTACAAAGAAGACATGTTTTAGACAGTACTCATATGTATGGGCAAAGAACTCAAGGACTGCATTTGTGACTAATTGTATAACAGGTTATTTTAGTTTCTGTTCTGTGGAAAGTATAAAGCATCCCAACAAAGGGTTTTAATGCAGATTTTTTTTTTTTTTGCACCCATGCTGTTGACCGCTAAATGTAATAGTCTTTGCTGAATAAATGTGTCTGTAAAAAAAAATCTTTCATGTACATCAAGTATACCAAGGTGAGTGGGAAATTTCTTATTCTAAATTCATACTGTGCATTGTGTTAAAATTCTTGCTTATTACAGAGGGAAAACTGCACACCTAAAAGCTGCTATTACCATAATTATATGACAGGAAAGAGAATGACAAGTCTAAAAATAGTAGTAGGTTCCCCAGGGCTGCCCAAGTAGAAGAACTAAGTTGCAGTAGTATAAAGACATAGGATGATCAAAAACAGTTTCACTTCCTGAAGATGAGATGAACTGCAGACATATCTAGAAAAGAGAGGAACCACCCAAGGTCAGTTAAAAAAATGGAATACTCACTTTGGGGAGTTTGTCTAGAAAGATGTTTTCCAAAGTGCACGCTAATCAATTAAAATACATGGGGGTTTGGCATGAAGGGCAAACACAGTAAGTTAAATGTTCAGGGTGCACACACTTATCCAAAGAAACCACACTTTGATACATTTTTTCAATCAACATTTCCAAACTTACTTGGCCAGGGAACAATTATATATACCATTGGCCCTTGAAATAAAGTGGGGGTTAAGGGTGCTGACCCCCTAGCACAGTCGAAAATCTGCATATAACTCTGACTCCGCTAGAACTTAACTACTAACAGCCTATATAAAGTGGTCTCTCGTATACTGGTTTACAATTGTAAATGGTGATCCAAGGATCACGACTCCTGGAGGTATCAAAGCTCCACAGAGGTGGAGAGGGTAGAGTGAGAATTTTCCTGATGGGATTAGTGAGCAGATTTCTTCAGAGAGAGTGACTGTTCTGCTATGAGTCCCTTACCCAGCCCCCTATACCTTCTAACACTTGACCTGGGGGTACAGCTTCAAGAAAATCACTTGGGGACCTCTGAACTAAGGTCATGTAGTTGGGAGGCATGGATCTGGGGTTTGAATCACATACGAGAACACATAAATAACTTGTGGACAGGGTCTGATGCCTGCCAAGGAACTGGAGAAGGCTAGACACAGGCTCCTCATTGCTTTGGTGGTGGAGGCAGCTGAGTACTGAGGGATGGGTTAAGAGAGGGATGCAGGGGTGCCTCTCTGTGGACCAGATCTGAGCCATACAGCGGAGCCAGTGTTAGTCCTGTCCAAGAGTACCACCTGGCCGAGCAAGAAGCCCAGAGCAGAAAGAGATTGGAGATAACTACTCAATTTACAGGACCTCATCTAGGGAAGTGCAGGAGAGAGACTCGATGGGTGTTACCAGAAGAGCCCAAAGGATCTCATAAAGGAAGCGTCAGGCTTAATCATCTGCTATATCCACCAAAGGACACTAGTAGCAGGTGATTAAAATTTCCTCTTCCCTTCCTTTTCCTCCCTCCTTGTGTCTTCTCCCTGATGACAAACAGCAGCTCGTCGTAGGCTTACGACAGGAGAGAGAAGAGAGCCTATGGAATATATCTACTTTCTTCATTTCCGGCTTCTAGCCCCAAAAAGTTCTAGGGGAGGGATTTTATTTGTTCAGAAAAGATGACCTTCTCTAAATAAACTTAAAGTGACAACTGAAAACAAAAAATATGATTGCTTTTGGCTATTTCTGAAGTTGAGCTTACTCAGTCTACCGGTTATAGAAAGTTTGAAGCTTGCTAGTAATCCAGAGCAGAGCATCAGGAGAGGCACATTTTAAATGCCACCTGTCTCACATTATAAAGTCTCCATATCTGACAGAAGGGGAAAATGTGGCTGTCTGAAATGTCACAGAACACAAAATATGATGACCCACGAAATCAGCAACATACATTGTGATTCAAGTCAGAGTTTAATCTGCAATGCTACACTGTGAAGATCATTGTAATTTTTTCATTAAGAAAGATGATGATGATGATTATGATGATGATGATGATACTCTAGCCCTGTCAGATTATTATCATTGGTAAATTGTTTAGGTAAGGATCTCATAATCAGAGGACCGACTGTTACTGCTTAGGATGATAGAACAACTTCAGGTTGGGAGACCCCAAATGAACAGATGTTCCCTAGGAAGGCAGAATTAAATGACTCAGATTCCAGACATACACAGTGGGCTAGATGACTTGCAGGAGACAAGTGCAGTAGACTAGATTAGATCAATACTTTCACTGGAGCCCAGCAGTATGGTGAGTGATGGAGAGACAATAGAGTGTTATGTCTAGGTGTGAATTCTGGGTCCGATTAGGTGGGTTGAACACCAGTGCATTCTGAATGGCTACTATAAAATATACTGGCACTCTCACTTCTTTTACATCAAAAATATGTTATTAATGGGTATATGGAAGTGAAAACAATATCAATGTTAATTTTATAGTCATCCATGGCAGATGGTTCCAATACACCTAAAAATAAATATTAACTACAAAAGAAAAGCAGTTCCTCAAAAAGTTAAACATGGAATTATTATATGACCCAGCAATTCCACTCCTAGGTACATATCTAAAAGAAATGAAAACAGGGCGCCTGGGTGGCTCAGATGGTTAAGCGTCTGTCTTCGGCTCAGTTCATGATCTCAGGGTCCTGGGATCGAGTCCCGCATCGGGCTCCCTGCAGCTTGGGAGCCTGCTTCTCCCTCTGCCTTTCTCTCTCGCTCTGTCTCTCATGAATAAATAAATAAAATCTTTAAAAAAATAAAAAATAAAAAAATAAAAGAAATGAAAACAGATACTCAAATTATACTTGTACTCAAATGTTAAGAGCAGCTCTATTCCTGATAGCCAAAGGAGGAAACAACTCAAACATCCATCAACTGATGAATGGATAAACAAAATGCAATATATCCATACAATGGGATATTAATGAGCCAAAAAAAGTAATTAAGCACTGACATGATACAATTTGGATGAACCTTGAAAACACTTGAAAGATCATATACTGTATAACTGCATTTATATGAAACATCCAGAATAAGGAAATCCATATATATATATATATATACACTTACAATCAGCTCTTTCTGATTAGATTGCTCCATATGTCAGAAAGTAAAAGATTACCTCAGTATGCTTGCCTTCTGTTAAAGCCCTTTGTAATATCAAGAACATGATGACTTGAAATATTGCAGGCATCATAGTATCTTTGCTTATAAAAGCCTATGACTGCATAGTTGAATAAATTGGATCTCCAAGTTATACTTGGCTTATAAAGCAGGTTTAAGGACATAAAAATAGTGAATTCACTTATTATGCAATACAATGGTAAGAAATGCAACACTGGAAATTGAAGATGTGTTTTTTTTTTTTTTAAAGATTTTATTTATTTATTTGAGAGAGAGAAAGCATGAGAGGGGGGAGGGTCAGAGGGAGAAGCAGACTCCCTGCCGAGCAGGGAGCCCGATGCGGGACTCGATCCTGGGACTCCAGGATCATGACCTGAGCTGAAGGCAGTCGCTTAACCAACTGAGCCACCCAGGCACCCGAAGATGTGTTTGTTTTTAAGAAAAACATGTACCAATGATGCAGACAAAAAAGATATGGGAAAAGAGCATTTTTTTTTAAATATTTGCAAATGACATATCAGATAAAGGGCTAGTATCCAAAACCTATAAAGTACTTCTTAAACTCAACACCCAAAGAACAAATGATCCAATCAAGAAATGGGCAGAAGACATGAACAGACATTTCTGCAAAGAAGACATCCAAATGGCCCACAGACACAAGAAAAAGTGCTCAACATCGCTCAGCATCAGGGAAATCCAAATCAAAACCTCAATGAGATACCACCTCACACCAGTCAGAATGGCTAAAATTTACAAGTCAGGAAATGACAGATGTTGGCGGGGATGCAGGAAAGGGGAACCCTCCTACACTGTTGATGGGAATGCAAGCTGGTGCAGCCACTCTGGAAAGCAGTATGGAGATTCCTCAAAAAGTTGAAAATAGAGCTACCCTACGATCCAGCAATTGTATTACTGGGTATTTACCCCAAAGATACAAATGTAGTGATCCAAAGGGGTATGTGCCTCCGCAATGTCCACAATAGTCAAACTATGGAAAGAGTCAAGATGTCCATTGATAGATGAATGGATAAAGAAGATGTGGTGTATATATATACAATGGAATATTATGCAGCCATCAAAAGGAATGAAATCTTGCCATTTGCAATGACGTGGATGGAACTGGAGGGTATTATGCTAAGCGAAATAAGTCAATCAGAGAAAGACATGTATCATATGATCTCACTGATATGAGGAATTCTTAATCTCAGGAAACAAACTGAGGGTTGCTGGAGTGGTGGGGGTGGGAGGGATGGGGTGGCTGGGTGATAGACATTGGGGAGGGTATGTGCTATGGTGAGCACTGTGAATTATGTAAGACTGTTGAATCACAGACCTGTACCTCTGAAACAAATAATACATTATATTAAAAAAAAAAAAAGATAGTAGGAAGGGAAGAATGAAGGGGGGGAATCGGAGGGGGAGACGAACCATGAGAGACTACGGACTCTGAGAAACAAACTGAGGGTTCTAGAGGGGAGGGAGGTGGGGGGATGGGTTAGCCTGGTGATGGGTATTAAAGAGGGCACGTGTTGAATGGAACACTGGGTGTTATACACAAACAATGAATCATGGAACACTACATCAAAAACTAATGATGTAATGTATGGTGATTAACATAACATAATAAAATTTTTTAAAAAAAGGCAATGTCAACTGGAAGAGAAAAAACAGTATATAATAGAAACATATACCTTGTTGTAGTCTTATCTTAAATCCCCATAAAGTGAGCCCAAATTCCTTTGAGTATATAATTTTCAGTCAAAGTCAACATTGTATAAAGTCTCCTCTCTCTTACTGTGTGCTTTGTTCTTTTTAATTTAATTGAAGGCTTTATTTTAAAATGTACCTCGAAGCAATTTTGGTGGTTCATCTTTTCATTACTTTGGTAATAAAATACCAACTTGCTCACTGCAATAGTTGGTGGCAGTTTAATTACATTCAAGGGAAATAAAGTATCTGGGTTCCTTTCCTCCTATTGCGTGATTATAGTGTTGAAAACTTCTGTAAATAAAGCAACAACTGAAACAATCTTTGGCTATTTTGTAGGTATTTATGAGTCTAGCCTGTTATCACTCACTCGGAGAAGTATTCTAGAACTATTTTAATCATTACTTTCAGACATCCTCTTTGGCAAGGTGTACAACTAAACTTCTACATTATAAATCCTTCCTTCAGTTATGAAATATTCTTATTTATCTGTCGGAAAGTTAATGATGTTTGGTCAAATATACATGTACTGTCCGATTACCCAGGGTTTAGCCCCAGACAAAATAATTCCGCATATGAAAAAAGAATCCAATGAATATATCATTGCATATATTTACTTTTTCTCTCTGTTTTGAGAATAGTTTAGAGCAGCAATCATTTTAATTAACACGTCATGCATAAGAACACATGATAGCAGCTGTTAATATGCATTTTTAAGACTAGAGGGTGTGGTGACTTATCTAGATAGAAGAGAAACATATGTTCAGCAAAGCATATGGATTTTAATATAAATTATGATTATAATGCAGAGAAACACAGAGGGACATGCGCAATGGCTGCCTAGTTCCATTGAATCTCTAACATATTTTCCTAACATATACTAGAGAAGGCTGCATATTATTTTACCTGTTGAGATATGATAGAACATGATCGATGGTAATACTTTAAATCAGCTTCATGTATTCTCAAACACATAACTATTTTTTCTGTGAATGTAAATTCAGATTTTTTAAAAAAGGGCTATTCAGGAAAGAAATGGGAAACAAATGACAGGTATGACAAGCATCTTGAAGAAACCGCAAAATATCAAAGATTGTGTTTTCCTGCTTTATACGTTTTATTTCATTATATTTTTGATAGAATGATAGTTTAGTTACCTTGAACACTATTAGTTAGATTTGCAAACTAGCTGGTTGAAGATATTAGCGATAAAACAAATTACCTTCTCTTGATACTGCCGCCTGGAGGAATCCAAAGACTGGATTAAAGCTGTGGCATGGCCGACAAACATGGCATAGCAAGTGGCCCCAACGATCATGCTCAGCATGGTAATCCAGAGGTCCGACATGCTGACTGGGGCCTGGGCTCCGTACCCGATGCACAGCATGTGACTCATAGCTTTGAAGAGTGCATATGAATACTGCTTTCCCCACGAGTCATTCTGGAACCAAAGAGAAAAAAGAAAACAGGCTGAGCCATCACAATAGTGGAATAAAAAGTGAATGTGACCTGTACAGAAAAACATTAGAGAATGAGTACGGAGAAACATCCTTGTAATGGAACATTGACACAGATACTTCATCACTACTCAAATGACTTGATGTTTTTCAAGGCTTGCCTACCACTAGGAAACAGAAATAATCTACTGTTAATATATGTGCATCCCAAACATCAGTTTTAGGTTTGTTGTTTTTAAAACAAAAATTTCTTTCGGGACAGTGGTGTGACTGTCATATAAAAATGCCAAGAATGAATGCTGATGGGCTCATTCCAAAGTTTCTAGGCAATCTAGTCATTTTCTAGCAATGTATTTGCAAGCTGAGAAACGTTGCAGGTAAACGTGAAGCCAATGGGCCTAAGTATAAGAATTTTTATCAAAACTACGATGTTTAGATTTTAGAAAATCCAAATCGAAATATTTGCATAGTCCTTAATTCTATATTTCTTAAATGAAAAATAAACATATTTTGGAAACGCAGTTCTGATAAATGGAAAGACTTCCTTGAAGCCCTCTCTCAGAGTAATGTAAGTGAGAATTTCAAATGTCAGGACTGATGATGGATGAATCTTGTTGGCTTTTTATAAAATAATAAAATAAAATAAGCAAAATAATATCTTGGCAAACCCTCTAGACAAAAAGAAGCTGACTTCTGAGAATAGTTATTGCATGCAATTTCTGAGTCCTTTCAAAAATTTATTCCAAGCTCAATTCTACAAAAATAAGCTATTCAATATATCTACCCTTTGATAAAACTTAAAGGATTCTTAGGATCAGTTTGTATCAAACCTCATGGCCCAAGACTTTCATAATTTATAAGGCCCTGTGCAAAATGAAAATTTGGGGCCCTTTCATTCAAAATGTAGGGGAAAAAAGTGCTGTTAAAGATAATAATACATAATTTTTTCCCTTTAAAAATATTTTATTACTTATAATAGTAATAGTGGTAGATGAGTAACAACAAAAATTTATAAATTTCAAAGAATAACATTTTTGTGTCAATTATATATAATACAATAAATAGAAAAACTGTATTATTGTGGTATATTGATTGATCATATAATTTTTCTGGCTTAATTTTCTGCAAATTCATTCCTTAGGTCTTCAAAATTGATACATTTAGCAATTTCATTTTCAATTATATAATTGTAAGTGACATCATTTGTTTTGGCTAATGCAAGATTATAAATAATTTCTGATAGTTTTTGAGAAATTTTAAAGAAGATCTTTCTGTTGATGCAACTATTACTAGGGCTATTAAGAGTATTTTATACATTGGAACAACATTGAGATAAATTTCTGATTTAACATACAAATTTTAGTACATTTGGAGCTGATGATTCTAATGGAACAATTTTTCAATGAAGATTTCACTGTTCATACAAATTAGTTTCATGAATGTGATTTTTTAATTAAACTTTTTATTTTAAGATAACTGTAGATTAACATGCAAATTATAAGAAATAATGGAGAACCCGTGCACCTTTTATCCCAAATGGTAACATCCTGACGATGTTGTACAATGTTACAACCAGGAAATTGACATGGGTACAATCCACTGATCTCATTCATATTTTACCAATTTACTGGTACTCATTTGGGTGTGTAGTTAGTTTCATACAATTTTATCACATGTATAAGTTTGTGTATTCATCACCACAGTGAAGATACAGAACAATTCCATCACAACAAAGATCCTTTACACTGTATATTGAATTTAATGTTGAATGTAAATGTATGCATTGACATTTTAATATTTCCTCTGACATTTCCTGTAACTTGCTGAGGTTGTGCAAGAAACCAAAAGTAGTTTCATGATTTGCCTATAATCCAAAATGCCTATTTATGTATTTTATTCCTTTATTTTCTATTACAAGGAAAATTTAATTAAAAATTGTCTTCTTTGTTAATCATTGGCTCATTTAAAGTTTCATACGAAAATAGTGTTACTTGTTTATCAAATGTGATGATCTTTAAATTTAATCTGTATTTCTAGGCTGGTGGATATTTGCTTTGCAATGTTGCAGGAGTTTTCAAAACTGGACATTATAAACTGTGAAGAATTCTAATAACACCCTGATATGCTATACAATATTATAAGTATTATAATATATTATAATATTATATTATAAAATAATATAATATATTATAATTATAAAATATATATTATATTATATTGCTATGCAATATCCATGTGTCCTCCCTGTTTTGTAATAATTTATTGACAAAATTTACCATCAGAGGTCCCCAAGTATTATCTTGGAATTGAGGTAGAAAATTCAATATCTGTGTAGATACTGCAGGGACAGGATCCTGGGACTGAGAGTCAGCTGCTCTCTCACCAAGATTCCTGTCCCTGCTGGCCTGGGGGAGTCACTCCTGCCCCCCACAGTCACTGCTGTTGCTTTGGGGGTTGCTGTGGCCACTGGCGTTCTGGCCCGGTTCTGGCTCAGGCACGCGGGGGACACAGCATTTCAGACTGCTGAGGCATGCATTTGCGCCGCCCCTGGCTGTCAGGCCAAGTGCTTGGCTTCTGTGTTGCTATTGTGCCTACAGGCCTGAACCTGTGTGCGCAGAGCGGCTGCTCACGTTCATGCCCCACTGTCCCCGGGGACTTCACTTACAAAACATAACTTCACGGATAAAATTACTAGGAATGTGAAGATAGCAGCAGCTGAGCTTTATAACAAGCACAAGGTCCTCCTGGAAGTGGGTCCCTCTGCAACTATGAGGTCATACCCCATACCCATGAAGCCATCTCTGCCTTTGTCAAACGAACTCTTAAATTATCAGGAAATTGTAGGTTATTTTAAAATATATTGAATATACATAGATCTTTTTGTTCATATTTTAACAGGGTTTTCCAAAATCAAATTTATAGATTTAAAAATAGGACATGATAAAGTTTAAAAGCCCCAACCTCATAAGGTTTGGAACTGCATACGGCTGTGAACAAGAAATAACCAGCCCCACTTGGTTGGAAGAGTTAATTTTCGTAAACTGAAATTCACTGTTATGTATAAAATAAGGTCATGTTGCCCCATCTATCTATCCATCCATCCATCCATATATACACACACACACGTGTAAAAATGAGATTCAGTTTTAAGAAAAGAAAATTACTCGCATATTATATTATACTATGCAGATAGTATAATGAACCCATGAACAAGTTTTCATTTTGATGAATAAACAAAATTTGTTCCTTACACTTTTTTTCATACACAAAAATATATAACTATTCTCATGAATAAACCTAAAGTTCCCCAAATTCTAGATGTTCCAGGAACAAGGAATGGAGTATTCGATGAACAAAGGAATGTGTTCTATAAAAATCTTGACTGTACATGTTATTTAAAATGACATTAACATTGCTGAAATTCAACTCAGTAATATACTGATATACCAAAGATGAATTCACTGCAAACCACATTGCAAAATAAACAAAGGCTTTAATTCCTAAGATCTATTCAAAGAATGGATAGAAAGAAAATAAGCTTGGCTTGTTTCTGACTGGCTTTGAATCTCTTCTGGGCTCCCTCAGGACTCTAATTCCCCTGTCATGGTGACTTCCGTCCAGTACATGATAATCTTCTCATGTGCCTGGCATCTACTCATAGATTAGGACGTGGGCCATGTCTCATTAATCATGTTAGACTCTAAACTGCATGATTCAGTGGCGACACTAAATATTTTTAGGTGAAAACACTGTTGATGAAAAAAAGGGTGAATAAATAAATTTTGACTGTGCTGTTAAATCTAGTGCAAGATTCCCTTCCTTATACAGGGGCATAGTCATGTTGCTTCGGCAACTTGATGAACTTAGATATAATGGGAATAATTCAAAAGTCCAATGCGGTGTCCAGTGGAGGCTGCACTTTAATTTTTTGTATTGCTTATTCCTTTGTTTTTGAGGGGAAGCAGTATGTGGAGCTGGAGAAGAAAGTTTCAATTTCCCAAAGGAATGCAGTTATGTAACAGCCAAACTATTTTGTATAAGAAGGTGTGTTTATGTTCATTTTCATTTATCTCCTTAGGCACACACAAAACACACACACACACATCTTGGCCTTTCTTTCTACAAAAATGGATCATATCATATATACTTCTCTGCATATAGCTTTTATCACAGGAAAATTCCTCCAAATAATCTAGTGTTCATATAACTATGTAATAACCCATTGTTGATTATGTCATAGTTAATTTTCCCATTTTTCTATTATTTTCCAGTGTTTGCCACTACAGACTATTCTGTAATAAACAATTTTGTACACATAACCTTTATCTCTATCAAATATATTCTCAGAAGTGTGTTTATTGGGTCAAAGAATAAAGTTTTCAATTTGATTTTAAAATATGTTGACAGACTGTTTCAAGGCTGTAACTTCTCCAAAACCAAGTAAAAATACACTTCATCATCTATTCTAGTGAGAAATAGTAATCCACTGTTACTTTTATTTACATTTGTCTGACTGGGGAATTTGAGAAAGTTTTCATGTACTTATTAATCAACTGAACTTTCTCATTTCTGGTGAAATTCTTATTTTTTTCTTAGCAATTTGTAATACATATCTGAAGACTGGATATCAATTCTTTAACTATTTGCTTTAAATATCTATTCCTAATTTACTCTTTGCCTATTGATTTTTTAATGATATAATTTGCCACATATTTTAATTATTTTTTTAAAGATTTATTTATTTTAGAGAGAGAACATATGTGAGTTGGGGAGGGGGAGAGGGAGAGAGAGAATCTTCAAGCAAACCACCCCGCCAAGCATGAAGCCCACCATGGGGTGATCCCAGGACCCTGAGATAATGACCCAAGCTGAACCGAGAGTTGGACACTCAACCAACTGAGCCACCCAGGCGCCCCAACATTTTGATTATTTTATGTAGGAAAATAAATCTGTAATTTCCCTGTGAGCTGCTGAATTTTCTGTAATACTTAAAAAGATCTCCCTAAATCTGAGATTATTCATATGTAAGTATTTTGGAGATTATGTTATTTTTATATTTACTTATATTTACTTCTTTTACCTAAGAGATTTGGTTTTTTTTGTTTTTTGTTTTTTTGGTATGTGGAACAAAGTTCACATTTTCATTCATTCTGAAAGAATTGTTTCTTGAGCCTGCATACAACTTTTAATGAACTGTCTGGTCCCCAGTGACATACAAACGCTTCCTTTGTTATATATTGTCTCTACATACATTGGGGTGTTTGTTTCTGGGCTCAATATTTTGTTCCACAAATCTATTTGACTCTTTCTATGCTGGTATCATCTCAAATTACAGTGACTTTATAATCTATTTTAATATGCATATAAAGCAAAGACCCTTCTCAATTCCAACAGAGATTCTGAGTTACCATGTGAAGAAATTTGGGCAGGACCACGTTTTAAGGTAAATATGTGGATACATGATGCTGGATATGGGACAGGCATGGTATTTGAGGGGAAACTATGGGTGAGAACAGTCACCAAACCCAGAAAATTCCTATCTGTCTGCCTGCCTATCTATCTATCTGAAGATAGACTGGCTCATAGATCAGCCAGTCTAAATTATAGAGAAGATACAAAACATAATAAGGAATACACTAGAAAACACAGGGATGGCCAGCACCAGAAGGGTCAGAACATTTTTCAGTATAGTATGGGAAGCCTCGGAAAATTTTTCAGCAGGAAATGATAAAATCTGATTTGTGCTTTAAGAAGATTGATCAGGGAGAATTGTTGAGTAGTGGTTCTCAACTGAGGATGATTCTGTCACCCAGGGAATATTGTCGAATTTTTGGTTTTTATAACTGGAGGAAGTGCTATTTTTTTTTAAAGATTTACTTATTTATTATTTGAGAGAGAGAGAGCGCATGTGTGAGCAGGGGGAGGAACAGAAGGAGAGGAAGAGAGAGAATCCCCAGCATACCTCATGCTGAGCATGGAGCCTTATGTGGGGCTCCATTTCAAGACCCTGAGATCATGACCTGAGCTGAAACCAAGAGTCCAACACTTAACCGACTGAGCCTCCAGGTGCCCCTGGAGGAAATGCTATTAATATCTAATGGGTAGAGGCTAGTGAAGCTGCTAAATGACCTCCAATTCACAGAGAAGCTCCTCCACAGCAAAGAATTATCTGGCCCAAACTGCCAGCCTTGGTGAGGTTGAGAAATCCTGGTGTGGAGAATGGATTGAACAATGACTAGATAAAGAAGTCAGTTTAAAAGCTATTATAAATTTAAGGGAGGTGAAATGAAAACTGAAATAGCATAAAAGCATAAAGTATAAAACAAGAACAACAATAAATAATTTTGAGAAGAGAAGGTCTATAGAATGTAGCATATTAGATTTTTATGAAATGGTAAAAGAAAAAGGAAGGTAGAATAGTTCAGGGGGTTATGGAAAATTTAGAAAGATTCATGCAATTTAGGCTTTTCTTTTCAGGGGAGACTGATTAGGTGTAGGGATCTTTTCTGTTATTCTACAAGACCAGAATCATCCTCTTTAGACATTGAATTGTGTCTATGCACATTGTGTGTACGAGAGCCAACCCAGCCCTCTCGGGGGAATATCAGTATTTAGGCAGCAGTCCTGTGATTCGGAGGCTGCTGCGGAGAGAATCCCAAGTGGAGGGATGTATCTTATACCATTACGTCCCTCTTCCTTATTCCCTCCAGCCCTCCCCACCAGCCCCACCCACCATTACAACCCCAGCTACAACAGCTCAAGCCAGAAAGGTAGACTGACCGCGGCGATAAAATACACACATAAGTTAAGTAACAACATAAACAGCGTGTCAAACAAATGCTTAGAAAATAAGTTAAACTTGGAATATAAAATATAAAATATTTTTCAAGGTTACCTTGAAAAACAGTACGATGGTAACAACATGCATGGTTCTAAACTATTCAAAGTACCAATTATTACATTAAATTTATCAATCTTTATTTTGATATTTATTTATTTATAAATTTATCAATTATTTATAATTTTTTATAATTTATAATTGATATTTATCAATTTATTTACAAATTTATCAATTTATCAATCTTACCATCATATCTTTCTTCTCACCACTTGATAAATGATAACATGGAGGCAGAGAACATAGTGACTTGCCCAAGTTTATGAGTTTGTAAGTGGAAGATTCATTGTTTTGAACCCAGTCTGGTTCTCAAGACCGTACTATTAGCTACTACATGACACTACTCTTGATTTTATAAACCTATTATATTTATAATTTCAGGCAAAATATTAAGGCTGAAAGACTAACTGATCAGTTCATCTCTCACATGCAACCCTTATTTAATGTAGCAAAGTAACAACAGGCAAAGATGAGACCTAAAGAAGGAAAAACTAGATCTGATAGGGTTTGGTGAAGGTCCAAGAATGTTTTCATTCCCAGGACATCATTTTTTTTTTTTATTATTATTATGTGGCTGTTCTCTTTTCATCTTTTAAAAAAAATGACTCATTTTATTTTAGTCTACATCAATAATAATAACATGAATGGGAGACTATATACTCCCAGTGCTTTACCATACGATTACCAACTTACATTTAACTTGAATACTATTGAAAGTAAACAAATAAGTTACCTGTTAACTCTGATTTAATCTGGGTTTCTCTTGTTTTCATTTTAGGCAATGATTTACCAACAAATTGTTCCTTATAGACTTTTTTTTTAATTTTTTAAAGATTTTTTTTATTTATTTGACAGAGAGAGAAAGCACAAGCAGGGGGAGTGGCAGGCAGAGGGAGAAGCAGGCTCCCCACTGAGCAAGGAGCCCGATATGGGACTCAATCCCAGGACCCTGGGATTATGACCCGAGCTGAAGGACTGAGCCACCCATGGGCCCCTGACTATTTTTTTTTATTACACAAAATGCTCACTCATTTAATTCATCACTTCACTGAGGCATCACTGAAATTAATTATTTTTTGAGGAAAACATATTGAGCCCAATTAACGGGAATATATATAAATAAATTTAATTATTCCATCTGGGAACTCTCATATAGAAAAAAAAATTTACGTTTATATTCCAAGTTTAATTTATTTTTTAAGCATTTGTTTGACACACTGTTTATGTTGTTAGTTAATTTGGATCAGGGTGAAGGGCTATGGCAAAGAAAGAAAATAAATGTTTATTCTAGAGTGTCCTAGACCTCCTGACTTAGGACATTAAAACTCAAACTAAGCCACTTAGTATATTCTGCCACAGAAACAAAAGTTTCTCCAGTCCATCGTCTTTCGTATGAACTAAAATTTTGTTAATTTAGAAGGCCAAAATATTCCATTATTGAATATCTGAATGAATCTTCTTTATCATTTGAAATCAAATGCAAGTATGAATATGTTAAGTAGGCAAAATCTTAGCAAAACTGGAAATATAGAACTTGACTCAGAAATACATGCATCAACAGCTAAAATATCAAATTTTGACCAGTTACAATTTACTTCTTCAACCACCAAATAAACTTATCACTTACATCAGTTACAGCAATGCCAATCAGATAGAAAGATACATTAAGAAGTTCTCAAGACAAGGAATATAACTGAGCATAATCTTCCTGAAGTCACAAGAAGTGTAGAATAACAGGTCACCAATTCCAAAGTGTAAGTTCACTTGAACATGCCATGGTCTTACTTTATCTGTCTATAAGAGAATGGAGTCAGGGTAAAAACTGTTGTTCTTCATCAGTTTCACAGGGCTGAAGTATGGTAACAATGGATAGATATTAAGAGCAAGCTTTCTACTGATTAGTGATTGAAACAGAATTACAATTGTTTTTAAGTATTCATTTGAGCATTTTTGTTCTTTGAAGTATGTCCCCTAGAATTATTGGATTTGTTTATTACAAACAGAAACATTTAAGAAACATCTTTGAGGAGGTCTTTATCTTAGTCGAATTAAACATTATTTGTGACTTTACAGATCATAGTAAATAGTAATGTCAGTAGGAAGACAAGTGGAGATCAACTCAATGAGGCCATCCTAAATTGAATTGCTCAGTAGAAATACAGTGCATGCAATTCCGAAGGGGACTCAGGGGAAGGACTGACAGTTATGTTGTGTGTAAAGTCAAAATGCAGACAGCAAGGAAGAATATTTCTTAAAAAAATATATGATGTAGGGCACCTGGGTGGCTCAGTTGGTTAAGCGACTGCCTTCGGCTCAGGTCATGATCCTGGAGTCCCTGGATCGAGTCCCACATCGGGCTCCCTGCTCAGCAGGGAGTCTGCTTCTCCCTCTGACCCTAACCCCTCTCATGTGCTCTCTCTCATTCTCTCTCTCTCAAATAAATAAATAAAATCTTTAAAATATATATATATATATATATATATATATATATATACATATATATGATGTAGACTTTCTCCCCAGCATAGATATGCTTTGAAAGCAAACGTTAAACCCACTGTAGGCAAGAAGAAAAAGAGCCTACCAACACTGTGCTTTGATTTCATAACTTGTCAACCTTGTTCTGTAACATTAGCGCTATATTTTTAAATATATTAGTAAGTAATGAATTATTTCCCTTCAAGTCACATGATAGAAGCTCTTGAATTCTCGAAATACATATTTGTATTCTTGATAGTATTATCTCCAAAAAATTTAATGCCATGGTTTCTAGAAATAACACTTAAAAAAAATACAATTATATATATTTTTCAGCTGGAGAAATGTACTTATTTTTCTTATTTGTACAGTTTTGATCTGCTTACAAACATTTGCACCTCTGACATCAATGCTTTTGCCTTATAGAAGAGTTCAAATAGTTTTCAGCAATAAAATATAGAATTACCGCATAAGAAGATTACTGTTGCCATAAAAAGAATGATGTTTGGTCATTTTAAGTTCTAGACTTGTTCCCTGGTCAATTAATCCCTCAAATTCTAAGTGTATGTTTTCCTGCTTCAATAATGATGATAAAATACAAAATCAGCAGTAAGTAGATTTATAAATTAAAATTTAATGATGCTTGAGATCACAGATATTTTTTCTCATATTTCTTTTAACATTGGTTGCATTATTTTAAAATAAAAATTAAACATAGGGCGCTTGAGTGGCTCACTCGGTGAAGCGTCCTACTCTTGATTTTGGCTTGGGTCATGATCTCATGGTTGTGAGATAGAGCCCCACATAGGGCTCTGTGCTGTGTAAGATTCTCTTTCTTCCCCTCACTGTTTTCCCCTCCCCCACTTGCACTCCCTCTCTAAAAAAAAGTAGTAAATAAATAAATAAGACAAAATAAAAATTAAGCATATCAGTAAGTTATTTTTTAATTTGGTGGGTCTGTTAGCCCAATTTTTTAGACTAAGGGTTCATTAATACTTCTTATAGAAAGGCCCCAAATCAGATATTTCAAGATTTTAGGTGTGATTTTTCTATAATTAGTGCTTTGAGCAAAATATTTTTATTGCTTGTTCGGACAAGTAAATATAAACAAATATATCTTACATATTTTTGCATGTATAAATATCAGTAAACGTATTTTATATATATGCATAAATATAAAGGAACAGTGGAAGAGATTAGCATACACTGAGTACTTTACTCCTTGCAAGGTGCTGTTATATCAACTCATTGTTCCTCATAAAATTCTTGAAATCTGATATTGTTCTTACAAGTAAGGAACGCAAAGCTTAGAAAAATTAAGAAACTTGCTCAAAGTCACACACTTGTTAGTGCCAAAGCTGAAATTCAATCATAGGTCTGTCTGAACTACAGTATAAACCGTCTCCATTCTGAAGGTCATAGCCACATCTTTCCTAACCATTTATATAAGTAAAATTCATAATTCTAATGCAGAATTTTCAAGCATTTTAAGAACATAACCATAGCACAGAAATTCTCTAAAATATATGTTTTCATCTCAACTAGCAAAAGGGAACCTCTACTACACCTTAAGGGAATTTAGAGGAAAAATTATCTCAGGTTTTCATCAGAGAAAACCTCTGAGGGAAAATCCCCTCGAGAGTTTGAGGTCAGTAAAGATATTTGGGTCATATAGTCGTACTTCACTTTAGTAATTTCCTATTGGCCAAGAATGCTCAAAGGGTTCTCTTCCTTTCCTCTTATCCCCAAAGCCTGGAATGGAGTAAACTATCCTGGTATCTAAATAGGAAAAGTCTTCTGGAAGGAGGTCCTTGCCTGAGGCTTAATCCTCCAGAATGTGGAAGATGCACGTGAGGCAGAGAGGCAGGTTCCATCTGAACCACTAAACGATGCTGTGTGCGTTCACTGACACCTGGCCAAAGTAACGTAAGGAGTGATGTCATTTCTCCTCAGTGCTATTATTTAATCTGCACTTAAATTCATTGTATGGGTTTTAGGAAAGCAACTCTGCACTGATTATTTTCAAATTAGTAGATCATCTCTTTCGGTGGCATTCTCAAGTAGTTTAACTCTGCTAATTAGAGGTTTTAGCATGTTGGTAGTGTTAAAAACTGCTAAAATTAAAGCGAAATTGAAGTAAAACAAAGAACTGTAATCCTTTTTTGCTAGGCTCAAACTTCTGCTCTTAATAAGGAAAGCAGCCACCTGGGGCATAAAAGAAGCAGGAGTTAAGAAGTTTTTCAGCTTGAGTGTAGCCCTTGGGTGGTTGGTGTTAATAATTAGAACATAAGGGGTGCCTGGGTGGCCTGGTTGATTAAGCATCCGACTCTTGGTTTTGGCTCAGGTCCTGATCTCAGGGTGGTGAGATTGAGTGCTGCGACGGGCTCCGCACTCAGCGCAGAGTCTCCTTGAGACTCTCTCCCTCTTCCCTCTGCCCCTCCCCCCACTCTCTTTCTCTCTCTAAAATAAATAAATAAATAAATCTTTTAAAAAATAATTAGAACAGGGCACCTGGGTGGCTCAGTTGGTTAAGTGACTGCCTTCGCCTCAGATCATGATCCTGGAGTCCCAGGATCAAGTCCTGCATCGGGCTCCCTGCTCAGTGGGGAGTCTGCTTCTCCCTCTGACCCTCCTCCCTCTCATGCTCTCTCTCTCATTCTTTCTCAAATAAATAAATAAAATCTTTAAAAAAATAATTAGAACATAAATTATTACAGATGCAATTTTTGGTTTATATAAATGTTTGTTACCATATGAAACATGGCATTGGATTTTTCGTCCTAGATAATCTGCATATATGTCAGTTGTATGACAGATGGTGTAATGTATAAAGAATATGTACTTCTTATGAAGATTAAATGAAAGGCATTATATATAAAAGGCTGATACAAAAAGTGGCTGTATATAAAAGGGCTGATACATAATACGGTGCTTGGGTGTTTTCTATCTAGCTTAGTTCTCTGCATGAGGGTCTAAGTTTATTAATAGTGTGTGTACATGTGTGTGTTTTCATTTAACAACTTGTTTATAGCACTTTCTACTGCCAGGTACAATTCTAATCTCTTTACAAACATACACATCATGAAGAATTTTATTAAAATCTGATGTTCAGAGATCAGCATAACTAAACTATAGAGAATTTTAAACCATATAGAAAATGGTTGTATAAGCTGATGTATAAGCATGTATAATGTATAAGCTGACAAGAAACTTACTTAGTAATTGGTTATTGCTGTTGAAGTTAAAACTAGCTTTTGCATTATTCCAAAAGTGAAGCTCTCACTTGTAACAGATTCTAAAATCCCACCCTAGTAATGGTAAAATGTTCCCTTAACATTTAACATATCCATGTAGTGGCATGATGGTATGATAAATTTCTATGTTTTTTTTTTTTTTTTCTACCTTGATTTGCTACAGGGCTTGGCCACCAGAGTTAAGAAGGAATAGTGAAATAAAATAAAAGAGTTGACCCATTAAACAATTTTTTCCCTATGGTAGACTGACTTATATTCATAGACTCATAAAAAGTTGGAATTGTATGAAATCTGGGCAAAACTTTAGGCTATCTTTTTTATGGGCAAATGGAGTTTAAGAATATCCCCAATTTCGTGATTAAAATAACCAACTAACTAAACACACACACAAATAAGTGTATTCAGATATCCAACTCTATTTTAATCTAATATGCAAGGACCAATACATTTCAAAGTCAGAAAATATTGTTACTTGCCCATGGTCTCATCCGGTTTGCCTAAGGATTGAAAAACAAAAAGCCCTCATGTCTTTACATGCTTGCAAGTATTGCTTCCATTAGCTTGGCATTGTCACTATAATAATCGAAATATCACTACCAACAAAAACATTGAGTATGGTTTATATAGATCTCTTACAATAAGAATCTAATTTGACCTGGTGATTATCACAGCAACCTTATGGTAGCTAGAACAGCCTTTATTATCTTCATTTTACTGAGGAGGATGAAATTCAGAGTTTCATTAACTTGCCTATGGCCTCATGATAAGAAGTAGTATCTTCCCATTGGGTCTCTGACCTTCCAACTACAGACACAGTACAACAGTAATTTAAGCTGTAATTGCTTAATAATTGCTATCCTGTACTCTGCTTACATATGGGTATTTAAGAGGAAAAAAAATCGACCATGGCTTGGGGTTAAACCATCTCCATTTTGAAAGTGATATTACAAGTCAAATTATGATTACATTCTACCTGGGTAAAATGATGAGGGTATCCACTATGATCTGTATTACCCAACATTACCATGGAGTTACCTATTTCAGAAAAATGCATGCTTATGAGGTCAGTGGCTAATTAAACTGTATAGAAAACTATTTCCCTACGCTAAAGTTATTTCAATCACAAGTTTAAAAGATAAATGATACCGGTTAAAATTATCCTGTTACTTTAGAGAGATACTTTCTTTTTTTAAGCCAAAGACCTTTATTCTCTCACTGTTTTGTAGCCTAAAACTTTGATATCAAAGTCAGCCGGACTTCCTTTGATTCTTCCAACTTCTGGTGGAGGCTGTAATTATTGGCATTCCTGGGCTTACGGCTACATCACTCCAATCTCTGCCTCTGTTGTCACACGATGTTTTCCTCTTCTTGTAAGGACAACAGTCATGCTGGATTAAGGCCCCTCTAATGACCTCATCTTAACTTGATTACATCTGCAAAGATCCTATTTACAAATAAGGTCACATTGGCAGTTATAACTTCAACATATCTTTTTGGGGGGCACAATTCAACCAATAAAAATAGCTTTGCTCCAAATCAGAAGAGGTCAGTCTAAGTGTGGGGAGTGTAAGTTTATGTGGCAGTCACAGAACATAGAACCTGCAGCTTCAATCACAGTCCCATTGGTGTGTGTTTGTAGTAGGTGCAGCTTGGACTTCCCAAGTTAAAAAAAAAAAGAAAAAGAAAGAAAGAAGAAAGGAAGGAAGGAAGGAAGAGAGAGAGAAAGAAAGAAAGAGAAAGAAAGAAACAAAGAAAGAAACAAAGAAAGAAAGAAAGAGAAGAAAAATGCTTTTAAATTTATCTTCTTATTTTTTTTAAAATTTATTTATTTGAGAGAGAGCGAGAGCATGAGTGGGGTCAAGGGCAGAGGGAGAAGCAGACTCCCTGCTCAGCAGGGAGCCCAATGTGGGGCTTGATCCCAGGACTCCAGGATCATAACTGGAGCCGAAGGCAGATGCTTAACCAACTGAGCCACCCAGGTGCCCCAAATTCATCTTCTTATTTACAGCAAAATAGTAACAACACAAGTCAGCAACAGCACATGTTACTTAATTCTAAAGGCATGACCTTAAATTGCAGACAAACAAAGCCTTAAATTATAAGTAATGCTAGAACTTGGTGTATTGATTATGCAATCTAACAGGATAAGCCTAGGAAATCCTCCGCTGTATAAAAAGCAGAAAGATTGAGCACTTACAGTTATTTTTAGAAGCCTAACTCCAACTTAAAGCTCTTATCCTATGATGTGTACTCAGTGTATTCTTAGTATGTAAGGCTTCTGTGTCAGAGTTACTGCTCTGAGAGAATATTCTGCTTTGACTCCCTAAGTCCATATAAGCCTTATACAAATGTAGGTTTTATAAGGTGTGGACTCCCTGACCTCATGTACAACTTCACAGAAAATTCAAATACCAAATAGTACTTAACAGAGGCAAAAAGCAACTTCTTGATCAATAGAATCAAACCAAATACACTTATTACTAGTATTTAGAAAGGTTAAATCCCTGGAGTCTCAGTTGTCTCTGATAAATCAATTCTCCATTCACATTACATTTGAGTGTGAATGTGTGTGTGTGTGTGTGTGTGTGTGTGTGTGTGAAATGAGAGAGAGGGAGGGATAGCACAGAAATTGATTGATTGATTTTCAAGGCTTAGACTATCTTGTTTCTGCCATATCTCTGAATTCAGATATAGATTGACTTGGAAATCCATAAGCAAACAAACTATAAAACAGAAAGAAAAAAAATTGAAACAATGTTTATTTTTTCTTATTTTCTCTTCTTCTAGCTTTTGATTCTACCAGCTTAGAGGAAGACTAGGAAAATGGTGATTCGGACATAATTCCCACTTCTGATGAGCTCATTTTAATTCTTTAAAGTCAGAATAAAAATATATGGACAATTGTCCCATATTTAACCATGATATTACTACCCAAAGAACATATTAATGTGAAGCAGGTTCCCTTTGAACTTTAGTGGATTCCATCTGAAACCATGCTAATGAGCATATTCTAGCTATTTACTTATGGCATTGAGAGGAAATATAGTTTACTTTTAGAAAAGCAATTTTTAGTCTGTTTATGCATGATAAAAAAATATGAGCATAAAAAGGCAAATGCTACCCAAACTGGAGTATCCCTGAATACTTTGGTAGAATTCTTATTTTCAGTTATAATATTACCTAATGCCAACACCTCATACAGTTCTGACCACTTTGGTTGTGAAGCATAATAATTAGTAATTCCTGCGAAGAGCACAATGCTTAGTACAATTCCTGTAGAAGACTGACCTATAATATCTTACTCAGGCAAAATGCTAAATTTTCCACAAACTGATAGACTATAAAGCACATCTCCAGACACATTGTATAGATGTCTTCCTTAACTTCCTCTGATGTGGAAGGAAACAACTATGGCTTACTGGCAAAGCAAGAGAATGTCTTAACAATTAACAGCATGCATTTCTTGGTCAGTAGGGACTGCTCAGAGAGAAGAGGTAAACATTCAAAGCTTAATGATTTCTCTTGTGCATCACTTCCATGACTCATGCCAGATTTTCGCCAGCTAGTTCTAAAATGATTAATCTGCTCCAATGAGTCAATAGTCTTCCATCTTCACGTTTCCTTAGGCACCGGTGACAAAGATTAACAAAATCTTCTATTGTATTCACGTGTGGGTATATTTGTATTTCTACCCCAGGTTTGCCTAGAAAAGGTGTAGCATAGCAGTCTCCCTAGTGTACAATCTGTGTGCTGTCCCTGGTAGCATTGTGATACCAGCTTCTCTGGACAGTGGAGAGGGAAGCAGCAGTAAGCCTCAGTGAGACAACTTTGATCACACTGTAGATGAGGTTTGGGAAAAGAGTATCCAATTTTCCAATCAGAATCTAGACAAAGAATGGCGTACTCAAAAACTGCTCCCATATCTTTTTCTAAGAGGCTAGAAATACCTTGAGTCCTTCTGTTTTAGGTAAGGAAGTCAATGTCACAATTTCTGGAAGGTTATGATTTAAATGCCTGCACATTACTTCTAAGTCATTATTCAAATATCCTCTTGCCGTGACCTACAGGTTCCTTGGCTGGCCCCAAAGGTTTCAGGACTGACTCCCAAGACACTAGAATTGTATAAGCATAGACTAGCACAGCGTGAACAGAGCATGAAGAGCATCCCAAAACAAATTCTTTAGGGAAGGATAAGGCTTGAATGCCATAAATTAAAGGCAAATATGAGGGATCGGATCTTTCAAATGAGAGAAGATAGGATGGGAGTAAATGTGTATCGGGTATACATAAGATGGGGTATAGGCAGATTACCGTTGCTTTGATATGTCCATGGCTTAGCTTTGGCTATCACTGGAAGTATATTATGTGGTTAAAATGGAATCATTCAAAGGTTCTTTTTATCTTCTATTCTGTTATAGCGAGGTGGCATGCTTGGTTAGTGGGGAGTCAATCTAGAAGGCTGGCAAAAGATGAAAAATCAGATATATATGTTTCCATATGAGGTATAGTGAGGGCTACAGCAACTTCAAATAGAAAATGAGTAACACACAAGAGATTAGATCCTAGAGCATTTATCATTTATGATGAAGGTAGAATCCAAGCAAGGGGATAGGGGGAGTATTAAAACTTATCAAACTCAACACCCAAAGAACAAATAATCCAATCAAGAAATGGGCAGAAGACATGAACAGACATTTTTCCAAAGAAGACAACCAAATGGCCCATAGACGCATGAAAAAGTGCTCAACATCACTCGGCATCAGGGAAGTACAAATCAAAACCCCAATGAGATACCACCTCACACCAGTCAGAATGGCTAAAATTAACAAGTCAGGAAACGACAGATGTTGGTGAGGAAGTGGAGAAAGGGGAACCCTCTTACACTGTTGGTGGGAATGCAAGCTGGTGCAGCCACTCTGGAAAACAGTATGGAGTTTCCTCAAAAAGATGAAAATAGAGCTACCCTATGACCCAGCAATTGTACTACTGGGTATTTACCCCAAAGATACAAATGTAGCCATCCAAAGGGGTACGTGCACCCCGATGTTTATAGCAGCAATGTCCACAATAGCCAAACTATGGAAAGAGCCAAGATGTCCATCGACAGATGAATGGATAAAGAAGATGTGGTATATACATAAAATGGAATATTATGCAGCCATCAAAAAAACAAAATCTTGCCATTTGCAACAACGTGGATGGAACTAGAGGGTATTATGCTAAGCGAAATAAGTCAATCAGAGAAAGACAAGTATCATATGATCTCACTGATATGAGGAATTCTTAATCTCGGGAAACAAACTGAGGGTTGCTGGAATGGTGGGGGGTGAGAGGGATGGGGTGGCTCGGTGATAGACATTGGGGAGGGTATGTGCTATGGTGAGCGCTGTGAATTGTGTAAGACTGATGAATCACAGACCTGTACCTCTGAAACAAATAATACATTATATGTTAAAAAAAAAAAAGAAGATAGTAGGAAGGGAAAAATGAAGTGGGGGAAATCAGAGGGGGAGACTAACCATGAGAGACTATGGACTCTGAGAAACAAACTGAGGGTTCTAGAGAGGATGGGGGTGGGGGGATGGGTTAGCCTGGTGATGGGTATTAAGGAGGGTACATACTGCATGGAGCACTGGGTGTTATACACAAACAATGAATCATGGAACACTACATCAAAAACTAATGATGTAATGTATGGTGACTAACACAACATAATAAAATAAAATTTTAAAAAATTCACTATAATGCTAAAAATATTATGTAAGTTAATAAGGTAATTGGCCTAAAGAGGAATAAATATAAATGCATAGAACAAAAGTGTTTAACCTTCACTCCATTTAGCTTTTTCCAGTTTTCAGGCATGGTTTAATTTGCATCTTATATATCTATATAAATACTATGCCTTTTTTTGGCACTTGGGCAAATGACTTAAATAAACTCTATGCATTAGTATCCTCGCCTATAGAATAGATATGCTAATAAAACTATTAACCTCATACTTAAGAAACACTTAGAATAGCAACTGGCACAGAGTAAATGCTATATAGATACTTGTCAAATAAAATAAATAATAAGTGTCTGTGAGATAGCTAAATTCTCAATAATTCTCTATTATAAAAGGTATGGGGGGAGCCTGTGTGGCACATTCTATTAAGTGCCCAACTCTTGGTTTTGGCTTAGATCATGATTTCAGGGTCATGAGATCGAGCCGCATGTCGGGCTCCATGCTCAGCTAGGAGTTGGCTTAGAGTTTCTCTCTCCCTTACCCTCTACCGCACCTTCCCATTCTTTCTCTCTCTCAAATAAATAAATAATTTTAAAAAACGCCTGAGTATTGAAAGACAATGGTAGAATTAAGACATTCTGTGTCATGTAGAAAAATGTCTTTGGCTTTCCAGAAATTTTTGTGTGGTTTTCTAATTTTGCCTGTATTTTCAAATAATGATTCAAAAGGATACAGAATTTAGGTAAGCATACTTTATTTTGCATTAATGCAGTAATTATCAGCAAGATGAAAAACATGGCATAGTATAAAGAATGTGAAATATTCTTTAAGGAAAGCATATGTACTATATATAGCAACGTTCTTATATATGTTTATATAAAAAATTTTATAATGCCATTTACTTTACCCAGATAGCCAGTGTAAGATGTTGGATGTTGGTATAACAGATAAAAAAGATAGACTTTAATATGATAAGAAATAAAATATTGTCATTACCATTATATATTTCCTTGACTAATAACTTTGCTTGTCCTTTCACTTTATGGAGTACCCTAAGGTATATTTCTTATCAGATTATATAAACCATGACTTTGGACAATAAACTAAATTCAGAAAATCTGAAAAAAAATAAAATAAATCAGGAAGAAAAAAATAAAGTCTTTTAATTTTAGGTATGTCTATAAATTTACTTGACATCAACACTCTTGAAATATAGGGTAGCTTTACTGGAAAAGGTAAAATATATTACATTATTAGTAAGCCAATAGGTGCCATTAAAGTATAAATGACAGTATTACTGTTATTATTATTAGTCAGTGCTACACAATGATAATGGCATGGTTGTCTGAGAATCCTAAGATATTCGTATTTGATTCTTATTATATATTTTCTCCAAAGTTTGTAAGCTACACCATGTAGGAGCAAATTTCATAAGTAAAATGGGTGGGTGTTTTCGACAAAGTTTAGGTAGAGAAATATTAGAGGTAGAAAAAAAAGGAGAAGACTATTTAGTATTTAGAATGGTAATATAATCATAGGAGTAAGAAGGGGCAGGAAAATTGGGTTAAAGTAGTGATCTTGATGGCATTACCCATATAGGAATAAAACATTATTTTACAACACACTAAGACATTTTAAAAGACAAATTAGGTAGTGAACTAAGGCATTTTCAAAGGCAATAATCTACCCTTTGGAATAAATCTTAATAAAATAGATTCAGGGAAAGTTCTCTCTTTCAGGAAGCTAATGACCAAAAACATCCCTATGAACATAGAATACAAGGGATTAAAGCTAAACCGAAAAGGATTAAAGTATCTCAAAGCCCAACACGTTGTCTTCAAAATTTAAGAGAAATAACTGAGCTTTGTAGTATACTCTGTTAATAAAATGGACCATTTGAAAAGTAAAGAAGTTCAAGAAAACAAACCTTCAAACCCAACAACCATCGTTATCCCATCAAAATACAAATCTAAAGGCATCACATGGGTTCTGATGCCATTCACTGGACTGAGATAAGTGTTTTTTAAATATATTCTTATCCACTATTGAGTGAGCTATGACCAGTCTCACTCCAACAAAGAATTAATTATCTGTTAATCTCGTCTCCCTCTTCTATGCTGCTCCTTCACATAAAACAAGCAACAAACCCCAAACAAATCTAGTTTACCTTCAATTATTTAGGTGAACAGAGTTGAGTATGATTCATCAAAATAAAACAGACCACTCTCCTGACCTCTAATCCTAACTGTCTACTAGGATGTCCCCTACTTGGCTTTAAACAGATGTGCCAAACTCTGTGTCCAAACTAAATTCATCTAACCGGAATTTACCATCAATAAGCCCTATTGTCCCTGAACCCCCTCCCCCATCTCAGTTGGTATCACTTAACTGATTCCATGTCATACTTTCCCTTCCCTCCACTGTGCGACCCCAAAGCATCCAGGCAGAAGAGCATCTAAGCAGTATCTGCTTCTACTTTACCCCCTAAATAGTTCTCAGGTTAGCAGTCTTGCAAGTACCTGTTTATCACAAAACAACCAACAAATGTACACAAAGAACAACTATTGAAAAGAATCCTTCTATTGTCTCCCCGTCCCTGCCCACTATTTCCCTTCAGGACATCTCACAGTGTGTTAAAAAGAAAACCAAAGACCCAAAATGGTGTCATTTAGGCCAAGTTCTCAAATCTGGGTTCAATACCTAGTTTAACTGCAGTTTCAGTCTCCCCCAGAAATGCAGTGTTAATCAGTCAGGAATATTCTGATAGGCTCCAATGAGTCTGGCAGGGGCTCTCTCCAGCCCTCAAAGGTAGAGGGAGTAATTTGCATGATAAGATCCCCTCCACTTCACCTCAGGGAAAGCAAAGTTGTCTGTAAGAATCCTTTTCTTTTGCTAATCACTTTCTTGCTCCCCCCTCTTTCCAGTAAAAACCTTCCATTCTGTACAACTCCTTAGAGTTCCCCTCTACTTGTAGATGGGATGCTGCCGATTTGTGAATCCTTTAATAAAGCCAATTTGATCTTCAAATTCACTCATTTGAATTTTGTGTTTTAACATGTGTCACTTGGCTTGAGGCCCTGCTTTTTGGTTGTTTATATTATCACAGGTTTATACTATGGAAAATGACTTGGCCTCCATAATAACCATGCCTATCTTCAGTGCACTTCTTCCTTGATTGTGACCCTTAATTACTCTGAGGCCAGTTGTTTTCCTTCCAAGGTTTTCTAAAACCAACTTACACTTCTGCGATCAAAAATATGTTATAACTCAATAATATCATACTATAAGATCCTATCATCTTATAAGCAGTGGTTAATATTAAACTGACCCTTCTGCTCTTTCACCATCCCTGGATTTTGATTCTGCTCTTTTATTTCTAAAGCTGTATAGGGTTTATTTTTGTTGTTTATTTCTCTTTTGAATAGACAAATAGAGCTCCCTTTTCTGCCAGTTTTATTGAGATATAATTGACATATAACGTATTAATTTAAGATGTAAAACATAATGATTTGATATATATATGTGTATATGCCTATATACTAGGCAATGCAATATATATATATATATGTTGCAAAGTGATCACCACAAAAAGTATAGTTAACATCCACCAGCCCACATAGTTACAAAAATATAAGGAATACTTCACACATTTGCATGTCATCCTTGTGCAGGGACCATGCTAATCTCTGCATAGTTCCAATTTTATTACGTGTTTCTCCCAAAGTGAGCACTAGAGCTCCTCTTTTTTAATCCCAATGAAAAACACTTAAACTTTCTGGCATTTTCCTTGTCTGGATTACTACAAATTATAGCACAAATTACAATTTACCTCATCTACTTTAATTCCTTTCCAGTCTGTTCTTTGGAACAGCCAGCAACAAGTCCAATCCATGCTTAGTTTTCTCATAGCCTCAAGAGTAAGTCAAACCTACCAAGATAATCACAAGCTGGTCACCATGGAGCCACTCCCTGGCCCTTCAGCAACACTCTTTAACTCTCCTAACTCCTATACAAAATCCCAGACTGCTCTTGCCACCTGTAATCACTTGCAGTTCCCCAAATAAGACAATTCATTCTCCTCCACACCTTTACATAGGTAGCTTTCTCTTACTCAGTATGCATTCTGACCTCCTTCCTCTCTGCCTGGCCATTTCAACTAGTCTTTCAAGATGCAAATCACTTTGTAACATTCTCAAATTTCCACCTTCATCCCTCCAAGTCAGCCCTCCGAGCTGGGTCCAGCGTCTCATCTATGAAACCCAAGGACTTATGCTTCCATTTATCATGTGATTGCATTGTACCATCTGCTTATTTGTTTGTCTTCAGCAGTATAACCAAAGCTCCCTAAAAGCGGGGACCATATCCTAACCATCTTTGTATCACAAACATCCAGTAGTGACTGATACTAATGAAATCTAGGAAAAACATTTAACTGAGAATAATATTCGAGTAGTAGTCTGTTCTATAATGTTACCATAGCTACATTGAATTGTGTTGGAAGTAGAAAAGGCAGTACCTTCCCTTGAACTACAAAGAAAACCAGGATCTCTCATTAAGGTTCAGGGTATTTCCACTGTGAAATATGAACTTTAATTTTAATAAAATGGAACAGATGTCCTTAGCAGTTTGATCAACTATTCTCTCATTGATATCTGTATAGCAGATGGTATAAATAACTCATCATGTATTTAAATGCTGATTTTAAAACTGAAATAATATAAAATATTTCAAGTTTATTAGGTATGCTTTCCTTCATGAGTGCCTTATCAGGGGATTAGCATCCCTGCTAATTTTCAGACATGCTTTCATATAGTTTTCTCCTCACTTGTTTTCTCCTGGGAGGAAGGCAAATGTCCTTTCACAATGATATACTTCTGCTTTTCTGGACTCAAAGTGCTGAGAGTTAAATTTGAAACACCACTCTAATAGCGCAAATATCATCATTTACATAGGTTCGTCAGGAACCAAAGATAGAACACATACCCAATATACATCAACTGACAACAACCTAACAGAAGTTGCGTTGGTTGCCTTAGATGAGGATGACACATCTAACATTGACATTGGAGGTAACAAATGCGGTCCGTGATCACATGTGGAAATGTGACCAGCCTAGTGAAAACAGTTCTTAGAGGTCTTATGAGGCGAGCCTGCATGGCCCATATATAAATGTGCAGTAGTATTTATATGGTGTTCTTATTTAGCCTCCCATCATTCTTGTGTATACGAAAACAAAACAACGAAAAACACGATTTTGCTTTCTGAAATATAATCAATCAAATATGATTATTCTCAATATACTCCAATTTTCTCTTTAGGATAGAGAATAAAAGTGGTGGAAGTTTCTCCATATTAGAATAAGTAACGAATCCTTGGTGAGTAGGGGACACTGAGTCATCTTTTTCTTACTATTCCTCACCACCCCCAACTCATTAAAAAGGGTAATGGCAATGCAAAACCCTGTGTTGCCAAATTTTAGAATTTCCTGGGCTTCCCAGAATCCTTCCCCAGGTAGGGACCAAATAAGAGAGAACACATTTAAATATAATAAAGTTTGAGTGTGCTTTGCCAACAACCCTGAACTAGTCAACATTGCATAGGACTCAAAACTCAGTAGGTAATGAGAACATCCAAATGTAGTTTTCTCTTAGTGCAGTGTCAGGCATTAAATATTAGCGAATTGACTATTTCTGATGGATGGCTTGAGGTATTAAGTGGCTACTCATAATTTAGTATTAAACAAATTGCCACTAATAATTAACTTTTGTGACTATCTTAATGTAAACGTTTCTGCAATATATTATTATCTGGAAAAATCACACAGCAGTTATCAGAGGAGCCATTTTTTAAATCAGTATTTGGTACTAAGTTAGGTCAAGGTCAGAGTTAAGGACAGAATCTATAGTTTGTGTTTACTAGGTCTTGTAGTATTTGACCTTTAAACTGCTGTTTTGTCATGTCATAGCTATTGCAGAGAAAGTGATCATGTTATATCCAATTTCGTTGCTAAAATATATACAAGGTCATTGCCTCCAGCAGGTGACTGGAAAGAATAGTGTAATCTTCTTAATCGTGACACCCAAAATAAAACTAAGAATTTTTCTCAAGTCCTTTTGAATGTACTCAAAATGTAAATAAATGAAACAATAGGTTACCCATAGTCAGCTAGGATCGATTTAATATGGCCAAGCAGACAAAAGCAGTTTCCTTAAATAAGAGCTACCCAGGGTCTCATTAGTGTAGAGAAAAAAAAAATCAAGGTCATGCTAAGGTGTATGACTTCATGGTGGAAAATTTCAATCCTCCAAACACCTCCCAGAAAAGAAACGAAAAGCAAGAGGAACAACAACATATCTGTCAGGCAGATTTCAAAATCTCATTTAGACCACTGGACAAATACTAAGGAAAAAAGTAGAAGTTCTTAATATACTGAGGTATATATTTTTACAAAGTAAGGTTGGCAAGGTTGGAGATAGGCATGGAATGTCTCTTATTAGAATGGCATATAGAATTATCACCACACGAGTTTACATATGGGAAAGTGGGGACCCCAAAATTCTGAAGAATTTTTCTAAGAATTACATCTTAGAAAAAAAAAAAGGGTCTGAGAATTGATTTTATGAATAAATAAAATCACATTTTTCATTTATCTTTTAATCCTGTCTTGCCATATTTAGAATGATCAAGGAAAAAGTGACTATAATATACTCTGCTGAAATACAAGCAACATAAGGTGAGAAAACATATTCATCAAATGATATTTATTCAACAATATATGTAAACATAAAGATTAAACAATACGTGTTTCTACCTATTTTAATATATCGTTAAATTTATATTGTATAATACTTATGTGTATATAAAATGAGGGCAATCACCTATCACAGAGTTTGAGCTAAAAAATAATGCTGATAGCATTAATGGACTTCTAATCTACTTAATATTGTTTTGCAAGCAGCTTTCAAAACCAAGCAATCTGATCTTTTCTAAATGGCATTATAGTAGGAAAAAGGTCATTATGTTTAGGCTGGCAAGCCCATGAGGAAAATAATAGTAAGTTTCCAGTTAGACTCTGGTGCTGATTAAATCAATATAACTGTCAACAGCTGGGTCCTGAGATTAACACAGATGTGGGAACAGAAAGCAAACACAACTGTGGAAATGGAAGCAAATACTATGCTTATGGACAAAAGCCATCTGGGAATTGCTTCTTTGAGCAGGAGTTATAAATTGAGGCAGTTTGCCTGTAGAAAGTTAATACCTTTCTGTACAAGTACTTTATTATAATTTGGAGATTTATACCTAATTCTCTATGCCACTGACATAATCCAACCCAGGAGTATTACCAAAGCACAAACTGCACATTTACATTGGGGTGACTCATCTTCATCACAGAATATTAGAAAGTGAATAGTGCGTGTTCTCCTTTTGCATATACATCCTTTTGTATCGAGAAACATTAATGATGAAGAATTTATGTTTTTGACAGGTATCCTCTCCAACACTTAAAGGAATTTAGGATGAATATCATATTGTGTCAGACTGGGCTTGCTTAAAAGTACCAAATATTCTGTGCCTTGTTTCGGGGAGCTGGTAGTGGGGCACACTGCGACACTATACGAGCTTCCTTTGTTGAACAAACTTAAAGGACTATAAGCTGTTATTTCATATCCTGAAAGAACCAAGGCATAGGTACTAGGATGGGAGAGTTTCGTGGAAACATTGGAACAGTTTGCCAAGGGGATGTTGTTTATCCACTACTTGCAAGTAGTTAATGAGAGGTACTTTGGATGCAGGGAATCAGTCTCTTATGAGAGAGGCTGATACATTCAAACCATGGGGAATGAGAGGAAGAAGTGAACATCGGAATGCTAATCAGGAGCCCAAAGGAGTGCCGGGAACTAGGATGTTGGAGCAATAAAGTACCAGAAGTCCCCTAAGATATTTGAGTAAGTGAGCAAGTGTTTCTATTGGAGGCCTCAGAATAAGCTATCATACTAGAAATCTTTCCCTCCATGTCTGTCCTTCACCCCTCTCTACCCCACTCTTTACCTGGGAAACTGACCCCTATAGATTACAGTTAACAGGATCCCGTGCCTCTGACTTCCAGTTGGATTCAGTCATCTGACATAGAGGCAAGGGAAGAAGGAGAATGTAGTCAGTATTTTGAGCTTCCCCTTTGAAGAGAGTGAGTTGGCTATGTTTTCTGTTAAAGGGAACTACTCCTTTCAATGCAGCCCCATCTTTAAGAGACCCCCTTTTCTGACTTTTGGTGTTGGTAACCGTTCTGTGATAACTATCCCTGGGCACCCTGCTATCCCCTGTGGTCACGAATATCTCATTCACAACCTGGTAAATAATCCTTTTTTGATTTTTTTAATTATTAAATTAATTAATAATTAAATTAGTAAAAAAATTATTCAAGTATAATATACAATGTTATGTTAGTTTCAGGCATACAATATAATGATTCCACAACTCTATGCATTATTCAGTGCTCATCATGATAAGTGTACTCTTTATCTCCTTCACCTACTTCACCCATCCCCCCATTCACCTCCCCTCTTGCAACTATCAATTTGTTCTCTATATTTAAGAGTCTATTTTTTTTTGTCTTTTTCTTTCGTTTGTTTTGTTTCTTAAATTCTGCATATGAGTGAAATCATTTGTCTTTCCCTAAGTGACTTATTTCACTTAGCATTATATCCTCTAGATCCATCCATGTTGTTGCAAATGGCAAAATTTCATCCTTTTTTTGTAACTGAGTAAAATTCTACCATATATCTTTTTTATCCATTTATCTAAGGATGAACATTTGGGTTGCTTCCATATATTTGCTATTGTAAATTGCTGCAATAAACATAGGGATCACATATCTTTTTGAAGTAGGGTTTTCATTTTCTTTGGGAAAATGTAGTGGAATTATTGGATCAAATGGTAATTCTATTTTTAACTTTTTGAGAAACCTTCATACTATTTTCCATAGTGGCTGTACCAGCTTGGATTCTACCAAACACTTGAAGAAGAGTAAATACCTATTCTTCTCAAACTATTCCAAAAAATAGAAGAGGAAGGATAGATATGAGGTCAGTATTACCCCGATAGCAAAACCAGATAAAGACACCACAAATAAAGAGAACTACAGGCCAATATCTCTGATGAACATTGATGCAAAAATCCTCAACAAAGTATCAGCAAACTGACTCCAACAATACATTAAAAAAATCATTCACCACGATCAAGTGGGACTCATTCCAGGGATACAAAGGTGATTCGACATTCACAAATCAATTGATGTGATATATCACATTAACAAGAGAAAGGATAAAAACCATATGTTCATTTTAATAGATGTAGAAAAAGCATGTGACAAAGTACCACATCCATTCATGATAAAAACTCTCAACAAAGTAGGTGTAGCGGGTACATATCTCAACATAATAAAGGCCATATACAAAACACTTACAGTGAACATATTTAATGGTGAAAAACTGAGGGCTTTCCCTCTAAGATCTGGAACAAGACAAGAATGTCCACTCTCACCACTGTTAATCAAAATAGTACTGGAAGTCCTAGCCACAGCAATTAGACAAGAAAGAAATTAAAAGGCATCCATTGGTAAGGAAGAAGTAAGATTTTCACTATTTGCAGATGACATGATACTATGTATAGAAAACCTTAAAGACTCCCCAGAAAACTACTATACCTGATAAATGAATTCAGTAAAGTCACAGAATACAAAATTAGTATACAGAAATCTGTTGCTTTTCTATACACTAATAGTGAAGTAACAGAAAGAGAAATTAAGAAAACAGTCCCATTTACAATTGTACCAAGAAGGATAAAAAATGTAGGAATAAACTTAACCAAAGAGGTAAAAGACCTGTACTTTGAAAAGTATAAAACATTTATGAAAGAAACTGAAGATGATACAAACAAATAGAAAGATATTCCATGCTCATGGATTGGGAGAACCAATATTGTTAAAATTTCCATACTACTCAAAGCAATCTTCAGATTTAATATAATCCCTATCAAAATAGCAACAGCAGTTTTCACAGAACTAGAAATCATCTGCTTTTTAAAACCTTCCCCTACTTGGTAACTTCAGAAAGTCACCCGTTCCTGTGGCAACCCTACCTGCATAGTGCTTTAGACAGAGAAGAAACACACGGAATTACAGAAATAAACTTTCCTGAGAGTCAAGAAATATCAGCTCAAGAGATCAGTCACTAATAATTTTATGAACCTAAGAAAGTCATTTACCTTCTCTAGGTGTCTTTTCATTTTAAAAAAGAAAATTTGGACTTCTGGAACTAAGGTTTATTTTTGCATCTAAAATTAATCTTTCTATTATTTTAGACACAGAAGTAATCTGATTATAAGAAAATTGATGTCCTTTATATCACACCCTTCTTGTATCCTGGGGCACACTGCTTTATCAATATCCATCCCCTTTTCCTTACAGAATGCCCAAAGATTTGGGGTGGCAGTATGGTCAGCATAATAAAATAGATTATTTATACTTTTTAGAAGAATGGGGCAGCCAAGTGATTCATTACTCAATGAGGTAAAAGTCAAAGTTACTGGGTGGGGTTTCTGGAAACATAAGGGATGTCCCAATTGGGGTTGCCTTTTCTGCCATTTGGCTTTTCTCTTCTCACCTGAAATGTGGACTTGATGGCTGAGGTTGGGAAGCGTTCCTGACTGTGACAGCAGCAGTTGCATCCTACGGCAAATGGAGGGGGGGCACTGATAACATCATGGAAGTGGCACCCCAGACTTGGATGGCCTATCTTTCAATTTATCATCTGGTAGACCTTATTTAATGCACTCCTGTGACTTTCTATAACATAAAGTTGTATGTCTCTTTAACTCATAGCAAAACATTAGCATTAAGTTACACACACACACACACACACACACACACTCCACGCTCCTTATAACACTAAGGTCAGAACTCTACTCCGATGTCCTAATAAGCCCTCCTTCCCCTTCCTTATCTTGTATTCAACCCACTCCTCAAAATTTATCAGGACTGTGCTAAAAGCACAGAGGGTTTTAATTTCTAATTCTGAAAGTCATAGGTAACTTGTTTTAATTCATGAGATTTACTTAATCTACAACTTGTCCATTTACAGTTGAATACCCAAGAGAAACTCTTGCACAGGTATGTATGTAAAGAAAAATGTTCACAGCAGCATGGCTTTTAACAGCAAAAAAACTGGCAACAGTATACACACACTAGGGAATATTATACTGCATTGAAAATGAGTGCTTTGCAGCAACATGCAATAACATGGATGAATATGTCAACAAAATAGTGAGTGAAGGAAGCATATCCTATAAAACAACACCCAGCTTATTAACCTTTTCATTAAGTTAAAAAAAATGAAAACCGAACAGTGTGTTTTGAAAAATGAACTGCTGAGATACATTTGTTTTTACAACTGTTATTTAAAGGCAAAGAACTGAAAAATACAGATTTCAATGTTGAGTGTCAATTTTCTAATTTACAGTTATTAAGTAAATATACCCACATATGTGTAAGTGTAGACAGACCAAGTGCCTTCTATAGAAACCAAGTGCCTTCTATAGAAATTAGGAAGTTGACATTCCATTTTCAGTTGGAGATACCTATGTACACAGCCCAAGTTAAACTTGCTAAAGGTCCAATGTCTAGCTCATAAATATTTTTAGGCTCACTTTTTTTAAAAATAATCAAACCTCTCCAGAAAACCTTCCAAATTCAGCAGATTTTCCTTTCATTCCCCATAATTTATCAGCTTAGAAAAATATGTATCAATCAAATATGCCACCCCTTTTACAACTCTGCCATTCAAACTCTTTCAGTTACCTTCTAGCCTCTTCTGCGTTGCTGGGATATTAATGGGAGAAACATCAAGCTCACAGAGGGGACTAGGCACTGATTATTACATATGGTTGAATAGTAAGAGACACAAAAACCTTTCAGTGGCAATCTCCTAAATTCAGCTTCTTTCAGCCCAGCATTCAAAGTTCCTCACAATCAGATCTCAGTTAACTTTTCTAACTTTTTAACTTTCTCTCAGTCCTTCTCCAGAAACTCCACCACAACCAAACTCCTGCTTCTCCCCAAACAATCCATGGACTTTCCTGTATCAGAGTTCCTCCCAAGGAGTATTCTTGTTCACTATATTCTACATGCATGGGAGGCTCTTCTCCTTTCTACAGATTTAAATTCTATCCATTCTTCAAAATTCAGTTCAATTTTTATCACTTCCTTGCCGATATTTCCTTAGAATTGCTGTAACAATTTTCATTAGTAAAATCACTTGGTAACACATTTGTACCTCCCATCTCACCAGCTCACCATCATCTGGCAGGACTTATCCCAGGGTGAGAGAGGTTCAGTGAAGAGTTTCTGATTGCCTGGATTCCAAAATATCTTCAACTACTCTCTTCAACTACAGTGTTGGGATTTTCTTTAAAGTGTATAATTTTATTTTTCTCTCGTCTTCCCAAGTAAACTTCTTTGACAGAAAGAGCTTTGTCTATCACATACGTACTTCTCTGACCTTGCCAAGTTCATTGCTCATAAAAAGTACTCCATAAAAACTACTGATTTACTTTAAAAGGATAAGAACATTAAATTTGTGATTAAGAATTACCTCAACATATTAATTGCTTTGCTTTTAAAAATACACAAAGAAACAAAGTGCCTTCTGTAGAAACCAAGTGCCTTCTATAGAAATTAGGAAGTTAACATTTATCTTCTAGGTAAGGTCACTTAAGATTCAGAATCAAAAGTTAGAGGGAAAAACAAACAAACAATAACAACAAAAACTCAACACTCTGGGAAACAAACTGAGGGTTACAGAAGGGGGGGATGGGGTAACTGGGTGATGGGTATTAAGGAGGGCACGTGTTGTGATGACCACTGGGTGTTATATGCAACTAATGAATCACTACATCAAAAACAAATGATGTACTACCATATGCTGGATAACTGAACATAATAATAATAATAAAAACCCTCAACACTCTTCATAAACAAATTTACCAAAATATTCCATAGTTTTTGAGAAAAATGTTACTTTCACTAGTCAGATGGCATGGAATGCTACTATTAATTTATAATACTATTACACTATTTCCCCAACTGCATTTGAAGATTTGTTTTCTTTAATAAATCTTAACATATTCTCAGTATACATATTTTCACTTTCTTTATTGCTGACAATGTTGCAAATTTATGCTAAAAACAGACAGACATGTCCTCTCAGTATTTTAGGTCTTCATTAATAGACACATTTATTTAGGTTAAACCAATAATTCAATAGAAGAATAATTTCTACTACTACTCTCTACCCTGAAAAACATTTTCATTGTTTTCATACTGTACATATATGTGTGTGTGTGTATATATATGTATGTATATATGTATGTATACGTATATATGTATATAAATGTATATATATGATATACACTTACAGATACACACATATGTGGTACGGTTTTCATACTGTACATATACGGTGTATATATATGCATATGTATATGTATATATATATGATATACACTTACAGATACACACACATATCTGGCTTATGTGTTACTCATAGGAAATTATCTGCAGTATCACTAATGACAAAATATGTTTTAAATCAAGGAATCATTTCTTTCTTTTTTTTTTAAAGATTTTATTTATTTATTTGACAGAGAGAGAAACATTGAGAGAGGGAACACAAGCAGGGGGAGAGGGAGAGGGAGAAGCAGGCTTCCCATTGAGCAGGGAGCCTGACGTGGGACTCGATCCCAGGACCCTGGGATCATGACCTGAGCCAAAGGCAGATGCTTAATGACTGAGCCACCCAGGCACCCCAAGGAATCATTTCTTATAATTTTCATTAACAGTACGTAGTTTGGGTGTTTAGTATGTGAACATAATGAAATCAGGGAAGATGGTATTGATGTTCTGTTACAGTTACCTAGCATATAATGCCTATCACACAATGAGTAATTAACAACACATGAGTGGTGGTTTGTGATTTTCTTGCCAAACCTTTAAACATGTCCCTTGTTGCAGGGAATAGTATGAAGTCATTATCATAAATTCAACTGCAGTGTGTATGTTCAGAATCAGCAACTTGTATCGTCTTACATTATTCTTACACAATAAAGTGCTTACTTATATAATTTATATTCACATAATACTAATTAGCTCCATCTGTGTGGTATTTTATTTAATACTAAGAAATCCAAATATGGGATCATTTGATAAATTAAAAAAAATCATGCATTAAATCCTTGGAGATAAGTGGCGTGAGTGCATGAAATAACTATAGGTTAATTTCTGGCAACACATTACTAATCATATCAAGATGTCAAATAATCCTTTCAAGTATTACAGAGCGATTTAGTAATGTTAAACCTGAGAAGATAGTAGAAGATATTTCATATGAAGATGGTAGTGATGGAAAGAAAGAATGAGGAGAAGAGCCAGAGGAGAGAATAATCTAACCCCATGTAAGTGAGAGAAAATAAACAACTAACCACGCAAAAGGCTAAGTAATGGAGCAGGGAGAGATGACATGTTTAAGTCATGTTGTAGAGTTTAAAATGAATTACAAAAATTATAAAGAAAATGAATTACAATTACTGTGACGCTGGACTAGAAAAGTAATGTGATTGATTTTTATTGTTTGATCGATGGATCGATTAAGAGATTCTAATGACAGGAAGATATGACATGGAATCATGTCAGGAGAGAAAGGAGGCTAGCTGATTAGCTAGGAGGCTTTATCTATAATTTAAATATGAAATAATGACCTGAAGCAGACAGATGTTTGGGAATGGCAGAAGAAGGAACACACACAAAGCGTATGACAAACCAAGATTTAGAACTTGATGGTCTGGAAACAAAAATGAATGAATATTGTTGTTGCAATTCTGTGGGAATGAGAAAGTAGATACCAGGTGTTTACTTTCCTGAGGCTAGACAAGCAAGATTCTCCCACTCCTTCTAACCTGAAGAAGGGCTTCATCTCTCCCTGCAGTTAATTCTGTTTAACTGCTTGAATAGGCAAACTTGTTTAGATGAAGTCTGGTGATCACTCATAAAAACCTCCCAGTTCTCCTCATGGAGGAGCAAAAATTTTTAACAGGATCTGTCCCTGAGGACAGTTCAGAAGTGCTTAATATCTGCTCCCCATATGAACTCTGAGAAAGTTTTGTTATGCATTTAACTATAGGGGGAAAAACACAATTCTTCTCCAGTCACCTGGTAAACTAAAGGAAAAAGAAAATGTTAAACTTCAGGGCAGAGAAAAGGGAAGTGTAATCTGAAATTCACAAAACAACAACAACAAACCTTAGCGGTGTACATGCGCACCCCGTGGAAGGCATCCTCACAGCGTCCTGGGCTAACTGGCTCTGGCGTTACCAACACTTGCCGTGAGCTGACTCCTACACAGCCGCTGCCACTGGTCAGCCCCGTATTTCTTAAAATGTTTTCTTCCTAAGGTGGTTTTTCCTGCTGCCGGTTTCCAAGATACCAAGAGCTGAATATATTGCAATTTCCTACCCTTAAATGTCAAAACAAAACAAACAAAAACACCCAGTGGCTGCTGCCTTCAGAATGTACTTCACTGGCTTATCTTTAATTTATTTTATTTTTATTTTTTTATTTTTTTGTGACCAGTGGTCTAAAACCCAGGTTTTGGCTTATTAAAAACATTTTAAAAATTCCACAATTTTCTGTGTTCAGGGTTAAAGTTTAAGCCTCATAGCTGCTCTGCTGACAAAAAATCTTTTCGCTTTTTTCTAAAATATCTGAATATTTGTGTTCTTCAAAATCCATTCAGCCTTTCCTTTTACATAATCCTAGTTTCTCTTGCAAATTAGCTTGCAACATCCAAGTGCTTTATTAGATTTGACCAAGTTGTAGCTTTCGATAACATCACCTGTAAAGAAAAATTTATTGTCTTATTGCTTTGATTTGTGTTGGAAAAATGTTGTATTTCTAAGATATGGATCTGTATATCAAATGTACGGCTCAACTAAATTGTTCTTATTTTTACCTGTGCTTACTGGTACGTTTTTAAAAAACTTTATAAGTAAAACAAAGTGTGAAATGCTCATAAAGTATATAAGTCATCTTGAGGTCCTTTAGATAAACTAGGAAAACACTAGTATTTAAGTATTAATCCAAAACGTTTTGATTACTTAACATCAATGAAACTACCTGATTGAAATTATGGTACAATATGTAATGACATTGTGTCCATGTCATTTAAAGTACAAGGGAGTATTTCATGTCCTTATTCAACTAATCTTTGGCTCTGAGGACAAATCCTACTTTGCGAAGATGCTGTGGAGGTAGTTCTTGATTACTTTCCATTTTCAAAATTTCAGGGCATTATCTGAAGGAGAACATCCTGTCTTTGGCCTATACACTATGGTGAAAAGAGGACACACTTTGGAGTGAGACAGTTCTTAAGTAAAATTCTTGCTGGGCTTCCCACTAGCTGTTTTACCTTGGGGAAGCCACTTCATCTCTGTCTGTGTTGTCCTCCACAAAAAAAAGGAGATAAAATCTGCACAATCACTACAAGGAGTAAGTGAGATAATGAATGCAAAGCCCCTGGCTTTTTGGAGAAAAATAACTGGTAGAGACTTAAAAGCAAAAACAAAGAAACTATTCTACATATTCTCACTATGTAAAAATTAAATAATATTGTACAATTTCATTTTAGATGTGATTTTAGTCAGTTTCAGATTTTCTGTTATGGATTCATTTCTGCTGTTAGCGTTAATGAGTTTTGGACTTTTTATTCTTATCTTTTTATTTTTATTTTTTTTAAAGATTTTGTTTATTTTAGAGAGAGAGGGTGTGAGCATGAGTGGGGGTTGGGATATGGGAAGGAAGGCCAGAGGAAGAGGGAGAAGGAGGTTCCCCGTTGAGCAGGAAGCCGGACCCCAGGCTGGATCCCAGGACCCTGGGACCATGGAGTGGAAGGCAGAAGCTCAACGGACTGAGTCACTCAGGAGCCCCTGGACTTTTTCTCATTCAAAATTTTTGTTATCCATGTAAAGAGACATTTAGGCCTTTGTTTTCCCTTTCTCTCTGTCAGGATGTCTGCTTTTCAATCATTTTAGTGCTAACTTGAAGCAATACAGAAGCATTTATTTTTTAAAAATATTCAAGTCACTCTTATCATGTACTCCTTATGAATTTGTTAAAATGAATTATATTAGTTAACTTTGTGTAATTTAAGTGGTTAACAGCTAATTTATATACACATTTAATTATTAATTTTAATTCACTAGGAACGAAGACAATTGCACATTTCTCTATTGAACATTTTGTGTGATTTGTAACAATTTAATATCTTTCATGTATTATTAAATTCATGCTTTATCATCACTCTGCAGCTTTTGAAAACAATTTTGGCCTAGGGACAATAAAGGAGAAAGACAGAAAGGCAGAAATGAGGAAAACAGCCCATTACAATGGGAGAGAAAAGGCTGAATTAGAAACAAAAGGATAAGAAACACCCCCCAAAAGCTTTAAAATATATTAATGTAATGTTTAATACAATGTAATATAATATAATATCTTATATATAATCTGAAAAGAGAATAGAGAAAGGAATATAGGATTCAGAGAAAAAATGGAAGAAGAAGATACTATACTAAGGGAAAATATTTATTATACAAAATAATAATAATGGCCAGAAATTAATGAGAAATTATTATGAGCTAACTAATCTAAGAGCTTTAAATACATTATTTTAACTGTCAAATAATATTAAGAGGTAAGTATTATAATTATCTTTTTTTTTTCACAGACAGCAAAAGTAAAGCTTGAAGAGATTAATTGGCTCCCCAAGGATCACAGAGTTTCTAAGAAATTATGGCAATTATATTATCAAGATTTTGTCCCTATCGCCACGTGCCATTGTTATGTATTATTACATAAAAAGTCAATCTAAAACTTATTGGCTTAAAATACAACAGTCATTTACTTTCCTCAGGAATCTGAAATTTGGGTGGGGACCACCAAGAATGGTGAATCTCTGATGTTTGCAGCTTCACATAGGATTTTTCAACTGGAGTAGATAATCCACTTCTAAGATGTCTCACTCACATAGCTTACAAGTTGGTGCTGGTTGTTTATTAAAACTTCTGCTGATGTTGATGGCTGGGGAGGGAGAGCTCTTAAATCTTTTCTGAAGGGGAGTGTGAGGACATGAATTGCATGAAAGATACGGAAAAGAAGGTACAATCACTTAGTTGATCTCAGTGGACTGTGAAAATTGTTAGAATTGAGGAAATGGAGTGATCTGGAAGGCTATGAGGTGGTGGCTGAGAGCAGGATGTTTGGAGCTGAGATTCTGGAGGATACACAGAATCGGTGATGAAAATGACCGTGTGAAGACCAGTGAGTGATTGTGGTAGAGCGGAGCTCATTGGAGGGGGTGAGTGCAAGGTGCTAGAAGAGTCATCTTTTTAGATATTGAAGTCCACAAGAAAATAATAGGAGTAGTTTTGGACACAGTGACGGTGAGCATGCAGCTGAGACCTTCAAAGGAACAAAGAAAACCAATCTGCATGGGTAGGAGAGGTAGTGGGGTCAACTGGGATCAGGAGTGGTAGTTAATGCATAGTTAGGACATCAAAGCTCTATGTTTTAGGAAGAAGAGCAGGAGAATGGACTGTAAGCAACAATATAAATAAGAATCAAACTAGTTGTAAGTCCAAAATTATACTTTATAATAATATGTGTGTGTGTGTACATATATATACACACATGGATATATATGTATACATTTTTTACCTCTAGGGATAAATAAGACCAAACACACACAAAAATCTTCCAATAGGATAGTTAAATGAGTATAGTGAGCAGAACTCCAATATTGATCAACTTTTCTATTTTATAGTTCAGGAAATTTTAATTACAAAAAACATAGACAACAATGACATCCCCAGTGATATCACTTATCCTTAATAATTTGCTGATCTGTTCTCCATTAGTGAGATTGTTTTAGTCAATATTGTATTTCCAGGTAGCACGGCGCAGCTGCTTGTGTTTCTTTCTCTTCTTTTCTCCCCTTTTGTGGCTAGTCTGATAAAATGTGTAATTTTTTGTGCATTGCTGAAGGTTAAAATGCTCAGGAAACACACATTTTTCAAACTAGCTCGTTTCCTTTCTTGAAGTGAAGCTAAAATGGAAACCATGTTTTTCCTTTCTTCATTTTGTCTACAAGTCTTCATCATGTCTGCAAGTCTGTGCCTGATGTATAGTAGGTGCTCAGTTAATGTTTGTTGAACGACTGAATTGAAATTTCTAAAATATTATACAGGGGAAAACTGCAAAAACTTTTGGTTTACCCTCAAACCTAACCAATGTGATCTGAGGGGAAGAATTAATTCAGGAACAAGGCATTAATCAAATCGGAGTAGTGTCTCAGTGTTAGAGAAACCTGAAGGTAAATTCCTCACTTCCTACACACAGGGTGCATTCAGTAGAGCTGATTTAATAGAAGGCATCAGATTATAGCTCAGAGAGTGTTTTCCATTTCTCTGGAGAATATAAAAAGGAATGAATTTTAAGTTGTTTATGAGGGATTTATAGACTTAACATTTGAGCCTTGTGACACAAGGTAATGATTTATGGAGAAAGTGGTAAAATTTTCATTTTTGTATGGGTATAATGAGATTATAGGTTCCTAACTCTTGGTGACATCCCTGGAGAGACACTTAGAGTCTGTCCCATAGGACATCTGTCCTAGCACTACTTCAATCCCAAATGTGTGGACAGAACTGGCACAAATATCCCTGAGCAGCCTTTTGAAATGAAACACAGACTATTATTATTTGCACATTGCACAAAGCTTTGTCAGTAGGAATCCAGAGAAAAAGTGGATTAAAGTGGATAAAGATTTCCAAAAAATAGAAGACAAAAATTAAAGTGGATACAAGCATGAGGGAAAGGGTTGATAATTTCCTAAGAATAAATCAAATGGAGTTAAAATCATCAGTATCCTCAGTTGTAGGCTGATGAGGTATTTGGCCAATGTCTGAACAATAATGAAGAGTATGGATGAACTTAAAATAACTAATTTTGCCAATTTGGGTACTAGCAAATTCTATTTCTAATGGCTAATATTTTTGAGTGCTGACTATATGGTAGATGTGCTAAGCATTTTATTTATTTATTTTTTAAAAAGATTTTATTTATTTATTTTGAGAGAGAGAGAGAGAAAGAGTGAGTGGGGGGGAGGGGCAGAGGGAGAGGAAGAGAGAGTCACAAGCAGACTCCACGTTGAACTCAGAGACACGCGGGGCTTGATCCCAAGACCTGAGATTGTGACTGGAGTGGAAATCAAGAGTCAGACACTTAACCGACTGAGCCACCCAGGCACCCCTGTGCTAAGCATTTTATAGACAGTATTTATAGATCTTATAACAACCCAATGGAGTGGGCATTATTGGGTGTTTTGAAACTTTGAAAAGGAAAATTCAAAATAATCAAAATGAAGTTCTATTTTCATAATATATCACATCTACGTTCTAAAAAACATGGTAATTTTCAAAAAGAGCAACAGATTATTAAAGAATATTGTAATCATAGATTATGTTATTTCTTTTAAAATGGCACCTGCATGGGGCGCCTGGGTGGCTCAGTCATTAAGCGTCTGCCTTCGGCTCAGGTCATGATCCCAGGGTCCTGGGATCGAGCCCCGCATCGGGCTCCCTGCTCAGTGGGGAGCCTGCTTCTCCCTCTCCCACTCCCCCTGCTTGTGTTCCCTCTCTCGCTGTGTCTCTCTCTGTCAAATAAATAAATAAAATCTTTAAAAAAAATAAAAAATAAAAAAAAATAAAATGGCACCTGCTACATTATCTTTATGTTAAGACTAATGCAAGAGAGCCCAAAGTCAAAGCTAATTAAAAATATCCAATAAATTAGAGTAAGAATAACATTAATTCTATTTTTGGCAAAAAGAAAATATCTAGCTAATTTGAGATATAATTAACATTAAAAATTTATAAAGTATATATTTATAATTTTTGTATATGTATTTTGTATATGTACATATACAAATATATTTTGTATTTGTACATATGTACAAATTATATATATAATTTTTGATTTATGTATTAAAAAGGAAAATGTATTAGTTTGGAAAAATAAAAAAAGATATGTAGTCAATGACCAAAGCTTCAAAATTATCAAGGTATTTTTACTCTTCTGATTATCTCTTATGGAACAGAATTAGTCAATAATAGATATATTTAACTTTTAAAGGTTTTTTTTAAAGTTGATTTTTCTTTTTCTTTTTTCTAATTTCCTCTGAAAAATCAGTCACCCCAATGTGTAGTAATTTTTTTTGAGTAAAATGATATATAAAAAAAGATGAGATAGATTTGGCTTTTTGGTAAACAGTTTCCAACAAAAAGAACTAGAAATATCTATCAATAAGATAATATGATATTTGTATTCTAGAAAAGGATCTTATTAATGACAAGGACTAAATTTCAAAAAAACCATAAAGATCTGGTAGACATCAAAGAATAAATTACTCATTCATAATGACTTTTGGAGATGGGGTATGCATTTAAAATCTATGAAAATAATAAAAGGTATTACATGAAACTTTGGTAACCTGGAATCTAATAATCAAAATTCCCAACGATATTTTCTTTTAATGTTCTTTAAAGAAGAGTTAATTCAAATAAATATGCCCAAAAAAAAGATGTTAGAAATAAACTCACCTAAACACAAAATTAATAATTATAAGAGAGCTGTTTTTCTCTTCTATAGCACGTTTAAGGAAAAACAATCCGCAACAAATGAAATACTGAAATGTTTTCAAGACAGTGTGTATTTCAGATTTGAGATCTGCTCCGCAGACACCCCAGAGCCCAAAATATAGTTCTTGCTTGCTAGGAAGATCAATTATACTGAAGATTCTATCATTTGTACGTTTTATCTGGATTTCCTGAATTATTCCATGAGTGCTAGCAAAAAAGACTTTAAGCTTCAGTTTTCTCTATATTTACAAATATTTAACATACATATATAAAGACATGACTATAAGAATGTATAGATAGCACTGGTGTGCAATATGCTGTATGGCTTCCGTGAATGTCAGTGGAGAAGACTCCTTATGGCACAGATCTGCTCATTCCCACAGTTTTACTTCTTGTTGGCAGTAGATGAGTCAGAGTCTTAGGGTTTGTCCAATCAGCTTTCACTAAGTCCAGCACACATAGCCAGTGATGAATTCATTACCTAAACCCAACAGACTAGCTGAGATGCTACAGATGTTCTTCTTAGCTCAAACATCTGTTGCTCAAGACAGAGAGAAAGTTCTGCATTTACCACACCTGTGTTACTTGCTACATTTATTTATTTCATATGAGAGGCTGAATTAACCCACTGAATTTTGATATAGGCCTAGGTAAAGAGGTCACCAATTACAGCATAATGATAATGAAATAGTAATCATTCATTCATAAGCTAGTAAAAAAGGAATGATTATGTATTATCAAGAGCTCCAAAAGAAAAGCACATTATTCAACTTCCATTTGCCATAGCAAGTAACAGAATATATTTTATTCACTGGTTTATACTATGTAATTTTGGAATAGTATACCCATAATAGTTCTAGAGAGCATCTAACCCATTGGGGTGTCACATTATGCTCCCAGCAGCACTGATCAGGTCTTTGAAGGACTTGGTGGGAAGGAAGCCTTAATATGCTTAGAAATACTTTAAAGATAACGAAAAGGCAAATTTCATTCTGGTTCCTGCCAAATGACCAAAATTCTAAATTTATAGTGTTTGAATAAAGGCATTTTATTATTTTAAAGAATATATTTTCCTAACGTCCTCCATTCATACTTACGGTATGTATGTGACAAATGTGTCACATTATGTTTTTAACCCAGGATACAACTTTGAAACCTGAGTGTATCAAAGTGAATAACAATTTCCAGTTCAGGTATGCTCTCAGTAGAGAAGCAAAATGGCTTGGAATCTTCTCTGGCTAGGTTGATTAAAAAATAATAATAATAAAAGATAATGTCAGGTGCATAGTTACCTATTGATGCATAACAAATCACCCTAAAGCTTAGCAGCTTAAAGTAATAAATATTTATTATCTCATACAATTGTGAGAACCAGGGAGTAGCTTAGCTGGGTGCCTATGACTCAGAATCTTTCATGAGCAGGTCAGTCTGGAAGTAAGCCAGGGATGCATCAATTGAGGAGAAGGAGGATCCACTTTCAGCTACTCCATTGTCTCTTGACAGGAGACTTTAGTGCCTTTCCACAAGGCAGCTCACACATGGCAGTTGGCTCCCCACCTCCCCTGGCCCAAGTGATCCCAGAAAGATGGGGAGTGGGGAGGAAGAGAGGGAGAACCCAAGATAGAAGGTGCACTGCTACCATATTTTATTGGTAACAGAACAATCCTGGTACAATGTGGGAGGGGATTACATAGTGTGTGACTACCAGGAGGCAAGATCATCAGTGGCTGGCTGGCTATTACACTAGATGAAAAGATAACATGTTAACACATCCAATTTGGATCACCTAAAAGATGTGCCAGGCTGGAGTTAAACTGGAAAGAAGAGTTAAAACAAGTGAGATGGAATGGGCTGAGTTGTGTTTCTCCCTCCCCCCACCCAAGTTCATATATTGAAGCCCCAACTCCCAATGTGATTATATTTGGAGATGGAGCCTTTAGGGAGCAATTGGATTTAGATGAGGTCACAAGGATGGGATCCTCATGATGGGATTAGTCATGAGACTTTGTAAGAAGAGACTGAAGAGCGTACTCTCCACCAAGTGATGACACAGTAGAAAATAACCTTCTGCAAGCCAGGGAGAGAGTGCTCACCAGCAACCAAATTGGCTGACACCTTGATCTTGGACTCCCTAGGCTTCAGAACTGTGAGAAATAAATATCTGTTGTTTAAGCCACCCAATCTGTGGTAATTTTTCATGGCAGCCTGAGCTAAGACACTAGATAATAAAGTCCCAGATGTTGAAGAGCTTTTGAGGCTTGGATTTAGACATACCTGAGTTCAATCTCAGTTCTGCCATGTATAGTGGCGATATTAACAACTCAGAGCTCTAGTTCCCTCACTCTAAAATTGGGATTAGCGATTTAGAGTTGGTGAAGATTGAATGAGACGATGTGCACATGAGAGTTCCTTACATATAGTAAGCACTATTACTAAGTAAAGGACCAAGTAGAAAGAGGAATACTCCCTTTAATTTGGCATACAATAGTGGCTAATATGTTTCTTCCAGCCCTACATACAGGAAGAATATGCATTGAAATCATGTCTCTCTTCATAGCAACCACTGTGAAAATAATTTTGCACAGCTATCAAATGTCTAATACGACAGCAATTGCATGACAGAATTCTGTAATGTTCTAAATACTCCTCAGGTTCCATGAACATCTTTTGTCAGAAAGTCTGTAACTTTTCTGCAGAACTATAAGATAGTTTTCAACTGATAATCTGTGTGCATTCTCATCTCATATTTGTATTTTTAATAATGCACTATCTCCATTTAATAAATTATATTTTCAACTACCATCAAAATTTCACTGGAAGGTCACAAAGAAATATTTTTCTCATGAGTTTAAATGTGGCTTTTTCTTCAGAAAAGTGGCAGGTGATGGAGGGAGGAGAGAAAAACAAAAAAAGGAAGCCTGAATGTATTTTTTTTTCTTAAACTAAATTATAATAATCATAGATAATTCAAATTAATCCTTCTCTAGTACAATCCCATAGACATATCAGAGTGGCTGTAGTGCATATTTGATAAAATGAAGTTTTAGATAAGAAAAACATATCACACATGCACCCCAACGTTCATAGCAGCAATGTCCGCAATAGCCAAACTGTGGAAAGAGCCGAGACACCCTTCAACAGATGAATGGATAAAGAAGATGTGGTCCATATATACAATGGAATATTACTCAGCCATCAGAAAGGATGAATACCCACCATTTGCACTGACATGGATGGAACTGAAGGGATTTATGCTAAGTGAACTAAGTCAAGCAGAGAAAGACAATTATCATATGGTTTCACTTATTTGTGGAACAAAAGGAATAGCATGGAGGACATTAGGAGAAGGAAGGGAAAAATGAAGGGGGGGGAATCGGAGAGACGAACCATGAGAGACTATGGACTCTGAGAAACAATCTGAGGGTTTTGGGGGGAGATGGGTTACCCCAGTGATGGGTATTAAGGAGGGCACGTACTGCATGGAGCACCGGGTGTTATACGAAAACAATGAATCGTGGATCACTACATCAAAAACTAATGATGTATTATATGGTGACTAACATAACATAATAAAATTAAATTAAAAAAAGAAAAACATATCATCAGGGAAATGTCACAGGCCAAACGATACCTTAGTCATCAAATTAAATACATAGAGTGATTTAACATTTTCTAATAAATGTTCTCTTCTAGCAAAAGAAAAAAAATGGATAATAAGTTAAAATATGAAATACTGTAAAGATGTTATCTTTTGCTCTTCTAGAGGGAAATGAGTCAAATTCAAATCCCCCCTTGTATTTAAACAGAGTTCTGTTTTGTTTCCATGAAGTTACTCTAGGTCCCCCACAGCACTCTAAAGGTAAAATGGCTCACTTGAGACATGGAAGACCCTCCCCAGGGTTAAAAGGATATTACTTATTGTAGCAGCATTTTTAAATGTATTCCTCATGATTTCATTTGATAGAAAGGCAAGTACACAGAGTACTTTTCACAAGGACTTCTGGAAGTAGTGATGTTAAAAGAGATTAAAGGAAAGGTAAAAAGAAAAATCAAACATTAATATTTGATATCATTATATATATAGACAAAGAATCAGCTTCAACTTGAGATAGATGTTGAGAGTCTTTCAAATAATTAAGGCAGGAACATAAATCATAGAGCTCAAGTATCACTAAAGGTCCAAGTCTGCCAGAAATCAAACATTGGTTTTGGTTTCTTTTCACTGAACATGATACTTGAGGAAATCAAGCTTACCCTCAATTACTTCTTTTATAGTAACAAGTTCAATTAAAATGTGGAACTCCCAGGACAGGATAAATAGTATCTGCAACAGTGCTTGCCACAGAGAAGACAATCCGTAAGTATTTGTTGACTGACATAAGGAAAAAATGAATCTAACTAAATTATCTCCCTTTAGAGTCCCAGGAAGTCTGTTTAATATTTATAACTAAATTAATTTCTTGGCCGTTCCCACCTTTAAGACCAAATAAAGTTAGGGCCCCTCTTCCACCCACAATGTTAGCGAATATGTCACATGTGTTTTCAAGTCAGTCTGGCCTACTTACGTAGGCCACTGACTCCTTGCTCTCCCCAGGTGGCAGATGGCTGCAGACCCATTCCCGGACCAAACTCACTTGCTGCTGTGCATTGCTCTGCCCGGCTGCCTCGAGCTTCCATTACACACAGCCGACCTCTGTGCTACCATGGGCTCCCATGCTTGTTCTAAACTACTTGCTTGGCAACTAACTTAGACGTGGGCTCACATCCCTGCATCTCAGTGCCTGGTGCTGTCGTTTTTTCTGTGAAACGGGAATACAGGACTCTCTCCTCTGTGTTCTGCCCTGGTAGGGTTCTCATAGCACAGGCAACTGGGTCTCATTTAGCTCTCCATTTTACAAAGAATAAACCCCTAAATCTTCCCATTATCTACTTGGATGGCCCCGGGTATCTTTCCAATGTCATTTTTGTACTCCTCTCTCACTCTCCTTCAGCCATACCAATCAGCTTTGCATGCGCTGTCCCTTCCTCCGGGACTACTGGCCTTCCAGGTATTTGTGCAACTCATTCTTTCATTTCCTTGAGTTCCCTGCCTGAATGTCATCTGTCCAGAGATGCATCTAAGAACTATTCCATCTTAAATAGATCTGCTTGACACAGGTCACTGCGTTCTCTTCTCTTGCTTTTGATTTCTTAATATGCTTTGTGCTACTTGGCATTATCTTTCAAAGCTCTTTATTTTGTTTATTTTCTATTTTCTGGGGAAAAATAGACAACCATGAGGACAATATTTTGTTTTATTATCAGTATTTTCCCACTAGATTCACTGGGTATAAAAATAAAAAGATAGGTAGATAGGTAGGTGACAGATTAATGCTAATAAAGCATTCTAATCTCATTCAAATAAGTGGATGCAAATTGATCCTGTCTATTGGGGAGGAAGTATTATACCTAATTGCATATACAGTACTTTCCCAAATCTTTTTCAGTCCAGCCTGAAAGAGTTTTACATTGCTCAAAACTGCCTTAAAACAGCCTTTAACATACTTAAAACTGAAGACCATTTCTCTTGTGATAAATTTAAGATGCTGGATATATTTTTTTTCTTTTATCACTGACATAAGGGTGATGCCATATACCCAAAAATTAAGGTCTTCTTTATCTGGAATACTCAGAATCAAAAGCTTGAATCATGTGACTGTCTACTGTGGCTATGGCTACAGTGAAGTTCTAGATCTGGATTTATTAATTAACGGATCGCTCATCAGATACTTCTCAGCAATAGGCAACATGAGAAGTGAAGAAGACAAGGGAATATTCATTTTGAGAAAACCCTTCTCAACAGTTACTGCTTGAATTTTTGCTGTTTTTCAGTAACATCATAACTGCAAATGCATTATTTTTTTTCCCTTGTAATGACAAAAAATTCTCGTGGATCATATTGAATTAACTTGTCTGTCTTGTCTTTTTCTTTTATTTATGAATTTTATCTAGCCCATTTCTTTCAGTCATAGCTGTCTGATAATTTATCATATCACTGAAACAAATTATTAAACCAGTTAGATTCATGTAAAAAAAATCCAAATTAATGGCACCAGTCTGATAAGTCCAGGATGAACCACTAATGTAGACAAATTCCCTCTCTCCCATGTTCCCTATGTGCCTTTAACAGTAATTGATTTTTCCCCTTTTGCAACTGGAAGAGAAAGGAAGAATTCTGTTAAGGTCTGAGTCTGAAGGAAGAGACTGATTTATATAGTGGTAAAGCATAGGGTCTGAGTCTGAAGGAAGAGACTGATTTATACAGTGGTAAAGCATAGGGTCTGAGTCTGAAGAAAGAGACTGATTTATACGGTGGTAAAGCATATATTCCTGGTGTCGCCCTATGAACTGTTTGATTAATTTGAGAACTTGCAAACTGATGGCCTGCTGGCTCGAAATCAGGCTTGCTGGTGTTTATTCCCTGCCCCCGCCTTTGGAACACATACTATTTTTTTTTTTAAATAATAATTATGTAAAATGATATATAAGTATATATAATTAAATATTATAATGTTTCTACATCTACAAAATTATGGCATTTCCTCTTAAAATCTGAATATCTAGCTTTCCTTGATTACTCTGGGCATCATTGGGCATACATTTCCACATGACAATTACCAGCTGAAATTGAGAAGAGGCTGTGTCCAGTCATATCTAGTTCACCAGAAGCAAGAGGCTGTGCTTTGTCTTATATTTGGTTGAATTCATACATCGATATCACTAGATTGGCTCCTGTAGGCCTGTAAGTTTTCTATCCATTTTGAAATCAGTTTGGTCAGGTCAGACAATGTTTGAGTAATGCCCTTTAATGGAGTGGACTACATTTTCTTATTTATTTATTTTTCCCAAGCTAGTTAACTTGATAGCCTCAGGCTGTCATGTGTTTAGTAAAGAATTTTTTATGTACAGTAAAATTTATACATGAAATAGTATTTTTAGAGAACAAAATTTCCTCACTGCTCTTGTTGATTAATTAACCTTTATAAGTAGCTGGGATTTTCAAAAGTTGGCAAAAATATTTTTCTTTCTTGTCATGTTAAATGGAATATTGTAAACTATATTAAATTACTACTTAATATTTTCTAAACATCATAGTAACAAAAAAAAATTACTACTTAATAATTGAGATTTTAGGGACTACCATTGTACATTCAACTGTAGTAAGCTACAAAGAGGCATAGAGTAGAGTACTGGATTGGGCTGAACCCACATTAATCCATAGTCAAGAATAATTTTTTAGAACAAATTTCAGATACTTTTCCCATTTCTCTTCCCATTGAATTCTCCTGCACCAAATTATTGGGAAATAAGTGAAAAAAATGAGCTATTTAAAGGCTTTCAGTAGTTGTGTTTTATTAATATTAGTGAGATGTACTATAGGTGTTTGGCTGAGTGGTTATTTCATATAGATTTAACACCTTCCTCCAAGGTTTGCTCTGGATTCTCTAATGAAATGTAATTTCACAAATGAAAGATTCATAGAGAGAATGAGTTAACTTATGATCTGTTATCTCTTTTTTAAAAGATTTATTTATTTATTTTAGAGAGAGAGAGAGAGGGTGTGTGAGCAGGCAGAGGGACAGACAGAGAGGGAGAGAGAGACAATCTCAAGCAGACTCCCTGCTGAGCGTGGATCCCTATGCAGGTCTCGATCTCACGACCCTGAGATTATGACCTGAGCCGAAATCAAGAGTTGGACGCTTAGTGGACAGAATCATCCAGGCGCCCTGATCTGTTATCTCTTTTATCTTTAAATAAAAAGATACACTTTTTTTAAAAGCTATATGTTCAACTTGCCATAATTTGGCTGCGATGAAAATAATCAGCAATGAAACAAACAGTAAGTGCATCACAATTATATTAGGGATGACATTATTTTTGGTGAAGTCAACTGTAAAATATACAACTTCTGACTTTCTTTCTGCAAGTTAAATAATAAGTCAATCTTTTTCTCTGTGATCCAAATGGAAACTGGCTAATCTAGAAGGATATTTTTGTTATAATTTAAAATATTTTATTACTACTAATAAAGAAAAATAGAATAAATATTTATAAGACAAGATGTTAATAGTCTGTGGAACGCCAGCCATATTACTTCTAAGTTTCTCAATCAAGGTGTATTCATTACTGATCTGTCATAACGAGTGATATAAATTTCTAAACTAAATTCAGCTACACAATAAGAGATGTATTACAAAGAAAAACATTTGAAAGGAAAAGAGCCTCTGTTTCTTGTTTACATAATTGAAAAGATTAAGTGTAAAAATAATAAAATCTTTTTTATTCAATTGGGCATAATTCCTCTCTCTCTGTAACTCTCTTGGTGGATTTTTACAATATGTAGGTGTGCTTAATGCTTTCTTAATACCTAAGGACTCTGTTAAATAATCAAGTGAATTATTTGAAAAAAGTGGTTATTGAAAAATAAATTATTGATGGGTCACAATGTCCTTAATTTATCTTACATACAAATGAATTTATAAATGGATCTAAATTAGTTTTAAAAGCACCATTTCAAGAATAAAAGTAGGTAACCAGTGAGGACTTACATTTCAAAGAGATAATTAATATCTTCGGGTCAGAAAGAAAATTGCCTATAGAATTAACAGATCTTAGAATTTGATGCTCACAATTAAATTAATTATTTTTCTTATAAAACATGGTTAGAATTTTCTGTTTCATTAACATGGGCAGAATCTCAATTATTGACATATATTGAAACGAGAGTCCCCGAAACCCTATGTATTTTTCACATCCTTGGTTGAGCCATGTTTGATTCTTGTACTTGTCGTTTTCCTTTTCTCTTCTTCTCATCCTATTATAAGACTTTATGTCTTGAAAAATTCATTTTATTAGACTTAGTTTATCTTTCTATATAATAAGATCTTCTTGAATATGAATCTATAACCCAACATATTAGCCATTTCTTTTTTGCTTTGCATTAGCTGCATCTTTGATGGCTTCAACCAGTTATTATCAATATGTCAAAAAGACCTCAGATCACGCTAATATGCTGAAAAACCATCATATCCTAAAGACATCCACTGAACATCTTCTATGTTGATATCAACCAATGTGCATTTTGGGATGTGGGAGCAGAAAACAATCAGTTATTAACCCACTCAATTCTATTTTCTGTTAGTCCAAATGTTTCATAATAAAATATTGTTAAGAACCTTGCAGAAAGCCTTGTATGAAGTGCATGTACAATCTAATGTTCATCTCAAAAAGGAAATAGTGGACTGGTATATGTACTTAGCAAGGCTTTCAACAAATGTTCAACAAGTCTTTTTTCTTTTTCCCCATGATATCTTCTATATAAAGATTTTATTATTTATTTATTTGAGAGAGAGAGAGAGAGAGAGAGAGAGCACATGATCAGGGGGAAGAGGCAGAGAGAGAGAGGGAGGGAGAAGCAGACTCCCCACTCAGCAGGGAGCCCCCTGTGGGGCTCGACCCCAGGACCCTGGGATCATGACCTGAGCCGAAGGCAGCCGCTTAACCAACCAAGCCACCAAATCACCCCATGATATCTTCCATATAAAAGATGAAAAAAAGATAAAAAAGCTGAACAGTTAGGACTTGCTTTCATTAAACCAGTGGTTGCTCTGACAAGAACACTGCCTTTTCTTAATGCCCACAAATAATTTCTTTTATAACTTGGTGCAGAGGCTTGCTTGGAATTAACATCAAACATACCGGGTTGCAATTTGCAGCATCTTTCTTCATTTTCTCATTGTAAATTCAAACATTATTTACATATAGCATGGACAACCAGTTCTTCCCCATTTTCATGGCTTATGAAAGACCCTATGCAATCAGTCTACCATATCTTCTCCAAGATATTACCATTTTAAGGTGCAATGCGCATGGGCCAGGGATGGAACTCCTTTAGAGTACCAAAGTATTGACTCTGAGTTCAATCTCCCTAGAGTTTATCCAGTCTGTTCAGTTTAAAATATTCTGCCTTCACAGAAGACATTATTAAACAAGACTGAAAATATTCTACAAATAGTCTGTCATTTATTATCATGCTATGAATCCCAAGTGAAGGGTTTATCCACTCCCTGGTCTTTGTCCCAACTATTACTAAATGCCATTAATGTTTCTTTTATTCTAAATGTTATACACAGCTACTCTAATGGATTCAAACCATTTATCTAGTATTCTGTAGGAGGTAGGTAGGTAGTTTGCTTTTATTTAAAAGCAAAGTTACATTTAAATTCTTTTGATTTCTTCAGCCAGGCTTATGCATTATAAACTTTTTCTTTCCATGCCTTTTAGTATTTCTAGGTATATGGTATATCTGCTTCTACTTCAAGCTAGATCAACTCAACTTTTAAATGGGAGAATTATGCACAAATTTATAGACAAGAAAAATCAATTCTAGCTTATACATAACTATCACTCTCAATAATATTTTATGTGTACTAAGCTCAGAAATATAATAAGAACTGTTCTGTATATTTGGCATGTATAAGCTCTTCCATTTACCTCAAAACTTTTTATAATTATCTCCACATTACAGATGAAGAAACTAAGGCACAAATAGGTTAAGTCACTTATCCAAGGTCACAGAGCTAGTAAGTGTGAAACAGATGAATCTAAGCAATCTGGTTTCAGACCTTGACCATGCTTAACACTTTACAATACTGTTTCTCATGTTAGTTTAAGATTACTTGCACACTTCCTTTCAGATTCTTAACACTTAACCCTAACAAACAAATTCAACTTTGGCTTAAGTGGACTTTCATTATTTCTTCTATACTTTAGGAAATAATTTTGTGAATTAAGCTAGTCAAGATTTCATCAGTATTCAGGTTTAGGGAGAGTAAGTATTCAATCTCCATCACTGATAATACTTTCCCAGTGCTATGAAGTGCCATGAATCCTCCCACATTTAATTACTTTAGCACTTTTAATACGCCCTTCTATAATATCACTTTATTAACATTTTCTTTATACTCTTTATTTTAATCTTCTCCAACATGCTAGACTTCTAATAGCTGTGCACTTATTTGACATAATGTCTCCTCCAATTAGGTCAAGTTCTTTCAAAAAGCCATATTTCAACCATAAATTTTAGCCCACCAAATTTTATGATTTACTTTAGAATTTATGTCATTCTGCCCATATCTATGCCTTAGAATATTGAAAATCCAAGGCCATATGTTTTACTATGGTTATCCAACTCAAATCCTTCCTTAAAGTAGGTTTTGGTAAGCTCTATATTATGAAAACAATAAAAGAGAAGAGGATTTCTATTTTACAGAATCGCCTGGACATATGATTTCTTCAAAGTTTTCAACAAGTCTTCATTCTTGCATTAATGAGAAATAAGGGACAGTACGACTGCTGTCCTAGATCCACTTCTGTCACTAGCATTCTATTTGACCTTGACCAGATATTTTGAATGTCTCTTTCTTTATTCATAATATGTTCATGACATTGGTTGTTGTATGTAAAAGTACCTTTAAAAGGTAAAGAAGCATTGTAAAATTGACACTGTAACTAATCCATTCTTCATTCATGGCCAAATAAAGACAATTTGCTGAGCACAGTTGTGAATGGATGTCACAAAAGAATGCATGAAGAACTAACTGATTATAATACCTGATTACGTATACTAAATATTAGATACATGGTAGAAGTTACAACTGTTACAGAAGTTATAATAGGTTATTATGAAAAAAATTTGGCAGAAATACACCCATAAACATATTGCTTACTTACTAGATGATAAATAAAAGATCTTAATAAGAATATAACTTAACACTGGGGAGCCTGGGTGGCACAGTCGGTTAAGTGTCTGCCTTTGGCTCAGGTCATGATCCCAGGGTCCTGAATGGAGCCCAGTGTGTCTCCCTGCTCAGCGGTGAGTCTGCTTCTCCTTCCTCCTCTGCTCGCCTGCCCCCCATTCTCTCTCTCCCTCTCTGTATCTCAAATAAATAAATAAAATCTTTTAAAAAAGAATATAACTCAGTAAAAAACCCCAGAATTAAGATAGTAAATAATAGCTGGTAATGATAAAGGGTATATGCACCCCCCCCCCACACACACACACTGGAAGAAACAGCAGTTTCAAAGACACCTAGTGACAATGTCAAATGGCCTGAATGCTGGAAACGTAGCCAGAAGAAGAAAAGGCAATTTGCCTTTTATTGTATTAGCTATTTGGCTCCTATCTCCTATTTCTATTTTTTTTTCATTCTTCTGTAAAATAATGTGTTTATCCTCCTTTTTGTTTCTCTTTCAACTTTTGTGGTCATTTAATTCCCACAGAATACTAAACCACTCTGATAATTAGTCTGTTCACATAATGCATTAGGTTACAAACTAAATGATAAAGAAATACATTAGAAGACATTAAACATGTTACTCTCATGAATTTTCATATGTAAATAGCATTCAGATCTATCATGTATAAGATTTCCATGTTTATGTTTCTTTATATAAAAGACTGTATGTTTGAATCTCCTTTTTGTACTTCCCTAAGGCCTAGTTTTCAAAAGTTCTAATCTTCTGATAAAATGATAAATTATAGATAAATAATAACACTGATGACTGAAAAAGAAAGTTACCCTCAGAAGAAAGTTACCCTCAGAAGAATGACCTCCATAAATGTTGTAGATTATTACCAACTTTAATTTGCCTAATATTTAGCACGTCAAACTTTTTTTTTTCTTTTTCCTTAAGAATTGATAACGAAGTTGAGAGCAGAATTACAAAAGTGCTAGACAGAATGTAGCAATCATTTAATGGAGCATTAGCGCTTTAATTTTAGTTTGGGGGAAGTGGGAAACCAGTAACGGGTACCACATGAAACGGTATTTTTCCCAATCATCTTAAAGTTTTATTTAACTAAGTAAATTATTAAAAATATGAATCAATGGCTGACCCTAGAACAAATGCAAGAATTTTTTAAAAATTATCTAAAGGACAAAAAACAGAGTTTGTGGCAAATTGAGATGGTCTAACTGAATTATGTCCTCATTTTAATACAATTGAAATTAAAGATTTTTGTACTGGAAGTCCTTTCCTAACTCGCAGGAATCAGGATCTTAGATTATCATATTGATCACAACGGTGAAGGCTAACAGTTGTTCTGTATATATACATCAGTTACTTTGGTGGATATTATAAGTAGACATTTTAATTCATATTTATTTCTATCCTAAGAATATATCTAGAGAAAAATTTTTGTTAAATTTATGATATGCCCTCGAACAATGCTAATGGAATATAGAGAATATATTATGGTTTGTTATTATATATCCTTTTATGACTTACAAAAACAAGATGGCAAATTCTTAAAGTCTCCTAATTTTTCATTATTATCAAGCTTATACAATTAGAATAAGTGTTTACAGTCCACAGATGGAGGTACTCATATCTCTATGCATGGGGTATGAGATAGCAGGTTGTACAACAGAACCAGGGGTTAATTAACTCTTGTTTCTGTGGAGCCATGTTTCTGAGGCACCTGGCTCCTAATTAGAGAAGGCCAGCCAATGATTCTAGTACATATTTTTAAGCTCTTATTTGATAACTTGCCAGCATTCGTTGGCATGTTGCAAGAATATATGTAAAATAATTGAAATAAAGATTCACAAGCCAAGTTCAATTTTTTTCATAGAATTACTCATTCCCAGAATATATTACATCTTTAAAAACAACAAAATACTTCTCAAAAACGAAGAGGTATATAATGGGACTGTGAAAATGTTCATGCTAAGATATAGAAAATGTTCTTGCTATTCTTTTTTTACACCCATCACTTATCACATGGCTTTCTTCATGTCACCTCTGATTCTGCAACATATTCTGGGGTAGCATATTTAGGTCAGTGGTAGTGGGAGGAGGGAAAAAAAAAGATGAAATGGGATGCAAAAAAAGAAAACTGTAGAAAGCCCTCCACTCTGGGAAGTGACTATATATCTTGTCCAGAACATTATCTGAATATAGGTGATATAACCTAGATAGTTCAGGTCTATGCAAGTCTCTATATTCTGTAAAAGAGAGAGATAAAACCTTGGTCTCTTTGGAAAGAGGGGACATTCATATGAATTGCCTCATGTCCATATATCTGTACATGAACTAATACAGGAGAAATAATTAATCTGCTATTCCACTGATTCCAAGGTTGAAAACAATGTTACCATTTTATTCCAACCTCCATCAATTTAAAACAATAATTTCTCATGTGAAATCTAAATAAGTGAGAAATTCAGAATAAGTGGGAAGATATAATTTCATTATCAGATTCTTTTGGATTTATGGCAGTAGTAAAAGGAGAAAACTTAAGCAACATGTACATACAAAATACAATGAGTTTTTCAAATATTTCTATATTCCAAGTTCTTCTAGTGACTCAACCAATATATAGTTGCTCTCTGTTAACATGAATTAAAAACTGATAATGGCTGAAATTCTTTGGGATCCATGAAGTAGAATGTCATGGTAAGTTCGGCATGGACTCAAAAGGAAATATGGATTTCATAACCAGCTCCCACACCATCTGCCTCTGACTTCATGTAAACCAGGTAATAATTCTCTGAGTCAGATTTTTCATCTGTAAAATGGGAATGAATGTGTTTTCATTTCATTCAGAATAGATGAAATAATGGGATACATGTACTTTTGTACTATATTCATGAAAGTTTGCATAATATTCATATTTGGAGAAAATATTGGACTGCAAGATATTTTGTATCTTTCCCCAATTTTAATAGATATCTCTTGTTAGATAAGGTAATTTAATGAATGGTGCTTCTTCTAACCATTCGTTGCTGAAAATTTAAGAGATAGGCTCTATAAGAAAAAAAAAACAACTATGTTTGCAACTTAGGGACTGGTCTTACTGACAGAGCAACTTAACATAGCTATAGACAATATATAAGTAATATCCTTTTTCCTCTCTATTATGGAACTATAATTCATTCTAAAGATTTTCTGAAATGCACATGTCATTTGAAAACAAGATACCACAGTAGGATTTATTTCCATATGTTCATTCCCATAAAAGAATACATGTCTGAGAAGGAACAACACAGTATGTGAACTGTTTCACTTTTGCGATTAGGTCGTGTTTCTCTCCAACAGACAGCAGTCACCAGGCTGGCCTTCCTAATAGGCAGAAACAGGATGGCAAAGGAGAATCACAACACTCAGCAGGCTACTGACCTACTTTGTTATTATAACTTATAGGAGCTATGAATGCATTTTTTTTTCCTGTAAAGCTACATGGTGACTTGTCAGCAAATTAGTTACTTTTGTTAGAACTTTTAAAAAATTCTGTTAAAGCAATATATTCTATTTTTAAAAAGTCAGTAATATAATAATACAATTTCTTATTTATAGAATTTCAAATCTAAAATACATTGCTACACCTCAAGAGAGGAGAGATATATTTTTAATTCTTAATTATATTATCTTGGTTATATTGTTTCAATCAATCATTACTTAACTAGTTAATTGGGCTTTGTAAAACAAAAAGTGAACCTATTTTAATTTTGTCTTCATACATTTGCTAGAATATCAATAGACAATAATTTAATCATCCTAGGTTTCAATGTTCTACTTGTATATGGGGACATGCATATAAACAATATAAATCCTTTTTTTTCCCAAACAATTTGCTTGAAATAGGAGATATTAATAAACAACTCTTTCTACTCAAGCCCCCCCAGCACATATTTATTTTGATCATTATAGTTTTGAGCTAGACGTGACTGACATGTCTCAATCTGCACTCTTTATTGAAGATTCCTGATCCAAAACCAACTGATAGTAGTTGAAATAAATGACTCCCTATTTTGTCTCTCCCTACCTTTAGTTTATACTACTCATAGACTTTATCTCCATTCACACAAACCTGCTACTAGCACACCATTTTGTGAGTTAGAAAAAAATAGTGTTCTCTGGGGGGCTAAATCAGGAAGACAGAGTTTTGTAAGAATGGCTATATTTTCTTTTCTTTTTTTTTTTTTTAAGATTTTATTTATTTATTTGACAGAGAGAGAGATAGCGAGAGCAGGAACACAAGCAGGGGGAGTGAGAGAGGGAGGAGCAGGCTTCCTGCCAAGCAGGGAGCCTGATATGGGGCTCGATCCCCGGACCCTGGGACCATGACCCGAGCCGAAGGCAGACGCTTAACGACTGAGCCACCCAGGCGCCCCAAGAATGGCTATATTTTCAAATGTATGTAGCATGGCAAGAAAGAGGGCAGGATCTAGCTAGGACTCTTCCCCTTGTTTAAGAGTCTGGGCAGTGCATACATTTCAGAGGTCTTAATTCAAATTCATATTAAGGGCTTTTGCACATAATTTTTCTATTCCCTTAGATTATAAAATTAAAATTTTAAATCTCTGTATAGTTTTTGGCACCTGGAATGAAGTGGTATGAATGAAAGCTTGTTTGAATGTAAGCACTATCAGGGCAGAAACTGTCTCATTCTCCAGTGTATGTTCAGTGCCTAAGATAATGCCTAGCACAAAGCAAACACTCAACAAATTACCTAAATGAAAGAATAAGTAATATACACCATTTCATAGTTGAACTATAGGAAAGTTGAGTGATTTGCCTAAAATCATAGACGTTTTAATGGTAGAGGCAATTCTGAAATGTGTGTCTCTAAATTCAATTCTGCCAGATTTTCCCATCCCTATTCTATTGTCTAAATGAGTCAGGATAAGCTGTGTTATGTTGTGGGCTACAAATTAAAAGGGTGCCTCTGGATAGGGAAAAAAAGAACTGGAGGGTTGCAAACCAGCTTTTCAATGCTTAGACCTGTAAGTGAAATATGAAACTGCCACTCAGAGCCCATTGACCATGACCATCAGAGGACCCCATCCAACAGGAAGGGAGCTGGAGAATGTGGAGCGTGTGACTATTTGGTTATTAGTAACGCACTAATAATTTGAGATACACTGTCTGAAATGAAAATGAACTTCTGTAGTGATCTAGATTTTTCAATCAGATCTCTTGTTTTCTCCCCATAAAAATATTAATTAGACCCTTCTAGACATTTATATATCTTATTTTCTGATATTCTTAGTATGGTTCATATAAACTTCATGAATTTCGAGTATTTTTATATTGCCCATGAGTTGGTCAAGTGATTACTTATCTTTGAAGAAATAATTTGAGGTACAAATTATTAAAGCAAAAACTATCCGAGGAGGAGCTTTTAAAATGCATAACAGAGTAACCCTTTTACACATAATTTTCAAATACTTTTGATAATTACCTTTTTAGTATAAACCACTAATATTTATTTAGCAACATATGCAAGTCTGGCATAGGATCTGTGGGGTATGCAAATACTGATAAAACATTTTGTCTGCCCTCTAGAAGGCATCTCTCAAGATGAAGTAATGCATATAGTTTTTCAAACCACAACAAAACTAAACATTATAATACACGGTACTTGAGTTGGCTCAAATTATTTTGATTATGATATTACTGAAACAAATACAACTACAAAACTAGATATAAATTTCTTATCCTTTTAATTCCTGTAAAGTTAAAACAATTTCATAAATCAAACACTAACAAAACAATAAATCAATAAGCATATCTTAATATAAATGTATTGTGATGGATAATGTTGCTTTGGTAAAACCAATAGTTGCACACAATGTAAATTTAGTGCTTTTATAGCACTAATTTTTATAGATTATGTAGTTTAACACACTACTATACAATTGTGTGCTACGTAATGAGTAACTTGGTTTTGTAACCCATCTCTCCATTTTGACTTTGGTGAAAATTCTGTACAGCATTTAATATGATGTCACTTAGCCCTCATTTGATATAAATGGATCATTAATTATTAAGCCAATAAGTGAGAATTATTTTATATGGCACAATGCACTTCAACTATAAAAGCAAATCCAGACTCCATATTTAGGGCATTCAGATGATTGTAGATTCATAATATGTTTACCTTGAAACCTTTCAAACTATCACCACCATATATTTATACATTTACAAGACTGCTGGGAGAAAACCTGTGCCTCCCTGAGAGTAAAGCTGCAGACTTCCATTAGAGAAACACTACTCTAGGGGCGCCTGGGTGGCTCAGTGCCCTGCATCGGGCTCTCTGCTCAGCAGGAGCCTGCTTCTCCCTCTCCCTGCCACTCCCCCTGCTTGTACTCTCTCTCTCTCTGTCAAATAAATAAATAAAATCTTAAAAAAAAGAAATAGAGAAACACTACTATAGGAATGCACTATTTAGTTGCAAATCCTTCTTTCTTCTCTAAAATCATTCCCTAAATTATGTCAGAAGTTCAAATGCATCATAATTTTTATTTCTTAGATTTTTAAAATGAGTATTTCATGATGTTATAACTTAAACCAAAACCGTCACCTCTAATCACTTTCATAATGAACTATTATAATTCTAGTGTGATATGCCTAGAAACATAGTCACAAAATATGAGAATGACAAGATTTTCAAAATTTTATTAGACATTATCTGACCAACCCAAGATTTTCATTCAGACAGAATTCTATAATTCAAATATTTCTTGAATGAAATATTCAATACAAAAGGTTATATTATAAATATAGAGCAAGATTAATCCCTGTTTAAGTTGGATTTTGCAAGTCAATATCTACTTCTACGGAATGAATTGCGGATTAGAAAGAGTTAAGATAAGAATAAGTATATTGAACAAATTACCAGTTATAGATATAGTCGTAGCATTACTCTGGATTTCTCATTATAGGACATATATGGATAACTAGCTAGTGATACATAGATAGGGATATAGATATAAATGCAAATGTGTTTCAGAAAGATTTAAAATACATATAAAAAGATAAATATACACACAGAAATGAAAATATGGTTAAGGAGGACTTAAAATAACACTTAAGGATATAAATCATTTAAGAATGCAAAATATGAGACAGAAGGAAGGTATAAAGAATTCACCCAACACCCTAATCTTTACCATAAATTATTTAGTGTCAATGTCAAACGTCATAGAATTGTCAAGCACATACCTAGGAATGACTGATACCATGTCCCGCATCTACCCTGATCTGGCTTCTCACTTTTTGCCTTCCCAATTTGAATTTGTTTTTCTACATCTACATCTCATATCCGTCTTGCTGCTTTTTAGTGTCAGAGCTCAAATGCTGATTTTTTAGTGACTTTCTATTGTAACCGGTGTGCTGTGACGACAGGTTTCGTTTCTTGTCATTACTGTTCTTAACTAATTTTTACAATCTACACAACACAAGATATTCTAATGTGGTTTAGAACAGAAATTACGGAGTCGGATAGCCAGGCATACTAATCTTGGTTCTATTAATCTACTAAACTCTGTGCTATTGAACAATTAGACTAACCTCTAAAAATTTCAGATTTCTGATCTGTAAAATGGGGGATAACAGTGCTCACCTCATTCTGTTGCTATGAGGACCAAATAAGAGCACATTTCAAATCACAAGGGCTTGTATACGGTAAGCAAGATATATACATGAAGGGTGCTTTTTTCTTATATTGGATTTTTACTTCTTTATAACTCCCTTATTGTGTAAATACACTTTGCTTTGTTTTGCTGTGATGGAAGCTTTTCTAGAATTCGATAGATCTAGGATAGAAAATGATATCTTCAAGGTCAAATGACACCATGGAGATTCTCTACTGATACAAAAATTGTCTTTTTTATGGTTATCTCCTTTATATCACTAATACTCACAATGTATTTCTGGTCTTTATAGTTGAACATAGACTTAACTGTTTCCTATCCTTGACATTAAAGTTAAACATGAAAGTAATGTTAAATAAATGTGAAAGGAAGTAAGAGCCAGTTTCATAAGTAAACCTGCCCCTCAAAAAAGATGCAAGAAAAAAACCACACTTAAAAAATGATCAAGATATTAAAATTTTTCTTCAGTTAATGTGTTTAGCACTGGATATATTAAGGAGTATATTCCCGTATATTATAATTACACAACTACATGCACTTCATGGATACCCCAAAATAGTCCCTTTACTTTTTTAATAAAGACAATGCCTATTTTTCTGAAAGATACCTAAGGGTAATTTAAAACAAAAATTATTTGCGAACTTAAATAGTGGTTGGTGCCGGTGATGAATCATCTTTTGGCAGTAGTGTTAGTGTTTTTATACTACACACTCAGTTCATAGCTAGAATACAGAGCTGTGGCTTTTTCTTCCTCCCACCCCCGCCAAAATATCTTAATCATGTCTTCACAAATTTTCTTTCAGTGATAAGTAAAAAAGACAGATCTATAATTAAGAAGACTTCATAGATTCAAAAAGTGACCTGCACCTTGCTTTGATTTTTAGGTACAGAAACACAAATACAGTATTTCTCAAACGAACTTTCAATAAAGAGTGGCTAGATTACAACAAACTCCTGTATCAGGCACTGTTCTAGGCACTACCGTAGAGTACAGAACAAAACAGACAAATTCTTTGACTTAATGGAACTGACATTCTGTGTAGAGGACACAGAGAAATACAAATAAAGATGTGTGTGTGTGCGTTATTAAATTCTTCTCAGATAAAATATAAACCACTTGGGTGCTGTATTAGAGTGATCACACACTGGCTTCAGTGAGACAGTGACATTTAAGCAGATATGAATGACATGAAGGAGAGATCCAGGTGAATATCAAGTCTCAAAGAAAGGAGTTAAAGGAATAAGAAGGCAGGGAGAGGGAGAGTGGGAAGGAAGGAGGAAAACAGGTAGGCAAGAAGAAAGAAAAGAAAGAAGACCAGACTTCTTAACATGTAATGTAAACTCTTTTCTTAAAATATAAAGCCTGAGCTCTAGTTATTAGAAGAAAAAAATATATGTTCTTAAGATGTTCATATCATTTCTACAATAATAAGCCCAGAAATTAATATGGAACATTTTGGGAAGAAAGAGGGCATTTGATTTATGCCAAAATTAAAATTTTGTGAGAGTCTCATAAAATTTATCTTCCATTGTTTACTAGTGTTTCAATTTCTTTGTAAGTATTGTACAATATAGATCAAAACACATGTTCTTTTTTAAAACTTATGTTCTTAAAATTAAATGTGGCTATGAATATAGTTAATTATATATTTCAAATTTATATTTCACAAGTTTTAAATATTTAAATATCTTTCAGGGTAAGGTGTACACCTGAAACTAATGTAACATTATGTGTCAACTATACTCAAATTAAAAAAATTAAAAATTAAAAGTAAATAAAGGCTTTACCTTTTCCATGAAGCTTTCCTTGTCTTCCCTAGCAAAAAGTACTATCTGAAATACCATGCACATCAAATCTCATTGCATTTATACTGATGTACATGTCTCTGCATGTTTAAACACCACCTAGAATTACATGTCTTAAGCATAGTAAATGCCAAATCAAGTTGAAAGAAAGGAGTTACTCTAAGCAGTAGGCAGTTTTGGAAGAACATTGTACCATGAACGTTGTACCATGATTGTATATGATGATGCGTACGTGTGAGTGTGCATGTAGCTTTGAAATAAAATATGTCTTCAATATACACAGAGCAAGACGCCTCAAAATAGATCCTTAACATATATGTCCCCAGAAACATTTCATCTAAATGAAATGTAGTTGTAGAAAAAACAATACAACATTTGATTTTACATCCATGAAAGCAAAATTAAGTTTTCTCTAAACATTTACGGAGAAGAAATTAGATCATTCGAACATAAGCACTTAGAACTTTTTGGCAAAACATTGGTTACGCAGAGTGTAAAAGAATACGAATTACTTACAACCATTTCGTTCAGAGACACCCAGCAGTCTGGTGGGAAATCCTGCAGGAGTGGGACTAAGAACTGAAGACAGCCATCCCAATGGCAGAGCAGCAGCATCATGCCGATGAGGTTAAAAATTCTCACCACTGCACTGGCAAGGTCATATGTCATGTGGAAAATCTGTCGGCCAAAATATAAAATCAATTCTTATTAATGCTTATCATCAATTTCCTTTAAAGTCAAGAATACTCCCAATGTCAGTAGACATTGACATTATGCAGTGTAAGTACTGATTTAATAAAAATATGGGAAGAACTTGGGGCGCCTGGGTGGCTCAGTCTTTAAGCGTCTGCCTTCAGCTCAGGTCATGATCCCAGGGTCCTGGGATCGAGCCCCACATCGGGCTCCCTGCTTGGCGGGAAGCCTGCTTCTCCCTCTCCCACTGCCCCTGCTTGTGTTCCTGCTCTATGTCTCTCTCTGTCAAATAGATAAATAAAAAAATCTTCAAAAAAGATACGGGAAGAACTTTTACAAGTAGAAACAGAGATGACATTTCTCGATCTTTACATAGGCTGGCATTCTGCCCTTTGAGTACTACCACCAACTGTGGGTTCTCCACAAACAACATAGATAACATAACTACATTAAATGCATGGGTCCTGTTTTAAAGATCATTGGTTTTGCCGATAGTTTTCATTTACTGTCCTTCTGCACATTTTGGCAATGTTGCTCTAAAACAAGTTAACAGATTTGACCCTCTTCTCTGCTTCTCATCCCTTCTTAAATTAATAGATTTGTTAAAAAAAAAAAGGTAAATAAAAAAATAGATTTGTTGAAGGACCAAAAAACAAACAAAACCCACAGAGACTGAAAATCATTAGCAAAAACAGATTAATTTCAAAATATAAAATAATATTGAGATTTAAGTGCAGTGAATTTTATAGCTATATGAGTGTAGGTACTTCTTTTATTGTGTATATTGAACATGAATAGTGGCCTCTGAGATAAAAAGTTCTCTGAATTTGGTTAAAAAACAATTGTGCCACACTTTTTAAAAATTAAAATTGTTATTTCCCTTTCCCATGAAACTTTCTCATTTATATTTTCATGAAATCCAATATGACAGGCAAGATATTTCAGAAAGCACAGAAATTATGAAAAATCAATGATATCTATCAGAATTTTGGAAGTATAAACTTACATATAGCTTGATATCTATGACTTTTCATCAATCCAGTTATTACAAGAAATAAAACCAGAACCTGAACCCTTTCTTTAGCAGCTTATATATTACATCATTCTCTACTGCTAATATTTCTGCTTTTATTTTACCTATTCTAGAATAACAAAACCCACTTGGGAGCAGACCTACATTCTAGAATAAACTTTATTTCCTAATTGTTAAAAGGCTACTGAGTTAATAAAATTAATAAATATGCATAAATACACAAAGAAACAACACCTTGAAATATTTAGAATCACATTTGAATAATTTACCAAAGAATGGTCTATTCTTGAAGTAATGAGGACACCATGTACTGAGAAATTATCTGAGAAATGGAAAAGAAAACCCATAAATTTTATACTTTGATTTATTAAATATATCTTTGTAAGGAAATAGCTATAATTCTTAAGAGGTACATATTAATGTATGTAGAGGCAAAATGACAGGACAGCTGGGGTTTTGCTTTTATAAAATCACCAAATCTGTTTTTAATTAAATATTTTTCACTTTGATACATTTCTATTAGGCATTAGTTCTTTCTTTAAACCATCTTCCTTTTTGACACAGTAGTGAGCAGTTCCCACTTTCTTTGTGGGAAAGTACACACTGTTCTGAACTCCTTTTAAAGGTAAGGTTGGGGTCCTAGATTTTAAAGGCAACAGATCATGTATTTTTATATTCAGACAGCTATACACAGAACAATTAATTTTAAAGAATTGAGAATTTTATTTTCCTCTAAGTAATTTTTAAAAAGATTTTATTTATTTGAGAAAGAGAGCAATCATGAACAGGGGGGAGGAACAGAGGGAGAGGGAGAAGCAGGCTCCCCACCGAGCAGGGAGCCCAACACGGGGTTTGATCCCAGGACTCTGGCTGGGATCACTTTCGGAGCAGAAGGCAGATGCTGAACGGACTGAGCTACCTAGGTCACCTGCCTCTAAATTATTTTCTAATTTTGTTTTGTGTTTGGCAAACCTACAGAGAAGTCCTTTTGATGTTATTCCCTCAGATATTTCATGGTCACTAAATTTGTAAATAGAAATCATACCAAAAATTTCATCAATAATTTCTCATTAAAAGTAATACAATAAAATATAATTTAAAAAGCTTTCTACTATTAAAGTAGGAAAATAAAATCAACATGGATTTAAACATTTTTCTTTAGTACTAGAACCCTACAAATTTTTATCTAAGTATTTCCTGACAAAATGGTTCAATATGTCTTTTGCGTAAGTGTTGCATTGCTGTGAAATTGAATAAAGTTGCAGAATATGAGCTTGTGGATCAAACAAGGAACTAATCACCTTTCAACCTGATTATTTGAAGTAAACAATATCTGAAACTCTCTGCCAAAGTCTATAAATTATAAGGATGTGGGCAATCATGCAATTATGAGACTTTAGAGCTGGGATGTTATAGAGAACTAGGTCTTATTCTTAATACATCTGACTTTTATGGCTTTTCTACTTTCTTTGTCAGCAATTAGATTCTTTTTTTGTGGGATTTTAAGAGCTTATTTACAGTAACTGATTGCACATGCTGTAATTCAACAATTCTTTTAAGAAAATCCTATTATTTCTGAAATAATTTCCAGAGAAGCATAACCACCATTTTCATAAAGGAAGTTAATGGTGATATAAGGCCTTTCATAACGTAGTAGAAATACATTTTTTATTTCCTTTTGCTTCCATGTGGTTACTGAACTCCTACTGTAACAAGATAAGCCGTAGAATTAAACCTATTCTCTATCTCATTTCTATTTCCAGCCTCATAGTATTAGTATACAGTACTAGCGCTAGATTTATGTATTAACCTTGCTATATAGACAATGCTCAGGGGCAGTCTCCCTTTTTGGTCTTTAACATTCTGTGTTCAAAAGTAATTTTACTTTTTGGAGCTATCCCCAAATCCAACTTTGGAAGAGGCATGAGCAAGTTGCCTGCCCTGACACTGGTCAATACCAGAGGTTAATTTCAAATAGTCAAATCCGTGTATCTCCATCTCGATTTATTTATCTGACCAAAGAACATTATAGTGTATGTAGTATAACTTTTGATATATACCTGAATGTGTAGAGTGCTTAGGCCCAAACTGATTGTCTCTTGAGCTCTTATTAATTAAGACATGCTGGTAGGCATAATCGTCTCATTGACTGGTTGCTGAGAATATTGAAGGCTCTGTTAAAACCTTGTTCACAGAAGATTTAGAATAAGAAAATTATTCCCTTATGGAGCACATACATCTATAGATAGACACATTAACCAAAGAAGGACAAATCTGATCCAATTAATGCATAGCCACAACTTTTTATCATCTAAGGGCAGCTTGTAGGATAAATCTAAGTATGACTTTACTCAAGTTTTGGATCAAGCAGCTAATACCATTGACTAATTAATATTTTTGAGTTTTTTTTCCCATCTACAAGATAGACATCCTTAAGTGATAAATTCCCATCTAAATCAATTATCTTAAAGCTACTCCACGCAAACCCCACTTCACACAAAATGGCACCATATACGACGTTCAATAAATTGTTAAATGAATGAATGAAAATGTTGTAGGGAATTAACAATAATAGCCCAAGTACTTTTTATGATCTTAACAATGTGAAGGTTTTGTTTTTGTGTTTTAAACCAGGGAATTTAAAGCAGATAACTCTATCATTTTCTACCTTCCAAGTAATCTGACTTGACTTGAAACCTGATTTGACTGCTCAGAATGTGGGTAACAGAAAGACAGGTTGTTCTGACCCACTCTCAATATGCTGCTAAGTGGTACTTGTAAGAGTCAACTGAATAAAAAAAAAAAAACAGAATTAGGATAAGTTTCTAAAGCAGCTCTTTAATTTTATTTTCATTAAAAACCAGACTACAAAATATGCCAGCGGAAGGCACTGTGCTTTGCATTTGTCCAGCTCAGAACACTGTGTTTTTCATTTGACTTCAATAAAAAGAAAGCTCTGGTCACAAATTCTCTCTGAATTCTTTTTATAATATTATAGTTCTAGAATTCTGCCCAGTTGGAGTTTAATGACTCCAGAGAGGATAGCTAACTCTCCAAAACTGAAGAACGCTCTAAGATAATTTGATTCAGAATCCCCAAGTCTGCCCTACTATTTACAAAATTGTTTACCATGATTTTTTGTATATTCCACCCTGTTTTTGAAAGGTTAAATCCCAAAGTGTGCTGTATGGCAGGATCCATAAATTAGCTGAGTTCTTTCAAAACATGTCCACATTCTTCCTTGATAAACTGGATTCAGAGGTTTTTTCAATCTAATAGCCTGATTATGATCAGTGGGGCTTAACTCTCTTTAACTATTTGGTGTACTATGTTTTACCTAACCACAAAAACTGTCAAAAGTAATTTAAGACCTTTCATAGCATGCGTTGATCTGTCCCTAGTCTTTGGCTTCATGAACAGGGATCACTCTAAGTCTAGGTTTCTTCTATGATCTCAATTGTGATTCAAGGCTTCAAATATAATTTAAAATTCTTATCAAAGTAACATTAAGTGAATCAAATGGGTCAGAAAGAGTTCTTTTGACAAACGGCATTCTTATTTTTAAGGTATAAAGCAAGGCTGGGTACCTTTGTTTCACTTTTTTATTTCTCTTTATAAACCTGCACCTGCATAAATTCAATTATCTTTTATATGGACTGTCTATATGCCATGTTGACACAGAATATAAGAAAACAAACATTTACCAACTCAGTCTGTTTCCCAGCCACCATGTTATCTAGGAGTCAATGTGTAGTAGTCCTAGTCTACTAGCCCAATGTTTAAGAGCCCTGTTACAACTTCTGCAATTCTTAGCTTGAAAATGACCCAGGTTCTCTTACCATGCTTTTGGTACAAAGTGCTGAAGGTTTTACTTGATCTATGACAGAAGAGCACTCTTCTTGATAATCTCTTTGAACACTGACCAGTGACTGCAGCCCCTATTCTATCTAGGGTCTCACTCAGAATGGCCGGCCCACAACCTTCAGAAAAGTCAACCATCTGGGTCTCTCATCTCAGCCTCCGTAAAGAGTCAAGGTGCCATCATTCACTCCACAACCTCGCTCACCTATTGTCCAATTCTCATGCTGTTAAGTGCTATCTTCCTGGATTTTTCTTTCCCTTGTCCTTCCCAAACTGCCCCTTCATCATCAATTAACTCTCCTATACCTTCAGCCTCTTCGTCACATTCTTCCTCTCCTTCTCTGCTTTTCCTGAGATGGAGGAGTCTCCCTCACCCTATCTCAAAGCCTCAGCTTCCCTGGTAGCTTTCTCAGAGTTGGTTCAATTCTTTCGTACTTCATAAGCCTTAGGTTCTGATGGCAGTGGCCTCATTTTCCTCTCATTTACCTCGCTTGCCTTTGCTGCTTTCAGACAAGTATTTGTCCAGCTGTATTAAAAAACAAACAAAAAAAAGGCTTCCCTTCAGTGCTCATTCCATTCATTCCATTTGGCTATTCCCCTCATAACTTTCTCTCATTTCTGCAAAGAACAAGCTCTCAATCTCCACCCTCAGCACATCTCCATTTATTAGAGGACTCTGTATTCTTCCATTACCTTTTCTTTGCAAAATGTCAACTGCTGATTAATTAAAACAGCTACCTTCTATACCTGAGCTACTGAAGATTACTGGAGAGGAAACTAGAGTGTGGCTACTAAAAAAAATTATTTTTAAAAAGCAACCTTATTTGAGACCTTTGTCTATGGTCTATTCATTTCCTTATTCCCAACACCACTCATCCTATATTTTTTCCTCTCTTCCTACTTCCCCAAAGCTCGTGACTATCCTACTCAGTTTCATATTAAGATTTTACTTTTTCAGAGGAAACACATTCTTATGTTTGGATCCTCTTGACTCTGACCCCTCATATCTTCAAACAAACAAATATCTGCAGCTTTTCTTACTGGCCTTTTCCTAATATTGAAAGAAGGCATGCCTTTTATTAAAAACGAATATCTACCAACTTTTGATATTAATCTAAACTTTTTTCTCCTCCAGGAATCTAAATAATTAGCTGCTCAGTCTATGGGGGAAACCAACTCTCTTCCCAACCATTGTGGACAGATACTTTTGTAAAGTACAGCAAAAAATGAATTAATATAAAAATGAAATTTTAAAAAAACTGTAACATATGTAATACAAGCCTATTGCTTATGTTCTTGGATGTGGTTGGCAATATCAAATTACTATAATTACTTGATTATTATTTCTTCAAAATTGTTAACTTCTACACTATCTTTACCCCCAAATATTCAAAAATAATAAAATTTTTTATTTCCTCAAAAACACCTCAAATTGAAAAAGAATCTTCATTTCCTAGGTACTTACCTAATTCTTTTTTTTCCCCTTTATAGTCTTTCCACTTTGGCTTCTCAAAAAAACTCTCCTCCCTGGAATTTTGAGACAGAGAGAGCTGGCCTACCTTCACCCACCTTTAGTGGGTAAAGTGGTTTTCTTTTCTCGGTTACATGTGAAAATTACCATCTGGTGCAAAATCTGATTTCCTGAAGGACATATGTGTCATAGCTACTCTGTGCCTCTGTCCCCCTCCCCCTTCTCCATAGATGAAAGGAGTGTAAAGATATTTAAGACTGACTTCATTTTCCCAAATGGGAAATTGAAACTTAAGGAAAAATATAATCTATCTGAGCATTCTTTTTGAAGTGGCACAGAGAAGAATATGTCTCATCACATGACTCTGCAGTAAAACTAAACAGTTCTGATGTGGTCATAACAACTATATATTTACAGAATAGAATGTACTAGTTATCAATCACGACTATTAAAATATATAGGTGCTTGTGCATGTGTTACTTTGGTCATGTCCACATATTTCTTTAATAAACATATATGTATGTATAAAATTTAAAAATCAATTTTAGATATTTTTGTTGTAAAAAAATTGTCACACATCTTTTGCTTTGACAATTATTTAGACAATATGGCTTTTTCCTTACTTTGCCATTGTATTGTATATCATCTATTTCTAATTATACATATTTTTATATAAGATCCTAATTGCATATACCTAAACATTTAAAAGAGTAAAACTTTATGCAAAATTTTTCTCTCTCTTTTTTTAAATTGCTCCTTGTTTAGCTTTACTAGTCTGAGAAAAATCAAAGAGCATGAGTTATTAAAGAAACAAAAAATGGTAAAATATTGTAGTATGGATTCTTTGAAGATTTTTGGTAGGAAACAATGATAGGAAACAGTTATAGTGTAAACTGTAAAAGGTATAAACTTTGAAAACTGGGAAACACAATGCCTGGTGGTATAGAGTTGACACTCAGCAAATCTTTTTTCTCCCACAGAGGTTATTCAACTAACAGTGAATTTTCATAAATGGGTCAGTGCTAAAGAGTACCTAACAGAGATAAAGCACTTCTACTAGGCTTGTTCATTTTCCTTTGAATTTCAAATCATTATCAGCTGAGGACTGGGAATAGGTCAGAAACAAAAATGCTTATGATAGGTTACATTTTGTTAACTGAATATAGCTACATCTTTGCATTTCAAAAATTCCTTAGGAAAAAAGAGTACATCTTTTTAACTTATATGAGGACTATGTTGTATAACAGAGCAACTATTTATTGGACTGTGCCCTAGAAAAACAGAACAGCAAGCATAACCCCCTCATGTGCTTAATTTACTTTAGGAAGTAGCTTACACACTGGGAAAATCAAATTACAGATGAATATTGAAAATGGTTCTATTAAGAAGTGAGTTTGATGGCCTAGTACTACGGAAAAAATGAAATTAATTAAAATTAAACAGTTTAAGATCATTGTCTATTCTTCTATAACAAATTTCAAATTGCTATAAATGTAGACAATATATACATATGTACAATATATACTGAAATATTTAAATGAGGAAAGTAAAAACAAATATTTTATGATGGATATTTGTACCTTATTTTAATAATGATTGCGGGAAGGCTATTTCATGCTTACTAGATACACTTAATTTCAGGATAAAGTCAGTACTAAGATACTGATTTAATGAAATTTAATACATTTTTTTCTAGACTTTTTAAAAATCTTATCTTGAAAATTCAAAATGAAAATTTTATTTTTTAAATAAAAAGTTAACGTTCTCTTTTTATTATCTAGTACATAGTAAAAATGATATTCAAGTAAACAATCATAAGTGGCTACATAAATGTGTGTGTGTGTGTGTGTAGAGAAAGAGGGTGAAAAATCAAACTAATAACCACATTAGCAGTATTCAGTGAATTTTGGAGCTCTTGTGAGTGAATTTCAAATGATATTTCCACAACAGTGTGGTTTTTGGAGAGGACTGGGGAATAATTCATGTTAGAAATAACATAGCACTAATAATAGTCTCATTTTTATCTTTACAGTTTCATGTCAATCATTTGCTCACTCTCTTCTCTTTTGTATAGCTGTGGTCTCATCAGATTTGTAATACGTTACACACTCCAATAAGTACAAATTTAGTTGTCTCTACATTTTGAGCTACAAATAGTAAAATTATTCTTGTTTTTGTTATTAGTTCATTTCCTAAGCATATGAAACCAATCACATGGATTCGTGCTTTTTGAAGGGCAAAAAAAGACCATACAATGGAGTGGAGAAATGTACTTAATCTTTGTAAGAAGATATTTTACTTTGGAGACTTCATCTCATTAATTTGTATTTTAAAATTCATCTAAGTGATGAACATTTTTAAAACAGAAAAGACCACTTCAGTGTACAAGCTCTAGTGACTAAATTATAAAAGCAAACAAAGCAGAGGATGTTTAAACTCATTTTATATACTGTGTAAATTGTTTTCCTAGACAGTATCTTGCTGATATTATATAGTCAATACATAGCTAATGGATTGCTTTGAAATTACCAAATAAGAACATCACATATATTTCCAGTCCATTCAGATATATCACCCAGAAAGAATTCTTGTACTAAATCCTCAGTTAATCAAATATTATTAAGCTATCCCTGAGGCATGTATAAAATGCATAATATATTTTGGTGGTCTCTTGTGAACATACTTTTAAGTATGCCCTATATGATATTATGCATTATTATGTCTTCTATTTTCTATAATTTCTGTGAGAAAAAAAAATGACTCCAATATTCTTGGTTTCACATTCATGAACTTTCTTAAATTGACAAGTGATAATTAATGTTTGGCATCTCAACCAATTTTTTTGGCCTAAAATATTAAAGATTGTAGTGTTTGTGGTATGGTAAAACCTTTAAAATTTGGACATATATATATTTGCATGGAACATTAAACTGCTTGGTACATAATATATATTTTTTCAAAACTTTGAGCTATTATTTTGCCAATCTTAGAGATAAATAACAAGGTTAACATAAAATTTATAAACCACTGAACGACAGTTTTTGCAATGTAAGAACTTAAAAAAAAATACTTATTGGAGAAATGCATAACGTGAAACCAGGAAACTGGAGTTCTAGTTCTGACTTTGCGTTAATCAGTTTCCAAAAATTTGCCTTAGCTTTTCAACTAAAAGAAAGGAGATGGAGCAAATGACCTCTAAAGTACATTGTATGTGTAAAATTCCATAATACCCTTTACTTTAGGATTGAAAAAGTACAATTTTAAAAAGTGAAAACAAAGGGAAGCCAATCTCACACACACACACACACACACACACACACACACACACACACACCCCAAATGGAAGATAAACCAGCAGTAAAACACTGACTTACATAATTTCCCTAAACCTTTGTTTATAAAACAAATAAAATAAAAATGTAATAATAAGATTAATGGTAATATAAATATGTGGTAAAATAATATGTGATAGAGGCCATTATATTTAAATTAATTGCATGATATCTTTCTCAACATCCCCAGCCTCCACTCACCATTTATAGTTTAGAAAGGTGGTGTGCGAACCAGCTCATTGCACCATTTTCCAAGAGAAGCCAATAGGAAAGACAAGAGAAAGGAAAGCTGGCTTCTGAAAAAGCTATTAAGATGAAAACAAAGTTTCTTCACAGTTTTTTAGTAGTAGCCATAAGAATTACCTCATGCATTGGCACGTCATCTTGATACACTGGCCAGATGAGCCAGTCAAGTTAAAAATGCTAATTTATTTGAGTGGATTTGTGTCAGAGTTGCTCTGGAAGAAAAAATGGTGCTGGGTCACTGTCTTGGCAAATGCCTTCTGAAAGAAATCACTAAGTACATGATTTTGGGTATGAAGCCATAAAATACAGCTATAAATCTTAGTGAGTAAACCACACATTCTGCCATTTGAAGAAACCCAGTAAGTGAGAAAAACATATTACTATTGCAACCTCCCCAAAAGATACTTAAAAAATAAACAAGTATTGGCAAAGTTGCTAGCAACCCAAGAAACATTTGAGTAAGATTTGATCTATTGGAAAATGGCATGATTTCAGATTTACTAGTTGGGCACTTTCCAGAACCACATATGCACTATAATGCTTGATCAATTCAGATAATAGTACATCAAGATATTTGCCAGACCACCTGAAGCGTTGAAAATACTTAAGTGTCAGAATCATTATAAGAATTATATAAACTGCTCTATGTGGAAGGACCCTTAAAAGTAATATGCTTTTTTGGTATACATTTGATTTTTTTTATTACTAAAAATCACTTATCAATATTGGCTCTGTGCAGAATAATGGTAGGCACTGGATTCTTCGGTGCTCCTGGTATCACCTCCACCACACACTCACATACTCATGTAAACGCTTTCTTCTCCAGAATCCACCCACCTGTCTTAAGAAGGACTTATTTTTCTCTAGACCTGCTGCAGAGTCATCAGAATTGTTGCTCCTTTTAACACATCTTACAGTAGCCACACTTAATCTTAGTTTATAGCTTTTGTGGAGGGGTATGGTTAGGAAAGTTGGGACATGTGTAAGATATCTTTCTCTCTTACTCCTTTAACACCTTCTTGTCTGGATATAGAATTCTAGATTGAAAATCATTTTCTCACAGATATTTGATGACTTGTCTCCATTCCTTCCAGCATCTAGTGAAACTGTATCCTACCCCAAATATGGGTTTAATTTCTTCAGTGAAAAGATGAAGAGTTTTACATGGGGATACATGAAACTGCCCAAATTCCATGTATGTATGTGCAGGGTGTGAGAGGTGGGTTATAAGTAATGATTTGTGCAGTTGTCATATTGACCTTAAATTCAGCACCCTTCCTGTGTTCAGCCCTACTGCTCAGTTATGTTCTGCCTTAAGCCTCCTGACTCTGAATCCAAATGTTTCCACAGTTCACAGTACAGACTGGTTCTTACTTCTTTTGCAGACCCTTTTGTAGCATATTGCAGGGTCTGATTTTCTCACCGTGTGTTATCCTTCACTCTGCTCCCTTTCATTTTGAATCTTGTAAAAATTTTGAGAATTTTCTCATCTCAGTAAGAGTTCCTTGTTCTTGTTCCCTTCTGTTTTATAGATGCATTCTTTTTTTCACTTGGTTTGTTTCATTGTGCTGGAGTCTTAGGAGGGACAAAATGCCCACATATTGTGTCTTAATCTGTTTTCCTCAACCAGAAACCATTTATTTACTTCCCAATTGTTTGAATTGTCAACTCCAATATAAAAGGACTTCTATAACTCAAATTCATAGCTACACATTCTTTCTGGAATAACTGATTTGTTCCAATGAGCTGTTGATCTATTCAATTGCCAATAAGTCATTCTTAAACTAGTTTAACCTTGCAGTATAATTTCCAACCTCCAAGTTACCCTCCCTCAATAATTCTCCTTATAGTTTTTGTTTCACACACTTGTATTTAAAAATAAACTTAGAATCACTTTGTCAAATCCCTATCCCATTCCTAAAATTATGTTGGTCCTTGTTGTAACTGATTTAATTCATAAATTAATTTGTGTCTGTAATTATTTTTTCAACATTATCATCTCATATCTCCAACTTCCAGTCTCACCTTCTTTGGAAATACAGTCTACTTGGCATCAAGAATTATCTTTTTACAATTCAAACTTGATCATGTTAGTTCTCTGCTTGAACTTTTGTTAGAGGTCCAAAGAATCTTCATGATGTCCGAACTCCTCAGCCTAGTATAAAAAGCCCCCGTGATTTGCCCTCCATCCACTATTTTGCCATCATCTATCATACCTCCTCTACTGGTATTCCATGCCGGGGGCAGACCAAACTTGCATAGTATGCTTTATACAACATGATTGATCAGAGCCTGTATCTGTTTACATACTATTCTCTCCTGGTACAAGGCCTTCCATCCTATCCCTTTTCTGACTGATGACTTTCTTATTCATATTTCAAAACTTGGCTCAAACATAGATTCCTCGGGAAAAGCTTACTTGACTTCTCTAGGGAGAGAATTAAGAGTTTCCTCTCATGGGACCTAGTCCATAACTTTATAAAAATGCTTTATACTTGACTATAATTGTGTGTTTATATGTCTGTGTCCTCACTAGATTGTAAACCCCTGGAGGTCAAGGCATGTACACATGGCATGTACTTAACATGTTTACAAAATATAAGAATATGAACAAGAGAGGAAAGAATAAAAGGAAGGAAGGGAAGAGGGAAGGAGGAAGGGGATGAAGGGGGAAGGAGGGAGGAAACAAAGAAAGGAGTTCCTAGTTTGAAAACAAGTGGCCTATTTTATTAAATGGGGACCTTCGGGATTATTATATATTTTTTTCAAATTCTCTTTTTGTGTGCATGATAATAGAACAGAGACTCTGATTGAAGAGAATCCTTATTATGTACCCGTAATGAAAGAGAATCCTTATTATGTACAAAAAATTTTGTGTAATTTTGGTATTAATTAATTCTAGAATATCTGTCATCCTTTGTTACACCCTGGTTACATGATCAATGTCCATATAGACATTGTCATCATTGGCACTTGTCTTTATTCAAGCTTTTAATTACCAAAATTTACCTCTCTGATGACATCTTTTTCCCTTTCTAGTTTTTATTTTTCATTGTCTCACTAAACTGTTTTATTTTTTAATTGTTTGAGGTGGCTACTCTTGGAAAAATTCTATTTTCTCCTACTCTCCTCTCGCTCATCATGTCCTTCATTACCCAGTCTGACACAAAAGCCCATTATTTCAACCAATATCTTGTCAAAATTATCAATTATCTTCTTCTCAGCTATAGTCTCATGGTAATGAGACTCCTGTTCCAAGATTAACTGACTGTCCACAATCTCACTCCTATATATGAGCAGCTTCCATATATTGCTAAAGAGAACCCCATAACTGCACAGCCAGATCATGGTTTTAACATCAACTAGGTTTTCAGCACTGTTTAGTGTTATCTGTATGTTCCTAGACAGCATGTATCTGGTTCTCGGGACAGCTAGTTCAAACTTTGCCAAGTCTCCCAAAGTTTACCATCCCTCACCTGCTCCCCTCATCAGAAGAAAACATTTAACTTCCAATTTTACTGAGAAACACTGTCATTTACAGACATGTTTACATCCATCCGTTCTCCTTACTTTAGAGCATGTCTTTTTTTTTCCCTATGACAACTGTCTTTTCTTTTTTAATCTTGCTATATCCTCACTGACCTTGCTTCATTAATTATCCCATCTTCTTCCTCAGACTCCTCCCTATATTTTCTCTCATTGGAATTTAAGCATGCTTAAATCCCTCCTGTATTAAAGAATTGTCCATTGATCCTCTATTCCTCTCCATCCACTATACTAATATCTACTTTTCATCTCAAATGTACTGAAAATTTGTTTACATATTCTCCACTTTTTTACCCTATATTCAACTTTTAAACATTGTAGAACCTGGTGCCTCCTAAGTCGGCTGAGAACAGTCATGATAAAATTGGCATATATCTCTGGGGCCACACAATAAGCAATTTGCAAACCACATTTATTTGACCTCCCTGCATATTCAGCAGGTTTTATTTATTCCTACTTCACATTCCATCTGCTCTGTTTCTGATATGCAATTTTCCTTATTGCTCCTCATTTACTCCCACTCCTCTTGTTAATTATATTCAGTGTCAAGCTATACATTTTCTGCTCTTTAGGAGTTGAAATCACTTGGGTTCCACTCTACACACTCTCTTTGAGGGACTCTTCCACTTCCATAACTTCAACTATTACTTATAGTCAGGGGGCTCCATTATTTTAACTTTACAGAGGACAACCCTCTTCATTTTAAAATCCACAATCAAGTCACTCCAAAGATGTCTGAAACCGTATGAAACTCTTACTTCCTCCATATCCCAATTGAATTCTCTAGAGGGCCTAATACATATCAAGCCTCAAAGTAGCCTCTCGTCAGGGTAATGCTAGGTTTATTCTGTTCCCTTGCCCTCCACATTCAATTAGTAACTACGTTCTATAAGTCTCCCTCTATAAAAGCTTTTGATTCACAAATCTTTTAATTCAGACAATTCTCATTTTTCACCTGTTATTCCAAAACTTCCTAAATTATTTCTAGTTCTCTAGATTTGCCCTCCTGTCCCCTGCAATTAGAGTTTTCTTTCTAAAACACAAATGTGTGATGCTGCTTTCCTGGTGAGAAATCTTCAGTGAAGCTCCATTAAATTTGAGAAAAGGCCAAGATCCTAAGTGTAATATTTATGGCCCTTCATGGTCTGACTGCTGCTTACTTCACAAGCCTCATGTACACCGCTTACTCTTAGCCTCCATATTACTTAATTCTAATCATTACATTTGAAAATGTTTATGATTCTTTTTTCCTTCTGTTTCAGTTAAAATATAAGCTTGATGAGGAGAATCGTATCTTACTGTCTTAGTATCTCCAAGTCTTTGGCACACTGTTAATTACAATAAATATATGTTAATTATAAACATATGATTGGATAATGGATGAATGAAATCTACTACATGTTAATACTAAGTCAGCTTCATGTTTATATAAAATAAATAGCACACAAATAATGCAACCCAGGTGTCATACAAATAATTTGTATGTTTTTAAAAATCAGAAAAATTTCAATGAGATATTTATTTACCTGTTAATTCTAGTAGGAACTAACTGAAATCCATTTCTTTGTTGTTTTAATATCAATACTGAACAGTGGCTTGCATAATGAATATATAAAATAAACTAATGATTAATTAGATTTCGTTTATACATAATGAAAATGGTTTTAATTACTTATACGGTCATTGTCATAGGTTCTATAATCATAAAATTGTTATTACATGGAAGAGCTTGGTTTCTATGTTCTGAATGCATGCTATGCTTGCAGAATTTTTAAAATTATTGCAGAATTAACAATATTTTTATGAGGGCCCAGATCATCTTGAGTTTGTGTGACTATTTTCATTTGACTAAAATATTGGTCTCCTCTGATATGGATCTGACAACATAAACCCCACTGTATTTTAAGGAATTCCACATCCATTATCAATTTGAGCTAATGGGCTAACCCTGGAACAGACACCTACACTGAGCCAAAATCCACTCTATAAAACTGAACATTTGGACTTATTCCTATTAACTTGGCATGATTTAAACTCAATAGGATTCAGTATTTCTGACAAGTTCTAAATGGAGGAGTCCAAAAGGTTACTATCATTATTATCTGGGCTTTCACCCAGCATTCAAACTCACAAATCACTGTCATGTTTTCTGCTATATTCAGCATCGATTCTGGACTCCACATTATTTCATTCCTTTGGTATATTTATGTAGTATGAGACTTAATAGAGAGAATATTTTTGTATTTGTGCTGAGTAGTGTACTTAGAAATAAAAACATGCAATTTTATTTAAGACTAATAAAGGTGAAAAGTTTTAATATGTATACCTCTCTATAGGCTTACATTTCTGTGACACTTTTTTCTAACTTTCTTTAAAAAATACCAACATTTCCCAAAGTAAACAGTCATATTGAAGGGCCCAATTTTGGGGCTACAGATACAGAATGAAAGAAATTTTAAAACTTCTAGAATTAAATTTTATATAAAAATATTTACAAAGTATTTTTAAAAAGCAGCAGGTAAGAGTAGCTACAGGTCATTTTTACCCTGAAAGACAGACAAAAGCATTTTCAAGATTCCTATAGACGCAGTCAATACCACAAAGCTCTTCTAAGGGTTTTAGAACCTCTATTATCCCTCAACCAAACAGATAGATAACGAACCTTTAAGGGAATGCTATAGATTGGATTGTGTCTCCCTCAAATTCATGTTGAAGCCCTAACAATTGATATAATGGTATTTGGAGACAGGGCGTTTGGAAGGGAATTAGGTCATGAAGGTAGAGTCCTCATAAAGGGATTGGTGCCTATAGCAAGAGACCAGAGAGCTTGTTCTCTCTTTCTGCCATGTAAGGATACAGCAAGAACATGGCCATCTGTGAACAAGGAACAGGGCTCTCACCAGACATCAAATCTGCCAGCACTTAGATCTTGGACTTTCCAACTTCCAGAACTGTGAGAAATAAACATCTTGCTTAAGCCACTTAGTCTATGGTATTTTATTATAGAAGTCCCAGATGACTAGGAGGGGGCAGTAATAATTTTACTATTAATTTGCAAATCAGAAGTCATATTCATTTAATAAATTTAATTAAGTCATTTAGTTAAATATATGAAAAAAAGCATACTTCTTTAAATATTCAGCTACCATGTTATCAATGAGAACATACTGTGAAACCACTTTCGAGTGGTATGTAATAAACCAGTATTAGATGAATAGTATGTATTAGTGCAAAATATGTGTGTTTTTAAGTATGAATGAAAAATATTTGAATTTTATGGTCAAATAGACTTGTCTCATAGGGCATGTCAGACCACAGAGCACAAGTTCAGGTCCTGAATAAACTAGGGAAGTCTACAACAAAGTCAATAGGGATTGCAAGATTAGAAGTTAACACAGTAAAATTCTCATTGCTGGACTAAAAACACAGTGAAATGGGATATGCAATAGATGAGCAGTAGATACGTTTAAAAGTAGACTCACTAGTAAAAATTCCAAGAGAAGAGGACCTAACATCAAGGAGAACACAAGGCCCAGACTCTTCCAGGTGCAGTGGGACCAGTGACCACTTCCTAGAGTCAAGGATTTCACTGCTTCTATACAACTGGTCAAACCTAGAAATACTTAGTTTCATGATCATTCAATTAGTCAGCAACTATTTTTTATTTGGATTTCTTCTCTTTTTCCATCCCTCTATTTCATTTGTAGTCTAGACCTATATTAATTCTTTACTGAGTTAAAGTTTCTGCTTTCTAAATGGTTTCCCTATCTTTGGGCTAAATTTTTCACCAATGAATTCTTCCTGATGGCACTGTGTGAAGTTGTCCATCTTAAACTCTATTCTTTGTAATCTGCCTTATACCTTTGATTTGTCTCTTCTATAGTCAGTTGGTGTGTGCCAAGAGTTGAGTTTTATGCTGGCCAAGCCAGGCACTATTTAGGGGAAAAAAAGAATGAAAGGAAAATTTAATCACATACGATATCCCTTTCTACTTTTTTTCCCCCTTAATTTGAGCAATTTTTGAATCTTGGGCTATAAGGCTATTTACATCTCAATCATCCTTTAAAAAATCAAAAAATAAAGAAAAACAACAAAATAACATTGGAAAAAAGTCTCCACGTGAATCCCCATCTAGATACCATTCTATTTCATACTATCTCTCCTTCCTCATTTTCTACTCACTGCCTTAGCCAAGTCACATTTTTGTGCCCATTGTCCACATCAATGTCCTCTCGCTGTAATAGCAATTTATGTTTTGCAGCCTGTTTTTTTAAATCTCCATTGCTTTTCACATTTTTTATTTTTTACTTTCTGAAACATTTCACTCTTAGTTTTTAAGACATCCATACTATCAAACTACTTCTTTTAGCCTCATTCATAGATTTTATTGTTATGTTGTTGCTCTTTACTGAAAATCCACTTTCTCTAGTTGACTCCTTTAATCCTTCCCCTAAAAAACTCTTCTTATAGAATATATCTTCCTTATTTTATTTTTCTATTTATTTTTTGCTTATTTATTTTACCATATGCCCTAGACTCATATTACACTCAACATGCCCCAGATTAAACTTAAACTTTCTTTCACTAAGCATTCTCTATTTTGGTCATTTTAGTTAGTGGCAAAGACATATACCCAGAAAGTGAAGAAATTTGATATTCAACTTTAACTATTCTCTTTTTGTTCATCCTCTATTCTTACTAATTTTATCTCCTAAATATTTTATGCCTTTCTCCCATTTGTACTACCAATCTTGACTACCAATAATTCACATTCTCATCAATTTTAACCTGGATTATTATAATGGCTCACAACTACTGAAGGAGTATATTCATTGATGAAAGCTTAGAAAAATTAGAGCCAAACAGAAAGCAAATAAAAATCTGTATTTAATGCTACCACTGACTTAACCATTGTTAATATTTTGGTTCTTCCTAGATATCTTTTGTGATTTATAATCCATACATTTTAATATATATATATATTTAAAAGAAGAAAGCAGTGCATAATTTTTTTTTTTTATACCCAGACTTTCATTCAATAATATATAATGGGCTTTTCCCCCATTGAAATAAATGTATTGTTTGTAATTATTTGTTGTAGATCTTCTGTACATATGAATGGCATTAAAATTTCTATATAGAATACTGTGGGTAAGGCTCTAATTGTTAATATATTTAAAATATCTACCTCTTGGGCATCTGGGTGGCTCAGGTCATGATCCCAAGGTCTTGGGATTGAGCCCCGCATCAGGCTCCCTGCTCAGTTCTCGCCTGCTTCTCCCTCTCCTCCCTGCTCGTTCTCGCTCTCTCTGTCTCTCTCTCTCTCAAATAAATAAATAAAATCTTAAAAATAAAATAAAATAAAATAAAAGCTACCTCTTAATTCATTGTATAAGTGAGCTGAAGTTTATTCAACCAATCTGCTATGAGGGGACATTTAGTGAGCCATTTCAAACATAGCTTAAAATTTTGTAATTGAACCTTATCTATAAAAAGAAGAAAACATAATAAATATGGGGTGCCTGGGTGGCTCAGCCGTTAAGGTCTGCCTTCGACTCAAGTCATGATCCCAGGGTCCCGGGATCAAGCCCCACGTGGAGCTCCCTGCTTAGCGGAAGCCTGCTTCTTCCTCTCACACTCCCCCTGCTTGTGTTCCCTCTCTTGCTGTCTCTCTCTCTGTCAAATAAATAAATAAAATCTTTAAAAGTAAATAAATAAATAAAAAATAATAAATGTCCTCAGCATTGCCCATGTGACTCTCAATTATCCAAACTTCTCTATCTCTAGTTTCATATCCTATTATTCTAGACTTAAAACATCTACAGAAACTGATAAAGTTGGCTTAATTCATAATACAACCACAGTGTAAGATCATTTGAATCTGTATACAGGGATATACTTAAATGCTAATAGATTTGTTACATGCTTCAAATTAGAGATTTGAGGGTCACATATTCATCCATTTGTGCCTACTGTAAGCCAGACACTTAGCTAGGTTCGGATGAATCACAGGTGACCAAGGAGAGCACAATCCTTGGAACATTTATTCTCAGGTAAAAAAAGCAGTTCTGCTTTAATTTGGTTTAAGCAAAACAAACAAAAAACCCAAAACGTTAAAATGCAACTAACCCTAGAAAAATTATAAAATATATTTTTATCTGTTGGGGAAAAAAAAAAAAACAAAGTGAGGGAAAAACACAGGAGAGGCAGGCTGGCTGGAAGCATGGGACACTATCATGGTGACACGCTGAAGTTTTAGAGTGTAGTGGGCAGCCAGGATGTAGCTGAAAAACCTGTTGTGCCTGTATGTAAAAGACCAACAAGAAGCAGAAAGATACTCAGGAAATATGTTAACAGAAGTAAACATAAGCTCTACTGTTTCCCCAGAGATACTAACCTATATGTATACCTGCCATGTGCCAGGTCTCAATTTAATATTTAAATAAAGTATTTCGAGAAGGAGGAGTTAAGATGGTGGAGTAATCAGGGGACTCTGGGCTTGCCTCGTCCTTCGAACACAGCTAGATCAACATCAAATCATTTTGAACAACTAGGACCTCAGTCTGAGGATTGAGAAAACAATCTGCACATTTGGAGGGAGAGAATTGTGGCAGATGAGAGGTTCAGAGACATGAATTGGGGCAGAGAAAAGCTGCAGTGTCGTGGAAGAGTGGGAGCCCTTTTCACAGAGAGAAGTCAAGGAGACAGGGAGAGAGCAGGAGAGAGGGGGGTGTAGCTTTCACACAAGACATTCTGGTGTGGGGATCCCCTGGGTCTCACTGGGAGAGAACTGTTCCCCTTCCTGGAGCACATTTGGAAGAGGGTATATTGCTTCTCCAAGGACAAAAGGACTACGGGGCACCACTGAGTGGCTGTTCAACAGCAGGGGACAGAGGCACATGCAGAGGGCAGATAACTTGGTTGCAGCTTTTCCCTGTGCTTGACCACAGACTCCGGGCACCTGCGTAGGTATGCAACTAGTTTTCAGGGACAGAACCATGCTGGGTGCAGCATTGCAAGGCTCTCCTCTGGGGGAGGGGAGCCAGTCAGCACTTTGCTGGGTCTTTTAAGATTTTGGAGTTTTGAATTCCAGCCACCAGCCAGAGATAAAACACAGACTTGTGGTGCTGGGTATGCCAATGGCAGGGATCTAATGAAAGCCTGGGAGACAGGAGGGGAGAGTCTTCGCATTTCTGTTAGGGCCTCCTGAACAGCGGTGGCCAGGAGGTCCCCTCCTTGGGACTGGAGGGTGGGGTGACACCATCTTCCAACCCCTAACCCACCAGAATGTCAGACTTCAGAGAGAAATACAGCACCTCCAGTGGAGTCTGGAGTTATTTACACAAAACCCTGCTCCCTCCTATCCGCAGCAGGGGCATTTTTTTTTTTTTTTTAATAACAGTTTTTGTGAGATATAATTCACATTCCATACAATTTGCCCATTGAAAGTATACGATTCAATGATTTTTGGCATATTTACAGTTGTACAACCATCACCACAATCGATTTTAGAACATTTCACTAGCCCCCAAAAAGGAAACCCTGTACCCATTAGCAGTCACTCTCCGGTTTACCCCAGCCCTAGGCAATCATTAATCTACTTTTTGTCTACAGATTTGCCTATTTTGGACATTTTACATAAATGGAATCATACTACATGTGGCCTTTTGTGTCTGCCTTCTTTAGATAGGGGCATATTTACTAGGGGAGGTCTGATTGTGAGCCAGGGCATGGACCTCTCCCTCAAAAGACCAACACAGGCACCCGGATGTACCAAGTGTACTGATCACAGAATGCTCAAAAGCATCAGCTTCAGTTCTGGTGGAGGAGATAGGACCAGGCTTCTTCTTTTTTTAATATATATGTTTTATATTTTATTTTTTATTTATTTTATTTTGTTTTTTGTTTTTTTTTTCCTTTGAAATCAGGCTTATAGTCTTTTGTTCATTTGTTGGTTGGTTTGTTTCTTTTTCTCATTTTTGGGTCAGGTTTTTTTTTTTTTCTTCTTTATTTTATTTTGGGATCCGGCTTATAGTTTTTTGCTTGTCTGTCTGTTTGGCTTTTTGTTCCTTTTACTTTTCTCTTTTCTTGGATCATGCTTTTTCCTTTTTTCTTTAATCAGGTTTATCTTACAAACAAATCAAAGGACACATAGTTAAAGGTCTGAACACTCCCCTCAGCAAGTAAGGAGGAACTCTGTAGAAGACTGACCTGTGGTAAAGAGTAACCAAAACACAGCAGCAGAGTACACACAGAATACACCAGAAACATTTCCTGAAGGATCAGGTCCTGGACAGTGTATGACCTTCTTAATATAGCATTACTCTCAGGAGCAGGAAACATAACAAGCTTTGATAACACGCAAAAGACAGAAACCTAGACATAATGACAAGATGGAGAATTCTCCCTAAAAGAAAGATCAAGAAGAAATCACAGCCAAGGATTTGCTCAAACAGATATAAGCAATATATCTGAACAAGAATTTAGAACAACAGAAATAAAAGAATACTAGCTGGGCATGGAAGAAGCACAGAAGACACCAGAGAAACACTGGCTGCAGAGATAAAAGACCTAAAAAGAAGTCAGGCCAAAATAAAAAATGCTATAACTGAGATGCAAAACTGACTGGATGTAATCACATCAAGGATGGAAGAAGCAGAGGAAAAAACAGTTGATATATAACATAAAATTATGTAAAATAATGAAGCTGAAAAGAAGAGGAAAAGTATTAGATCACAAATATAGACTCAGGGAACTCAGGGATTCCACAAAGCACAATGATATCTATATCCTAGGAGTCTCAGAAGAATAAGAGAGGGAAAAAGAGCAGAAGGTTTATTTGAACAAATTATAGCTGAAAACTTCCCTAATCTGGGAAAGGAAACAGGCATTCAAGTCCAGGAGGCACAGAGAACTCTCCTCAAAATCAACAAAACAGGTCAATACCAAGACATATCATAGTGAAACTTACAAAATACAAAGTTAAAAGGAAATTCTGAAGGTAGCTAGGGACAAAAGGTTCTTAACCTATAAGGGTAGACATATTAGGTTAGCAGCAGATCTGTCCACAGAAACTTGGTAGGCCAGAAAAGAGAGGCATGATATATTCAACAGGCTGAATGGGAAAAATATGCAGCCAAGAATACTATACACAGCAAGACTGTTGTTCAGAATAGAAGGAAAGATTAAGAGTTTCCAAGACAAGCAAAAACTAAAGGAGTTTGTGACCACTAAACCAGCTCTGCAAGAAATATTAAAGGGGACTCTTTGAATGGGACAGACCAAAAGCAATAAAGACTAGAAAGGAACTAGAGACAATCTACAGCAACTGTGACTTTACAGGCAATACAGTGGTACTAAATTCATATCTATCAATAATTACACTGAATGTAAATGGACTAAATGCTCCAATTGAAAGACAAGGTATCAGAATGGATAGAAAAAACAGGACCCATTGATATGCTGCTTACAAGAGACTCATTTTAGACAAGACACCTCCAGATTGAAAGTGAAGGGGGTGGAGAACCATCTATCATGCTAAAGGACATCAAAAGAAAGATGAATTAACCACACTTATGTCAGACAAACTAGATTTTTAATCAAAGACTGTAATAAGAGATGAAGAAGGGTACTATATCATTATAAAGGGTTTTTTTTTTTAACAAGAAGAACTAACAACTATAAGTATTTATGCACCAAACTTGGGAGCAAATATATAAATCAATTAATAAAGAACTTAAAGAAACTCATTGATAATAATACAGTAATAGTAGGAGACTTTAACATCCCACTCAGCAATGGACAGATGATCTAAGCAGAAGATCAACAAAGAAATAATGGCTTTGAATGACACACTGGACCAGATAAACTTAACAAATATATTTAGAACATTTCATCCTAAAGCAGAATACACATTCTTTTCGAGTGCACTTGGAACATTCTCCAGAATAGATCACATACTGGGCCACAAATCAGACCTCAACCAGTACAAAAAGATTGAGATTATACCATGCAAATTTTCAGATAAAACATTATGAAACTTGAAGTCAATCACAAGAAAAAATTTAAAAAAGAGATTATATATACAAATATAACTATAAATATGAGGAGGTTAAAGAACATTTTAATAAAGAATAAATGGGTTAACCAGGAAATTAAAGAAGAAATTAAAAAATACATGGAAGCAAAAAATGAAAACACGGCAGCCCAAAACCTTTGGGATGGAGCAAAGGTGGTCATATGAAGGAAAATATAGTAACACAGGCCTTCCTCAAGAAGCAAGAAAAGTTGCAAATACACTACCCAAACTTACACCTTAAGGAGCTGGGAAAAGAACAGCAAATAAAGCCTAAAGCCAGCAGAAGAAGGGAAATAGTTAAGATTAGAGCAGAAATAAAGGATAAAGAAAAAAAAAACAGTAGACCAGATCAACAAAACCAGGAACTGGTTCCTTGAAAGAATTAACAAAATTGATAAACCCCTAGCCAGACTTATCAAAAAGAAAAGAGAAACAACCCAAATAAATAAAAGAGGAGAGATCTCAACCAACATCACAGAAATACAAATAATTTTAAGAGAATATTATGAAAAAGTATATGCCAAAAAAATGGGGGAATCTGGAAGATATGGATAAATTCCTGGAAACATATAAACTACCAAAACTAAAACAGGAAGAAATAGAAAATTTGAACAGACCCAAACCCACCAAAGAAATTGAATTGGTAATCAAAAATCTCTCAACAAACTAGAATCCAGGGCAGGATGGCTTTCCAGGGGAATTCTACCAAACATTTAAAGAAAAATTAATACCTATTCTTCTGATGCTGTTCCAAAAAAACAGAAATGAAAGGAAAACTTCCTAACTCATTCTATGAGGCCAGCATTACCTTAATTCCAAAACCAAAGACCCCACTAAAAAGGAGAATTACAGACCAATATCCCTGATGAATATCAATGCAAAAATTCTCAACAAGATACTAGCTAATTGAATCCAACAGTACATTAAAAGGATTATTCACCATGACCAAGTGGGATTTATTCCTGGGCTGCAGAGGTGGTTCAGTATTTGTAAGTCAATCAATGTTATACACCACATTAATAAAATAAAGGGTAATAATGATATGATCCTCCCAATAGATGCAGAAAAAGCATTTGACAAAGTAAATCATCTATTCTTGACAAAAACCCTCAAGAAAGTAGGGATAGATGGAACATACCTCAACAAAATAAAGACCATACATGAAAGACCCACAGCTAATATCATCCTCAATGGGGAAAAACAGAGCTTTTCCTCTACTGACAGGAACAAGACAGGGATGTCCACTCCCACCATTGTTATTTAACGTAGTACTAGAAGTCCTAAAGCCTCAGTAATCAGAGAACAAAAAGAAATAAAAGGCATCCAAATCAGCAAGGAAGAAGTCAAATGTTCACTCTTCCCAGATGATATGATACTCTATGTAGAAACCTGAAAGACTCCACCAAAATACATGAATCCAGCAAATTGCAGGATACAAAATCAATGTAAAGAAATCTGTTACATTTCTATATACCGATAATGAAGCAGCAGAAAGAGAAATCAAGGAATTTAACCCATTTACAATTGCACCAAAACCATAAGATACCTAGGAATAATCCTAGCCAAAGAGGTAAATGATCTGTACTGTGAATATTACAGAAAACTTATGGAAGAAATTGAAGATGACACAAAGAAATGGATTGGAAGAATAAATATCGTTAAAATATCCCTATACTACCCAAAGCAATCTACACATTCAAAGCAATCCCTATCAAAATGCTAATAGCATTTCTCACAGAACTAGAACAAACCATTCTAAAATTTGTATAGAACCACAAAAGACCCCAAATAGCCAAAGCAATCTTGAAAAAGAAAAGCAAAGTGGGAGGCATCACAATCCCAGACCTCAAGGTATCTTACAAAGCTGTAATCATCAAGATAGTATGGTACTGGCACAAAAACAGACACATGGATCAATGGAACAGAATAGAGAGCCCAGAAATGGACCCATAACTATATGGCCAACTAAATTCTGACAAAGCAGGAAAGAATATCGAATGGAAAAAAGACAGTCTCTTCAACAAATGATGTTGGGAAAACTGGACAGCAACATGCAGAAGAATGAAACTGGACCATTTTCTTACACCATATACAAAAATAAATTTAAAATGAATGAAAGACCTAAATGTGAGAGAGGAAACCATTACATCCTAGAGGAGGAAACAGGCAGCAACTCTTCTGACCTCAGCTGCTGCAACTTTTTAGTAGACAGGTCGCTGGAAGCAAGGCAAAAGCAGAAACGAACTATCGGGACTTCATCAAGATAAAAAGCTTCTGCACAGTGAAGGAAAAAATCGACCAAATTAAAAGGCAACCGACGGAACAGGAGAAGATATTAGCAACTGACATATCTGATAAACAGTTAGTATCTACAGTCTATAAAAAACCTCCCAAACTCAACACCCAAAAAACAAATAATCCAGTTAAGAAATGGGTAGAAGACATAAACATTTTTCCAAAGAAGACATACAGATGGCTAACAGACACATGAAAAAATGTTTAACATCACTCATCATTGGAGAAATACCAATCAAAACCACAATCAGATACTACCTCACACCAGTCAGAATGGCTAAAATTAACAACTCAGAAAATAATAGATGTTGGTGAAGATGCAGAGAAAGGAGACCCCTTCTGAACTGTTGGTGGGAAGGCAAACAGCTGCAGCCGCTCTGTAAAACAGTATGGAATTTCCTCAAAAAGTTAAAAATAGAACTACCCTATGACCTTGCGAGTACACAACTAGGTATTTATCCAAAGGGTACAAAAATACTGATTCAAAGGGGGGCATATGCACCCCAATGTTTATAGCAGCATTATCAACAACAGCCAAATTATGGAAAGAGCCCAAGTGTCCATTGACTGATGAATGGATAAAAACGATGTGGTGTATCTATACACAATGGAATATTACTCAGCCATCAAAAAGAATGAAATCATGGCATTTCCAGCAATGTGGATGGAAGTAGAGTGTATTATGCTAAGCAAAATAAGTCAGAGAGAGACAAATATTATATGATTTCATTATATGTGGAATTTAAGAAACAATACAGAGGAACATAGTGGAAGGGAAGGGAAGGAAAAATAAAATAAGATAAAAACATAGAGGGAGGCAAATCATAAGAGACTCTTAACCACAGAGAACAAACTGAGGGTTGCTGGAGGGGAGGTGGGCAGGGGGATGGGCTAAATGGTTGATGGGCATTAAAGAAAGCACTTGTTGGGATGAGTACTGGGTGTTACATGTAAGTGATGAATCACTAAATTCTAGTAAAACAAACACTACACTATATGTTAACTAACTTGAATTTAAATAAATAATACATAAATAAATAAAGTACTGTAATATATGAATGTGTCAATATTTAAAGGTTTAATATTTAAATGAAAATTTTAAACTCTTGTACTTATATTTACCCAAGATAATTTTTATAATTATTTATAGTATAGCCTAAAGCTTTTTCTGATGTGTATATAAAATATCTATCCCTTAAAATCATATGTATCTTTTGCAAAAATAAAAAAATATATTTCCCAAAGGAATGGCAAATTTGAGGGGATGTTCCATCTTTCAACTGGTGGGGAACTTCAAGAATGTTCTTTAGGAGTCCAACATCAGGGCACCTGAGTGGCTCAGTCGGTTAAGTGTCTGCCTTTGGCTCAGGTCATGATCCCAGGGTCCTGGGATTGAGTCCCACATCGGGCTCCTTGCTCAGCAGGGAGCCTGTTTCTCCCTCTCGCTCTGCCTGCCGCTCCCCCCTGTTTGTGCTCTCTCTCTCTCTCTCGCTTTCTCTCTCTCTGTCAAATGAATAAATAGGAGTCCAACATCAGGCTACTATTAATGCTTTTAGGAGGACTGGCTGCCCCTGCAGGAAAGGACATGGCTCAGCTGCAGTGAAAATGCCTGCAAACACTCAGTCCATGATACCAACTTTCATCGTGAAAAACAAGTTTAGAACACGGCAACCTATCTGTTTCATGGGATTGTAGAGCTTGAATGAGATGAAACATGCTTATTCATAGTGGTGTGTTTTCACTGCAAGGTAGCTCTAATTTTTCATACTCAATACAGCACTAGGTAGAATGCTGAATGAATAAGCATCTATTAAAAACATACAATTTCTTAACTGCAACAGTCATCCAAAAGGGTGTTGTCTAACTTGTTCTTTTTTTACATGTAGAAAGAATTGAAGCCAAAGATCATAATTCTAAACTCAAGGTCTAGTATTCTCCACTCCCTTGGATGTTTTTGTATTCACTGTGATAAATTTCTCTGTCTCTGCAACTGGTTTTTAGTTCCAACTACTCTGAGGGGTGTGTGTATGTTAATGTGTGTGTCTTTTCTCACATTGTAATACATCTTTATCTTTGACATCCCTGATTATCTTGAATAACAGAAAATTTTTGGTTTATATTTACATTTTGCTGAAACAAGATTAAATTAATCTAAAATCCTGTCAGTTAAATCTTTTATAATGCTTTTACAATTATATGCATATATTTTACCTAGAGTCAGGGCAATAAAGTATACATGGCAAAAAGGTACACATGTTGACTTACATACATTTTTGAACTGAAATTTAGTTTTAGAAAGAATTTATTAACTCTTTGAAGTATTAAAATTAACATGCAAAATCCCTAATGATTATCAAATTATTCATCTAAATTTATAAAAATATTTTAAAAATCCCTTTTCATTGAACTTAATAGAAAAAGGCTTACCTACTTTGCAATTCAAGTGGATAATATATTTTCAACAGAAGACTCATGTTCTACTTGTCACTATGAAAGATTAAAAAACAAACATGTTGGGCGCCTGGGTGGCTCAGTTGTTAAGCGTCTGCCTTCGGCTCAGGTCATGATCCCGGGGTCCTGGGATGGAGCCCCGCATCGGGCTCCCGGCTCCGCGGGAAGCCTGCTTCTCCCTCTCCCACTCCCCCCTGCTCGTGTTCCTGCTCTCGCTATCTCTTTCTCTCTCTGTCAAATAAATAAATAAAATTTTTAAAAAAACAAACAAACGTGTCTTCCACTGCGACATAACTATAATGATATTGTACAGACTATGCACAACAGAGTTTCCTTCAGGGCGTGATTCCATTTAACTCTAGGTGAAGTCAACATTTTTCTAGATAACGATTGTAGGGATGCCTGGGTGGCTCAGGCAGGTAAGTGCCTGCCTTCGGCTCTGGTCATGATCCCAGTATTCTGGGATCGAGTCCCACGTTGGGCTCCTTGCTCAGCGGGGAGCCGGCTTCTCCCTCTCCCTTTGCCTGCCACTCCCCCTGCTTGTGTGCTCTCTCTGACAAATAAAAAAAAAATCTTTAAGAAAAAAAAGATCGTGCAATTTTTCATTTAAAAAGAAGTATCTGCCCTTTATTAATAGTTTTTTCTTAATTGATAGCTATCTAATTTACTAAGTAAACTTGTCCTTAAGTCTATCATCTTTACTGAGACTAGTATACAATAATAGAAATGGTTTGTGAGGTATCCCTGTATTCCATTTGGGAGAATATATATACATACTTTATATATATATATATTTCCCTAAAGACAGAAGACAACAGCTGTAAATTAAAATATACTATATATATATATGTTTCCCTAAAGACAGAAGACAACAGCTATTAATTAGAATATACAGAAAACTTAATTATATTTTAGCAAGAATATTTTCTTTATTCAACAAAAATGTACTTTATACTTATATAAAGAATATAAGCTGGAAAAGTGAACAAAGTAACTTTTTACTACATTTAATAAAATGGAGTTTTATTCTTTCTAATAGATATCTTTACTAATAATGTGAAAAGAGGGGCTCAGCTGTAATAATCACAGACGAATGTAGTTTTCAAATGACATAACTATGCAGGTAGAACAAGCTCAAAAATAAAAACAATAACTAGTGCTTACAATGAGTCATGTTTGCACCACCACTTATTTTTTTTTAACTACTTTAAAATACCTCATCATTTTAGCACTAAAGGAAAAAAAAAAAAGCTTTAAAGTGGCCATCGCTGCCTGTGGATTTCTTGACCTTTTTTTCACCTTCTCTACAATTTCATCTAACTCCTTTATAAACTTAGGTCTCAGTGCAGCCTTTACTTCCTCTAGAAAACCTTCCCTGTACCTCTTGGGACTGTAGTGGAAATTCTCCCCTACGTGCTCCCACAGCACCTTCCTGCTTTATTTTAGCACTTATACTGAGGCATAATTGCCTGTTTATTTGTCTGTCCTCTTCATTAGGCCATATACTCCATGTATATAAGAACTATGGTTTTTTTTCATTATATTTCTAGTACTTTACACATATTTTTAGCTTTACATAAAGCTCAATAAATATTTATTGAGTTAAATATAATAAGAATTTAAACAAATTTGCAAGATCATAGATCCAGCTGATTTTGCTCTACACTATTCCCAGGATACATTTATACCACCCTAAGGCATACTTGATTGAACCATTATGAACACATCAGGATGTGACATCCAACCTAATTTCAAAATCTGACCCATCTAGTATAAATCAGTATTGTGTCAGTGATAATATTTTGTATTCTAACCATCACTTTACAAAACTAATTAAAGCATTCTTTCCAGAAATAGAAAACCTATATGTTTTATTACTTTATTGTGAAGATCTGGGATTCAAGCAAAAGAGAGGGTGGTTAAGTGGACTATTATACCATACAATATTGCTAAAGGTTATGAGCACAGGCACATTGTTCATGAAGTGAATCTTGCAGAAAACAGTATCATCGTTCAGAATGGTGATCTAAAATTGGTGTCCAGAAGAAATATGACTAAAAAGCAAAACAAAACAAACTACCTAAGTGTGTTTTGAGAAACAGTGAGCAAAGCCAAGACTAACTCTATTAAAATCAAAAGCAGGTTTTATACAAAACAACAGAAGGAAGAAGGAGAAAAAATGGCCCCTAGTTTTGTTGGTAAGAGGGTCAATAAACTTGGTAATAACTGTTCATGAAGCTAGCATAGGCAATAAACAAAAGACGGCAGAAGATAAATTACTAGAAAAATAGCAATAAACTTTTAGTAAAAAATTTAAGTTAAAGGATTAACATAATTAATGTGCAAAAATGTATCACAAATATACAAGGGAAAAACTAACATCCAAATGGAAAATTATGCAAAGGTTATAAATATGTTTTGCAAAATAAAAAATAAATTTTCTAATAAAGATATAAATAATGTTCAATCTCTAAATAATACAAATTATAAAACAATTTTTAAATGAGATACCATTTCTCACCAATAATATGGGTTACTTTAAAATATTTTCTTCTACTGAGGACATGGAGAAATGGACTCATTCACAATTGGTTGTAATATAAATTGGTACATTTATGTAAAAATTGACAATGCATCAAAATTAATACTTAAGAACCATATGTATGAAAATACTCAGAGCTGTGGTCAAAGATGTACATATGGTTGTCAATATATTTCAGTGAAGAACAAAACAAACATGTCTACTCCCATGAAGCTCACATTCTAATGGCAGAACAGATGAGTACAGAGACAATACAGAATGCACAAAATGAATACATGAAATATGTACTATATTGGTAAGAAGATTATAAGTTTTATGGCAAAAAAAAGAAAAAGTGATGTCAGAGAGATTAGTAATTGCAAGTGCTACAGTGGAGCAAGGGTTGGGCACTTGCAATATAAATTGAGATCATCAGAGTAGGTAGGGCCTTGTTGAGTAAAGGCTTGAATGAAGTGGCAGAGTTAGTCTTAATCTTTCTGGAAGAAAAGAATCAGCCAATGAATGTGAAGGCATATTTGTGAATGCATATTTGGCACGTCAAAAAAAAATGTTAGGCGACCAGCGTGGCTAGAATGGAAGGAGTAGAATTTTCCTAGAACATAAAATCAAAGAAGTAATGTGTGTGTAGTGTGCATGTGTGTTAATTTTCTGGGGCAAAACAACCTAACTGATGTCTAAAAGTTGGCTAATCCAAAAAGTAGGAGGCAGAGGAATGAAAAGGAGAGAGAATCCGTTGAAGAATATGTGCTGTGAGGAAAGATGATATTGGTAGCTTCAAATAATGAATGGCTTTAGATGTCTTATTTAGGAAAATAAGAATGTTATCTTAGAGTTTTAAATAGGGGAATAAAAAGGCCAGATGTGAATTTTTCAAATACCACTACTTTAGCTACATTGGAGAATGATTTGTAAAGGACAAAGTATAGCTAAAATGAAATTGATTTCAAACTCTTATTGAAAGAGCTCAAGCCTGAGATAACAGCAAAAGCAATTTAACAAACAGAACTGACAGTACTTGATGATGGACTTGATCTGGAAGAAAGGGACAAGGTGACTCCCGCACTTCTAATGGTGTTATTTAGGTGACTGGAAGTATCCAACATCCAATACAGAAATATAAAACAGTCTTCACAGAAGAAATAATTGAATTTCAGTTTTGTGTAATCTGGGATTAAATTGCCCATAGCTTACCTCATTGGAAATATTCAAGGTAGATGGAACTGTAGATATGACATCCCCAGAAGAGGGATTTGGCAGGAGGTAAGGATTTGGAAGGCACTGGGGTATTTGTGGTCAGGATCACTGACAGTCTATAAATTCATCATTGTAACTATAAGCAAAAACCCCCCAACATTCCTGGATAGATAGTTAGACAAAGTCAACCTTCCATGAAGTCTCAGCCTCACAGACATGAGGTTTGGAAGCCAAAGACACTTTTGTGGAAAGAAAATGGCAACATCTTCTCTTTGGCTGAGGAAAACTGGAACAAGATTCATGACTTTGGAAATGAAAGAGGCTGGGTTTTCTGCTATCACCAAGATTCCCAATTCATGCTACACAATTTGCAAGTGAAAAATGAAAATGCAAAGCCCCTTGGTCAAACAGTATAAGTATTCAAGATGGTGTCAAAAAAGCATTAAGCCAAGCACAGGGATCTTCAAAGCCAGAGTCTTGTATGACTGCACAAGATACATACCCATGAAGCCAGACTTCCAACTTCCTACCTGCACCTAAAATCCTAGGAATCAACAAGATATCCCTGAAGAGTATGTAGAACGAAAAAAAGATGATCTAAGACATACCCTGACGACCAATAACATCGTGTAAAAGGTAAATGAATTTCTAAAAAAAAACTACTGAAAAATAGACCAAAATGAGTATAATAACCATAATTAGATTGATAGTAACATTTATTTTATCATAATTTCCTAGATTTGCAGTATATAAATTTCTAACATCTTATATTTTATAGTCAGAAAACCAACAGTTTTTTTTTTTTTTTTTTTAAATTTCCACCTCTGTCCTTTAAGGGAAAAGTTTAGAATTGAAGTAACATCGATGTAGTAGAGTTAAGCTTATAAGCTAAACTCTGGTTTATCATATTGCTCAAGACACTGGATTTAGGTCAGATTATCAAAATGAGAATCTAACAAAAGAGACATTTTCCTTCAGGTAATACACCACTATAGTTTTAGTTCTGTCATCATTTAAATTAGGTATTTTTTATACAATATAAAAAATTATTTAAGGTAAGCTGAAGCGTGTGACAAGTGTCAAATTAAGCTGCAAAAGCACGCAACAATTATCTTTAGCCTCTACACATCCTGCTTGCAGAACAGAAAAAAATAATTTAACTCTGACTTTCTAGATAATGTTAGAATATCTTCTAAAATACAAGACTATCATTTAAATTATAAACAACTGGTACAGGGGCACCTAAGTAGCTCAGTTGGTTAAGCATCTGACTCTTCATTTCGGCTCAGGTCATGACCTCAATGTGGTGAGACCGAGCCCTGCAATGGTCTCCTGCTTAAGATTCTCTCTCTCCCACTCCCTCACCCCTCACCTTCCCTTCCCCAGCTTATGCATGCGCTTTCTCTCTCTGTCTCAAAAACAAACAAAAATCACACAAAAAACACAAACAAAAAACACCAATTGGTATATTCATTGTTTAGTAAAATTTAAGTCATTCTAAAATCCTCATTCTTCTTAAAAGCAAAATGAATTATCATAAGAAAATGTTTGGCCATGTATTTGACTGTTGTCCCCACCGTTCTCCCATATTGGTTTGGTCAGTATTCTCCCATATTTTCATTTTTAGAGTCTCTTTCCTCAGGAGAGAATGCCGTCTGTCCTAACCATGTGGAGACAACCTCTAGTAAGGGCATTGTGCTAAGTGAGATTGCTAAAGAAAATTTTCCTGCTGGCAATTGCAACCCCCACTATGAAAGGGGAAGTAGTTCACCATTCATGAAAATATTCATCATTAGAAGGCTAAGACAGGAGTTGTTCTAAAAATCCAAAAATCTAAAGGCTCAGAAATTTATTTTGTTGAATGTAAACAAAATGTTTTTTCATAACAGGAGTTAGATTAATAGCTTATGCTGTCAACTTTCTCTTTGTGATATAGAAAAAAAGAGAAAAAAAGTGAGTCTTCTGTGAAAAAGCATGTTTTCCTCTATGCCGTTATACTGCACTCAAATTTCACCTTATTGGCCCAATGAGATCCACCGTTCATGAATTTATCTGAATTATTTTGAATGTATTTAGAATTTTAATGTTATAGCCTAAGGTAGTACATTTCAGAGACAATGTAAACTTCAAATTTTATATAGATTTTTGGAGTCTGTGAATCATGGTTTGATTCACAACTGTCACTTCCTCAGTGAGGACTAGCAAGTTACTTAACCTCCCCAAGCCTCAGTCTTTTGACCTGTAAGATGAGGACAAAATCCCTTACTTTATAAAATTGCGGTGATTAGTAAATGCACGAATATCTTAGTATGCATTCAGTGACTAGTAGGGGTTCTTATTTGATTATACATCTTTAATACACTGAAAAGATACTGTTTAGATTAATAGAATTAAAATATTAGTGGCTTATTATTCTAAGATAATCTTGTTAGGCTAGTTTCCAGGAAATAATAAACAATTTGATATTCATTTCATATTTTCCAGATATTCATTGTGATTTAATAAACTAAACTATTTCTTTTATTTTCAAAGGTATGTTTATGTGGTATGTTATAGTACCTAACTTCTGAAATCCATATGTAACTGCTTAAACATTTTACTTCTTTTCTTTGAACCTCTCCTAGCTAGTTCCAGCATGTATTTGTGTGTGTGCATGTGTGTACATATATTTATATGAAGTCTTACACACTTAAACATTTCCTTAAACATGTTTTTATTTATGATATAAAAGCTTGTAACTAGTATTGAGTTCATAACTTTTACTATTACCAATAAGTAACTAAGTCATAAATATGTACTTTTAGGATACAAGGGTAACAAATGAAAGAGGTTTTACTTACTTTCATTTACTTCAAAATAGCCCAAGAAAATCTAAAATTATGGTTCTATGTAAACAGGTTAGATAGTTCAATTTTCACAAATCCAAGCAAAATTATAATAATAGTAAGAATAAGAGGAGGAAGAAGGAGAAGAAGAAAGAGGAAAAAAAAGGAGAAGAAGGAGAAGAGGGAAAAAAGGAAGGAGGAAAAGAAAGAAGAAGAAGGAAGAGGAGGGATCCCAGGAACAGCAAAAATTGGAGGAGAAAAATAAAAAGATGGGTCCCTAATCACAGTCAGATTTATCAACTTCTTTTGCCAATACATTGATACAAGTGAGGAAAATTTAAAAATGAAATTCAGAGTAACGTCTTAATAAAAATAACATAATATTATATAAAACATGAACATTCATTATATCCTGGCAATGCTAGAATTTTCTCTAGCTCCTAACATTTCTTAGTAGATTTTCTATTAATTACTCCATTTTCTGCAGTGGTTATGCCAATCAGATATGAAAGTAACCATTCCAGGGAAATTGGCATTTTGAAGCTGTCAATATATAGCAGGTTGTGTAGAAAATGGTTTCTCATAGCATTCATTATATCTGGAAGTGCTATGACTGGCAATAATTACATTTAGTGCTTAAGGTTAGAGGAAATATTACTCATTTCTCCAACATACTGAGTCTCATGATTTTTAAACACATAAAATTCGCACTGTTTACTGGTCACTTTAATTGATCATTCCATACTTCATGTTGTACTAAGAAGAATCTTTAATTTAATAACTAAAAGAAACATGTAAAGCATATGTGCATGATGATAAATCATTAGTGAGAATTTTTGCATCAACTCTAGTTTCCTTATAAGAATTTACAGTCTTCTTTCTCTGATTCCCATGGAATTTGTGACTCCTCTGGCTCTTGGATCTCTGTTGCATACCATTCATACTTTTTTTTATAAAATTATCTTTTTTTTTTTTGGTAATCCATATAAGGGTAAGAGTTTCATCCTAACAGTCCTTTGATTCATATTGCCCAGCACAGTGAATGAATGGCTGGCTTGTACACTGTAAGTACATCACATCCCATTAGTGTGATTTTAACATTAGTAACTTGATTCCAGTATGGTAGCATATGCATGAATGGCTTAAAAATAATGACAAAAAAAGATCAAAGTCATCCATGCATCTTTTCTGACCACAATGCTATGAAACTACAAATCACCCACAAGCAAAACTCTGGAAAGACCACAAATACATGGAGGTTAAATAAAATGTTACTAAACAATAAATGGATCAACCAAGAAATCAAAGAGGAAATAAAAAATACACGGAGACAAATGAAAATGAAAAGACAATGATCCAAAATCTCTAGGATGTACCAAAAGAACCAAAAGTTCTAAAAAGGAAGTTTATAGCAATAGAAGCCTATCTCAAGAAGCAAGAAAAATCTCAAATAAACTACCTAACCTTACACCTAAACGATCTAGAAAAAGAACAAACAAGACCCAAAACCAATAAAAGAAAGGAAATAATAAAGATCAGAGCAGAAGTAATTAAACTAGAAACTAAAAAAAAAACAAAACAATAGAACAGATCAATGAAACCAGGAGCTAGTTCTTTAAAAAGATCAATAAAATTGATGAACCTTTAGTTAGACTCATAAAAAAAGAGAGAGAGGACTCAAATAAACAAAATCAGAAATGAAAGAAGAGAAATAAAAACAACACCAAAGAAATACAAAGAATTATAAAAGATTATGAAAAATTATATACCAAGAAATTGGACAAACTAGAAGAAATGGATAAATTTCTAGAAACATATAACCTACCAAAATTGAGTCAGGAAGAAATAGAAAATTTGAACAGACCAATTGCCAGTAACGAAATTGAATCAGTAATAAAAAAAAAACTCCCAACAAAGAGGGTTTCACAGGTGGAATATTTCAAACATTTAAAGAAGAGTTAATACCTATTCTTTTCAAACTATTCCAAAAAATAGAAGAGGAAGAAAATACTCCAAATTCATTCTATGAGGCCTGTGTTACCTTGATTGCAAAACCAGATAAAGACACCACAAAAAAAGAGAACTACAGGCCAGTATCTCTGATGAATATAGATGCAAAAATCCTCAACAAAATATTAGCAAACTGGCTCTAACAATACTCTAAAAAAATCATTCACCATGATCAAGTCAGATTTGTACCAGGATGCAAGGGTGGTTCAATATTTGCAAATCAATCAATGTGATACATCACATTAACAAGATAAAGGATAAAAATCATGTGATCATTTCAGTAGGTTCAGAAAAAGCATTTGACAAAGTACAACATCCATTCATGAGAAAAACTCAACAAAGTGAGTTGAGAGGGAATGTATCTCAACATAATAAAGGCTATAAATGAAAAACCTACAGGTAACATCATACTCAATGGTGAAAAACTGAAAGCTTTCTCCCTAAGGTCTGGAACAAGCCAAGGATGTCCACTCTCACCACTTTTATTCAACATAGTACTGGAAGTCCTACCCATAGCAATTAGATAAGAAAAAGAAATAAAAGCATCTAAATTAGTAAGAAAAATATGTATAACTTTCACTATTTGCAGATGACAAGATACCATATTTAGACTCCACTAAAAAACTACTAGAACTGATATATAAATCCAGTAAAGTCATAGGATATGAAGTCAATGTACAGAAATCTGTGACATTTGTATACAATAATAATGAAGAAATAGAAAGAGAAAAATTAAGAAAGCAACCCCATTTACAATTTCAGTGAAAATAATAAAATACCTAGGAATAAACTTAACCAAAGAGGTGAAAGAACTATACTCTGAAAACTATACAACACTGATGAAAGAAATTGAAGATGACACAAACAAATGGAAAGATATACCATGCTTATGGTTTGGAGGAATTAATGTTGTTAAAATGTCCATACTACCCAAAGCAATCTACAGATTTAATGCGACCCTTATCAAAATACCAACAGTATTTTTCACAGAACTTGAACAAATGATCCAAAAATTTGTATGAAATGACAAAAAAAACCCTGAATAGCCAAAACAACCTTAGAAAAGAAACACAAAGCTGGAGGTATCACAATTCCAGATTTCAAGTTATACTACAAAGATGTAGTCATCAAAACAGTATGGTACTGGCACAAACATAGACATATAGAGCAATGGAACAGGATATAAAGCTCAGAAACAAACCGGCAACTATATGGTCAATTATCCTTTGACAAAAGAGATAAGAGTATGCAATCAGAAAAAGTCTCTTCAACAAATGATGTTGGGAAAACTGGACAGCTATATGCAAAAGAATGAAAGTGGACCACCTTCTTATACCATATACAAAAATAAATTCAAAATTGATTAAAGACCTAAATGTGAGACCTGAGTCCATAAAAATCCTAAAAGAGAATACAGACTTCTTTGACATCGGCCGTAGCAACTTATTTCTAGCTATATCTCCTGAGGCAAGGGAAACAAAAGCAAAAATAAACTATTGGGACTACATCAAAATAAAAAGCTTCTGCACAGCAAAGGAAACAATCAACAAAATGAAAAGGGAACCTACTGAATGGGAGAAAATGACATATCCGATAAAGGGTTAGTATCCACAATATATAAAGAACTTTTAAAACTCAATACCCCCAAAACAAACAATCTAATAAAAAAATGGGCAGAAGACATGAACAGACATTTCTCCAAAGAGGATACATAGTTGGCCAGCAGACACATGAAAAGATGCTCAACATCTCTCATCATCAGGGAAAGTAAATCAAAACCACAAGAAGATATCACCTCACACCTGTAAGAATGGCTAAAACCAACAACACAAGAAACAACAGGTTTGCGTGAGGATGTGGAGAAAGGGGAAACCTCTTGCACTTTTGGTGGGAATGCAAGCTGGTGCAGCCACTCTGGAAAGCAGTATGGAGTTTCCTCAAAATTTAATAATAGAACTACCCAATGATCCAGCAACTGCACTACTAGGTATTTACCCAAAGAATACATAAATACGAATTCAAAGGGATACATGTATCCCATTGTTTATAGCAGCATTATTTACAATAGCCAAATTATGGAAATTGCCCAGGTATCCACTGACTGATGAATGGATAAAGAATATGTGGTATATATGTACAATGGAATATTACCCAGCCATAAAAGAGAATGAAATCTTACCATTTGCAATGACATGGTTGTAGCTAGAGAGTATAATGTTAAGCAAAATAAGTCAGAGAAAGGCAAATAACATATGATTTCACTCATATGTGGAATTTAAGAAACAAAACAAATGAGCAAAGGGTAAAAAAAAAAAAAAAAAAAAGAGGGAGGGAGGCAAATCAAGAAAGAGACTCTTAACTATAGAGAACTGATGGTTACCAGAGGGGAGGTGGTGGGGGGATGAGTTAAACAGGTGATGGGGATTAAGGAGTGTACTTGTGATGAGCACCAGTGTTGTGTGGAATTGTTGAATCACTATATTGTACACCTAAAGGTAATATTACACTGCATGTTAACTATACTGGAATTTAAATAAAAAGATGAAAAAAAAAACCCAATAAAGTAATTTAAGATCTTAGGGGGAGTAGAAAGAAGAGTAGGAAAAACAAGAAAAGTGATGAAAGCAGTATATAAATAACACATTCCATGAAAGGAGTAGCTTTGCTAGAAGATGAATCACATGCATGGCTACACATTTTTAATCACCAATCCTGAAAAAAAAAATGAGGGAGAATAAGGTAAAATCTTCAAATAAATTTTAAAAGTTAGCTATGTAATAAACGGGGTTTTCATGTCTGTGATTTGCTAAGCCATTTCATAACACATCCCTTTTTCTAATCTCCATTCATTATTTTTAAATTAAAGTTACTGACATTCTATTTATAACTTAATTCTATGGCCCCTCTTCAGCCAGTGCTAGATTGAAAATCATTGAGATCACTGTGAAATATTTCTTTTTCGTTTGTTCTGCTTTTCTTTTAGAATCTACTAAACTTTGGAAATGCACAAATAATACACAAACACATTCCCTTTATAAAAATTCAAACAGAAACATGTAGAATAAAAAGCAAAAGTCCTCTTCCTCCTTTGCAATTATCCTATATTTTTTAACTGGTCAGTTTACATTCCCATTTCTTTTATCCCAATATTTTTGGAAAATCAGTGGCAGAATCAATGACAGATAAACTTCCTAAAACATGTCTCTGGTCAAATGATCCCCTGGTTTCCATGATTTAGCATTCTCTCCTGGATTAAATAAATCATTCTAGCTTATGATTGAAGCAGCTCACATCTAAATTCCCAAAGTGTGGAAATAAACTCTTACATGTACTCTTTGCTCATGACTAATTATTTGTATTCTCACAAAATTGCTTACAACTTCTCATATGTTTACACCTTCCCACACTATTTTATACCTTTTCATATGTGGTTCTTAGTGAAAATCCACATCATTGAATCTCACTTATTAAAAGCCTGCTCATTCTTATAGGTCTAGTATCTCTTCCATGTAGCCAATTACAATACAAAAGCTCACGAGTGGTTTCTCTCAACTCTCTAAACTTTCACTGTGTAGTTTTAATATGCTAGTATTTTGTATTCCAATTTTTAAAACAAACAATTTACATATTTCCCTAAATTTTAATCACTTGGCATATCGCTAGCTCTTACATATTTGTTAAATGATGAAATGCCAGAAGTGGATGGAGCTTAATATCTACTGAAAACTCTGACAAGTCTGAGCATGTAAGAGCCAGCTGGGAGAGACAGCATTTACATGAAGGACTATCAGCCTTCAGAGAAAGAAAGGATGGACATGTCAGAACTGGTGGTTTGTTCTGGGACTGAGAGTCTCAAATGAGAAGGAAGGACAGTGATCATGACTTAACCCCTTGGCAATGCCTGTAATGAACATAAAACTTTCTGGGAGGGTCAAAAAATTTCAGGGACAAAGTAGGGTAAGTTTTTAAACCTGAGTGTGATTCTATTCAATGTCATTAATAACATGTTTCCCAACTCAGTCTTGAGGAATCTTGCCCTGAATTTTTTTTCTATCAGTACACTGTAAGAAACTAGGAAAGAAAGTAAATTAAGAGAGATCTGCAACATTAGGAACATTGCATTAAATACCATCTTTAGAAGGATCATAATAAAATTACAAATTGGTGGGGGGATATCATCTTGTAATATAACTGCCAAGTGGGTTTTGTGAGTTATCTTTCTACATATTCAGAAAACACCTATCTGCTGGTTTTAATATTCTAATATTTGAATATAAGGCTCCAAGTTTACATAAGGTCCACAAATTTATGCAGTTGGTTAATGGCAGAGGAAAGAGTTTAATAGCCATGCTATACTGCCTTAATAGCATCTAATGGTTCAGGAAGAGCTATGTGAGAGCCCAGGTATAAAAAGGATAAACATAAGAGAAATTATGTCAATAGAGCAGCAAAACACAGCCTGGTGTTGACCCATCCCATCAGGAGACCGACATAAGAACAATTAGGGCCATGTAGTAGCAGAAGAAGAATTAGGATCAATGGCTTTCGACATCTATCATGAGCACCAACACAGATAGATATACTATCTTTTACTCCTGTCAGAAAAATGAGGGATTTAAACAGCTTGGATTTCAATGATTCTTCTAATCAAGGTTTAAAGCTAGATATTAATCTGGCTATATGTCATTTATTTGTATTTTCTCATATTTCAGTCAGATGGAAAGTAAGAAAGCACTGGATGCAGAATGATGGAACAAGAAAGGATCAGCCATGGAAGAGGTTAGTGAGAAGGTGACAGAGTTTGGAGAAGAAAGAGGATTGATTCAAGCCATGACTAAAAATTATGGTTGGGCAGTGCCTGGAGGACTGAGGAGTGGGAAGGAACACAAACTCTGACATAGCAGTGGAAGTTTAAAGGAAATAACTTGGGATATTAAGGGAGGACTTGAAGTGAAGAGTGAGATGAGAAGTCTCTTGGGGAGGTATGTTTGTGAGAGATTGGCTTTAGTATCTGGCTCCCTGCCATATGACTTATTCCATTTTCTTTTTGCGATTTCCTTCTTTTCTATTATAGCAATTAATTAGGAGATGGACACAGTCTGGTTGAGGGAGGGAGAAGAGGATTATCAGGTTTTTGGTTTTGTCTTCCTCCTTCTCCCATCAAAGAATCATTATGGCTGAGTCCAAGGAACATGGATTTGAAGTCAGTAAGATCCAGGTATGAATCCACCTTTACCTGTTACCAACTGTAATTTGAATAGCTAGTTCAATCTGAGTCTCTATTTCCTCATTCATAAAATGGAGATGATAAAATACCTACTCTGGAGGACTGTGTTGAGGATAAATTGAAATCCTCAAAAAAAAAAAAAAAAAAAGCCACCTAACCTAAGATAAACATTTGATAGGAATTCAATAGATAAACTTGGCTAGGCTTTTTATTATTCTCATTTCCACTTCAGTTGGCCAATCTGTTCTTTCTTCTTTTGCTGTCACTCATCTGATAAATTAAACTCTGACTCCAGAGTTTAATTTGATACTCCAGTATCAAGAACCTCAGAAAGATTAAAAAAAAGAGAGAGAGAGAGAGAGAGAATGAAGACTGAGTTTGAATTGTTTCAGAGATTTGTTTATCTTCTCCTGTGCGGTAATGTATGGAGTTAGAAGATAAGCAAGGCTTGGGGCGCCTGGGTGGCTCAGTTGGTTGAGCGACTGCCTTCGGCTCAGGTCATGGTCCCGGAGTCCTGGGATCGAGTCCCACATCGGGCTCCTGGCTCGGCGGGGAGCCTGCTTCTCCCTCTGACCCTCTCCCCTCTCATGCTGTTTCTCTCTCTCTCTCTCTCTCAAATAAATAAATAAATAAAATCTTAAAAAAAAAAAAAAAAAAGAAGATAAGCAAGGCTCACGGTGACAGCACCAAATGGCGGGGAAAGAGGGTTCATGCTCCCCACCCACAAACTCTGTCTGCCCAATTCTTTGATGTGGAGTAGAGTATGTTCTCAATTTTATGTAAAAGACTTTGCTTCTGCAGCTGCCAACACTCTATACTCTTTGAAGGGGACTTCAGGAAATTCCCATTCTTAAGCTCCATAGAAATTCTCAACTTGGCACTGTTGAGAAATATCAAAAGGAAGGCTTTCCATAGCAACACAGCTGGTAGGGGGCATCAAAATTCTAAGATCGTTCAGGAACCTCCAAAGAGATTTCTGACCTTCAGTAGCCTGTGGAATCAGCATCTCCAGAAGTGTATTTTATACAAACTCTCATTACGTTCTTATGCAAACTAAACTTTGAACATTATGGGTGTATGTAGAGTGTCCCTAACCTAAGGCACATTTATATATAAGCTATCGCTATATATAAACTATATATAAGCTACTAAGCTTTATATATGTTATATATAAGCCACTAGCTCTGCCTATTTGCTGAAATATTTTTAAATAATTGATCTAGTTTAAACATAAAAGGGTGTGGTAGAAACTCCAGGCTGCCTATCCAATACCCTTCACTTTTTCTTCCTTAAAGTAACTTTATATTGATATTGTCAGAAATGTTTCTAGTTATAAATTATATTTTTCAGGCTCCCTCATAGACAGGAGTAGGCAATAAAATATGAACACAAGTACTTCACTGGGGCTTCCAGGAAAGGTTTTTAAGAAGGAAAGGGGAGTGGCTCAAAGAGGGGAGTCACCTTTTGCCCTTCTTCCTTTCAAAATAAGGTCATGAAGGTGAGGGCTCCAGCAGTCAAATTGTGATTCTAATGTAACCTTGACAATGGAAGCCACAAGCTAAGGTTGATGGAACAAAGCGAAAGAAGGGCCTGGGTCCCTGATGACCACAAAACTGCCATGTCACCCCTGGACGTCAATTGTTATTTTGGGTCTCTAATAATAATAGCTGAACCTGATTCTGACTGCTACAGAATTTGTACTTTTATTGTTATTACTTTAAAAAAAGAGATTAGAAAATGTTCAAACTCAAGGTGCATGTCAATGTTTGGTCCAGAAATGAGTATCGATTCAGTGCATGAGTTCATGCTGGGTGTGTGGGAGCACTGCTGGCCTAGAAATCATTAGGAAGAAGAGCTGCTCTGAAGGCCTGAACACCTGTGCAATATAGGGCACAGGTGGCAATCTGGCAACTGTAAGCCTGGCCTTCTGAGTCACGGCCAAAACGCAATTTGGGTAAATTCATTACCCATACATATGTCCTAATTTCCTAATAGATTTCACTCAGATATGGTAGTTTTCTGCTTAGCTTCCTTATGTTATCTCACTTACTACGTTTGTGAATGGGAAAAAAAATACTGTTCCAGGAAAATATCCAAAAGCAATTGATTGGTTTGTACTTCAATGCAGGCTCTAAAATAATTAGTTTACTTCAAATAAGGGGTGACTTCATGGCATATAAATATTTCCTATGCACACTTTATTCCATTTCTTTTTACTCAGGCATACGACTATCCATACTGTTAAACTTTGAACGGAAACAGTGTTCTTTTCCTCTCCTATCTACCCCTCCTAAATGCCCAATTAAAAATTTGAGGGGATTACTACAAAAATGAAAGTACAGACAACAATAACAAAACGAAATTTTTGTCTTATTAAAAATTATGACTAAGCAATAAAATTGTTTTCATCTTATTTGAATCATTTCAAATAATTTCTATTTTATAAATTTCCAACAACTTGTGCAATAGGGAAGTATTCATGCATTTTTTTCCACTTTTAGATTTTGAGTTTAATTTTAAAGCTGTAAAAACAAAAATGTAAAAAGAGAAGTATTTATACTTTAACTAAGCCAGCCATTGAATGGTGCCATAGACTAGGGATTAATTTGTAATTTTTTTTTAATAAAACAACCACCTCTTTTTTCCCAAAGAAAAGTCAAAAAGAAATTTATTCATGTACTTAGAACAAAATAAAATTCATGGTTAGAAAAGAAGAAACTTGGCAAGAGATGATAGTGCTGTGGTTCTCAGTTTTGTATACTAGGGAAGATCAAAAAGGTCAAGATTAAGTATTCCTAAATCAGAAAGCCATATTCTCATTCATGGTACAGGGGGTGAAGGTCAGTAACAGAAGAACATGGACAGATATCATCAGCAGTGATAATTTCCTGTGTTCAGAAACAGATTTGGAAATTATCCTCCTACACGGATTTTGTAATAGGAGGAATCATAGCCATTACATATTAATTGTAAGTGCTTACATTTAACCCTCCAAGAGCATCAAGATTGTTATTATCCAATTATCTCCATTTCACACATGAGCAACCAAAGAGTTTTGGAAATTACATAAGTTAACCAAATTTTACCAAGCTAGAAGAAGTGGAGCCATATTCAAATCCATTCTGTCTATTGCTAAAACCATGGTTTTTAACCAACATTCCGGGAACTATTCTTCTGTTAAGGATCATATAAAAGATAAATATTACATGTGATGTTAAATAAAAGATACACCCCTTAGGGATGTTTCCAGAATTATAAACCATCAAAGGTTGTCACACTAGCTATATTTTCATCCTTTATGTGGGAAAAATCATTCTCTATCATTGATGACACATGTTCCAATGTGAATTTTTAAACTATTCAGTATAATTAATAACAAACCTGTTAAAAATAAAATGAAACACTAACAAATAAATGATGAAGAATTAAGTATCTTACTATAGTTATGTAGCTCAGGCTAACTTACAGGAGTAGACTTATCTCCATGTAGGACAATAATTTCTCATCAAAATCTTTAATGTGTAACTTAAGTGAAATATTTTAGGACTACTGTAAAGGTATATTATGACAAGAAATGATAGAGTATAGGAATATATATACATATGAATATAAAATTATATTTATGTGTACAAAATTAAAATCACTGAGTTTTTAAATTAATATGAACACAATAATAGTAAGCAGCCAAATCATCTATTTTAAAATGTATTTTTTTAAGATTTTATTTATTTATTTGAGAGAGACAGAGACAGAGAGAGAACTGGGGGGGGCGGGGGCAGGGGCAGAGGGAGAGGGAGAAGCAGACTCCCCACCTAGTAGGGAGCCCAATGCAGGGCTTGATCCCAGGACCCTGAGATCATGACCTGAGCCAAAGGCAGACACTTAACCAACTGAGCCACCCAGGTATCCCCCAAATCATCTATTTTAGTTGGTAAAGCAGATATTCACAATTATCCTAGTTGTCCAAAGGCCAATATCTGCTGTCTATTGTTAACGAGTATCTCTTCACTATTTCCATTAGTGTTGCCTGTAATGCATCAGGCATTTTGCATCCCCTTGAGCAGTAATTATTTCTTCCTTTCTTAAGCTGTACACTTGCAAAAGCTACATTAAAACTTTGAACATTGCTCTACCTAATGCCAAAACAAGTTGAAACAATAATGTCACTACATCAACATCTTTAGGTCCTTGTCCGTAGTATATTCAACAATAACTTTGGGTACTGAAAAATGTTTCTGAATAATATACTTAAAATACAAATCTAATGCATTATATCAGTAGATATTTAAGAATTTGAAAATAGTGAGTACACATTTTTGCCATGTTTGGCACTTGGTGAGTTTCTACAGGAAGAATAAAAGTTTTATGTGGTGACTCACACTCAGGCTTTCTTAAAAAATATTTCTTGTTCAATATAAAATACATTTTTGATAACAGCACTGTACATTTAGAGGGTCAGTAAGATGATGGAAATTGTGTAGAATCAGCTCTATACATTTTTTGGTTAGAGCAATGTATGGTGGGCCAATCACTATTTTTGATATATCTAAGCCATTTCAAAATTAAAAGGTATATTCTATCAGAGCTTTGCCCTAGTGTGAACACCACAAACATGAAAATCCATTGTTATAAGTGACTTTTAAAAGACATATGTGCATACACAAGGGCATTTTCTGATTTTTTATTCTTACTGAGAAAATAGGCAAAATAACATGAGTTCTTGTTTCAATTTCTATGACTTGAATATGTTTTGTATTTTCAAAATAATCCAAGGGTATTATTATTATTATGAAATAGAGTGTTACATATATCAGGGTTTGAAAAACACTGCACTAAAAACTTAGTGAAATTACTTCTTTCAGATGGGTATGTCTACATAGGTAAATAAAATAAAATTAACATACTCAGGCCAAGTTCTTAGAAAATGCAAGATTTAACATGTGTACCATGTGGGTGAATTAATCTGGAAAGTCTGGATTAAATAAAGTCACAACCAGATCCCATTGGCTGGGTGACAGAGAAGAGACACAGGTCTTGAACTGGAGATACTAATTTGACTTTTGCTATTTTTAAATGATATAACACAACTGATTTTTATACTTATAAGAAGATGGACTGTGAATATAGTAATCTTGGCTGGAGAGTATGTAACATGTAATAAATAAGGATTGTCTAAATTTGGATGAATGCATATAGGACTTACCACCACCATCTGCCATTATCCCTTATTTAAGTCTTGGCTCAAATTTTCGTTTCACCAAGGCTTTCCCTGACCACCTGGTTTATTACTACAAACTGCTTTCTCCCAACACTACCCAACACCTGTGCTCTCAAATTCCTGATCCTCTTACCTTGCTTTTTCTTTCTTTTTTTTTACATAAAAAAACTTGTGATTTCATAACATTATGTAATTTACTTTTTATTATGTTTCTTTCTGTATGCCTTTCCATTAAAATAGAAACTTCATAAGACTGGGAACATTTTTTTCTATTTTTTTTCACTGAAGGATCCTAAGCATTTAAACACTAAAAGATACAAGTAACTCAATATGTATTTGTTAAAAGAGTGAGAATATTTTGTCTTGAGGAACACTGAACAAATATATTTAATTTTCTCATGTTACAGCAGTACATATCAATGAAAAAGCAGGGACTGTTTAGAGTCTGTTGTAATATAAAAATAATACGAGTCAGTTGTACTTTCATTAAATTCTGAGTAATATTCTTTTAAAAGACATAGGGCATTTTCATATTATCATAAAATATATTAAAATGCCCTTGGGGTTTACCAGAGTTCATAAAAACTGATCTTTAAAATATGCTGTAATATTTCCATATTGGAAAAATGAAAGCAATTCAGAAACTCCAAAGGTTGCAGTTCTGTTTTGCTTGAAAGGGATGTAGTAAGTTAGAGAATACTGGGGAAAGTACCCAAAACCATATAGCTATATGATAAATAAAATCACAGCTACTGCTATTTTTCCATCCATTCCTATGCTTAACAGTTTAAGTATTTTCACATAGTCTGTGATTTGATACTGGGTCTTGGGACCATAGTTCTATCAAAAAATTAAGGAACCATAATCTTTCAAAGCTCATGTCAAAGGCAATAAGGTTTGTGTTAAGACAACTTCTAGCCCTGGGGCCCCTGGGTGGCTCAGTCGGTTGAGCGACTGACTCTTGGTTTGAGCTCAGGCCATGATCTCATGTGTGGTGAGATCAAGCCCCATGTGGGGCTCAGCACAGAGTCTGCTTGAGATTCTCTCCTTCTTCCTCTCTCCCTGCCCTTCCCCTCACTCATGTTCTCTCTCTCAAATAAAAAAATAAATCTTAAAAAAAGAGAACTTCTAGCCCTAAAGCTTTGATTGTACAATTCACCAGGTATAACAGTTACTGAATGCCTGCAACAAAAACAAATCATACCACATCTTTGCCCTCAAATATATCACGATGTACTGGGAAAGCCTGGCATGTACCTAATTGATTCTGACTTAGGTAAGGCCTTAAGAAATTCTTGAAAAGGGAATAGTGAACCTTGAGTTCAGAAGAGTGAGGGGCATTACCTATGGGCTTCACAGAAAGCAAGATATTTTGAGTTGCAATTTGCAGTAGGATTTCTCAAGTAGAAAAGGCTGAGGTAGAGCATAAAGTTCCCAAAATGTGAAATTTCATTGTATTTTGGGGGAAAAGTCAGTTTCATGTGATGGGAAGCCAGGGCATTTAGGAAAAATATAAGCACTCTGGGTGGGAAGAGAGGTTGAAGTGAAGAGCCATGGAGCTCAACAAACAGCATTTAGATTTTATTCTGGAAGCAACAGTGGGGAATTCCTAAAGAAATGTAACAAGAAAATACAATCATATTTGGACCAATTATAGAAAAAAAGTTTTTCTGATAGTAAGTAGCTTGACAAGTGTGTAAGAGCTACAGGGCTCCAGAAGTTAGGTGATTCTTCAGAAATCCTGTGCATTTTCCACATCAAATACACATAAAAGGAGAAGGCCCCACAATCAGTGATTAAAGGTATGGTCAAATTGGGCCCTAGCTTCTTTTTGGCCAGGTCCATACCCCTAAGGCAACCAGCTTAAATTTCTCCAATGAAGGCACTAAACAATTTAGCATGATGAGCCTAAGATGAATCAACCTATTTTGTGCCAGGCATTCTGTGTGATGAGTGCACCGAGATATGATCCCTGTCTCAGGAAGTTCCATAAATTGATGGGAGACAGAGCAGTATCTTGAGCTAAACAGATGAAACACGGTAAAAAGAAAATTTGAAACAGAGGGAACAAGATAAAAGTACGAGAGAGAATTGCTCATTTGGAAAACCGCAAGGAAATTCAGTACAACTAGGTCATAGAATGCCAACAGTGCAGGGACAAAGAAATAAATTTGGAAGGTAAGGGTAGTCAAGAGTCCGATCATGTTGGGATAGGCCTTGCAGATAGATTAACTATGAATTTATGCTTTCCAGAATTGATTGGTCTCTCAGGGATGCCTGACAAATTTAGGGGTCATATCTTCTTTAATACATCTAAAAATATTACTTATTTCTAAACAGTTTGAATTTCAAACTTTTGCATTTTCTGCCAGCCTCCTTCTCAGCATTCGAGCCAAAGGATTTTGTTCTTTTCTTCTCAGAAACAAATAGGGATGCTATGATTCCCAGTCTGCCCCTCCCCATCATCCCTCCTCCCCAGGTCACCTCCCCCACAGTGGTCCCTGTTGCGGCTGACATAACAGGGATCGTTATGTCATCGTTACTAAATTGTTTAATAACCAACTTTTCTCACTCTTCAAACTCTTTCTCAGTGCAAGAGGAATCTGTCCTTTTATCCAACTGTAGATATACCTCTACCTTTGCCCTGAAGTTAATCCCATCCTTTCCTGATTATGCTTGACCTTTCTCTACCAATCATCCTTTGCCTAGCCTGTTACACTAACTTTTCCTTCTCATGTGGCTATTACACATATGAGCTTGTTCAAGGATCTTCCATCTTAAACAGAAAACCCTCCAGCATATTGCCCACCTCACCTACCCTTGGCCTCCCTGCCTTATCAACCTTTTCTGTAAGAAGCCATTTTCACCTGAACTTACTAAGATTTGGCTTCTACCAACCTCTTTTTCACTAAGCCAGCTTTCAGCAAGTTTCAGCCATAACACTCAGGGTCTGTATGTGAAAGTTAAAAATTGGCATGCACTCACCCAGAACTCTAAAATATTATTTGAGATACATATTTTGGAAGTCACTTTTTTTTTAAATTTCTAGAAAGGTATATAGGCTAACTCATATTTGGTAAGCCTTGCCATGTCAAGTCTTATCCAAAATTAGCCTTAAATTTATCCCTTAGTGTTTTACAAGTTTTGCACAAAATGTTATCCATGCTCCAAATAATACATAATACTTTTGAGATTTTATCCCAATTTTATGCAATCCCTCTTAAACTGAATTTGGGGCTTTCTTCAGGGGCTTTTAGTCTCCGTGCTGTGTGCTCAGATCTTCACACTGTCCAAACTTTTGCCACCTGTTCACAGCTTCTCCAGTCACTTGCAGGGTCACGTGGAAAGTTGCTTAACCTCCCTGAACTAAAATTTTAACTTCCTGTGTGCTCAATCATTTGTTCATTAATTCTTTTATTCTGCAAACATTTAATGGGTGCCCTTTGTTATAACACATGTGCTTTGCCACAGATTATTTTAAGTTGAGTAACATAGTTCTGACCCTCTGGGTCTCATCGTAGCTGGGGAAATCAAAGGAGTATTGTGAGGAACAAATGAGAAAAGTAATATATGCAAATGCTTTATGGAATAAAACTGTATTTCTCATAGAAATGATGCAGTGCGTCTATAAGGAGGTAAGGAAGTAGAGAAAACTAGGCTCAAATTCCTTATTTTTCACGCATCCAAGATCTGATATAGGCCTATTAGATGATTAATAAGCACTGCCCACATATAAATAAATAGCTTGCCATGTTGACACTTGGGACATTTTGTCAGAACATAGAAATATGTAAGCAATTACAACAAATCAAGAAAAACATTTCAATCGGTCTCACCTCTTCATCTGAAAATTGTAGATAATCACCGAATTTCTGGGCACTGGCATCATACTACAGAAGCAGCTGATTACTTTTGACACCTATCATTGGGTCATAATGAGTGTCAAACCAGCTGCTCTCTCATTTGATACCTAGCGACCACGAAGAGCATTTAACCTATATTTAACCAGAACTCATTTCTTAAAATTGCTGCTTCGGTCTGAGAAGAACAAGTACTAGAAACAGGGAGCTATGTTTATCCTTCTAAATTTAAAGAAAAAATCTTCTTCAGTAGGTTTGACTAATAAGCTCAACCAAAGTTAGAGACACCCTTAGACTTCTTTAAATGAAAGAAGGATAAGCAAAACCTTATCTGTGCATGCCAAACTGTTTTCTTAAAATCATGGGAGATTCTGGAGTGGCCAGTAATTGTTCTTTATTTTTAAAGTAATAACATTATATTACACTTTAATATATTTCTCTCTAGATTTTAAGTAACCATCCCTCACTCCCCATACAGTACTTTTATTCTCAGATCAACCCTTTGAGGAATGAGAAGGAACTAGAGAATGGACAGCTCTCAAAGGTCAATGGATTGGCTAAGCTGGGACCTTCATATGATTTAATATAACTTCTAATCCAGTATAATTTAAAAAATGTTCCACTTTTGATATGTAAAATGCAGAGAGAATTATCCTTTCTTATGTTGCAGAACAAAATAATTGTAGACTACTTCTCATTAAGCTTTTTATGAAAGATCCTAGCCGTACTCTGTATATACACTGAGGTTAAACGTGGTACACTGAATTTTTACAGCTCAGTTGACTCTTTTTTTTAAGTATTGAATTTCTCCTTTGTAATTAAACAAATATTAGATTGTCATTTACAAATATATATATGTATAAATATATATATATAAAGAGAGATTAATTTTAGTCACTTCAGTCACTCAGAAAAAAGGAATGAGGTTTCATGATCATCTGAAAGTGTAAAAAATTTTTTTAATGGTAGAATTATCACAGTTGATCTATTTTGTACTCTAACAAAATAAATCTTTGTTTCTAAAAATGATATTCTAATGTATCGATGACCATGATTTTTCCCGTTAATGCAGTATTTTTATATATTCCTTTTATATAAATGGAAGTTTATATACTAAAATATGTATGCTTTCTGAAAATTCATAAAAACTTACAATTATAAGGTCCAATATTTTGCTTACTTTTAGTACCTTCTCTTCACAACCTACGCTGTTGGTAATTTTTCTAGAGCTACACACACACATGCTTGCATATACCCAGACATACAAGCAGACACAAAGAAACTGAAGACGACACAAAGAAATGGAAAAACATGCCATGTTCTTAGATTGAAAGAAAAATCTTTCTTGTGCATTGGTAAATTTTGAAATGTATAGGATATTTGGCAATTATATTATCTATTTTGCAATACACATATTATACAGAATATTATAGCTTTAATAAACATCTTCCCTTGAAATATTGGGAAAATTAGAGCATGGATATTTATATAAACAGTGACAGAGATCACATTTCATACAAATAATTTCACTCAAAATTTGGGCAATTTCAAAGAATGCAAATTTTCTTATTTTAAAATTAATGTGTTCTAGCTAAGACACTAAGTCCAGCTGTGGCCATACTATACAGTTTAAAGCAAGCAGAAGGTTATGCCATTTTCTGATGGATTTTGACAGTGCAAAGAATCAATGACTCAGGTAAAAAATTATTGATTAATTCATTTAGAATTTCCAAGATTTTGTAAATCAAAAACTAATGATGCACTGTACAGTGGCTAACTGAACATAACAAAAAAAATTTTTTTTAATTAAAAAAAGAAATGTAAAATACTTAATTAAATAAATGTGTTTATTAAAGATAAAATATTTATGAAGAATTCTTATGTACCAGTCGTAGGCACAAACAATGATCACAGTGTCTAAAATAGTATGTAATAAGTAGTATGTAGACATACAGGTGAAGAACTTTTGGATTAGGTGAATGAATATTAGATTTGGTAGAACTGGTAACGTATTGACTTGTCATTTCAACAACCTATAATTTTTGTCGCATTTTTGCAATAATTTATCTGATCTTGGAACATAATTTAACCATTATCAGTCACCATGTTGATATAGGCTACAAGGGGTGCATAATCATAAATAAATCCTAAAATTAATAGCTTGGCCATACTACCTTTAATTCAATCTGTTAGTAGAGGAAAATGACTTCACTTGAGAAAAAATAATACATGTTCTGTGAACTCACAGTTTTGCTGAGTAATTTTCAGCAAGGGGTGGCATGATCTTCTCCTCAATTTATTAAAATTCCTAATGACATTTTTTCTAGAATTTAAGAAAATTCACATCAATAAATGTGTCACTCCTTTTTTGATGATTTTTCCCCAACTTACCATACTCTCTATCCTAATAGTTACTTGTAAAATAAATTAAAATGCTACCAGAGAGAATAAAATACCATAAATTGATGACTAGTAACATTGCACAAGGTTTAATATCCAAGCTCAAACTTGATTAGATGGCAGTTCAAAATAATGACTGAGTGGGCAGCAGAGCAAAATGATGGTTGATTATGGTCTTCCCAAGGGCAACATCTACTTTTAGAGTAAAATACTAAATAATCCAGATTCTACTATATTTTTATTGTAATTAATTTCCTTAGCAGTTATGAAGCCAGCTGGAGTCAAGTTGCATTGGTCTTCTGGAGTGTGTGTGTGTGTGTGTGTGTGTGTGTGTGTGTGTGTGTTGTGTGTGGATGTTAAGGGATAACAACCTTCCAAGGAGTATTTCTTATATTTCCTAATATTTTAAATGTTCCTATTTTCTTTCTGCACCCATTGTATTGTCTAGCACATGCACTAGAATGTATGAATCTTCATTTGGAAATCACAAGTCTAGAAATAAGAACCAATTCCTTGTCTAGATTTAAACTCACATAGACAAAAATCCTGGAGACCACCTTTTATTCCAGTCTTTCTTTACCACTCCATATCCAAGCCATCTGAAATATATCCATAGCCTAGCCTCTTTCACTACCTCTTCCACTAATATCCTGACCCCAACCATTCTCTTCACGTATCTGAATCAGTACAATAACCCAGGCAACTCCACACATTTATACCATTATCAACACAGCAGTCAGATCACTAAAACCTAAATAATACCCTGCCATTCTTCAGAAATCAGTTGCATTTTGACATACTGATAATGAAAAAGCAGAAAGAGAAATTAAGAAAGCAATCCCATTTATAACTGCACCAAAAATAATAAGATACCTAGGAATAAACCTGGCCAGAAAGGTGAAAGACCTGTACTCTGAAACTATAAAACACTGATGAAAGAAATTGAAGACGACACAAAGAAATGGAAAAACATGCCATGTTCATAGATTGAAAGAAAAAATATTATTAAAATGTCTATACTACCCAAAGCAATCTACATATTTAATGTAATGCCTATGAAAATACCATTTTTCACAGAACTAAAATTTTTCACATTTTTCACAGAACTAGAACAAACCATCCTAAAATTTATGTGGAATCACAAAAGACCTTGAATAGCCAAAGAAACCTTGAAAAAGAAAAGCAAAGCAGAAGACATCACAATTCTGGGCTTCAAGTTATATTACAAAGCTGTAGTCATCAAAACAGTATGGTACTGGCACAAAAATAGACACATAGATCAATAGAACAGAATAGAAAACTGAGAAATGGACCCACAACTATGTGGTCAATTAATCTTTGACAAAGCAGGAAAGAATATCCAGTGGAAAAAAGATAGTCTCTTCAACAAATGATGTTGGGAAAACTGAATAGTAACACGCAAAAGAATGAAACTGGACCACTTTCTTATACCATATGCAAAAATAAATTCAAAATGGAAAAAAAAAAACCTAAATGTGAGATTTGAAACCATAAAAATCCTATAGGAGAACACAGGCAGTAACTTCTTTGACATCGGCCGTAGCAACTTCTTTCTAGATATGTCTCCTGAGGCAAGGGAAACAACAGCAAAAATAAATCACTGGGATTACATCAAAATAAAAAGCTTCTGCACAGCAAAAGAAACAATCAACAAAAATGAAAAGGGAACCTACGAATGGGAGAAGATATTTACAAATGACATATCCAATAGAGGGTTAGTATCCACAATGTATAAAGAATTTTTAAAACTCAACACCCAAAAAACTAATAGTCCAATTTAAAAATGGGCAGAAGACATGAACAGACATTTCTGTTCTATACGAACAGAGGACATACAGATGGCCAGCAGACATATGAAAAGAAGCTCAATATCACTCATTATCAGGGAAATACAAATCAAAACTACAGTGAGATATCACCTCACACCTGTAAGAATGGCTAAAATTAACAACACAAGAAACAACAGGTGTCGACGAGGACGTGGATAAAGGGGAACCCTCTTGCACTGTTGGTGGGAATGTAAACTGGTGCAGCCACTCTGGAAAGCAGTATAGAGGTTCCTCAAAAAGTTAAAAATAGAACTACCCTACAATCCAGCAATTGCACTACTAGGTATTTACCCTAAGAATAAAAAAATATGAATTCAAAGGGATACACGCACCCCATTGTTTACAGCAGCATTATCAACAATAGCCAAATAATGGACACAGCCCAAGTATCCACTGACTGATGAATGATAAAGAAAATGTGGTATATATGTACAATGGAATATTAGTCATCATAAAGAATGAAATCTTGCCTTTGCAATGACATGATGGATGGAGCTAGAGATTATTATGCTAAGTGAAATAAGTCAGTCAGAGAAAGACAAACACCTTATGATTTCACTCATATGTGGAATTTACTGAAAACAAAAAGAGCGGGGGCGGGGGGAAGAGGGAGAAAAGCAAACCAAGAAACAGACTCTTAACTATAGAGAACAAACTGATGGTTACCAGAGGGGAAGTTGGCGGAGGGCTGGGTGAAATAGATGATGGGGATTAAAGAGTGTACTTGTGATGAGCACTAGCCGTTGTATGGAAGTGTTGAATCACTATATTGTACACCTGAAACTAGTATTACACTGTATGTTAACTAACTTGAATTTAAATAAAAACTAAAAAATAGAACCTTCAAATGATTTTCCAAAGCAAGCCAGTCTTTACAATGGTTTACAAGGCACTCGAGCTATACTGTCCACATGTGGCTGGCTACTGAGCACTTGAAATATGGCTAGGCATAACTGAAATATGCTACATATATAAATTACACACTGATTTCAAAGACTTAGAATGAAAAAATAATGTAAAAAACTGTTAATAATTTTATATTGATTACAGCTGAAAATTTTATTTTGCATGTTTGGGAGTAAATAAAACATAAAAAATAATTTTATCTTTATTTTTTATTCTTATTTTAAAATTTAAAAAAAAATTTTTAACTCAAGTATAATTAACACACAGGTTTGGGTGTACCACACAATGTTCAACAATTCTATACACTGCTCAGTGCTCATCATAATAAACATACTCATAATCTACTTCACTTACTTCACCCATTTATCTGCTTATTTTTATATTTTTATCACAGCAACTAAAAAATTAAAATTTACATATATGGCTCATGTTATTTTTTCTCTTGGAGATCACTATACTAGAGGGTCTGATGACAGTTACTTCTCTGAGCCCATCCCCTAATTCCTGCCTCATCTCTGGCTGAGCTGTGACCGTGCTGGGTTCCTTGTTCTTCCTTCATTACTTATGTCATGTTCACACCTGCCTAAGAATAATATCAAATTTTATGTGCCTTAAAACTGGTGAATGGTGGGTCAATCAGCTAACTAGCAAATTTTTCTTAAGTGTCAACAATATCAATCTTCTAGCCACTGGAATTTTATAGTAAAAATAATAGAGATGCTCTCTGTACCCAAGGAGTCTACTTTCTACTTGGTATATGTTATAATGCCTATAAAACGCAAATTTTAAAATCTTCATTCACCCAATATAATAAGTGACTAAATATGTGACACTTAGAAATCTGAGGTCTAATCAGCTGAGATCAAAAGGTAGAGAACTTTGCTCTGGAAAATATCATTGCCACATTGCACAGAATAATTCAGATAAATTCAGCAAAAATCTGTCTCTCTCTCTTGCTCTCTCACTCTCTCAACCATCCAAAAACATTACCCAGGTTTTATTTTCCCCGTAACTCCTCTCTTTACCTAAAATTATTCTTTGATATTGTTAATTTATATACTCAATTATTCCACAAGTAACTGTAGGGTCAAATTCTAGTTTATGATAGCACATGGTAAGCAGTCATTACATATTTATTAAATGGACATATTAATTAAATGTCAAATATATTATTATAATGATTGTTATTCTAAGTTTTCTGAAGGAAATTAAGTATCCTAACTGAAAGTAGAATTTGACTGTTTTGAAAGAGCCAATGAATATTGTGAATTTTAACAATTATTTCTTTGCTTAATTTTTTAATTATTCTGAACTTTAAACCAAATGGATAAATAAGAAGTCACTATTACAAAAAATACTTGATAACAGAGAAAAATGATAGTTAAAAAACAGTTGAATGTTAATACATTGTAATATAATACATATTACATATATTACACACAAACCTTTTACACAATATAGATTCATTAAAACTTCTTATAAATCAAACATAATCATTATATGTATCAATTATAATTAAACAATAAAACTCATTATATAAAGGGATACTTTTGGTGAAGCTATATATAAGATAAAGCTTTTTTACATATACATTCATGTTTAGCTTTTACTGATACTCAGTTTTTAATTGTGTAGAATTATTAATATAAACAATGCTTTTATAATAGCAATTTTGGCACTAATTTTGTAATTTACAAACATATTTTTACTTGAAATTAACAGGACTTAAAAGGTATATAATTTCATTCAAAATAATCTCATTTTTGAAAAAAAAATTAATCTCACTTTGGGAGCCAAATAAGAAAATGGATAGAGGATGTATAATGAAAGTGAACATATAGTGGGAAAAAAATAAGTATTTTTTAAGGTCCTTACAATTATTTCTAAGAACAGCTTATTATTTCAATCCTTCCTGTCTCCTCAATCAAACTACGCTAAAGATAACATCAATAAAAATAATATTAAGAATGCCTTGGAACATATTTGAGGTAAACAGACACGCAAAAAGATATTTTACTACAGCTGAAACAGGAAAAACATTATTGTGCTAATTTTCCAAAATGATTTAGAGATTTTTTTCTTAAACCTCAAAGCATCTAGTGTCATTTGGGGTTGTTGGATACTTTTTTGGAAGTTGTATTACTATAAACAATCTAACAATGTGCTTTATCTTTTCAGTGACTCAAATTATTATACTTAACCAAAACTTTGAACCATCACTGCTGATTCTTAGTCTAAAAGAAAAATAACTATGCATTTATTTCCTAAGAATATTACTAACCAGCAAACAAAATTTGTACATGTTGCTTTGAGATTTTTAATATATGGATGTCAAGCAATGAAATAACCAGGGATCAAAGTGAAAGGGCAAATTGCAGGAACTCCTAAATCATTTTATCTTTCACAAAGACACATAGTATAGGACCTTGGAATTTTATTTCTCATAGCTCATGAAGAAATACATAAATATTCCCATTAAGACATCAGTAGTAATAATCGCTTACAGATTTAAAGCATATTAGCTCCAAGCATATTTCCTTCTCTATGTTAATAGTGCAGTTTCCATAAGACAAGTATTTTAAATATCTTAAATTCAAGCTGATTGAGTAATATATTAGTAATAATAGCTGATAACACATGACTTAAAACGTGTAAACAGTTTAAAAGTTTGTATCTTTTAAAAGGTAACTGCGAAGCCACTTCATATAGGTTAACTACTGTCATTAAATTTCTTATGTTTCTAGAATTTTTTTATGTACATACTATATGTGTGCACGTGCTCTCATGTGCGCACATACACACACACACCTTTTTAAAATAAACATAAACAGGAATACTTATACATGCTTTATTTACCTTGTTTTTCTCAATTATTGTATCTTGGAAGGTTTTCTTTATTAACACATAGAAAATTGCGTTAATAGAGTTTTAACAGTTTGGTAGTATTTTAATACATGGATGTCCTAACATTCACTTAACCAGTACTCTGTAGATGAATTCCACTTTTTGGGTTAAAATAACTTAAATCATAAATGGCATTCTGAAAATATAAATATAATCAAAGAAGAAGTTAAAAAATCAAATCACACCTATATGTCCATCTTCAAAAATCTACTCACTATTAGCATTCTAATATATAATCCTACTATATTTTTACAGTATATAGACAGTTAGCATGAACTAAGATTATACATGACTTATTAAAATCAGTTCATTTCATTTACTTCATTTTACCCAATAATGTACTCCTTGAGAGATCATATCTTATTTATTATTTTATATCCAGGCTTTAGGAAAAAAGAAAAGTTCAAGAGATAATTTTAAAATAGTTTTATTTTAAATAGCTAAGAGCTAAGTTAATGCTAGATTCTTGTTATGTTTATTTTTCTAAGAAGATATTAAAATATTTAAAAACTCTTCTGAAAAGCAAAATTTCATATTTTTTAGCCTAGATTTACTAGTGTGTCCCACATTACCTAGACTGTGATTACATCTCCTTTGAATCAGTTGCCAAATTCATTTGTGTTGGAATTGCCCCCTCAACCAGGTTGTAAATTTCAAGAAAGAAATAATGTTTTATTAACCTCTTCTCTCCCACATGTTTGACACAATGTTGAACATGTAGTTAGTTCAGACTTATTAGAAGCTTAAAACTACAGTGCATTGTTTAAAGATATTGTATTAAAGATAATGTCAATCTCAGGCTACTGAACAAAAGCTATAATATTATTTAGTGTTTTCCAGATGCCACTGAAACGTGTTTGAATAACTTCTTTAAGATTCAGAAGGGTATGGCCTCACAAATTAAAATCCAAGTATATAGAAAAGACTTTACTAAACTATTCTTTTATTCAATATTTATCCTGAAAAATGACAAAATTAGGACTTCCAGCAAATAAATGAATTATGATTGATTTTGAGTGGAAATTAATGTATAAACGAAGAAGATAGCTAAGAAGGGGAAAAACAGGTAAAGAATATATATGAAAAGCAAAGTACAAAGAAGAGAAATCAGAATGGCCAACAAATATATGAAACACTGTTCAATATCACTAGCAATCAAGAATGAATGCAATTTCAAACAGTAATGGGATCTACAATTGTTTAATGATTACGATAACATTGGGTCAAATAATTTTGACTCTATCCCTTACTAGCTTTGTATAAGTTATTTAATATTTCTGTCCCTTCATTTTCCCACTTTTAAATTCAGAATAATAATAGCATCCGCCTAATAAAATTGTTCTGTAAATTAAATAAAATTATCTAAAAGAAAGTCTGAGCATAGTAATCACACAACAAATGTTAGCCAATAATACTAATAAATCATTCCATACCTGGGAGCTTAACAAAAATAATAATAATGAATAAATAACAAATAAACAGAATATTGGGTCAAGAGAAATTTTTATGTACTGCATGTGAAAAAAATTGGCAATATTGAAGTAGAAATTGTCAAAACATGCATAAGTGTTAATATTGCAGTAATATTTATACCTATAAAAATAGAAACAATGCAAATGTTGGTACATACAGATGATAGAATACAACACAATAGTTAAAATGAATAAACAAGTAAATTAATGGAAAGAAATGTGTGATGGGTATTAAGGAGGGCACGTGCTGTGATGAGCACTGGATGTTACACACAACTAATGAATCGTTGAACACTGTTTCAGAAACTAATGATGTACTATATGCTGGCTACCTGAACATAATAAAAAAAAAAAGAATCAAACATTTATGTCTCTTTCCCTATATGAAACATTGTAGGCTAACAAAATATTTGATGAAATGTTAAGTATTCAGTGAGTAAATGAAGAAGGAGTATGTTAAATGGAATTTTAGTTTTGTGACCTTTAATGAAATAATGGATTTAGGCAGTGGCTGCGACATCACAGAGAAAGACGTGATGTTCCTTCTGACGTAAGCACACACCACCACCTGTGATAGTGTCTTGCCAAAAAAAAAAAAAACTTAAACGTGAATCTCACTACCAATTTAAAGGAAATAAAGGGAAGAGAACATTTAGAAATTAGCAATTTCCAGACCCTGGGAAACTGAAGGCAAATGAATTGTTTGTTCAACAAATAAACAGCAAAAGAAGGATAGAGACAGAGAAAGAGAGAGACAGAAATAGAAGTTGAATTTAGGTGTAGATTCAGACTAAATGATATTTAGGAGACATCCTTATTTGGACTCTGATTAGAAAAAAAGCTTTAAATGAAAAAAAAAAAAAGGAAGACAATATGGGAAATTTGAGCACTGACTAATGAAAATAAAGAAATGGGGCAGGGCGCACCTAGTAGGTGAACAGATGACTCTTTTTTTTTTTTTTTTTTTAAAGATTTTATTTATTTATTTGAGAGAGAGAGACTGAGAGAGAGAGCACATGAGAGGGGGGAGGGTCCGGAGGGTCAGAGGGAGAAGCAGACTCCCTGCCGAGCAGGGAGTCCGATGCGGGACTCGATCCTGGGACTCCAGGATCATGACCTGAGCCGAAGGCAGTCGCTTAACCAACTGAGCCACCCAGGCGCCCTGAACAGATGACTCTTGATTTCAGGGTTATAAATTCAAATCCCATGCTGGATATAGAGATTAACTTTTATTAAAAATAAAAATTAAGGGGCGCCTGGGTGGCTTAGTTGGTTAAGTCTTGGACTCTTGAGCCCTGCATCAAGCTCTCTGCTCAGCATGGAGTCTGCTTGAGAGACTGCCCCTCCCCCCATTTGCAGTCTCTCTAAATAAATAAAATCTTAAAAAAAAAATGGGTATTTTTAGACAAAACAATATTTTATTTTTTAAACCTCATTTTTAACAGTTACATTTTCAAATTTTAATTAACTGAATGGTATTCTACCTGAGAATTTTTCATAATCATATGTGGAGGGAAGTTTGCATACAGATAAAACAAACTGTCCAAATGTTGAAAATTGTTGGAATTTGGGGAGGGTAAATTAAAACTAATTATACCATTTAGTTTTGAACACATTTAAAATTTCCATAATTTTAATATATATTAATTTATATATAAAAGAAAATACATATTTTACCATTTTCAAAGGCTAGTTTGATTTTACATCAATATAATATGACTATTACTGAGCACCTATTAGAAATAAGGAATGTTGGCTAATCATGCTTGCATTAACATGTCATTCATTATCCTTACCTAATAAAGGTGTTACTACGTCTTAGTAAGTTCAAACCTATATAACTCAAAGTGCAATCTTGCTCCTCTTATCTTTGCTGAAGTAACAAGAACAGTATAGTTATATGCACTGGAATGAAATAAAATTGGCATTTCTTCACCGTGTTAGATAAATAGTACTTGCAATTCACAATAAAAATAATGAAGTTTACTTACAGATTACATTTATTTACCTACTAAAACATAGCTCAGACTAAGTAAGATTGCCATTTTCCATGTGAAAACCAAAAACAAATTTTTTTTTGAAAAAAATTATTGTTTTTAAGACAACTTACATGTTACATTCTTCTAGGAATCAATCTATAAACAAGTACATTTTCATGTCTGTCAACTAAATGAGTGATGCCAGTTACCAGCTGACTGGCACAAGTCATTTTTGGGAAACAAAATCTGTCTCAAATTTGATCATCAGTTTAAAACTTCCAGAAAAAAATAATGAAATGTCATTGAAATATTAATAATAATTAACCACATTTTTACATGTCTGTACCTCTGTTTTCTAGTTTTTTTTCATTTTAACAAAACAAGGAGAAAAAATTCAAGTAATAAAAATATAAGTTGTGTTTTATCAATAAAAGAAGAAATTAGAACTCAAATATATCTTGTTAAATTATTTTGTTTTATTTTTATCTCCATCTTTATTCATGGGTTGGAAAGGCTTTAAAACCCTTCCCTGAGAACAAATTGTTTGCTTAAAAGTACAGCTCTCTAAAGCGATCATATTTTTCTTACTAAATCAATTGTCATCTTTTTTTCCATTCATTTATTATCAATCCTAATTATTATATCATAAAAGCTCATTAAGAATTCTTATTAACTCAAAGGAAGCGCCTTTGAAAATATTTAGAAGAGAAAATGTTACACATCTCATAGCTACAAAACTGCAAACGAATGGTAACATTTCTTAATAAAGAGAAATATTCCTACTGTCACCGTCAACGATAAAGAGATAGGCTGTTAGTGACAAGAATAAGGAGATCATTAATCACGAGGCTAGGGAGAAAGGAAAAAAAAAATAGTCTCAGATAGTAAGTCAATTAGAATAGAAGTTGAATCATGAAGCTTTTTTTTGTTTGTTCGATAGAACATAGACTTTAGCATGTTTTACATCATTTAAAAAAACGAAGTAGGAAATCTAGATTTCACATTCACATGGCCCACACTCAAGTGAACAACTGTGCGGCTTGTGTGATGCTCCATAGTTTCTGCCCTTTTCCTTCCCTTTCCAACTTGCCTATTTATTGGGGAGGAATACAGCCAAGTTCAATTCATCACTGCTACACACAGCTTCCCTGGGATGCTGCCACTGTCACCCACTCCCTCCATCTGGCCTTAGTCTGAGCATGGCTTCCTCCACAACTGTTGCCAGTCTGTTGCCATAGCAGCAGCTAAGAGGGCGATGACAGGATGGGCAAAGAAGGAAAGCACACTCTATATCCATGCCCCGGCTTGAGATTTTGAAATGGTTCCAGGGTCCCACTGAAAATGTGACAGGAAAACACACACAACACACACACACACACACACACACACACACACACACACACACAAACAGCTTTACAAAAGATATCCATGATAGAGAAACACCTTTTTTTCCAATAGGAAATAAACATGTATTAGTGAGAAACATTTCAACCCCGCCAAATGAGAATTAAGGAGCATGCTCACATGGTTGGAAGGGGAGCCGTGGGTTATATGATGAAGGAGGGTATTTAGGCGCTCATTAATGGGAGAGTATAAAAACCAGCTCTAAGCAAAAGTGTTATCTAGTTCAATGTTTGGAATTCCTTTTTAAACTAAAAATCACATGCACCGACTTCTCAAATTCTACATTGATATCTGAATCAATATAAAGGTAGACATTTTCTAGCTACTATATTACAATTCCACGTTAAAAGTCGTATTACCAATATTGAATTTCTGGTTTTGTTTTATCTTTATTTTTTTAATTCCTGATTTTAAAATGACATACAGTACATACACCTTTATGTATTTCCAGAAAAATATATCTTACCAGAATTTCACTAAAACTTATTTTAATTTTATAGATTCTGAGTATAATCAAAGGGATATACATACTTGTATGCAGGAAAGCAAAACATAACATAAACCAAGCACTGACAACTAAAGGGAAGACAGAAATCAATGGATTCTAATCTTAGCTTTTAAAAAGCTTACTGTGAAAGCTTTTGGCAAGTAAGACTATCACTAACTCTTAAGGTTCATGTGATAATTACTGAGTTGGAAATACGTCTTTAAAGGTCATCATATCTTTCTTCTACCTCCAAGTAAGCATACAGAAAAATCTCAGACGAGAGCTGCTGTGTACTACTTTTGAAGCCATAGAAAGTCAGACGGTGCCACTGTTTTACAATCCAAATTATGCTCCATGTTCATAGTTTTCACCTTTTTATAGTTTAAATAACAGAAGACAGATGACCCACTTCCCCTGAAATATTCAGCCTTTCCTCTGTTTCTAGAATCAAACATTGTGCATTGTCTTTTCCAGGAAAAAAAAAAAAAATCAGGAAAAGAGGAAGATAAGGGGCATGTTGTACTAACAATCATAGCACTAAAAAGCTTCAAAACATAGGCCAGCCTCAATGAAAAGACTGACATGTTCAAGCCTTCTCATTAAAGGCCAGACTTTCTTATACAGAATATCTACGATTGAGCATTTGTCATTAATGTAACTTTACTAATAAAGAAAGGGTGGTTTTAAGAGATGAGAGGTAAATCTGAGACATTCAGAGGATACAAGTGAGCTGTACTGCAGTAATAGTTTGAGAAACTAATAGTAAAATCACAATGTCCATCTCCAAGGTCAAGGATTTTGCCTCCAGACTGAAGCCTTTAGAAAGTCAAAACAGCTACGGCTGGTAAACAAATGATTTTTATTATCATCCCGTTTGCTTTAATTTTATCTGAGCGTTCAATGTGCTTTTTAAAAATACCATTATTATATTTTGCAAATCCTGCACATATTTGCTAAGTGTCTACCCTGCTCAAATCACCTAGATAAAAAAGACATTTTCCTTACATTCGAGGTAAGGAAATCATGATCAATAAATACAACATGCTTCTTCTCTGAGCCTTATAAATTATTACAATTAATGCTAGTATTTAACATGTCTTCGGCATTGTGATATTTTCTGCTAAATTGATCTTCTACAATTGTAACTATGAGGGTACCTCTACCCAGATAAGAAGAGCGAGATTATCACACTATAAATGTAATATCCTAGAGGTGAAAGTAACCCAAGAGATTTGGTTGTTCAGGGAACTGAGACACATTTAAGCTGTTTGGATAGAGGACATCACATGTGTATTAACAAATTCAACTATACATGTTCATGGTCTGGGGAAGAGAGATAGATAAAGAACAACATGAAATCGAAGGAAGGAAGGAAGGAAGGAAGGAAGGAAGGAAGGAAGGAAGGAAAGGAGGGAGGGAAGGAGGAAGGACGGAAAGAAGGAAGGAAGGAAGGGGAGAAGGGAAGGAAGGAAGGGGAGAAAGGAAGGAGGGAGAGGGGGAGGGAGTGAGGGGAGAAAGGAAGGAGGAGAGAAAGCATTTGAACAGTTCGGAAGATTCCAGTCATTGCCACACTTCAGGCCTATATGCTGCAGTGTAAACATGAACTGCACTCACAAACGTTCAGGTTTCCCTTTCTCGGTTTATATGTGCCTCTTATGGTAAGAACATCTCAGTGGGCCAAGTGTGATTCTTGTGTTTAAAGACAGGATTTCTTTAATATGGCCCCCAAATGCACTTGTACATAAAAAAAGCAAAAAGAGATATATACAAATTTGAGCATGAAAACTGGCTGCATTAAAGCTGACAGATATTGTCTACGCTGCTGTTTGGGGGATTTTCGGGTTTGTTTGTTCACTATAATGAGATACAAATTGGAATCTAAAAAAGATGATCCTTGCAATGCATCCTGTTTATGGACTGTAATCATTCAGACCTTAACATGACCTGGTTCAGACACCCTCCAAGCCATACAGGATTTTGATGTAGAATCATCATGCAAACTTCTGGTTATTAATTGAGCTTCCCTGTCACCTTGGTAAGAAAAGGGAGTTCCCTAGATATTACCGTAGATACTAATATTGCTTTCTTTCAAATAGAATGTCATCCGTTGTAAATCAATAAAGTTGAATTATAACAGCATCTTACATCTGCCAGAATCATGGTATGTGATCACAACGCTTGAATGAAAATACACAACCAGTTTTTAGGACCTGTGATCTACTAGATAAATGATATGACTCAATATTGAGATTGAACGTTCACAGCACATGCTTCAGGAGCACAGATGAAGGAGGGACTAAGACGGCCTACAAAAGTCAGGGAAGATTTCCCTGAAGAGATAATGCTTCAGCTGAGTCTTAACAAACAATTAAGAGATTTCCATGCAGACTATAGAAAGTGAACGGCATCTCAAGTACAGGCATGTATACAAACATGACATAAGAACTGAACCATGTGTTTGGAAAATTTCCTATTATTTGACTAGAATATAACCTCAGTAGAGCAGGGATGCTTTTTAATTTGTTTATTTTTAAATTTCCTTTTAGGTCCTACTACAGAGCCTGGCTCACAGGGGGTTGTTATTTACTTGTTTATTTATTTTAAAGATTTTATTTATTTATTTACAAGAGGTGGGGAGGGCCAGAGGGAGAGAATCACAAGCAGACTCCATGTTGAGCTTGGAGCCCTACCTGTGGCTCGATCTCATGACCCTGAAATCATGACCTGAGGAGAAACAAGAGCCAGACACTTAACTGACTGAGCCACCCAGGTGCCCCTCACAGTTGGTGTTTAGTAAATCTTTACCGAAACACATAATCTGAAGTGGGAAGCTAGGAGCAACAGATCAAGATGTATTCAAGATTCATATCATAAAAAATCTGTTATACCAAATATAATTAGAATTAGGTTTGACTATGAGTGACAGGAAAACTCCAAATAACAAAGGATTAAAGAGAACATTTTATGTCCCTCTCTTTTAAGTGTTGGCACCTCACACCTTGTATGATGACTACAAGAACAACAGGGAACCAATTCTTTCTACCAGGTTGTCATACTTAATATGGCTGTTCTATCTCCCACCATCATAACCCATTCTAGATAGGCATAAAGAAGAGGGCAAGAAGAAGGGTATAGCTCCTCCATTTAAAGACTGGAAGAATACTTAAAGATACCAGCTTCGTTGCATCTTCAGTAACTGTCACATGGCCAAATCTAACTGCAAAAGGGCTTGGAAATAAATGTATTGCTCTTGCCCAGATCTAATTAATGTTTAGGGGTCCTATTAAAGGAACAAAACAGAAAATAAATACTGGAGGACAATTAATCTCTGCAACCCAGTTTAATGCAGTTTGGATTTATCATATGGGTAATATGTTTTAAATAGTTACTTAATTTGATGAGAAGTTTCGAGTTTATTTTACAAAAGTTAGTAACACTCCCAGGAGCAATGAACACTCCCAGCACCTTGATCTTGGTTTCTAATGCCATTTTCCATGAGCTTCTAATGGCCAAAACTGGGACAATTTAAGCAACAGTCAATAACATAGTATTGGATTATATCCAAAGTATAAAATAAATCTCCATGAGTCCTTAATAATATAAATGGATGATTGAATCAATAAATGAATGCCAGAGAAGAGAAAAATCTCCTTTGCAGAAGAATTCCAAATAATTTATGTAGATACACTCCCCTAAAGAAGGAGCATAACTTCCCACTCCTTAAGTGTAAGCTTCACATAGTGACTTCCTTTCAAAGAGTACAATATGGTAACAGAGAAAAGAAGAAACTTAATACTGGACAACCCAAAAAACACTGCCTCAGCCAGGTAATCAGGTAAATATCATCAGTGATAAGTCATATTCAGGCATGTACCCTTGATATGAATGTGTCATCAGAGAATGGCACCTTACCTCTATGCTCTTTTTTACAAAAATTCCTAACTTTTGTCTAACTTTTGTCTATGAGAAAATATCAGATAAACCTTAACTAAAAAACTATTGCCCTCAAAACTGTCACTAAAAACAAGGAAAGTCTAAGAAAATGTCACAGTCCAAAGGAGCCTAAAGAGACATGAGGACTTAATGTAATGTGCAGTTTGGATGGGATCCTGGAACAGAAAAAGAATATTAAATAAAGAAACTAAGCAAATCTGAATAATGGTATGGACTTTAGTTAATCATGTATCAGTATTGGTTCATTAATTTGATAAATGTACTATAGTATGTAAGATGTTAATGAGTAGGGAGACTGGGTGTGGGATATATGGAAACCCTCTGTACTCTCTTTGTAACATTTTTGTAAGTATAAAACTATAAAATTTAGTTAAAAAGTTATAACACTGAGTTTAATAAGCTATCCAAAAAGATGCCAATTTAATTTATGGCCTGTAAAATTAAGGATAAGATATCCATTCTCACACATCCTTACATTCTGTAAGTGTGTGAGCAACTAGCTGGATAGATTCCCTATCTTTTCTCTATGTACAAAACCTTATTTTATCTTTCGCATTGGCTATAGACAAACATATTTCAATCATATATAATTTGTTTTATATATTCCACTGGTCAAAGTTTGTTTGTTTTTTAAGTAGGCTCCATGCCCAGTATGGAGCCCAACATAGGGCTTGACCTCGCATCCCTGAGATCAAGACCTGAGCTGAGATGAAGAGTCAGATGCTTAACCCACTGAGCCAAAGAGGTGTGCCCCTTCGCCCCCCCGACTTTTTTTTTTTTTTTACAAAATGTTATTTGCTAGGATCTCCTTAATGTTTTCTGAAGATTCAATGACCATGTCTTCTGGAATATGATACAGTTAGTACAGTCTAAAGCTCTAGAAAAATGTTTAATAGCTATTGTGTCAGATTAACTCATCTTTTCCCAGTTTATGGTTAAAGATCTAATTTCAAGCTAAAATATTAGAAAGCTAGTTCCTAATAGCTAGTTTCCAGACCTAACTAGATATTAATATATTAGTATAATACAATGAGATCATCTTATTGATATTTATCTAGTCAATAATTTAGATAAAATGTAGAGCTGTACAATCTATTTTTTCCATAAGACTCAACAATTTTTATTTTTTTTATTTTTTTATTTTTTATTTTTTTTTAAAGATTTTATTTATTTATTTGAGAGAGAGAGAATGAGAGACAGAGAGCACAAGAGGGAAGAGGGTCAGAGGGAGAAGCAGACCCCCCGTTGAGCAGGGAGCCCGACGTGGGACTCGATCCCGGGACTCCAGGATCATGACCTGAGCCGAAGGCAGTGGCTTAACCAACTGAGCCACCCAGGCGCCCATGACTCGACAATTTTTAAAAAGTCATATCCCATACGTGTTTGTATTTTTTTTTTATTGAATTGGCTCTCTAAAAACTAATACTCTAGGGAACAAAAGTTCTAGCACTTAATTCTACAGTAGCTATCGTCATACCCATAGAAAAGATTCTATAAAACATACTCTAAATCTTACAAAGGAATTCAAACAGCTTAAGAGGAACTAGAAAACCATACTGAAAAAGAAATTGTACATGGTACAAGTTGTACTATGTTGCAATAGAGCAAGCTTGATTTCCCAAAACAGGCCTGATTGATATGAAAGGTGCACATTCATCCTTCAGTTTTAGATATGAAGTAGTATTTTAGAAAACATTTCTTCACTTATTAACACTTATTTACTATGTTCTAACACCACACACTGACTTAAAAGATGAATAATAACACCCCATCTTCCAAAAAAAAAAATCTAGCATTTAGTGAAACAGAAAGATGCAAAAATATATTACAATATAATATAATGGGAACCACCTTTGAGAAATGTCCACAGAGCATGAAGAAAACACAGGGCAAAGTGACAGTATGTGAAACAAATGCCTTAGATCTTGGCATTACCAGATAACATGCACCTATCCAGAAAGTAACTGGAGACTGAATTTTGAAAAGGACTGGAGAACCAAATATATCACCTACTTCTACTAGGAGAAGTAGTGCTCCTAGAAAAAAGTACTACTTATGATAAAACAAGAAACAAACTTATGATGTAAGTATTTCAGAAGCCTGGGATGAGTGCTCACAGGATGGTATGTCAGATTTTTAAAAGCAAAGAAGGAGGAGAGTGGGAAGGTAAGAGAGAAATATGTAACAACGACACTTCCTACATGATTAAATCGTAGAATCAAAATAATCCCCACTGGGGCGCCTGGGTGGCTCAGTCATTAAGCGTCTGCCTTCGGCTCAGGTCATGATCCCAGGGTCCTGGGATCGAGCCCCGCATCGGGCTCCCTGCTCCGCGGGAAGCCTGCTTCTCCCTCTCCCACTCCTCCTGCTTGTGTTCCCTCTCTTGCTGTGTCTCTCTCTGGCAATTAATAATAAAATCTTAAAAAAAAAAAGAATTAAGACTAAATTTCTTGATGAGTTCAAGACCTAGTATAAGTTCGTCCAAATTTATTTTTCAAGAATATTTCTCCCTCGCTATTTAATTATTTTTATTAAGACACTACCTTAATCCAAATTCTTTCCTTCTTGTTAATCTGACCACTTGAAATCACCTTTGCCTCATCCCACCATAGCTGCTGAATTTCTCCCCATCTTTCAGAATCAAACTGGGAGGAAAAAGCTTAATAAAGCTTTTAACAGAATACACATTTGCTGAATGGTTACAGAATTGATTTGGAACCTATTCATTCTATTCATGTAAGAAACTCCTGACAAAAGAATCCAGCCTCTACTTAAGTATTTCAAAAATACTTCATTGTTTCATGAGGCAATTCATTGTTAAAGATTTTTTTTTTAACTTTTTGTTGAACTGCAATTTGTCATCTTGAAACTTGCATTCAGTTATCCTGAAAATTCTGCTTAAATTGGAGTATATTTAAATGTTTTCTGTATTAAATTTCATTGGTTATAAGGTTCCTTTATTTACCGTCTGTTTATTCAGTGATAGTTTAGAGGTTAAGAACTATACAACTAGATGTATGCCTACAAAACCTTATTATACTATATAGACCATACGTGCACAGTTCTCATTTTAACATATGGAGGGCAGAAGGAAAATCGTAGTTGATGTCAAAGCATATGACAACTGCTGCTATCCCACGTTCTTTGAAGTCCGTTGTGCTGTATTATGTTTTTTTTTCTTACAAATAATCTAGTTAGTTGCCCCAAAACATTTTAACTATTAGTAATAGGGGCTACTTAGTTGTATGGTGTCAAATTAAGGAATGTCAAGAACTTAGCATATCGGCCTAAAATCATCAGCAGAGTACTGTTGAAACTGCTGTCGCCAGTCAATTATTTATTCAACAAAAACTTACTGAATATCTGTTGACGTCCTAGAGAAATGTGAACAAAATCATGTTGCAATAAGTACCATTCAATTCAATTCCAGAAAAATGTATGAAGCTTCTACTCTATACAAATCACTTGCTTACCTAAAATGATATGCTCTTGGCTTCATGGCTATTATTGAATAGCAGTACTTCCAAGTATGGAAGTTATTATAAAAACTAGGGGTGGTGAATATACAAATTGATATAGTATTCATTCAATGATCCCGTAAGCAAGTAGGACCACAATTCTATTAGACTTCCACATGGAGTGGATATAGAGAAATCGTTCACCTGTCCAGTCAGCTACTTCATACTCAATCCATAACCACATTATAAAACATCTTTTTATACGCAACTAAAGAATCAATGAACACTACATCAAAAACTAATGATGTACTATATGTTGGCTAATTGAATTTAAATTAAAAAACAAAACAAAACAAAAACCCCACATCTTTTTAGATTCTAGAATATCTGCTACTGGTTTCAAACAGTAAATATGTAAACTTCGAAATGGAACTCAAATAGAGTAATATATCCCACATGATAAAATAAAATATGAACCCATCAAAATATTTTATTAAATCTACCACTAAACACTATTCTTTCATTTAAGAAAAACACAAACACATAATAAATAAAGAGACTCTTTGTTATATATAAATGAAAGTTAACTTTTAATTCATGAATCAGTTATTTTTTAATATCCCAGCCCTTTCCTTATTTTATATTAATATCCATCACATACACCTCATCCAAAGAAACTGTTTGCTTTATCATTACACAAACACAGAGATCATTCCCAGGTCTGCCTTTCTGGAAGGTGTCTCCTCACTGGAGTGGACTTCTCTAAATTCCAACCATTCTTTTAGGCATAGCTCACATCTCCCCTCAACACATCCCTTACTGGCTGTTTCAACATTAAGCAATGTTTCGCTCCTTAAACTAGGAGAGTGCGTGTGGTCTACAAAAAAAAAAAAAAAATTGGCATTTTATTAAATACAGTCTACCACACATATTCAGAAAAATGGTTCATGGAACGTAAGGTATCACAAAACTCATTTTTATATATATAGTTTAAAGATTTTATTTATTTATTTGACAGAGAGAGAAAGAGAGAGAGAAAGTGAGCACAAGCAGGGGGAGCAGCAGGGGGAGAGAGAGAAGCAGGCTCTCCACTGAGCAGGGAGCCCAACACCGGGCTCGATCCCAGGACCCTGGGATCATGACCTGAGTCAAAGACAGACACTTAACCGACTGAGCCACCCAGGTGCCCCAAAACTCATTTTTTTAAACAAAGAAGTGAGAAGTGATATCATTGCCTTGTGTTTCTCTTTCTCATCTAGTCCCTTCAGCAGTTTCCTTGAGACAGAGAGCTAAGATGGCAGAATTCAGAAGTAAACCTCCTCCAATTAGAGTAAGTCATATTTTGAATTAGGTAAGTTAGTTTGTAGTAATAGAGATTTTTTTTTGGCAATTTTATAGGAAATTTATATTTTGGTTTTATAAACTGCTCTAAATGTTGTCAATTCCAGGATGATTTGCAAATAGGTCCATGGAATACTACATCATAAAGTAATATGATTAATAAGCTAAAGCTAATAATGCCCTTGGGGGATGTTTATTGCCTTGAGGATTATTGAAGCTCCCCCCATGATTTTTCACCTTATCACATTAACATTCTATATTATTAGAGCCAGAGTCCATTATGTGTTTAAAAATGATGATATGCAAATGGGCAAAATGGGTAAGTGGGAGATACAGGCTTCTAGTTATGGGAAAAGTAAGTCACAGGGATAAAGGGTAGAGCATAGAGAATACAGTCAATGGTATCATAATACAGTTGTATGGTGATACAATTGTGGTGAGCATAGCATAGTGTATAGACTTGTCCAATCACTATGTTATACACCTGAAATTAATGTAACATTATGTGTCAACTATACTTCAATTAAAAAAATAAATAATTATGATCTATTCCATATTGTGTGGCATATTACAAATTCATTAACTTATTATCTAAAATGTAAACAAACTTCTTGTGAAGTTTGTTCAGGATAATATTTGAGAGTAGAAGTGCACAGGTTTTAGACCCAGTCCTTGCATATTTACTACTTTTTATTTTTTTGGAAAGAGAGACTGCACTCACTATTGGGGCTGGAGGGGTGGGGGTGCAGATGGAGAGGGAGAGAGGAAAGAGAGAATCTTAAGCAGGCTTCACGCCCAGCATGAAGCCCGATGGGGGGCTCAATGTCGAAACCCCGAGATCATGACCTGAGCTGAAATCAAGAGTTGGTGCTTAACCCACTGAGCCACCCTGGCATTCATTTATTTAACTACTTTCTAAAGAGAACTTTAGGACCCTGTGGGAAAACTGTTAGGAAAAAAAATGTAAGACTGCTTTGAGTTTTTATTGACATATTTAGAGGCATTTGATTACATAAACAAGAATAAGCCAAGGTCTTAAGTTGTATGACCTCAATATAGACTCCTAGATATTGATGGTTAATAAGAACATGTACTATAAGTCAACCATGACAGTCAGAATTAGCAAAATAGCTTCTAACTAGATATAATTTCTATTGGGGTAAAAATGGGGATACATTCTGATTATTGTCTTCTTTTTAGTTCTAAATTGATAGGTTGATACTACTTTTGGATGAGATGACTGTGTGCAATCTTCTAATCTCCATCCGACCCCCACCACATACACACAAACACACATGCATACATGTATGCATATTCACGTGTATTTGTATTGTGGAAAATGAAGAGATATTTTTCCTATACATAGATCATCATATAGTCTCAAAAATTATTTTACCTCCTATGGCAGAGACTGCATTCCCAACTGGCCCCTTATTTAAAAGCTCATGATTTTTGTTGGGGTCAGCACATTAGCTAGCTAAAAAGCTGTATTTTATACTAAATCTCATAAATAGATATGTCTATGTGGTGCAAGTCAAAGTGTTAGCATTGAGGTTCCAAGGGGATTGACTCAAATTGTCTATGCTTTATTACCATTAGCTCTTTATCTTTCTTTTTTGGAAAAAAAAAGAAGGCTATAATGGCTTCAGTTCTAGCAGCCATCTTGTAAGCATGAGAACAAAAACACCCTGGAGATGGTGGCTCAGAAAGCTAAAAGGAGATTATTGCATCTCTGATGAAAACATGTCATCACACCAGCTTCTCAATGTCTATCTCTAGACTTCTCCCAACGTAAAAAAAAAAAAAAAAAAAAAAATGTAAAACAAACAAACGAACAAACAACAATCTTTATTACTATTATAATCTGGAGTATTTGGTATATGTAGTCCAATGCAATCCTTACTGATACATCCTCCTAAGTTCCCCTAAAAATAAGACGTTCCGATAAACTCATCTGAAACCCAAGTAATCAGTTTTAGTTGATGACAGTGAGCATTTAATTGGCTCATACCTAAAAGATTCATATTGCAAGTTAATTTATCCAGTTGCCCAGAATGACAGTTTAAAAAAAATTTATCTTAAAGGATATACATCTCTTTAACGGATGTAGAAGAGTACATCTCTTCCAATTAGGGGTTTTCTGAGTAATTTATTAACATTTTCTTTGGATAACCAGTACATTTGGTAATAACCCTTAATTTTTTCAGGACAAAATTATTGAAAAACATTATTGAGAACTTTATCCATGATGTAGAACATTTGGCACCTCAATCATTTCTTTCTCTTTGCATTAAAGCAGAACCTAAATTGTTGTAGGCAAAAATCTCAACTCAGTTTGTAAGCATCTCATTCAGCCACATCTACAGAGCAGTTGAAGAGCCACGTCATCAAGTGAATGTCCATGTCGGACTCCCCACATTGTTCAAGGAGTCAGCACCTGGACAGAGGCATGGTGGTATGGCAGCCTGGTCACAGAACTGGCAGGATTCACACTGGCTACTGGGTAAAGCCTCTGGTGGCACAGGAGTCTGAGTAAGATAAGGAGAACTTGAAGGAGGTCCTACTGAAAGTGAAGGAAACCTAATGTACACACAGCTTGAGAAGGCAAAGGAAATAAGTGTCGTGGCCCTCCTGTTGTGAAAAGGTGCAAGAAGGAGCCTCTGTGGACATTTCCTTTAGATGAAGACAACCAGAATTTCACGAGGAAAATTTAGAGGAAGAATTCAACCAGGGGATCATTAATCAGCAAAAAGCAACCAAAAATTATTTGGTGAGGACTCTGAGCCAAGAAGTTGTTGAAGAGGAAGGGAATCTTGGCATAGGAGGAGCAAAAAGTAAACTGAAGACATAAGAGAAGTCTTCATAAACTCCCAGAAACATATGTGTTTCCTAAGTTAAGAAAAGCCGACAAGACACTGAGTGACCCAAAAGCAGACACAAGTACTGATATAAAAATCATATATATATATGTATATACAGATATACTTATATATAAAATGTATATAAATACAGTTTTCACAGAGGGTACTAAGACCATCCTGGTGGCTGAATAGTATAACAAAAACAAAGCCACCCAAACCAAATTATGCTACTATGCTATTATGAGGGAGAGAGAGAGTCACATTAATCATAGGCAGTATGACAAATTTCATTACAAGGAATTTAATGCTTCCACATGGAGAAACAAAAGCCAAGGGGCACCTCGGTGGCTCAGTCAGTTAAGTGTCTGCTTTTGGCTCAGGTCATGGTCCCAGAGTCCTGGGATCCAGCCCAGCATCAGGCTCCCTGCTCAGTGGGGAGTCTGCTTCTCCCTCTCCCTCTGCCACTCCACCTGCTTGTGCTCTCTCTCCCTCTCTGTCAAATAAATAAATAAAATCTTAAAAAAAAAAAAAAAAAGAAACAAAAGTCAAAGTCTGGCTCCTGAGATTGAATGATGCTGAAAGTCAGAATCTGAGATTTCTCCTTCCAACTCATCAAGATAATGAAAAGACCACTGATCACCGGCACTATGAGAAGTTCAAGATGCCCAGGTGAGACTAAGGGAAGCTGTTTGGTCCTGAAAAAAAAATGTTTTTATTTTTTTCTTTGGCAAGTATAGGATATACTGTAAATACATCCTACACATGCACATGCATACACACACACACACACTTTCCTCACTATAGACCTCTAATTTGTTAGTAGATAGGTTCAAAACTGGGCCATAATAATTCCACTTTTTTACATGCTGAGATTTGTAAGCATGGGATTTGTAATCTTTTGAAAGCAATCAATGTGAGGTTTTTTTTTCTCTTTGAGGACAAGCAGTAAGCCATCTGTGAACTTCCTCCTGATATGTTCTTCCCCCTGGGGCAGCAAAAAGAAATAGGTGTAGAGTGTGAGATTTTATCACATAGATTTTTTTTTAATTATTTATTCAGTAATGGTTTTCATCTCAAATAGCTGATACAGGGCTCAAAATCTCATTATTTACTGAAACTTGTTCTGGAAAATGTAGGGGGAACAAAAGAGCTATTTCTATTTTCAAGCTTTTACAAACTTGCTTGTTTCCATTCACTTTAAATGTATTTCCATTTTTAACATTTTATCTCTTTGTTAAATATGAAATAAACTTAAACAGGTGGTTAAAAATATTTATAAGCAGTTTCTATCTCATAGCCTGGCTTTCTATAAAAACATGTATTTTCATCTATCACAGTTGACAATGGTTATCTGTATTCTTAGTACTTGTAAGACTTAAAATCATTGCCACCAAATACAGAAATCACTGTGAGAAAAATAATATTTGTGATACAGATATTATGGGCATGAATCATAACATCAAAACTATAGGCAGTCATACATTCTAGGCCCCGTGAATGTATGCTTAGAGTAATCCACTCTGGCAGGGCACCTGATCGACATTGCTTTGGGCAGCCTGTTTTATTGGAATAGTCTTTACTGAACATTATTTGGGCTTTATACTATTGGCCACAAGAGAGTATAGTGCAAAAACATCCTTATGAAACTCTCTTTTTAATTATATATAGAAGTATACTGAAGCCATTGTTCACTATATGACATGCTCACCTCTTCATGAAGATTCACTGGAGATTAATATTTGCATCTGGTCTCACTACTTGGAATATGTGTGCATTGCCTAAGTAATTACTTAGTATTTAACATATTTACACCATGATTCATGTAACTAAGCTGCTTTTCCTTCATATTGGCTGTTAGAAAGCATAGAGCCATATTTCAAAACAAACATAATATAAAAATAGAAATATAATGTTATGTATCTGCATATTATGATGCTTCAGGTACTAATCGTATTCCTATATTAATGTTTCTTTCCCTGAACTTACGACTCTTCAGTTTTATTTTCTTCACCTATTAATGTTTAATATTACATAATGCTTATTTTTGTTAGCTACCTGAAGTCTCCTTCTGAGGTCATCCACAAAATAGGATATGCTAACATTTGCACAGGGTATGCAAACATTTAAAAAATAAATATTCATCTATGCATCCATTCATTGATTATAATTTGAGGACTTACATTATGCCAGAACCTGTGTAAGGTCCTGACTTTACAATAGAGAATAAATGGCTTTTAAGGAACTTCTCTTATAGATGCAAAGACTTAAGCAAATCATAATACACAGTGATAAGTGATACCATACGGGCAATGCCCAATAATAGTACAAAGTAGAGTGGAATCAATTCCCTTTAGGAGGGGAAGGGCTGTATTAGTCAAGGTCCTGTCAAGAAAAAGGTGTTACATACAAAGCAGATACTTCCATAAAAGTTGAATAAAGGGATTATTTTTAAAAATGTTGGAAAGATTAAGGTGAACGTAAGAGGTGATGCATGCCCCTGAAGCTTGCAGCAGCAGGGAGCCCTTTGAACACCTGGAATTGAAGAAACAAGGAGAGAGAATGCCTTCAGGAATCTAGAAGGAACGACTATATGGAGAAAGCACCCTAAGGAGAGGGCGGCTAACCCCAGGGTTTGCCATGAAAGCACCAGGAGTAACAAATGCCCTGACTCTGCGTGCCTCACTCTATCTTCTCATCTTTTGCTGATTCCCACTGGGCAAACTTAATAGGAAGCCAGAGGACAAGTGTATTAATTTTCAGAAGCTGCAGTAACAAAGTGCCACAAATTGGGTGGGTTGGAACAACAGGAACTTATTTTCTCAGTTCTAGAAGCTAGAAGTCCAAAATCAAGGTGTTAGCAGGGCTGGTTCCTTCTGTGAACTATGAGAAAGAGTCTGTTCCAGACTTCTCTCCTAGGGTCTGTTAGCCTCACATGGGCCTTAGCTTGTAGATGACATTCTCTGGTTTTTTTTTTTTTTTTTTTTTTAAGATTTTATTTATTTATTTGAGAGAGAGAATGAGAGAGAGAGAGCGTGAGGGGGGGAGGGTCAGAGGGAGAAGCAGACTCCCTGCTGAGCAAGGAGCCTGATGTGGGACTTGATCCCGGGCTCCAGGATCAAGACCTGAGCTGAAGGCAGTCGCTTAACCAACTGAGCCACCCAGGCACCCGACATTCTCTGTTTTTTTCACATCATCTTCCCTCTGTGCATGTCTATGTATCCAGATTGTACTTTTTTACAAGGATATCAGTCATACTGGATTAGGGCTCACCCTAATGACCTCATTTTAACTTGATTACCTATATAATGACCCAATATCCAAATAAGGTCGCATTCTGTGGAACTGGGGGTTAAGGCTTCAACATAATTATATATATATATATATATATACACATATATATATGTATATATATATTTTTTTTATTATGTTATGTTAATCACCATACATTACATCATTAGTTTTTGATGTAGTGTTCCATGATTCATTGTTTGCGTATAACACCCAGTGCTCCATGCAGTACGTGCCCTCTTTAATACCCATCACCAGGCTAACCCACCCCCCCACCCCACCCCCCCGCCCTCTAGAACCCTCAGTTTGTTTCTCAGAGTCCATAGTCTCTCATGATTCGTCTCCCCCTCCGATTTCCCCCCTTCATTTTCCCCTTCCTGCTATCTTCTTCTTCTTCTTTTTTTTTTTAACATATAATGTATTATTTGTTTTAGAGGTACAGGTCTGTGATTCAACAGTCTTATACAATTCACAGCGCTCACCATAGCACATACCCTCCCCAATGTCTATCACTTCAACATATTTTGCGGAGACACAATTCAATCCATAACAGCAAGGAATCCCACTGATGTGGTCTGTATATTAGGTGATTTTTATAATTTTACTTACTCACTGCCAGCAAACCTACAGTCTGGCAGTTTTCAATAATCTTGAATCAACTATATTATTAAAGAAGGGAATTATTACCTTTGGCAGAATAATTTTACAGAGTATTAGAGACTTTTCAATGTAACTAAGACTCAGATGATTTTAAGAACATTCTAGAGTCTAGCTGTTCATGGATGAGATTGCTTGAGTCAGTTTAAATTATTCCTAAATTTTAAAAGATTATAAATGAAGTGACTTTGAAATTTCATCCAACTGTATTTTTCTGCCTTACCTAATAATATAGGTAAAGACCTTGATCTTATTCCATTATTTTAAAATATAGAAATTTACTTTCCTAACAGTCTTTGTAATTTGAGTCTCCTAAATTATTATGAAAGTCATCTATCCAGAATTAGTTTTGCTTTTATTACCTTCAGCTTCATTTCAGGTCACGTATTTAAACTTACTGTATAAATAATTAAATATCTGAGACAATTTTAACAGATTATAGAAATTATCTTTAAAATCTTTAGTTAAAATCTCTATTATCTTAAAAATTAATGTTAGATTTACTCACTTGAATTAAATCATGCATTGATTTTCAAACCTGTGCACAATGACCCACAGTGGGGGTCAGCAGCAATCTCAAAATACAAGCATTAATTAGTACTATTCTCCTACCACCATTAGTTAGAAGGAAATACAATTTGAAAAGATAATTAATTTTGCTTATATTGCCAGCAGTTTTACCCAGAAGATTCTGTGACTTAGGAGAAATTCTTTTTTTTTTTTTTAAAGATTTTATTTATTTATTTGACACAGAGAGAGAGAGAGAGAGAGCACAAGTAGGCAAAGTGGCAGGCAGAGGGAGAGGGAGAAGCAGGCTTCCCGCTGAGTGGGGAGCCCGATGCGGGGCTCGATCCCAGGACCCTGGGATCATGACCTGAGCCGAAGGCAGATGCTTAATGACTGAGCCACCCAGGCGCCCTCTTAGCAGAAATTCTTAAAATGCGAGTGTCTTTTCACTAGCGAACTGAAAAGGAAAATTTTAAACTACAAGCAATGGTTATCTTAACCTTGATTAAAGTTCCCTTTCCCTAATTAAAAACAAAAACAAAAACCTGTAAAGTATAACAGTTTTTCACAGTAAATTAAATTTGTAAAAGAAAACTGTCCTTGTCTGCAATGAATATATGTACAAAGAAAAATTGAACAATGTATTATTTTGTGTCTAAGTTAAATATAGTTGAGGAGCGCCTGGGTGGCTCAGTCATTAAGCGTCTGCCTTCGGCTCAGGTCATGATCCCAGCCAGGGTCCTGGGATCGAGCCCGGCATCGGGCTCCCTGCTCCGCGGGAAGCCTGTTTCTCCCTCTCCCTCTCCCCCTGCTTGTGATCCTGCTCTCACTGTGTCTCTCTCTGTCAAATAAATAAATAAAATCTTTAAAAGATAGTTGAACATCTGCCTCAAATAAATGTCATGATGAGGACAAAGATGATTATTCTACATAGCACATAGTCAATATATTAAGTCCTATACAAACTCAATTGCTTCTTTAAATTCTTTCATTTAAATTTAAATATGGTAAGAATAAATATTAACAAATAAACAAAAACTAAATTAAGTATGTTTTTAAAAATCACTATTAAGCCCCCCAAACCAAAGTCAAATGCAAATGAGGAATGTGAAGATGAGGTAATTGACTTGCCCAAGGCCACCAAACCAGTCACCTGCACAAGCTAGGGTTTAAAGTCCACTGCAACTCTGCTCTAGCCTTAGAGGCTCTCTATCATATTTAGTCTTGGTCTTTTTGTTGGCTAACTGCCAGTTGTCAAGGAATTTACTATAAAGTTTCAGATTTGAATTCTCAATTTTTGCCAACTATTTCTCCCATTGTTGGGGTCATGTGAGCCCTTTCTTTAGACTTGGCCCTACCTCAATTTCTAGATAAATGCTTACCTTAAACAGGAAGGACTAAAAAGCTTTGTCTAAATTATCAAGAATATAGCAGCAGAAGGCCATTATTTACCTGACACGACCCATGTGTCCCAGTTTCTGCAACTGGCCGTTAGCCTCCATGTACTATGTCAAACTTTTCATCCTAATAATCTATCTATTGCCTTCTAGGTCCTTGACTCCATTTTTCTCTTGCCTGTTCCAATCCCACCATGTCTTCTGTTTAAAGACTAGACTCACGTTCCTTTATCCAGGCCTGATGACGCTGCCTTTGCCAACTAGTTCTTCTGTAGATAATCATTTGTTCTGATCCCTTGGTTTTGGAAAAATTCTCTCTCCTAGAGTTATCTCTTCTTTTGTTTTCCCATTGCTCCTATCTTTCAGTTATCATGATTCATCTAATGGACTAGATTTCTTCCTTCCTGGCATGCAGAGCTGGGGATTTTATGCCAACATCTCATAGACTGCCATTCCAATACAAGCCTTCCTTCCCAGATCCTTATCTTCTTACTGTGGGCCTTGTTTTAGGTTCTAGTCTGTTCCAAGCCAAGCTGTCATGCTCTGTCACATAGGCTTCTGCTAATACTATCATATTAATTCTCCTGCCCTGCAGAAGTACCCTGAGTGCTATTTCCTCCAAATACCAAAAATGGAAGGAGAGTCAAGTAAAATGATTAAGGGTCAATCTGGGTTTCAGCTCTCTACCAGAAGTTTCCCTTCTCTGCCCTCCCCCACACAAACAAACTGACACCCTAATGGAAAGGGTTACACATAGACTGAGACAGATACTCTTCCTTCGGGACCAGAAACTTCCTTTATGTTGTCAACTCTTTCCTTGTGTATCTCTCTAAATAGAATGTGAGAAGACTGAGGGCAGAGACCATGTCATATTATTTCTTATATTTCAATTGCATGGCATGTAGTACACATATAATAAATGTTTAGAAGCTTAAACTGCTGAAAGCTACAGGGCCTGTAATGGTAAAGATAGGATCTAAGCCAAACTACATCTTATTCCAATGTCAGGGCTGATTTTTTTTTTTTAACCCAAGGATATTCCATAATCCTAGAAAAAGAATAAATTTTAAATTGAACATAAAATCAGTAAGTTTGCTTTAGTTTCATTTATTTCTTTACCAATATGTAGTCAATTATTCTGGTGTTCTAATCTTATAAATAAATCTAGGTTAAAGCAAAACTTTACCTGAATGCCAGTACATTCTCAAAAAGAGTAAATAGAACTATTAAGTACTTATGCAATCTGATAAGATGCATTCTAGGACATTTTTCCTTTAAATATGTCTGACTACCTTCCCTAAATCCTATCATTACTGATTTGTACTTATCAATTAAGGTTCTTTGTTCTGAGAGTCATCTCTTAATATTCCTTTCAGCAATATTACTAACAGCTTCCATTTCATACGTATATCATTAGAGTTACACCAAATGTTTCAGACTAGCACTGACTTCTACCTGTAAGCATCAGTACTGTAAATCAGCTGGCTTTCATTACTGGGTTTTATTGTTTGATATTTTTATTAATACTCCTCACATAGAATTTTTCATCTTGATTTTTGGTTCTTCAAACAAGTTTAAGAGGAGGAAAAAGCAGGCATCATTATGTCAATCTTAATCAATGTGGAATCCAAATCTCAGGGAGGCTAAGTAACCTTATGAAAGCTCATGCTGCTTAATAAATGTTACAAAATAAGCAAATGTCTCCAGAAAGAAGAAATGGAAAGACACCAAAGAAAATATTGTCTCTTTTCAAGTTTTGCCTGACGGCCTACACTGTTTTCAAAATCTATGATGTATGACAAGATAATTCTTCCAAAGTATCTTTGCTTGTGATTTTGAATCTCAATGATAAGAAAAGTAGAGACCACATCATTGAAACTAAAAGCACAGGTTCTGAAGACAAATCTAATTGGCATGGAAATTAAAGATCATGGACATGATTATGAAACTAAAGACAAGTAAAATTTAGTGAAGGTGCCATTAGCTTTACTGAGTCTAAAAGTTTATTAGTGACAAATGGGGCAAGAAATCCTACTCTTAAATGAATTCAAACACAGTAAAGACTGACTTATATTTTTAAGCTTTAAAATAAAAACAGATCACTTATAGGTCATCTATTCTCTCCTTCATTGCCACTAAACTAATGCTTCTTAAAGTTCCCAAGATCTTTTTTTCACTCAGCATAAAGGAGAAAAATTTCTTCATGATGCATTAATGTTATATTGTTTTTTTTCTAGTTCAAAGAAGTAGAACTAGAAACTTCTACTAGTTTCTAAACTAGAAACATGTCCTTTCTTAAACATGTCCTTCTTTAACTATAATTAACCCCATTAAAAATATAAACATTATATTTTACTTTACTCTTTTTTTTTTTAAGATTTTATTTATTTATTTGACAGAGAGAGAGACACTGCGAGAGAGGGAACACAAGCAAGGGGAGTGGGAGAGGGAGAAGCAGGCTTCCCGCTGAGCAGGCAGCCGAATTCAGGGCTTGATCCCAGGATCCCGGGACCACAACCTGGGCCAAAGGCAGACACCCAATGACTGAGCCACCCAGGCACCCCTTACTTTACTCTTTCAATATGTATAAGCTCATTAGTCACTAATTAGGTAGATAATGAATAATGAGGGCAAACCAGAGCCCAGATAAAGCCAATTTCCTTGATGTCATTAGACAATTAAGAGGTGGAGACAAGTATAAAGGTCTCTTTGGAGTCTTATTCTAATAGTGAGGCAGTCCAATGTATTTTATTTAGGATGTAGTCTCCTATTCACCTAAATGTGTCAAAGTAATGAAGGAAATGCTGTGTAGCTTGGGGGGTGGAGAGGTTGAGGAGAGCAAGTAATTAATGATGACTGGGAAAATCCAGAAATAAAGAGTGTATTGAAACCAAGTCATCTTGATCAGATCCAAATGGTGTCTGGGCAGAACACCAAATTAAAATAGGCAAAATCAAAAGTACTCACTTAAGTTTAAAAATAGCTGAAGATAAACACTTTCTCCTAAGGTAAGCTCTTAAGATAATCTAGTTTTCTCCATAGTTGCCAAATTATTTTTTTATGTTATATTATGAATATTTAGTTTGATACTTTTGGGAATGGCAAAAGACTATTGGCATCATGTAATTAAGAAAGACTATATGCATTTTTTAATGTTTCATAATTGTGAAATCTTAATGTGGATTTTATGAATAAGTATGCTTGGGTGAAAAAAATTATAGCCAATGAACATCTTAGGCTCTTGGTTTTCAAGATAACTATAATCTGAAGAGTACTCTTAATGCTTACTCCCAAAGGACTTGTCAAAATAATAAAGTTTAACTTTAATTAAATTCCGTTTCTCAGAAAGGTAAATAAACTAAGAATTTCAGGTGCATTAACTTAAATCTTGCATTGACTCTATGAGGTATGTCCTATTATTGTCACCTTCATTGACGGCACAGGGAGGTTTCCGTATTTTTCCAAGGTCACCCATCTAATAACAGGTGGCAACAGGAGTTACCCAGTCAGCCTGGATCCATAGGGGAAGAGGAGCAAGGAAGGACATAGAGCCTAGTGGTGGTAGAAAAGTTCTTTAAAAAAAATCCATATTTGGGATCTGAATGCCAAGAAATATTGGGTCTAGCTTACCAATTTAAACTAAAGGAATGCTCTGACACACACAAATCACATGAAAAAAATAGTAATAACCATCATGCTTAAAGCTGCACCACTACTTCTGCGCCAGATTCGGTTGTTTTATATTAATAATCTAAGGGAACAGTGAAACTGAGTAATCCCTGATCATTTTTTCTTCTTGTTGACTCTTCCCTTCTAATTGGCACTGTTAATTCTGCTTCTTAAAAGGTTCTCTAATTTGTTCCATTCTCTCCTCATACCCCCTTTATCTACCACTTCTACTCTAATTGCTCTTGTTCTGGGCTTTAAAATAGCCTCTCCACTGAACTAGGTCTTCCTGTAAGCCATAAATCTGATCATGGCATTTTGCTGGTTCCACTTCTTACAAGGATAGCCTTGGAGGCACGGCAATGAAGGAGTTTGAAGCAAGGAACACGTTTATTCAAATGCTGTTCCATTATGACATCTCTGAGATGCTTTGCCAAGTGATAATCTCCCTCTTCTATGTTTCCATCACATTTTGCTCATATAATTTTAGGGCTCATCTCACTTTAATAATTTGTGAAGTATCATCTTCACTAGGCTATGGGGCTTCAAAGTCAGAGACTTTGGAGGCTAAAACATCTGTGGTCATAGAAATTTGTAGCTTCAGTCGTTTATTTGCTCTTATATTTGAGCAGATAGAAATGTTTGAAGATAACATTGCTCATTGTAGTGGCCTTCTGATTGGGCATTTTTCTTTATTTTTACTCCATTTTTATAAGAGAATGTCATTTCCAACCTTTACTCAGCCATTAAAATTTCGTGCTATAAAGTATAGTCACTTGAGTACAACTTAGGGAATCATTTACATTCACTTTAAAAAAAAAAAACTAGATGGAGAGATTATATTTAGAGATCAGGGCTTTAAGTATATTTAATCCATCCATCATCTATTCTTGGAATAAGGGAAAATCTACCTTTGTTTTTTCCGTTTTGTTTTTGTTTTTTTAGAGAAGAAGGGGGGTGGGGGGCAGAGGGAGAGGGAGAGAGAGAATCTTAAGTGGGCTCCATCTCACAATCCTGAGATCATGACCTGAGCTGCAATCAAGAGTGGGATGCTTAACCGCTTGAGCCACCCAGGTGCCCCCAAAATCTACCCTTGAATTAAAACAAATGATCAGAGTGTTATATATCTTTTATTTTTGTCACAACATATGGTACGAAGGCACTTCTAAACTGAGTATTAAGAGGTGTCCTACACTATTTGTTGTCTTTCAGCCAAGGTGGTCAGAATCTCTCTACTACGTTCATTTGGACCAGTGTACGGTATTCTGAGTAGAGTTTTTTATAGAAAAGATATTTTTATTATGCAGCATTTAACTTATTTAGACAGTGCTTAACCTGCACTTTTCCCTGCAAATGGAACTTGGTAAAGAAAAAAAAATTATGTAATTCCCTGAGATATGATACATTCCAAAGCATAGATTCTCTTTTTTCTTGAAAACTGGCCTGATTCAAAGTGGCTGTGAGACAAAGCAGCCTGGCATGAACTGGCTCTTGAGAACAGGCCACTGACAGAGACAAATGAGTCCTAATGAGTTTAGGGGAAGTTTGACAGCCAAGATTTTGAGCTCTGAGGGAAGAGCTACTGCACTGAGGACACAATTCTAAATTGTGTCAAAGTTCAGAATAGCTTTGGAGAAATCAATGCCATGGGTGTATGTGGCATATTCTTTTTAACATAAAGTCTTTTTTTTTTTTCATTTTAATAAACATTGCACATTAGTAAACAGAAACTGATTAGAAAAACAAAGATCCTTCATGGTTCACTCAAGTAACTAAGAAACACAATCAGTGAACAAACATGTAAAAGCAAAACCATCTCACTAAGGTCTAGGACTCCAAGTCAGTTCCTTTCTATATCCCCAGAATTTAGGCCTATTCCAGGGAAATGCCTTATTAAAATGTCATTTCAAGTTTCTCTAAGTCAAGTGATGTAGTGAGGCCCAATTCTTCCCTTCTTTGTTAAGAATTCCAGAGAGACGGTCTCACATGTATTGATTTGCCTAAGATGGACGATAACCTATTGGTTCATATCCTCATTAATGTATCCCAATATTGTAAGGAATAGGAAGTATTTGCATTACGTCAAGACTCCATGTGTACCCTCTGATAAACACACAGCTAAAAACTATACAGGATCATGGCAAGAATTAGAAGAAGGTTCCCCTACCCCCACCCCCCAGGCCAGTAAATGTAGGGAAAACACAACAACAACCAAAAACAGTTCCTTTGGGTAGCTGGCAAAGTGAATAAAACTTGGGTAGCAAAGGCTGAATTGTAATTCAGCTCTTACTCACCACTCAGGAACGGGCTTTCGTGCGTTGTGCAAACTACATGATCCCTCAGAAGATAAAGAGGGCTGACAATAGGGTCATTAGTGGAGTGTGGCAGGGCACAGTTCTGTGAGCTGGAAGCCATCTGCTAAGTGGCCAGTAGAGAGGAGAAGACAGATCAAGGAGTGCCACATGCTGGCATAATTTTAAGATGCATTAGCTAAAAGTGTTTGAGATTTATAAGAAAACGCAGTTCTACTGGGCACAGATTTCTGCTCTCAGCCACCTGTGGACTACTACCCAATAACCACATCATATGCTCTGAGATGTTAATTTAAATAGGGAAGATAATAAATCAATGGCTGTGGATGGGGATGGGCGTGCTTTCCAGGGGCTTACTGTAAGACCACTTCCGCCTGACATTTTAGAGTAATCTCAAGGCACTCCAGAAAAGGAGAAGACGTAACTAACTTTCACAATATGTAAGAAACTGATGAAAGTTTATGAAGAAAGATAGAGGGGCAGGTTGAGCTTAACATACCCGTGGGGCAATTCTAAGCAAAACACACACACACACACACAAAGTAAGAATCAAGCTCAATGTGCATCAGTTGGTTCAGCAAAATTAGTTGGGAGGAACGATTTTGGAAATAAAAGAGCTAACCTTATACTCTGCATTCATTTACTAAATAGCCCATTTTAATTGGTTACAAGTGCATGGTTTCTTTTCAGAGCAGAAACATATCTTACAAAGTATAAAATTCAAAATGTGAAAAAACATATTAAGCATAACAACATTTTAACACGCACATACATTAATTATATGCTTGAATTGAAAGCTATTGAAACAATAAGACCTAGCAATCCTATCTTTTCAAGATAAAATATCAGCATTTTTGCTCAGTGCCACAATTTACATGCTGGGGAACTAAACCATGCACTATATTAAAATGAAAGACAATAGCATCATGCCCTTATTATAATTGTAAAATAAAGCAAATCATACAACAACGTAAATAAGGGAAACAATCTCTACATAAAGCAAAAAGATGAATGATATTTAGATTTTGCTACATTGAAATACAAAACTGGACACTATCTTATAGCACAAACATAGGAAATATGTTTGGCCCTGATATATATAACAGATGAAAATGTCTTAATATATTCCTTAATGATATCCTCACAGATGAGAAAGATAATAGAGAAGCAAAATGCATCATTCAGAGATGTTCCATATAATTCAATAAATCTCATTGTTTTGCATTAAATAATTTTTTTAAATATTTTATTTATTTATTTGACAGAAAGAGAGAGAGAGGGAAAGAGCAGAAGCGGGGTGCAGCAGAGGGAGAGGGAGAAGCAGGCTTCCCGCTGAGCAGAGAGCCAGACATGGGGCTCAATCCAAGGACCCTAGGATCATGACCTGAGCCAAAGGCAGACCCTTAACTGACTGAGCCACCCAGGAGCCCCATTAAATAATTATTTTTAATAGCAAGTCATTTTCTATCATTTTTTTCAGTGTTGAAGTGGCAGTCCATATTTTTTCAACATTTATTTTATACATTTTTCTATTGATGTTTTTATTTTTTATTATTGAGCCACTCAAACTCTACATATCTTAATTGTAAGAATCTAATAATAATACCTGATGTGTTCTGCTTGACGAAAATATTTCACCATGTATTTGTCCTTTAATTTTAGCTGGCATTTCTAGCCTCATGTAACCTCAAAATTCAAAAAGAAAAGAGACGTATGCCTATAACATGAAGTGACAAAATATATCCAATATAGACAAAACATATATACAAAATAGATCCCATATAGAACAGAACAAAATTGGAATCCAAAAAGAATTATGTTTATAACTGACTTGCTCTGATGAAACACACAAATCTCTGTTAATATGCTTTAGTTAGTGCTCACCATAAACATTTCATTACATCTAAGCAGAAAAAAATGTTAATCTGAGAGGATAAGGCCTAACTCACTGCCCTGTTACACACTGAATAAAATCTGTGGGCTGTGGGTTCCACATGTATTGCTACAAAATGCTTGTGGTAGAAATGAATCTATGTAAAGCAAAGATGGCGGTGCCACACTATCTCCATAAAGCTCCTGTAAGTGCCATCCTAATTCTGTAGAGAATACAACAATTTCTTGATGCTCATAACCTATCTATCACCAGCTCTCCAAGCTATGACCTGGTGGGCATCCTCTACAGCTCTGTTCTCCAAACGTCCTGAAGGTGACTTGCCATGTTAGCACGCCGTCTCCTTGCACACTCCTAGAACACCCAGCCACCTCTAGCAATCTCCAGATCTGTTTAATGTTCACTTTCTTAAACACCTTCTATCATCATTTTAAACTTGGTTGAGTGAAGCAGTTCTGTCCTTTCGTTGAATCTTGAACATAGTACTTATCACACTTAATTACCATTTATTTTTTTGTCTGTCACCTCAGGTAGGAAGTGGGCTCAGCAATAGCATAAAACACAAAGAATACTCAAGAGAACCACAAAACCTAAGTGATATATCGTGAATTTGACTTCAGGGTACCCAAACATTTTTGAAAAGTGAAAAAAGAGAATGTTGTTTACTGTCTTTTCTTTTTCTTTGGGGAGGAGATGATCGGTAATTATAAGCTATGGATAATGAGTAAAGGATAAAAGGTACAGAATTTACAAACTGTACACTCAAATACAGAATAAAAATGAATAACCACAATTTAAATAGTTGTAAACTTTTCCTTCAGCATTTATGACTTCGAAACAGAAATGGGTTACTGAATTCCCACACTGTTAACATAAATACACTTGTAGACCAAAAATATAAAAACAATACTATATGTTTAAACCTTGATTGTCCATAATCAAGATGAATTAATTTATATTTTTTTGTAATTCAAAGGAAAGAGGCAGATAACTAGAAATGGAATACGAATTAGATAGTCAAATTAACACTGAAGACACAGCATGTCATTAAATTCAAGTCACATGCAGTCAAAATTCTTCCATACATTCATTGGCAATACCATAAAATCTTAACTGATATTTAGACCAACAGCACTGACACGCTGCCTGAGTTTTAATTACCAAAGATGGGTTACTTCATGTTCATTAAATGTCACCTATATTTACTGAAACTTGAATATAGGGTTTGTATGTTAGTGTATGTGAGTGAGTAAATGTGAGAAAGAGAAAATGAGAGAGAAACCTATAAAGAAAAGCAAGAGCATAAATAATACTGATTCAAAATAAAGGCTACCTCTGGAAGAATGGAGAGGGGGTAATACATTTGCAGAAGGTCTTCAAAAACAATCACATTGTTCTATTTCCTAAGCTTAGTGGTAGACAAATAACTGTTTATCAGCATTCTTTAAAGAGGACATACATGGTAAAATGTAAAGTTTTTACACAAAATATAAAAAATAAAAATCCATTTAAAATGGAAGAAGGTGAACAGCCAGCTATGTCAGAATAGATAAATTTTTTCCCTGAGTATTACTATTTCATTACCCTGGACATAAATATGCAGAAGCATGAGAAAATGTTAATCAAGGTTTATTGTTTAATACAGCTATTTTCCTTACTTTAGCAGGAACATGTATAGTCCTAATTGGTAAAATAATAATAATGATAATAATAATAATAATAATGATATGTTTGATTATAAAATACAGCTTTGTCTTTTCCTCTCCACCCATTCACATGGAGACTAAAATTATTTTTTTTCCTGCCTAACTAGTCATCTGAAGGTTGAAACTACACACAGGCAATGTCAACATAACCAGTTACAATACAATAAAATGTAGACATTTTTTTTCTCAAGTATTCCTAATGCCCTAACCTCATTTTGCTAATGAATTTCCCAGTAAGCTGATTAATGCTTTTTGTATTTTGGATTGGAGTAGATCTATCCTATCTCATCCCGGTATCTGACCCTGTTGTATGTCAGGATTTTTTTCTAGTGCTTATCTTTTCTTCTTTCAATATCTGTTAACATAGTTTTAATGCTTTTTTTAGCCAAGGAAAAAAGAAGTCTAAAAAAAAAGACTTTTTTCAGATTAGCGGTTCTTTGGGAACATTTGTGTGCTTTCTTTCTGAGGTGTTATTTTGATGAGCACTATAGTGGTGACAGTGAGTAGAACAGCAACAGTTCTGTTGAAGGACTAAGTATCCTCTACTAAACTCAGCTAAGAAATATAATCAAGCAACAGGCACGTGGAAATTACCCAAGAAGTCTGAGTTGTCCTGCGTGTTTTCCAGTGACAGGACTTCAGCTCTTTTTGTTAGGTTTATGTTTCCAACAGAGCTTAGGAGAAATCCTATTTTGATGAACCTTGGAGAAGCTACTGCACTAAGCTAATGAACAGCATCACTTAAAAAAAAATGTTAGTCACTTAAAGTACAGTGTATGTTCAGGCAGTTGGAGACTTGTTCCATACAGAAGAGATTTGAGCTGTTTTAGAGCATATTTAGTTGAATACAAATATTTACAATAAAAAAAATACAAAGGTACTTATCCTTACGTCTTTACATTACAATTATTATTTTTGACCTCAACCTGTGTCGAAGTAAAATAACTCCAAATTGTTTTTGTGCCACAAATTAGGTTAACTTGATTCTAAAGTATCATGAAGTTTTTAACCAGAGCCAACTATAATTACAGTTTGAATAGAAGACAGTCCCCAAAGTTGCTAACTGGTATCTGTCACTCCCGCCCTGAAGAGTACTATTCTTCTAATTTTAGATTATTCTTATTCCTATAAGGAAGAACATTTTGAATTTAGATGTATATTGGGAGTGATTGTTGTATGCATTGAATTTGGTAAATTAGTAAGGAGCCATCTCGAAATCAAAGTGACAGTCAAAACTATTATATCCTACAACTGAAGGTTCACTTTAGTTACAGTGATTCTATAGTAATAATGGTGATTTAAAAAAAAAAATCATGTTAGTGCACAACACAGAGAAAAAGGTCTATGGCATTGTGTTAATTTCATAATTAATAATAAACTTATCACTTTAGACATAACTTCTTTTTCACTGTTACTAACATTCAACCTATATATCTTTCTTGCTACTTAAAATTTCTTGGTATTCCAATTTTGTTACAAAATTTTATCTCCTTACTGGGATATACACCCTTGAAAACACAATCTTGTAGTCTGTATTCAATAACCATTGTTTGAATCATTAGATGAAGGAACGAATGAATAAAGGAATGAATATTGCTATTTTTGCTCACTTCGAACCCAGTTCTAAGTAACTCCAACTATACTGATGAAGTACACGTGACACACCAACTAATTACGTGAAAGGAATAAAGTTGAGGCTGACTCATAAGTTTCTCAAATGAGCAACTGAGGAAAAAGGAGCTGCCAGAACAGTAAAAGCAGAAGAATGGTCATTTTGGGATGGTGAATTTCTGTTTTCTAATATAGTGACTGTGAGTTAGCTATTGATATCAAGGTAGAAATGTAAGCTATGAAATAGACAATATACTAGCTGAAATAGTATGCACTCATTAAAGCAGCTTTGTGAGATCAAATTAGCAGTTTCCCTACTCATATCAGGCTGGATATTATGTAGAATTTACTGCCTACTGAGTCTTCTTCATATTGCTTAGTATCTGTATTCATATTTATGAATATATTCATATTGCTTACCCATATTTTAACATTTTGAATATGTTTTGAACCCAAGTGCAGAACATATATCAATGTTAATCTATCCAGTTTGATGTGATGGATCATTTTTTTTGATGGATCATTCTTGGTTGTGTCCTGATTCTATGTCTCAAGACATTTTTTAATTATGTCAAGAATCTGTTTCATCTACAAATGTTGTAAATAAACATTCAATGTCTTCATCTAAGAAATATGTGAAATATCAAAAATGTTTGTGGATAGGTCAGAGAAAAGAGTCCCTCCATTAGAAATTGTCTTTCAGACTGATATTAATCCTTTTAATCAGGGACTTTGCGGTTATGTCATCCAATATTTACTAATAAATATATTACCAATCATCTACTCATATGTCACTATCTTGTTATAAGAAGCTTTGTCAAATACCTAATTGTATTTCAGATATAATGTCTTCTGTATTTCTTTGTTCAATCAGAATAGAAATTTTGTGAAAGAAAAAAAATAGGGTTATTTGAAAATAACATGTTCAAATATTATACTTATCATGAGCATCACCTATCATCTCTTTTTTCCAGAATTCAAAAATCGTGTATTTAATAATTGCCTAGAATTGCCTAGGGTCTATCATCAATCTATTGATAGACATTTCTTATCTCCCCAAGGAGTTTACAAACTTAAAAAAAGACATGTTCTCTGGATTATTTTAATTTTCTTTTTCACTAGTAAGTACCAATGCCCTGCATAGTAAGAATTCAAATACACTTTATATAAATGAATCTTACAGGCCTAGATTTAACAAAAGAATAAATGATGGTCATCACCCTGCATTACAAGGTAATACAAGAGTTCCTTGTTTGTGTGAATAAACAAGAAATTCATTTAATTTTTTTTAAATCAGGTAAATATTGTAATAGTTGAGTTTTTCATTTTACCGGACAAGTGCTAAAGCTTCCATTGCTAAAACATGTATATTTGTCCATTCCATAAGGATGGTATTTATTTAAATGTCAACTTAAACTTGAAAAAATGTGACCATCTTCTTCAAAAATTATATTTAATATATTTTGGTAGCAACAGTGAAAACTCAAAAACCTCCCATCTGCACGTGCTTAGAACGGTATAAAACTCATCTGTGGATTGAAGTTTCCTTCAATGTAGTTTCTAGGAAACCGGTTATTCATAAAATCACAGCTGCATCTAATTTTCATTTCTATGGATTTTGCATTTGTGAGAAAAAGAGAAAAGGGATCATACTATTTTTGAAAGCCATGCACAGAAAACTAAATTACATCATTTTAAGCATAGAGATTTTAATAATTCACAGAATGGTAACTCATTATCCCTATTCTTAAGTAAAATTCTGATGCATACGAGCATCTTATAATAGCCCATTACATCTATCTACTTCACTGGCCTAAATTTTGGTAAGTTACTTCATATTCTGTGATATACATCTCTGACTGTCAGAATTTTCTGCCCAATATCCTGGTTGGGTACTGTGATAAAGACCTGATTGGTAAACAATGGACAACTAATCCATAACCAAACAGTGAAATATGTATCATGTTATTATTGATTACACGTTTAACTTCATATCAAACACATGACCAAAAAAAAAAAAAAGAAACCACAGGAGGATTTTAGTAAACTCTGCCAACTTTTTTTTTTTTTTGCTGTCATGAAAATATATCCATAGGTTCAATTCTAGACAAAAATGAATGATATCCTGAGATACTAATAAAACTTTTAGATGTCACCATGGAAATGATATCTTTAAATAGTTATGGAAAATTAGAAAGTGGTAGAAATTTGAAGATGGGAAAAGTTATCATTATTTTCAAAAAGATAAAAGATTACCTCACAAAGGATATGCTGATTCAGATTATAGTCAACATCATGATATAAATTCCATCACTGATGGACATTCATTTTCATATTATATTCTTTTCAGAAGTAATACTTATTTCTGGCAACAAACTTTTTGCTTTTTTTTTTAAGATTATTTATTTATTTATTTCAGAGAGGGAGAGAGAGAGAACAAGCATGAGTGGGGGAGGGGGCAGAGGGAGAAGCAGACTCCCCGCTGAGTGGGGAGCCAGATGCAGGACTCGATCCCAGGACTCTGGGATCATGACCTGAGCCGAAGGCAGATGTTTAACCAACTGAGTCACCCAGCACCCCTCTTTTTGCTTTTTTTTGCCCGTACAATTTGGTAACTGTGGAAAAAGAATAAGTCCATAAAGAATTTATAATAATACCCCTCCATTAAAAACCAGAATGATTATTAGAAAAACAAAAAGAATTTATAATAAAAAATAATAATTTGGAGCTTAGTGGAGAAATTTTTTCAAAAGATGACTATTTCTCATTATGTATAAGGTACAAAAACTGGCTATTTTTAAAAAGTCATTTTATTTATTATTTGTAAGTAGCAAAAAAAAAGGAAGAGACTAAGCAGCATAAAGTCATTAGTTTTATATAGCATACATCCAAATCCCAAAATAAACTTAAAATACATACACAGTGACCACTGATTTGCTCTCCCTTTGACATTTTTGCCCAAATTTTAATTACACCTCAAGATTATCCTATATTCTTCAAGAAAAATCCATGAACAAGATAGTGATTAACAGAAGCAGATTCATCCTCATATTTTGCATCTGAGCTTCAGCTAAGGGAAAGGCTGGTCTATAAATAACATCTTTAGTGAAATCTATCACATTTCTCCAAAGAACTGCAAAGGCTTCATTAAATCTGACTTCTCCATTAACTTCAGCAGCAGTGCATTCCCTCTTTAATGTTTGAGCAGTACTCCCCATCTCTCAAACTGTGAATTTATAATGCAGTTGTTGTTGACACAGTTAAGCTTTAAAAAAAAATAGTAATGAATTCAAATAACACAGTAGTCAACAAATTAACATTTTTTTTTATTTCAATTGGCAACTGAAGTGTTCCTTGGCAATATAGCAACATCTTGCAAGTACACAACCCCCCGAAAAAAACCCTGCCATGTCCATAATATTATTTTATATTACTTATTATGTATTCTATCCACTAGTATAATTAAGCAAAAGACTTGAAATATGCTCCTTGAGTAAACAGAGCAGATTTCTCTGACAAAGATATCATCATTACATTTAATTATGTATTGGAAATGTCATGTCTGAGTCAGTTTAGTTTTTTGTTTTGGTTTTGTTTTTTATCAGCTCCTTGCTTTAAAAGAGGAATTGACGGGGGCACCTGGGTGGCTCAGTCAGTTAAGCATCTGCCTTTGGCTCAGGTCATGATCCCGGGGTCCTGGGATCGAGCCCCACTTCAGGCTCTCTGCTCAGCAGGGAGTTTGCTTCTCCCTCTCTCTGCCACTCCCCCTGCTTGTACTCTCTCTCTCTGTCAAATAAATAAATAAAATCTTTAAAAAAATAAAAAATAAATAAAAGAAGCATTGAAAGTCAGAGCTTACAAAGACTCTAAGGAGGATTTGAGAGGTGTAGAAACATGCTATCTTTTTCTCACCCACCGAGAAATAGCATTTATCTTATAGAAGTGAAATCTCAGGAAGGTCATAATTACTAATAACAAAGATTCTCTCTTTTCCCCAACTTCAGTATCTAATCCCAGATAGCAACACTCTTGGTATCTGACCAAAGTCTGAATCTTCTACCATCCCGCATGTGTTGTCAGATCACCTCAGGCCGCCTTCAGCAAGAATCCTGTTAGGTCGCTTCAGCCAGAACCTCCCCCCAGCTCTGAGGCCTCTTCTTAGTAATTTTCCATCCCCTGATCCTCTTTTTCTTGTTGTATTAGGAGTTGAGCCCATCTCTCTCCCCTATTGCAAAAACTCATTTCAGTAGTGCTTGTACCTATGGTGATAGTCCTCCTGAATTGTCTGCCTTAACACTTTAACAAGTGTCATGAATAATTCTTTATTATTAACTGCAAATTTTTGTAGTTCTATCCTCATAATTAGCACCTCTGAATAGATGTTAAAGATGGGTGATTTTGTTTCAATACAAGAATAAATGTGTTATTCTGTATTACATAATGTATATGAAATATGGAAGACACTGAATGCAAATCCTCTTAATAACAGATGGACATGCACACATGGACATATAATCTTAAAAGATATAATCTTAAACATAATCTCATAATCTGAGAATGATAAAATTAATCACAATCAAAGATATACCTGCAACGACCCTAACTTTAAGAATGGCAAGAGTGAAATATTCTGTATATTCCCTATATTTGATATCTCGGCTTTTTCCCTACTTACTTCAAATTCTAACTGGACCTCACCATCTAAGTTTTTTATAAGATGCCTGGTCTTGCCTCAGCCTCAGTCCTAGACACCCTGGTCTAGCCTTGATTTCAACTTCTCCTACTCCACCTGACAGTTAGCTCATAGAAACTGCCTCACACAGGGCAAAAAGAAGTCTGCAATTTTGCAGGACTAAACAAGTAGTTGTTGATTATGATTCACAGAGAGACCCACTGAAATACAGAGTATGCATCTTCATGAAATTGTAATTCCCAGGTAGTAAGTGTAAGGTCAGAGATGCTACAAAGGAGGTTCTCAGGTTAAGAAAAATTGTACTATTCTGTTTCTCATGAATCTGAAAAAATTAATACATATGGCTCTTATTAATCAAATGTAATGCCATCCTCCTCTCAGTCAGGCTTGATCTGAAAGGAAAGGTCTCAGCCCGGGTTTATCAAATATTTATTTCCTGAAGAGACAGTACCTAACAGACCTCAAAACCTGGTTAACACACAAACAAAAGCCATTCAGCTGGACACTCTTTAGCCGGACGCACTAACACACAAACAAAAGCCATTCAGCTGGACACTCTTTAGCCGGACACACTATAGCCTTATCCATCCTGTGGGGATTCAGAAAAATCCCTGAGGCAACCAGAAGGAAACAGAAAAGACCAGCAATATTGGGTGAGGAGCTATTAAATTGCCAATGAGTAATCAGTGTGCATTTTGCTAAGGCCAATTTGACCTTAAAATGTGGTCCTCTGGTCTGACAAACTGCTTAACTTTCGTCTGTATTATTTCTTTTTTTTTAAGATTTTATTTATTTATTTGACAGGGAGAGACACAGCGAGAGAGGGAACACAAGCAGGGGAGTGGGAGAGGGAGAAGCAGGCTTTCCGCTGAGCAGAGAGCCCAACGTGAGGCTCGATCCCAGGACTCTGGGATCATGACCTGAGCCGAAGGCAGACGCTTAACGACTGAGCCACCCAGGCGCCCCTCGTCTGTATTATTTCTTAATAATGTACATGAGTATCTCATCCCATCTGTAACACTTAGCCTTTCTCTGAGTCTAATGGAGCCTCAGAGATGGGGATGAAGCTCAGGCATGAAATGTAAGTAAGAGATTTCATTTAAAAAAAAAAAAGAAACATTTTTACATTTTTATAGCAGTTTTGATGAGGCTGCTTCAAAATGTCCCTAAGGCAAACCACCCACATCAAAACACGCTGGTTCAGAATAAACATGTTCACAATCACTTTCCTTTAAAATCTTGCAAAATGTTCACCTATATCATTTAAGCAATTCTCATCTTTTTCTTTAAAGAGACAATAGGAAATTTCAGAAACATTTCTATAACTATGTAACTAATATTTACTTATTTGACTTAGACTTTTGAATTCTACATACATCAGCTTAATATTGTATGCAATATTATCTTCCTTCAATTAGTAATAAGTAGATTGACTGCTATAGAAATCCCCAAAGTCTGTTCTCCTGTGTTTCTGCTGAAACCCTAACTCAAATCTATCCTTCACCCCTTATAATAACATATTTCCAAGAAACTCTGGATGTCAGCATAGAAAGTAAGAACTTCTGATAATGTCCTGTCCTTTCTCAGACTAAAATGAGCTTGTCAAGCCCATTGTTCTCTGTCTACAGCTCAATATCCTTTTCTAATTCCTTCATTAGTCATACCTCACCATGACTGTATGTAAACTTCTACAGAGCCTTCCTTCCCTTTCTCTAGCCCCAAATCCCTTAAGTAATATTTTACAATAGCTTCCTTCTTCCATTTACTCTATTCCTATTTAATAATGTGACAAGCACTGAAGACACAGAAGTAGATTATTGGCCTTTTTATCCCTAGGACCATACTCACTTCGATTGTCTCTTATCTGTTTCAAAAGTTCCTCCTGGAAATCTTTAATGCAGAATCTCCACAAAATTCATTATCTCCCTTATGTTGTTTCCCTCTGTGTTCCTTTTCTCATCTATTCCTATTGATTCTCATACAATTCTATGATGATAACATATATTTCCCATTCCAACCTCCTCCCTGGATTGCCAACTGGCAGATAAATTTCATCTTTTGGAACTGTCTATGTCTCAAAAATCACATATCTAAAGCTGGACTCACCTCTCAAACTTGCAACCCATTCCTGACTTGTGTTTTCCTTAAAACTTCCCTTTCAAATCTCTTCCCATCCTTGTCAGTTCAGTCTCCGCTCCTGGTCTATTCCTCACTCCTCTTCCCATGGACTTACCACAGACCCCCGACATCACTGAAAGTTTAGAGCCTTGTTTGTTTTAACCACCATTAAGACAGAAATATCAAATCTTCCTAATGTCTCCCAATGTACTCTGATGGTCACTCCCAGTATTTGGAAACTTTTTGTGTTTTTGTTCTGATTTTGTTTTTTCCTTTTCCTTATTTATTTATTTATTTATTTAGTCCCACTCAGGTCCCAAATGGAAATACCCTAGTACCTACACCATGCTCAGCCACTGGCTGGAGGTTTCCCAGGAAATGAAAGGCCCCAGCTTAAAAGCTAAAGAGCCTTAAGGGTAGTTAACAGCCAGAGGCTGTCATTTTGCTTTTTCCTTCCTATTCTGTTTTATTCAGTACAATGCACTTTGATCTAGAAACCCAAAATTCTCCAAGGTCCTCATCATTGAACCACTTGAGTTTTCAGTAGGAAAGAATTACAGCTTTTACATCTTTTACTGTCAACTGTTTTTTTAGTGTTGCTGACTCTCTTCTTGTTCTACATTACGAGCAAACAACTCACAATAAAAAGGTTTTAGTCTATCCATACTTCTTCCAAATTGACTGAAATGCCTTGTCATTGCTACTGAGTCAGGAATATAGGGAGTTCCATGCATTCTTATTATTTGTTCATATGCTAATTCCTTAGTGATATACTGAAATTTTATGTCTACAATTTTATGTATATCTGCCTAGCACTGAAAGTAAGTGACAACACAGAAAAGAAACTTCCACTTCAATATCATTTATAAAAAGTACCATATGGATGAAATATTATTGAGCAAAATAAATAACATTGGTTATAATTTTTAATTAGGTATAGCACCTGAACTTAACAGCATTGACTCTTTGCAATAATGTGTAGTCATTAAGAGCACAGACTCTAGAGACAGACTGCCTAGGATTTAAACCCTAGTCCAAACAGATTACTTAACCTCTCTAGGTCTGCCTTGGTAAAATGGGGATAATAATTACATCTACCTTATAAGGTTGTTACAAGGCTAGCGGAGTTGATATATGTTACGGGCTGAATTGTGTATCTCAAAATTCATGTGTCAAAGTCTTAATCACAGTACTTCAGAATGTGACTGTATTTTGAGATAAGGTCTTTAAAGAGATAATTAAGTTAAAATGAGGTCATTAAAGTGGGCCCTAATCCATTATGACTGGTATCTTTATAAGACAGGAGATATAGAACACAGTGGAAAGACTGTATGAAGACACAGGGAGAAGATGCTGATCCACAAGGAGAGTGTTGGGCCTCAGAAGAAACCAACCAACCAGTATCCAAATCCGTGAGAAAATTAATTTCTGTTGTTTAGATCATCCATTCTGTGGTATTTGTTACAGCAGCCCTAGCACTAATAAATTAATAAAATATACATAAAGCACTTAGTGACTGCTACATAACTGCATGCTCTTATTCCAGAATTTATAGTTCCAGGTGTTCAATGCTTAAAATCCACTTAGCGGATGGTCTCGATCAAACCAGACCAAACAGAAGCATTTGTTCATTGTCTTCTTGTATTCAAATTTAGGAAACAAAGCACCTGAAAACTTCTAACTTTGAAAAGACTACCTAGAGTTGTTCATCACACATCCTACTGCAGTAGGGTCTTTGGAACATTGGCCCTGAATTTGGAACCAGGCCAGAGAATAATCAGTCTCATTGACTCTTTCAATAGTGCCCTTGGCACTCTACTCAGCCTAAGCCTATGAAGAGGCTGACACAATTTTAAAAAAAATAGTAAGTGGGCTCTCCTCCCAGCAACCTCCATTTCTTTCTAAGAAAGGCGATTGAGTGATCTACCTTTACTTATTTATTTTTATTTTATGGTGAGTATATGAATGTTTTTAAAATTGAGTATAGTTGACATACAATATTATATTAGTTGCGTGTTCTACCTTTAAATAAAGCAAAACCAAATAATCTTTATTCTAGCCTTTCTGTCTGGAAAAATCAAGCAGGATACAGTGTCACACGATAGCAGTGACAATCTTTCCCTGATATTTGTATGAAAATTTTTCAGAGATAGAATTTTCAAATGTCTACCAGGAGACCATTCCTAAATTATTATGTCTCCGGGATTGCTAAAATGAAAGATAAAGTACTAAGTGTAAAAGGCTTGAAAGATCAAAGTGATATAACCATACAGATAAAAGCCCTTCTTTATCAAAATGCACTCTTCCTCCAAATGATCTACAGTAAGATAAATCATTGTTAGGACTATTTATTCTGTTTGGAGGATAGGGCTAAATTATTTCAACAGAATTTGCTGAGTTTATAATTATAATAATCATACCACAAGAAACACTGTCATATTAAATTTTACTGGGTAATTTATTGAGGCATGAGTGCCCATAGTACCTAAATGGTCATTTTCATAGTTAACCATTATGTAGATAATTGCAAATATGGACTTACAAGCAGGGGGACCATTAAATCTTTTGTCCAAACTAAAACAATTTTGAAAAATGGAAGTGATCCCTAAAAATAATAAAATTGGTTTTATTGTATTGACAGAACTTCAAAAAGTCCTACTAAATTATTTTCAAAAATAAAATTATTTAAAAGTAAATAAATAAAATTATTTTATTGCATATTGATATTTCATCAATAGAGCATTTTATATCATAATTTAACTGAATGTTAGGCTTTTTGTGGCCAGTTAATGGTTGATGAGATTGTTGATATTATTTATTACCACCGCCTGTTGTATAAACCATACAGAGTTAAATATTATTTGATTGTAAATTATTAGCCAATGCTGTCATAGTTTGATGCACCTCCTTGGTTACGACCAAAAAAATGTTCTTGAGATATTGAAATTTCCAACTAATTTTTAACGGAATACAAAAAAATTTAGAGAACTTGTATTAGCAGAAAGTTCAATACCATTATGACACACTTAGGTTGATTTTTAAAGTCATTCTTCAAATGCTAACATATTTTGTAAATCAGATTTCTAGTGGTAGCAAAAAGAGAAAGATAGGATATATGCTTTTATATTTAATATTTCATTATAAAGAATTTGACCGGCCTTTGCCCCAGATTCCTGGGAGGGAACCCAAATAATAGGAGTGTCTTTGTTATTTATGAGCCCCTCAGATCTCACCTGGAGTTTATACTGAGATTACTCAGGATGGAGGCTGGTCATCAGAAAGATCAACCAGGTGATTAGTGGAATGGGGCTTTATGTCAGTCAGCCTGACCACCAGGGAAGGAAATTAAGTTCAATTGCATGGCCAGTGATTCCGTGTTTCAATCATTCATGCCTACATAATGAAACTTCAATAAAAATTTTGGACACTGGAACTTCCTGATTGATGAACACATCAAATGTACCTAGTGGGTACTGCTCCCAGTTACCCTAGGGGGAGGGCATGGAAGCTCTATGTTTGAGACTCTCCCAGACCTTCTCTGATGTGTTTCTTCATTCAGCTGGTCCTGATTTGTATCCTTTATAATGAAACTGTAATCCTGAGTATAGCACTTTCTTGAGTTCTTTGAGTCTTTCTAGGGAATTATCAAACCTGAGGGGGGTCATGGGATTTGTGGTCAGTTGATCAGAAGTGCAGGTGGCCTGGGGACCCCCAAATTTGTGGCTGGCATCTGAAGTGATAGCAGTCTTGCTGGGTTTCATGCCCTTAAACCCATGGGGTCTGACACGAATTCCAGGTAGTAAGCATCACAATTGGGTATACTGTAGTACACCCAATCATGCACATCTTGTGGTTTTCTTATTCTCTTATACTCTGGGTTCGTAAATATGCCATAGTGTCCTCCTAATCTACTAGACTCTGTTTCTTGGGAAAGAGATGGGTATCTCTTTCTCTGGATACCCATCAGCAGAATGATATCAGAGAAAAGGTCCTGGGAAAGTCCGGTGACTTAAATTTAAGTGATTTTTACACACACACACATACACACACACAGCAATTAGAAACTATGAATGAATATCTGGGTAAAAATAACAGCCACAAAGGTAATTCCTTGAGATGAATCCTGTGATTTGGAATATTAAGAAAGTGAGAATTGTCAAAGTGAAAGTGATAAAAAGACCAAAAGAAGTGTCACACTTCCTTTCTACAGATAACCTCAGAATAAAAATAGCTTAATAAATGAAAAACACTCTTGTATAAATCACACGTCATATAAATTGAATGATTTCCTAACACCATTGCTGACATTTTGTTTTCTGAATGGACAAATAGTAAAAGGCAAAATTAATTTGATTAAGCAAACTATTTAAGGTATGTGACGGGCCTTGTAAAACTAGAAGTTGAGGAAAGGACGAGTATGTTGCACAACAGAGTAAGGTTGAATAGGAGGATACTGTACTGTAACATAGCTTTACTCATAGGGACAAATTCATATGAATACATTTTAAGTATCTTGATAGCTTTTCCTTAAACAACATTCTAATCAACCTAGGGTAAATAATTTAATACTTGCCATATCCAGATTTATTTTTCTTTCTGTACAGTGATTTTATGTAGTGAGTTGTGATATACAGTGGAATCTCGATATCACTTCACTTCTAGATTGACTATATGTTGAAAGTAGCATAAGATTTACAAATATAAGGGCACCTGAGTGGCTCAGTTGTTAAGCGTCGGCCTTCGGCTCAGGTCATGATCTCAGGGTCCTGGGATCAAGCCCCACGTCAGGCTCCCTGCTCAGCAGGAAGCCTGCTTCTCCCTCTCACACTCTCCCTGCTTGTGTTCCCTCTCTCACTGTCTCTCTCTCTTTGTCAAATAAATAAATAAAATCTTTAAAAAAAAAAGATTTACAAATATAAGATTTACTTTGGAATTCCTGCTTTTAGAGGAGCTGTCCTTAAGTATTCTCAAATCAGAAAAGTAAGAGAATATAAATTATTCCTGCAAAAATTCTAATAACATTTGGGGCGCCTGGGTGGCTCAGTCGTTAAGCGTCTGCCTTTGGCTCAGGTCATGATCCCCGGGTCCTGGGATCGAGTCCCACATCGGGCTCCCTGCTCGGCAGGAGGCCTGCTTCTCCCTCTCCCACTCCCCCTGCTTGTGTTCCTGCTCTTGCTATCTCTCTCTCTGTCAAATAAATAAATAAAATCTTTAAAAAAAAATTCTAATAACATTTTACATAGTTCATAATTAAAATTTTGAAAACATTAGATTTATTTTTAGTAAACTGATAATGACTATTTGTGAGTATTCAATCATATGCCAGATACTTTTTATAAGGTGTCTGCTAAACACTGTCTCTAATCCTACCAATTTGATTTCTATTTTACAGATGAAAAAGCTGAGTCCCAAAGGGAGTGACATAACAAAGGATGTAAAGCTCTGAAGCTGAACATGGATTTTATATAGATCTCTTCCTTTTTTTTTTTTTTTTGAGTTTTGTTCCAATTTCTATCTAGGTTGGTTTAATTTTTATCAGGTACTGTGTGTTCTTCCAACTATGTCTAGGGGTTAGAGCAACTTTTTACTTGTAAACGTACAAAGACATCTGGCATCTGGGTAACAGTAACGGCCTCACCACTGACCATCTGTATCCCCAGACCCAATCATATATGGAGTAAAATTGTTCCTATCGGCCAAAAGGTAATTTGTTGATTAATCAAAACTTAAAACATCTAGTTAATTTAACTTCATACTGCTCCATAAAGATATTTTAAATGATTAATCCCTTTCTGATACCTCACAAATGCATCTCCCATTCAGTATAAATATTTGAACAAGAAAATGAAGTATGGATGAACCCACAGGAAACTTACCTCCAACTCCAAACACCTACCCTACTAAAAGTGTCATATCCACATTAAAAAAAAGTCAATGTACATTTTCTTGGGCTGTTTTAAGGGTGGACTTTTATGATAGCAATTAATTATGTCCTGGCTATACATTCCTTTGAACAGGTTCCATTTTGTAAGAGCAAATACACCAAGCATTATCTTCACTCTTTATAAAAGATCCTATTTCACAGACAATCTGGTTTTAAAATAAGCTTTCCATAATTATCAGTAGTAAGGAACATGAGATGATAATAAGGAATAATCTCAAATAAACAAGGGACAGGTGGCAGCCTGAGTTACATCTGTTATTAATCTGTATCAGAAGGGAAGGAAAGAAAAGACAGCAGGAAAAAAACATAAAGGGATTTGTAAGGCACACTGGAGTTACACATTTGTATTTATTAAGAGCTTGCTTTCTCCCTCTGCCTTATAAACTAAAAATATCTTACGAAATAATCCAGAGTAATTATCTTGTCAGAAGAATCTTCTGTGTATTGTAGTCAAATTAATTGAACAAAAATTCATCATGGGAAGATATCTGAGAGAAAAGGCAATGAAAAGGTAAATTAAAACTGAACTGTCAGATTTAAGGGTCCATCCAATGGAACTGACCAATAAATTCATGAGTTATGATACACGAAATGGGCATTTTCTCCTTTGATCCTTTGAACACTCTGCTACATTCCCTAATGTTCTACCTGGGGAACCGTATCAAATTCTTTATAGAAATTTTATCTGCAGAAACCAAAGGGAGCAATGAGTGAAGGAAATATCATCATTAAGCTGACATTTTTCCTAGCATATAGCAGGCTCTACTCACTCTGTAGCTTTGGGTGGCCTCAAAAAACTAACCCACACACGACAAATGATTTTCTCTATAGAATACATTTGTGTATATAATGATGCTTGTCCTACCGTCACTAAACAATGTTGTAATGCAGAAGACTGTTTCTTGGAGCAGTAATACCTTGCATACGCAGAAATCAACTTGTTTTGAGATCATTAAACAGTTATAAAAATGATAAATAACCATTCTATTTGTTAAGATTCCTCTCTTGGTTTAAGGGTTATTGTAACTGAATATGACTGAAAGCCCTGAGACAAAATTACTTTGAAGGATATTTTCATTCGGGCAAGAAAATAAAATTGAACTGCATTCTCCTCGTAACTTGATACGGATGTGTAATGAGAGGTGGATAAGCAGTAGAACCTGAATGCTGTGATTTCATTGTGGCTCTATTCAATTGAATAGCTCTCTCATAAGAGGTCAATACTATCCTCTCTCCAACAGAAACCAGAATTGTTTCTATCATCCTAACTGTAGAATTACTCATTTTTCCTCATTCCTCCTCATCTAAGATTCTATTAGCACTGACCTGTATAATGCCACCTTGATTATACCACATATATGGCCTCTTTTTTTGAGCTCTATACTTAGTTGTCTCCTTTTTAGGAATAAATTATGTCTAATAACTTAATGTGGGGAAGGTAATTTCATTTTCAATAATAACACTCTTGTCATTAGTCTCCCACACGTATAAGTCTAAAAGTTAATATTCAAATGCTCACTTTGCATTATTCCACACTTTCTGCTAAGTAGTTCAGTATCTGAGTATACAGAATTTTTCTGCTTAAATTATACAATGAAGTCACAAGTATATTACCCTATATCTTAAATTAGAATATTAAATTTCTCATCAAGTGTCTAATAGCCTGATGTCAAAGGGCAACTGCAGATACATAAATCAAAACCCAGAAGACCAAAAGAGTATATTGGCACAATATAAATCAATAATCACAAAGTAGAAATTGATAATAATTTTTTGCAAAGAGAAGAGAAAGGAGGAAAGAAAATAAGGATAAAAGGGGAGAATACTGAGGCAGACTAAAATAAAAGATTTTGTTCACTATAGGTCTCCATGTCTGAGTGGAGGGCTGTCATGATGGCTTTCTCTAAGACTAGGCCTCCTGCACTCTGGGATGGGTTCTCCCTATGAAGGAAAATGCCTGAAAAAGAACTTTTGAGTGGTGTCTTGTGCAACTAATGGAAGCTTTACAAAAGCAGAAATCCTTTGAACGAGGACAAATCAATATTGGGGTGAGCCATACATGTGTACTAAAAGTGTCACTCTGTCCCCCTCATTGCTGTTTTCTCTCTGACAGAATTCAGGCCCACCTTCCAGAAGGGCCGAGTTGCTGCAGATTTATCCACTTGAGGCCCAGAAATGTTTCAGGATTTAATCATATTGTCCCTAATTCATAAGGAAAATTTACTTGTTTTTAAAATTATGGGTAGTATGCAGAAGAATTAAGACAATCAAGATGAGCTAATTGCATCAAAAATGGAATTAAGACATATTGATTGAGTTGAAATGTACTCAACTTCCTGCCTTACAGAATTTTCTTCCTCTCTTTTGGTCTTCCTCTGTTGGTACCTCCCTTCCTTCTTCAAAAATTATTCAACACCTACTATGTTCCAGAAGCTGTTCCTGGCTCTGTGAAAACAAAGTCAAATAAAGAGTGCTCCTTGCTCATAAAAGGAGGGGAGAAGACTGGCCATAAAACATCGTCCTGCAGGGTGAAAGTGCCTTGATGAATATTCATAGACAGAAAGGAGCAGTGGGGGCAGAGAACAGGATAGTTCTGAGCCGTCATAAGAACTAAACATTGGCATCCAGAACTAAATCTTTAGGATTATTAACAAAAATTAACTAGACATAGAAGGAGAGGAAGGCATTTATTTCAGACCAAAAAAAAAAGTGCAAAAAGCATTATGGCACAAAAGAACACAGCTTCTCAAAAAAAAAAAAGATAGAATTGGAAAAACTGTTTTGTGGAAAATATTGACCGAACAGAAGTCCTCATCTAGCACAGTGCCTATCAACCAAATGATGGTAAAATTGATTTCTAACTCTGATCGCCACTAAAAAAGCCATTTTTGTTGTTGTTTGCATGTTTTTAAAATCAACCAGAATTTTGTATTCAGCCTTCTTGGCATGATTCTTAAAAGCCTATTCTAGTTGCTTACATTTCAGTATGACCATGTGTTTAAGCCTATACCATCTCTGTTTTACTTTCATATGTAAAATGAGACACACACACAAAAAAGACTATGGTACTTAAGATGTTCACTAAGAAACTTGTCTAAACATTTTTCCAAAGAAGACATCCAAATGGCCAACAGACACATGAAAAAGTGTTCAATATCGCTCGGCATCAGGGAAATCCAAATCAAAACCTCAATGAGATACCACCTCACACCAGTCAGAATGGCTAAAATTAACAAGTCAGGAAATGACAGATGTTGGCGGGGATGCGGAGAAAGGGGAACCCTCCTACACTGTTGGTGGGAATGCAAGCTGGTGCAGCCACTCTGGAAAACAGTATGGAGGTTCCTCAAAAAGTTGAAAATAGAGCTACCATATGATCCAGCAATTGCACTCCTAGGTATTTACCCCAAAGATACAAAAGTAGGGACTCGAAAGGGTACGTGCACCCCGATGTTTATAGCAGCAATGTCCACAATAGCCAAACTGTGGAAAGAGCCAAGATGTCCATCAACAGATGAATGGATAAAGAAGATGTGGTATATATATATACAATGGAATATTATGCAGCCATCAAAAGGAATGAGATCTTGCCATTTGCAACGACGTGGATGGAACTGGAGGGTATTATGCTGAGCGAAATAAGTCAAACAGAGAAAGACATGTATCATATGACCTCACTGATATGAGGAATTCTTAATCTCAGGAAACAAACTGAGGGTTGCTGGAGTGGGGGGTGGGGTGGGAGGGATGGGGTGACTGGGTGATGGACACTGGATGTGTTCTGGTAAGTGCTGTGAATTGTGCAAGACTGTTGAATCTCAGATCCGTACCTCTGAAACAAATAATGCAATATATGTTAAGAAAAAAAAAAGAAGAAGAAGAATGTAGCAGGAGGGGAAGAATGAAGGGGGGGAAATCGGAGGGGGAGAAGAACCATGAGAGACAATGGACTCTGAAAAACAAACTGAGGGTTCTAGAGGGGAGGGGGTTGGGAGGATGGGTTAGCCTGGTGATGGGTATTGAGGAGGGCACGTTCTGCATGGAGCACTGGGTGTTATGCACAAACAATGAATCATGGAACACTATATCTAAAACTAATGATGTAATGTATGGGGATTAACATAACAATAAAAAAAAATTAAAAAAAAAACTTGTCTAAAATTATATTGTCAGTAAAGACTTAAAACAGGTATTAATCTCATATATGGTAAGGTCTGTCTTTCCACTCTACTCATACACAGCCAGAGCTTTTGTTTTCGTTTTTGTATTTGCTCTCTCTCTTATTTTAGCCATCATTGTCATCTGTAATTACACACTGAGCAAACCATATTTGGAGCCTTTTCTCCTTCTTACGCTACTTTTATATGAGATTCTTTTTTAAATTACATTTTGGGGGCACCTGGCTGGCTCAATCGGTAGAGCATGCAACTCTTGATCTGAGGGTCATGAGTTCAAATACCAAGTTGGGTGTGGAGCCTACTAAATAAATAAATAAGATTTTAAACAAGGCTTTTTTCTTAAAAATATTTTATCTTCAGTTAACTCTTTACCTTAATAAACAGGATTGTAAATTAGATAAATTAGGTTGAAATGGTATTGGTCCCACAATGATCCTCCATGCCTCATTTTATCATTTAATATGCACATTAATAGTGTCTGTAAGTTATCGTGAGAATTAAATACTTAATATGTGTAGTTTAGAAGATTTCCTTGAAAGAAAAAGCACTTATTAAATGTCGATAGTTCTTATTCTCATTGTTCTTATTAGTTTTTAAAACGAATCATATTAAGTACTCTACCATCCACTCAATTGGTAGGCAAAAAGTAAATAAATAAATGACCATTAAATTTTAAAGTATGCTTTAAATTTTAGAAGCATCATGACAACAAAGAATTTGTATTAAAAAATCTTAAATTCATTTTTTTAAAAGTAGCTTTATTTTTAAATTATGTAATTCTGAAGCTTTTGCCCATGTGGAAAGATAGATTTTTTGTTTTGGAAATTAATTTTGGAAATTCAGAGATGTTGAGAAGACTGTTACATGTGGCTGACAGTCTGCTGGATATGTGAAAGTTTTTAAGGGTTCTGTGGGTTCACTCTTAGAAACTTTAGTGCATAACATTTCACACATTTAGCATGTTTATTCATTCGATTAAATCATATTTTTGTTCTGGTTGTTAATATTTTACAACAAAAATTTAAATTACTCATTATAAATTTCTTCAATCTAATTTGCAGTCTTTGGCTGTTCCCATAAAATCCAGATATTCAGTTTTTAAACTGAAATAACTTTATATCTAATGTCTTAATATTGTTAATGGAGGCTTAAGATTAGCAAGTACAAATTTAATTAATCTATATTTTTGCAAAAATATGGATTATGTGGGCTTATTAATGTTATTATTTATTATTATTATTTGCTTTGGGCCAAGCATATAACATGTCTTCTTATGCCAGCTAGTATATTTAACATATAGAGATGATTGCTTTATACAACTTGATGGGAAAACCAAGCTTAATTACCAAATCTTCCAGAGGGACATGACTAGTGGCAACCCACAGACTGAAGTAAGACATCTGCAGGTACTTGCCAAATGGATTATCTCAAACTGTGCTATAAATTGATAAAATAGATGAAGGGGGTTAACAGGTATAAACTTTCAGTTATAAAATACGTAAGTCATGGAGATGAAAAGTACAGAATAGGGAATATAGTCAATAATATTGTAATAACATTATAAGGTGATAGATGCTGACTATACTTATCACGGTGAGCATCAAATAATGTGTAGAATTGTCCAAACAATATGTTATATGCCCTCGAAACTGATATAACATCATATGTCAATTATACTTCAATAACAAATTTTAAGAAAAAAAAGTACGATAAAATGTTAGTAAATTGAAGTTCAATCACTATTTTTAATTACCAGAGTTATATTTTAATTTAAATCATGACCATAAACATCTTTTATCCATATTTAATTCCAAATGATCTTGCCTCTCTCCCTCCCTCCCTTCCCTCTCTCTTTCTCTATCTCCCCCCATCGCCCAGAGTACTTTTTATTGTATTTTTAAAAGCTGACTTGGATTCTTCTGTTGTCTGCTTGTGTTTCTTTCATTTTGCATTTTCCTAAATTCCATGTCATCTGGAGCATGGAATCCACTGACACATTCATTTTTCATATTTCTGTCTCCATGTTTAGCAGAAGGCGAATCTATTATTAAAGACTTTCAGCAATAGTCTTTTCACCAGCATACTACCTTACCAGTGGGGAGAGAAACTTTAGTGAAGCAATAATTCAAATAAAGATAAGGCAATCTACTGTTGCTATCATGGTTTACCCAGAATAAATGGAAATCAGCAAGCAAAATATCTTCAATATTAGATGAATACAGCATTACTTAGATCATTCAACTAACTTTTATCCTTATAACCTATCCATCCTAAATCATAAACTGGATAGTTGAACTGGCCTAGCTGTAAGCAAAATCAAACCAAACCAAACCAAAAACATCTGTTTTAATTTTAAAAAGATTAAAGCTTTGAGTAATAAATAGTCATAGATCAAAAGACAAACTGGAGATGAATTCTTTGAGTTTTTATCACCCTTATTCTGGGACTTATTTGATCTTTCTAGCACAAATATATATGCATTTAATGTGTAAAAAGCTGCAAGGGGGATTTCAAATTCCTGTGTGACAATTTGTCTTTGTGGCAAGTAACATTTTTTCTATCATGCTCATATTTTATACTCTTGGTATCAGCAGTGATGAGGATTATGGGCAATCTTGCCCACTTGATAATCTAAATATTTTGATATGCTTGTATTGTTGAATAAAATAGTACAGAAGTCTATTTGTGTATTTCACATTTTCAGCTTCTTCCATATCAACATGGAGTTAATTAAGCAGTCCTGGTTCCTAATGCTATTTGCTTCCTATAGCAAGCCAATATGGCCACTGGTTGCCAATTATGGCCACTTCTTCAGTCTTTGCTAATGGCACAGAGAAGCTTGTTGGTATGTCCACTAGTCCCCATGTAATTCATATAGATCCAGATTAGTAAACAAACCTGGTAATCTCACAACCCCCTGCCAATGATTGGTGTAAAATTAGGTATGTGGGGAAGGCTTCGTGAGTGCTTCTTGGAAATATCTCCTGACTCTTAAAAGGAAAACCAGAGAAGCTGCTTTTCTCTCTTCTGGAATTTCTGTCATATTGTGATTTAAGGCAAGCTGGACTGGAGACCAAAGCAGACACACTGAGGATGGTAGGGCCAAAAGCTGACATAAAAGAGTCTGGAGGCACAATGAGAATTTTGACCCAAGTTAATCAAATCCATACCTGCCCCACCCCAGGATATATATTATGAATTACAACAAATATCCTAACTTTGAAGTCAATAAGAGTTATAATAAGTTTATTTATAAATGCATTTGAAAGCATGCCATTCCTCATTAGGCATCGTGGTGTTTGATCCAATCAGGAGAAGACTGTTGATTCCTAAGCAGTGACCTATCTTTCACTCTCCTCTCCATTCACTTGTAGACATGATGTCCATTGTTATCTTTCACTCAGATATTCCTCACTGTAAATTGTTTTGATAACTAATTAATGTCGAAGGATAAGTAATAAATACACAACCTTCAAGAGGCACTTCCATTCTAAGTTGGGACATTAAATCAGACCTTAGCCCAGAGGAAGGGAATATCTAATCAAAGAATTACAGGAATTGTGAAAGACTTGGAAGGACTTCTCACTGTCCTTTAATATTCTCCATATGGTATCTACATATTTTGTCTGTTCCTTGGCCTTAAAACTTCATTCTTTCAGGAGTGCTCAAAATACTTTAAAGAGAACGAATTTGGATATCCTGAAGTCCACTCAGGGTTAATGTATTAAGGATTCATTCATTTGAAAAATATCTGTAAGTATTTCTCATGAGAAAGCATGGCTCTGTCATTTTTATATATGTGGATGTACAACTGTTACATTTCAAGCCTATATGGAGCCATGACTGAGGGTGATATAATCATATTCTTTTTTTTAATTAGAGAAACATGTATACTCTTTTTAATGGTGAATAGTGTCACCATATATAAAAGATGTTCAAGGACTAATAATTGACTTAGTACTCATTGATTCATTCAGCAAAATTATGAGCACCTATTACGTGTCTGGCACAAATTCAGCTCTGGGGATACAGCACTTGCCTTCATGGAGGGACTTCGTACGATGTGGGTGAGGGGAAGAGATTAAAAGAGATTAAAGATTAAAAGAGATTAAAAAAATAAGTGTAATTTATAAAATGTCAATGGTGATTAGTGATTTGGAGGAAAAATATGCAGAGAAAGTAGGATAGGGAGTATGGAGATAAGTGCTGGACGGCTGCCTTTTTTTTTTTTTTTTTTTTTAATGAAAAGGTAGTCAGGAGGGCCCTTATTGACAAGCAACATTTGAGCAAACAGCTGCATTAATAATTGGCGTGGCAGGTTGTACAAGATATTTTTGGCACACAGAAATTCACGCATGGAAGGTTGACAATAGGAGCTTATTAGCTTTAAGAAATGTCGATGTTTATAATAGTCTCTGCCTGTAAAGATCTCTATTCAAATCCCAAAAGAACCTCAGCTTCAAGACATTTAAAATTAAACTCATCATCTTCTCCCAAATCCATTTCTCCTCTGCTGTCTCTTACAACTTAGTAAGGAACATGACCACCCAAGCATGGCAGTCCAGAAATCTTGAAATCATTAAGAAAGCCTTCCTTTAACTCAACTCCCAGGCTGACTGGGGTATTTTATCACTAGGGAAGATGCATTGTTCTACTAACCAAAATCCTACTGCTAATACTGTCTTAGTGTAAATGCAGCAAAATGTGAATTCCCTTTATTTATTTTTTGTATGTTTACTTTGTAAGTTTGGTCATTTTGTCAGAGAACTAAATCCAACAGAAGAGGAAAAGATGGTTTTGTGTGCTACTAACAGGAATTGTGCTTTCCAGAAATAGATTTGCAAATTGCTCCCCTAGAGCCATCCCATTCACTATATTCTCTTTTAGACAAAAACTATGTGGATTGAAAATGTTAAGATGATTGATTTACGGTATCCACTATTGTTGACTGCTAACATTTAGCCTTAGGAAATTACACTCTGAGTTGTATTTTAAAAAACTATTAACTGAGGTTTCTGGGGCGGGGGGGAGGGTATATTATGAGAAATGTTTTTAAGATTTGTGTTTTTAAAAAAACACTAAATGAGGTTTCTGAACAAAAAGAGTATAAAAAATATTGTTAAGATCTGCTTTCATGATATTAAAATTTGTAACTATTATTTAAATTTAAGATAAGTACATGCTCAATAGCACATGCACAATGAAATAGCTTACAACTGATCTTCAAATATAATATTCCATTTAGAAAGGTCATTGAATATTGACATAGATTAATTTTATGCCAGGAGAATACATAGTTATTACATCTAGAAAAATTTACATAAATTCTTCCCAACTCCCCAGTAGTCCATCTTCCAGGTTCTTGAATCATCCTAAACCTGATCCTTCACCTGTCCCATCCTCAAGGAAATATGCTAAGCCTATTATTCTTCTATTTAAGCTTAAAATATTTTTAATATTACAAATCATGTTTTTACATGTCTTTTTACCAAATGATTGACTGATATTCCCTATATCTACAATATTCTCTCCCTGAATCCACACCTTTATTATGGCTGGGTTGGACCATCAACAGTCTGTTTATTGGCAGTTACTCTCACTACAAAGATACTTAATTGACAAATATTAACTTCCTAACAGAGAGTGTTGTGGAAGATAAATAAAATGAATAAAATTATGCTTTCTTTCAATGTTATTACAATCTAATATAAGGAAAAAACACACATGGAAATTATGCAACATGAGTAGTATATGCAGAAATTGCTAGAGGTCAGAGGAAGATGAAATTCTTCTGCCTGGGATAATACAGAAAGCTTAGTAGGGAAGGTGACATCTGTGCTGGGTTTGGTGGTTTGGTATGTTTTAAAAACTGCCAAGATAGGGAATTAGCTGTGCTATATGTCATGTTGTATTTGGTTAATTGTACATAAAATTAGTGTCACAAGTTATCATGTATTCAATTTGTAAAGGATTTTATAATTTAAAATATATGCACATAAGAATGTAGGAAATATGTAGTTACACTAGGCCTGGCATAGATATATTATGACAATTATTTATTTAATAAATAATTCACAATTTTACCAAAAGATTTTGCCTCCAGTTCTTAAATAACAAATCTTTCATATGGAGAAAAAATTATTTAAAATATAATTAGCATAAAGTTCTAGTTATATTAACATTTACATTGACAACTAATACGTGAATTATAAAATAAGCTTTATAAGAACCTTTCTGACATTATAATCCTTATCTCATAAAGTACTGTTTTTATTTTTTCTTATGTCTGAAATCTAGTTTCTTTAAATGTCCTTAGAAATATGAAGCAATGTATCCGTCCTTTGAAATGAATTAAGGAAAAGAAAAACCCCAAAAATAAAAATTAAGTAAACAGTATCATTGTCTGGATTGATACTCAGTATTGGGAATTCTCTAAGTCACATTAACAAAGATCAGGCTGGTTGGAAGGACTGTAGCTGTACTTTTGTACCCACCCCATCTCTAACTCATGGTATTTGAGCAGGTGCTTATAACTCATTGAAGTGAGGAGGCTCACAAACATTGTACACTATGATTGCTTACAGTAGAGGTAAGCTGACTTAAACCCATGGAAAGAAGGGCTTTTCTCTCCCAGGTGGGTAAGGAAAGATCTGGATGCTTTCATTTCTAATGTTTTCCCCTGTTTCTCCTTTTGAATGACCCACCATTGGGTCCTGAGAAGCCAAATGGGATAAACAGGCTCTAGTGGAAGCCCAAATTGGAAAGGTAAAAAGCCTATCCTACAAGTCTCACATGAGTACGTCAGAGATGGCAGTGCCAGGCTTGAAGCACATTCCAGGCAGTGATTAGGTAGTTTCTTCCTGGCAACGAATATAAACTGACTTTAGATTCAGGCTTGACAGTAAAATATCTGAAGCCTTTTGACCTATCCTGCAGCACAGATTGTTCCTTGCCTGTTGCCATAGAGAGAAAAAAGAAGAAGAAAATGCACCTCGTCAACCCCTTTCCAGTGTGTTCACAACTTTATTCCAGTGTTTCTAGGAAGTATGAGATAAGAGTGGGAGGTGGTGTCACAGTCTCTCCTGTGTCACACACTGTCTCCAATCCAGTCTGGGAGACTGCGTGACTCCTGAATCATAACAGCTCATTAGTACTGAGCATTTACTTTTCCCAGGCACTGTTCTAAGTGCGTTACAGGTACGAACGTACTTAATTCTCAGAACAAGTCAGAGGGTAGATACTATTAATATTCCATTTTACAGGGGCGCCTGGGTGGCTCAGTCGTTGAGCGTCTGCCTTTGGCTCAGGTCACGATCTCACGGTCCTGGGATCGAGCCCCACATCGGGCTCCCTGCTCAGCGGGAGGCCTGCTTCTCCCTCTCCCACTCCCCCTGCTTGTGTTCCCTCTCTCACTGTGTCTCTCTCTGTCAAAGAAATAAATAAAAAATCTTAAAAAAATTAAATATTCCATTTTACAGTTGAGAATATGAGGCACAGAGAAACACTCCCTTGGCCAAAGCCACACAGCTAAAATAACAGGGCAGAGATTCAAACCAGGCAGTTTTGCTCTAGAAAAAAAGTAAGATATTGTCATTATTCTGAGGTGGAAGGAAAGAGACACAAAATGAAACTAATACAGTAAATCAGAAGTGACATCTGAGTGACATGATCACTATACTTTATTGGTGTTCACTCACACAAGGGGAATTCATCAGTACACATGTGTAACTAATTTTTTGCAGATATTATCACTGTTATTTCTTTACTTCAAATTTCCTCAGGTAGCCTATCCTATCAAAAGAGATGTTTCTAAACCAAACTTTATTATTTGTGTTTACATATAAATATGTTTTAAAAAGCTGGTATAATAATTAAATATACACAGAACTACTGAATAAATCGAGATGAAGACATGAAGTCACTGATTTTAAAACTTGAAGATATCCTAAGCACTTAGTGTAATCCTCAAAGCTGACAAATGAAAAACAGAAATGCAATGTTACTGATGGTCAGATCAACTCCTAATAACTAATTGGGGTCAATATTTTTTCCTCTGTACTAAGCTGTGGAATACAAAGTCAGATTTTTCTACAGTCATCATCAAGTTCTAGGTAGTAAATGACCTCATAAGTTGGGTCCCATCAACACCAACTCTGCCAGTCTCTCATGTCCTGTCTCAAGGGACACACAGGAAATGAGCCCCTTCTCCTTCTCCCTTTGGTCATGTTTCTGTCTCTTACAAATGTCTACCAGGACCCCTCAAAAATCTTGCCACAAAAATAACAAAGAGTGAAATTATCAAAGGGAGAATTTAGCTATAGACAGATCTCAATAAAAACAAGAAAGAACACATACAAAAAAGGAAGTTAAATGAGTACTTACTTATAATTGACTTTTTAATTGTTAGCATTACAATCCAAGGCTTAGAGACTAGATACAGAAAGAAAAACAAAATATTTTCACATTTTGGAGGGAGGGGGGTGGGTATGTCACACATCAACCTGAATGACAAATTAAAAGAAATCTTTGAGTTATATATCTACAGAAAACAGAGAATGGAAAGAAAACATGACAATTTTTGAATTTTATTTTTGTTTTTTAAATAGTGCAGGCATGGAGTAGAGTAAGTCAGACAATTTCTCATTGTGGTAAAGGATTAATTTATAAGAGATAATGTACCTCCCTATGTTGAGGTATACAACTCCTTTGGATAGCTAAATTGTAAATATGCTAGCAGTTTAGAAGGCGTAAATATCCTTTTTGACCATATTTCTTTAGAATGTTACTTGAAAGAAAGATATAGACTAGGGTATCCCAATTAGAGCCACAATCCTGCTGAGAGCTCCCATACAAGAAGCTATGGGAGGCTGAATATTGGCCCCCAAAAGATTTCCATGTCTGAATCCCTGGTTCTGTGTAATATTTTAGGTTGTATGGTAAAGGGGAATTAAGGTTTACATAGAATTATGGTTTTTAATCAACGGACCTTAAAATAGGAGGACTATCCTGGATTATCCAGGGGGGCCCCTAAGGTATTCATAAGGGACTTGAAAAGTAGAGGAGGGAGGCAGAAGAGGAGAGTCAGAGAAAGACCTAGGACTACACAGTCAAGTCAAAGTGATTCAAAGTGAGGACTCAACATGCCATTGTGGGCTACGGAGATGCAAGAGAGACATAGCCAAGGAATGTAGCAGCCTCTAGTAATCAGAAAGACAAAGAAACGAATTCCCCCTAGAGCCTCCAGAAAGAAAGACAGCCCGTCAACACCTTGATTTTAGTCCAGAGAGACTTGCGCCAGATTTCTGACCCACAGAACTATAATGTTTGTTGTTGTTGTAAGCCACTACTAAGTGTGTGGTGATCTGTTAAAGCAGCAAAAGAAAACTAACATACAGGCCTAGCACAGTAACCAGAAAATAAATCAATAAATAGTTGTGGTCTACTAAGCTTCTATGGTTTTGCTGTTTTGTAACAGCACATCTTAGTAATAAACCTTTCAGAATATTCTTGTGTTTTAAAAATCACATCCAGAATCAAAAAATATGCATCTTAACTCCACTGGCCATCAATAGCTAATTATATCTTCAAGACTGTACAGTCAGTGGTTTTCAGACAATGTCTCTCTTTGTAAGAAATATTAGCACCATTTTTTCTATTAATTAAAACTGAAAGGAATAGAATATATAACCTATCTATACATATACATTGAAAAATATATAATCCTCTATAGGTAAGCAATAGGTTAAATAACAGGAAAATAAGAATAATAAAATAACATGCATTTATTCTCAGGCAAGGCTACACTAGAAAACATAATGGACGTAGGTACGTGTTTGTCCTACAGGTAGAATCACCAAGAATTGCCATTGCAGACTGAATGAGACAGAAATGTTGCATTGGCCATTCAAATACTAAGAGTGAAGTAATTTTGTATGATACTTAACAACACTTGTTTAAGTTCCAAACATAATGTTATATAATCCTTTCTTGATTTGCACAGCAATTCCTTCACTGGAAGATGTGGGGTACATTAGCTCCAGCATGATCTTTAGTCCTGCAGCACTCCCTGATAAATAGCAGGATGGTTAGAATCTTGGCCCCTCTCCACTGCCTCTTCAGACATGGGGGCCAGCATTCCCTTTCCAAACTCTCTATCTTTTGACTGCTTCCTACTCATCCTTCCAGATATGAGTTATGGATTACTCCGTCTAGGAAGACCTCACTGGCTTCCCACCAGGCTAGATTAGACCGTTATGCCTCTCTGCACCAAAAAATGTTTTCCCTATTATTGTTAATAGTAAAAACAAGACAGGGTAAACAATGCTTAACATTATCCTGAATGTTTACTGTCTGCCAGGCTTACTGACTTCTCCCATGAATTCTCTCACTTATCTCACACCTGATAAAAATACTTTGGTTATAGGGCACCTGCGTGGCTCAGTTGGTTGAGCAACTGATTCTTGATTTCGGCTCAGGTCATGATCTCATGATCAAGACCGGCATCAGGCTTCCCACTCAGCAGGGAGTCTGCTTGGGATTCTCTTTCCTTCTGCCCCTCCTTCTGCTTGCGTCTCCGCGTGTGTGCGCTCTCTCTCTGAAATAAATAAATAAATCTTAAAAAAAAAAAACTTTAGTTATAACAGTGCGATGTGGCAGTAGCTTAAAGGACAGTTTGCGTATAGAGAGAATGGACTGTTGATTTTGTTTTGCTTTGCCTCATTTTAAGGTAGAAGAAAATCAAGCTTGTGTGGAAGTTAAGATGGCAGCTCAGAGGAAGAGTCCTCTCAGATGGGAAAGCAGAAGAGACAAAAGGGAACAAAAAGGAAGTCTCACCTTAAACAGAAACCCTCCATCCAGCGTGAGCACTAGCAGTAGGCAAGGCCCTAAGGTTCGGCCTCAGAAGTGGTTTCAGGCTAAGGGACTGCTTCCACTGAGTGTGTGTGAAAGAGAGAGGACAATGGGGCTGAGTAAATGATGAAGGTTGGATTAAAAGACCAGTTCTGGAGTCTGAAGTAGAAATGGAAAAGAAACAAATGTGTTATAGCAGGTAGAAAATTGGCTGTAAAAAGAGGACTCCAAGTTTGCGGTCTTGAATTAAGATTAGGTTTAGTTGACAATAAGTTCTATGAGACATTTGTTGTGATCAGTGCAGGTGTAGCATTTTGGGGTAATAAAATGACCGTGAGTGTGGAGACCTGACATGGTGTTGAGGTCACTGTTATGAAAGAAGTACAGACACTGGGACATCTGCATATTGATCAGCTGTGGACAAAATGATGACCTGTGATCCTAAATAGAATGAGTATAGGAAAGGATTTCAATCTAAAATACAACTAGAGGATATGAAATGAGAAGGTCACAATGCTCCCTCAGAGGAACAGAACTTAAGAACTGACAGGCTGATTTCCATAAATGCTTGCTATGTAGACCGAGACTTATCTCTTAACCAACAGACATCCACCAAGAATCTCTCCCCATCCTCAAGCCAATGAACTTATTGCTTGGACTCTGGCTGGACTTCCCTCTTTCCATTCTTTGCCCACAGATACAGCCTACAGGCGAGGAGACTCACCTGTAGCTTGTAATTCTTCTGCTATTCCCAAATAAACTCAATTTCTGGTCATTTGAGCTTGCCTCAGTTTACCTCTTTATTTAGGTTGACAAGGAGGAGGTAGTGGAACACGAGGCTATAAACTCTAAAAGAGTGAGGTTCTATCTGTCCTATATGCATGCTTTCTAGAGAGTGCTATATGTGTGAATAGGAATATGTGTTTCTTCTAGCCAGTAGTCATATTTCTACAGATTCTGGCATTCTATTTGGTAATTCTTATTTATCAGATGGTTCCAAGTGTCAACAGTTACAAGAGAAAATCACTTAATAGTTAAGCGCTATAAAATATAAATTGACATTTGGACAAGATGTCTAAACAGAACAGTTCCATTATCTATAAATTTGCAGGCTCATGGGTACATTGGGCACGCCTTTGAGACACTGAAGCTTCTTTGTCCTTTACTCGTGACATTGCCTATCTACTCTTAGAAAACAGTATCAATCATCAGAGAGAAGACAGCAATTGAATGGGTGTGAAAATTATTCCAGTTACAGATATTTTTTTCTCCTTTAGTTTTCTTGTTTAAATGAAGAAAACTTATTTTCTTGGTGTACCTTTTTCAGACTCTAAGATTCTAAACCCTGGTGTAGTTTCTGTAGTTTCTGGTAGATTCTGACTAATAGAATTATTGATAGTTAATTTCAAATCTTTTTTCACATTACTTTGTTGAAATGTTCACTCCATGAAATATATGAGCCAAATATCCCACCATATTAAGTAAAATAGTATATTGCAAACACACTCTCAAATGTTTTTAAATATTGAAAATCTTAGAGTGTTGAGGATTTATAAAGAAAACAAACTGAGAGAAAAGGAATCCTTAAGGGTAGATGTAAAATGATTAAAGATATTTCACAAATGAGAATGATCATGAAACATCATCCAGAGTTCATTATTTGACTGACTTTGGGTATTAGCATAATCTTTCATTTTTCATAAGAGCCAAAAATATCTTAAAGGAAGAAAATAAATAATAGAGAATTCCTGTTAGCTGTTGATTTTCAATTATCCATGTATTCTTCTATTTATACATTTCAATGGCTTCAATAACATTTTATTTCATTATAGAATATGTTCAAAATCAAAAATATTGATTTTGTTTAGGAACTTTTCCTGGAATGGGCTTTTTTCTTGAATTGTTTTTTATTTCCCTGTACTTCACTCAATACATAAGAACATGTTTATAGAAATGTAAATAGTTTTAATATAACTATACAAACTCAAGCCATCAGATATTTGAATGCTTTAGAGGGATCTGTATTTGCATAAAAAAAGTCATAGAACAAGACCTTATAAACCATCCTAGGTAATGTCTATTTCAAAGTAAGTGCAAGAGAAAAACTATTGAAGATTTAGAAATAAGTTATGTTCTTGCTTCTCTAGATACCTTCACTAAGGCACTGTCAGAAAATTCTGGTTATTTCTTTTTAAAAAAATATCATGGATCAAACTATTTCCATTTTGGAAATTTTAAGAAAATAAAACATGCCTTAATATACTCTTATGCTTTTATTTTAAAATGTTTAATAAAATCACTAATTATTTAATTTTCAGAAAAGAAAACTAATTTAGAAATAACATATTTTTCCCTCAAGTCTTTTGGATCCTCAAACAAATATTTTTCATATACATACTCTATACATACCTTTCCTTATTTTCAGAATAATGATTTTATTAGTTCTTATACATACACACACACACACACATGCGCACGCACGCACACACACACATACACACACACACTCTGGTAGAGACAGCAGGACTGACAAAGACACAGACATGCACAACACATACATTTGACACATGGGGACACAGTATGCTGCATTCGTATTAGCAAACTACAAGCTCAATTTTTCTCATTGCAACCTTACTTATCCCTGACGGTGAGCCATATTTAGCAAGACAGTAAAGCTGGTAAATCTCTGTAACACCTGGGCAGAGTTCCAGTGGGAATACCCACAAGTTTAACAGACAGGCAAGGAACCTCATTTAACCTTGCTACTGCCAACACGAAAATATAGAGGAGTAAAAGAAATGTGTTCTGGGCTTTCTAAATGGCTACAAAAGGATAACTATTTTTGTTATCATATTATTCCCCAATTTCCCTAAATTTAGAGTATGGTTATCCTTCCCTGAGCCTAGGCCAGACACTTTGGGAAGTACATTAACACTTGCAGACTTCTTAAGGGACTCTTAAGAGTATTCAGTGGCAATCTGCTAAATGGTTTCCGTTAGTGAAATGAAAGTACTATCATGCCTCCCTCCCCACGTGCCTAGAGCTCCAGCACTCAGATAAAGGTGTTCTCTCTGTGGTTTAATGATGGTGCATCTTCTTGGCTTTCAGGTGGCCAATACTGCGTCAAACTATGATGATATGATGATGCTGCTATTTTAAATTCAGTTAAGTTGCTGCCTCTGGCATCCTTTCTCCGAAATGAAAGAGGAGGCATCAGTTTTGCTGAGTCAATCACAGATAATGGAAATTACAGTGAAACCAGCCCACTGAGGCACTCCCGACTTATCTGCTGAACAGGAGGAACCCTGGATAGTCCCAGCTCAGCTTGGTGACCGTGTTGCCCAACTTTTGAACTGAAAGTAAAAACATTAGATTGAACGATTGCTAAGGCAAATTCTAGCTGTAACATGACCTGATTTTAGGTGATTAAACATCATCATGAGCAATGCCACATGGGAGTCTTCTAGAGAAAGAAAGAAGGGAGGGAGCAAGGGAAGGAAGGAGAAAGGAAGGAAAAGAAGAAAAAGATAGATAGATAGATAAGATAGAAATAGACACGTCCCGCACACAGATTCTCTATTCTCTAAACTACGACTCTAGCACAGCACCCAGCTCTTTAGTCCAACTACCGAAGAGAGATGTATCCTTGCATTAACCAAATTCTTCATTTCTCTCACTCCCAAATAACCTCCCCTGGCCACCGTCTCTTATTTGGGTTATAATGAAAGGACAGCAGTTACATGAGTGTGGGTATACAAAATGGAATTAATTAGCCAAAAGGAGGAAAGTTACTTGGAAATTCTGGCCTGTAGAATGTCTGAGTTAAAACATCTAAGAGCAATCTGGAATTGGAGCCCAGGGCAGAACTGTGGGTGAGATATACATGCAGGAGTCTCTATCGTGGGAAGTTACGGATGTGGAATAAGTTTACCCAGGGAGAGAAAGGCAAATGATAAAACAGATAATAGAGAAAAAAGATCTTTTTTTCAAGTAATAGAGATCAATAGGCATTGAAATGCAGATACATCCAAGCTTTCAACAATTAAACGCCGGAAGCCTTCTAACACCCAAGCTGCCAGGACCAGTCATGCACAAGAAGAAATTCAGCCCTTGGGACTGTGTTACTAAATGTGGTTATTTCACTCTGATCCTTACTGAGTTGGGAGCTCTAAGGATAGTCAAAGTGATGTATAAGTTAAAAAATAGACGCTCAGATACGCTGTGGAGCTTTAGTTGTTTCCTCTAATTTTGTTAAATAAAATATGTTTATCTCTTGATTACATCATCTTTAAATTTCAACAAATCATTGTGTAAGTCTCAAGATATATTTAAAGTAGAAGTTTGTAAAATGAGCATAAACTCTGAAATCCAGCAAGTCCAGCATTTTATTCTGGTTGCCATTTAACAAGATACATGAGTTTACAGTTTTTATTTGAGCTCATGAGAAAGTTAAACAATATCCAAACAATCAAAAGGCATTCTGTGTCTCAGTGTCTTGTGGATAATAAGGGTATTGGCCTCACTGAGGTTACAAAGAATTAAAGTAGTACATAAACATGGGCTTGCCTATAGTAGGTGATCAAAAATATCAGCTATTCTAAATGGCCGTATCATAGTAACCATACATAGTGGCAATGCATTGCATAAAGGCTGCAATCTATGAATAACTTACTTCATCTGACTCCCCATTCAATAGAAATTCAGCTGACCAAATAGCAGTGTCAAGGAAGACGTAGTTTATGTACATCATTATGCATGGGTCAACAGCACACATGGAGACAGGTATGAAACACAGAAGTGGCAAACAGCAAAACTCCAGCTGCTGCCTTCTCAGAACAGAGGAGTAGAACATGTACCCGCTAGGTGAAGCTGTGATTCTCCCTGTCCAATTGCCATTTCGTGACAGTTTTTAAACAAGGACCCCCCCCCCAGAGGGGTTTAGGTCACCCACAACTCTTATGAAATTATGTGCACAGTTCTACGTAATGCTATGCATATATTTTCAGGGAAAAGAGTCCATAATTTGCACTAGAATTACATGCTGAAGGGAAAGTTGCCAACTGAATAAAACAAAGTAGAATAGCTCCAGAACTTCTGCATCATCCAATATAAAATTAGAAGAATATCTAAAGTGAGGCAAGAAAGAACTAGAAAAAGAATAGGTGTTTAAAACTTCCTTCAAAGCAAATAGTATTTTTATCTGCTTGGCTGTTAATTATTTGTTCATCTTAAAAGTTCAGGTAAAAACTGCAGAGGTTCCATTAAAAACAAAAATCACTAAATATTTGGGGCTTAGAACAGTTTGAAGTTCCTCCCATTTCTGATAGTTCCTAGGAAATCATAGACAGTGAGTTCTTTTCTTATCACTGTTGGGGAAAAAAAGAGTTCGTAATGTTTTAGACTTGGGTGATGGTGCCATGGGGTAATTGGCTGTGTCACTGGTTAAGGACTCTCTGTGGGTACGTTATACAGTATTGTTTTCTATTTTTTTTAAACCTTTTTCTTTTCTGTGCTATTTCACTGAAACAAATGTGGGACTGAATTCACTGCAGATCTTAACATGAAACTTTCTTTTTTCTCTCATGAAGGCCACACAGAGACAATGAGCTTATAAGAAACGATAATTAGATCATCACTATTTGTCCAGGCCTGATGACAACTCAGCACCTACAGGCTTCAGGAGGATAAAGACAAGAAGCATCATCAAGCCAGCAAGGGGAAGCAGTATAATGTGTCTAGATATCTGGCCGTGTTGTTTTATAAGAAGGACAGATGAAGTCAATACTTTGATTTGCTCCATAAAAATAGTTACGGTTTAAGCACAATTTCCCACTGTGCACTCTCTCTCTCCCTTCCTCTCTCTCTCCCCTCTCCTGCTTGTGTGTGCGTGTGTATCTCAATAACATCATCTGAACAGCAACAAGAAACAGGTGAGCTCTGGGCAAAGAATTTTGATTAATTGAATCAAAAATATGTTTCCCACTCTCTCCCCTTACTCTCCAGAAATCCCCATTCTTTTTCCAGAAATTCCATATACCCCACATCAAAATGTGTTCAATTATTCACATTCTTAAAATCCTTGTATGTTTCCAGTATTTAATAACTTAACATAAGGTCACTGGAATTCTCATTTGTGATGAACATTTTAGTAGCTGTAAGAACTTCAGAGCCCATGCAAATGTCCTTTTTCATGTAAAATGATATTAAGAATGGTATCACCCATTAGGAGATCCTGCCAGAAATCTATAGGCCAGCTCCCCTGGAAGGAGAGGTCCTAAGAGCATCTCATTTTGAAGCTATCAGACTGGAAACAGTTGGAGGAGACAGAAATGCACTTTGTTGATGGTTCCTGACCTGAGAGACAGCAAATTCATAGAGATATTGAACAAAGTCCTCGCTGCCAAGAGATCTGCAATCCATTTAAGAAAAAAAAAGCACACATCACCCAAGATGAATGCCAAGTGAGCATTCCAGCCAGGGGGTATTATTGAGGACTCCAGAAAAGAGAACCTTGTAGGTTAGAGAAGTTAGAAAACACTTCCTAAAACTGGTATTTAGACATACTTTAAATAGACCAAACTTGTATCTGTGAAAAAAAATCACCAGGAAACCGGATAGAAAAAAATCTAAAATGTGAAGCTGGAGTATATGACTTCTCTCCTATTGTTAGGTAAATAAGACTGAAATGAAGCAGAGTATGGGAGATGGGTACAGGGCTGGACAGAAAAAAAAATTTTTCCCTATTTCTGTTTTTCTAATCTCTAGCCAATTATCAGAAAAAGCTAAGAATGGACAATGTTTCTGCCAAATGAGAGAGTAGGTGAGGATTCGCACTGATGGTCCAGCTGGGGTGGTAGTGGACACGTCTGGCATTTGTCACAGGTCTCTGTGTCATCTGGCTTGTCTTACTAAGTTTTTCTTTTATGGTTTTGAACAACAACAACAACAAAATCTAATGAAGTATTCTGTCCCACTGTGGGTAGGTAATCTCAGCAGCCTTTTCGAATTAGGAATAGCTTCTATAGAACCTCAGATGCTAGAATATGATCCCAAATCAGCAAGCAGCTCATCTAAGAGCTCTGGATATACAGCCAAGGAGGCAGGTTTCTGTGTGGATTCAGGGCCTGTGTATCTCACCTGTAAAACAAGAGCTAGGAGATGGCAACTAAACCCAGCTTTCTTCTATCTCTACCCCCTTTCTAATGACACAAGGCCTGGAAATCAGATGATCACTTCTGTTACAAATACGTACGAATGCAAAAGAAATCAGATCTGAGTGAGGGCCTAAAACGTGTTCCCATGAGTAAAGCATACGATCTTTGGCACATGGACATCATGATATCTATTCTGGCACCTCGGAATCCTTTAAAAAATTGTAGAGTTCTAGTTATTTATTTTTATTTTTACTTATTTATTTTTTATTTTTGTTCAAAATTATTTATTTTTTAATTTTGTTCAAATTTTGTTCAAAATTATTTTTATTTTTTTTTTTATTTTTATTAACTTACAATGTATTATTTGTTTCCGAGGTACAGGTCTAACAATTACATAATATTTTTGCTTAAATGGAAAAAAAAACCCTACATGTCCTGATAATGCACCCACATTTTCCAAATAGAAAGTGTAAGTGAATGAGACATGTGCCATTATGGGCTCAACTGTGCCCTCCCAAAGTTCCTATGTTGAAGTCCTAACCCCCAGTACCTCAGAATGTAATTACATTTGGAGATAAGGTCTTTCAAAAGGTAATGAGGTTAAAATGAGGCTGTTAGGGTGGGCCCTGATCCAATGTGACTAGGATCTTTCTAAGAAGAGGAAGTCTGGACACACAGACACCAGAGATGCACACATACAGAAGACAGACCATGGGAGGACACAGAGCCAAGTGGTCATCCGCAAGTGAAGGACAGAAGCCTCCAAAGAAATCAAACCTACTGATACCTGGATCTTGGACTTCCAGCCTCGGGAACTCGGAGAAAATTAATGTCTGTTGTGTAAGGCCCCCAGTCCGTGGGCATTTTGTGATGGTAGCCATAGCAAACTAACACGTGTGTCTTTATCACTTTCGATTTCCCTAAAATAGTTAAGAATTTGGCTGCTTCTTATTGAATACTTCTGTGATTGCTGACTGGGAAAAAAGTACCAGAGTTTCTCTTTATTTCTCCCGTGATTAAGATAGAACATGTATCTATAACTCGGCTCTCTTCAGATCCAAGCGTCTGAGAAGCACCCTCTCTGAGTGTTCATTAAATGCGGGCAAATACACGTGCACGTTGCTTTGGCACAGTGGCACAAAAAGCTTGGATTTTTGCATTCATATTTCATTTCTATTCTTATTAACAATAAAGGTAGATGTGTGCTTAAGGCCTTTATTTCTATTGTTTAGAGACGATCTGTACCTACATAATATTAACACCATCCGAAGTGGTTAATTCAATCAAACGTGTCCAGTTCAAGCAGTTATATGGAAAAGTGTGGAATTTTTAAAGCATCTCATAAATGCTTTAAATGATTAAATGTATCTTGACTAATTATTTTTCATAGGTCAACACCAGTGGCAAAATGTTCCTTATATCTTATCCTTTCAGAATTTTAAGAAGGCAGAGAAACATGGTACGTAATATCATAGATGATATTCAAATGCATATTGTCATAATATCTGATATATTCTGAATCCATTCCCTGCTTTAGTATTACCAAAAATAAATTTTCCAACTAATTCTCTTTTGTTTTTTAAGACATCCCCTCAAGCATACACTTTAAGATTTATAGGGATCATAGATATTCTAATGGCTAGAATAATTGCCAATTGTTTCCAGCACTTTTCTGAATAAAGAATATTTAAAAAAATCATAAAATGCTACACAGTGATAAATATGAACAAGACAATTTGGCCTGGGAAGGCTGTTAAAAAAGGGTGCATTCTAGCATCTTACAGATGAATTCTTAGATGAATATTGGATAAAAGTAGGTGACAGCATCTTCCAGGTAATTTTTTTTATTTAAAAATTATTTCATGCTCTCTCTATAGAATACTTAAAATGGACTCTAAATATCATATTAAATTATTGAATTGTTATGAAAGAAGAACATATGGCTTCCTGTATGCAATTTATAGCCTACAGCCTTGCCCACAAAATCTTTACTGCCAGCAAAACCATTAGGTGGTAATCAATAGCGGAGCACCGTGCCCAAAGGAATAACAGAAAGCAAAGTGAAATCTTGCCAGTTACTTAAAACATTGCCAATATGGATTTTTAAAACATGACTAGTTGTATGACAAACTTTCCATATTAGTTATGACTTGAAGCTACAGGGCCAAGCATTTTTAAAGAAAAGAAATAGTCTCTGGTTTTCTTTTTGATCACTGCAATAAAATATTATGTTTGCTATTGACTAGCTTTTTCTCCATTTCCCAAAATCACTCTTGGGCAATTTCTACACACTCGAGGGAAAATGGATCATTAAGATTGCTATTCTGATAACAAAAATAAAACATTTAATGTCATCATTTCTGGATCATTCCAGGTGAGAGCTTTCAGAGATAGCATGGTCATAGCGAAGAGTATCCTCTCCATCACATGGCCAATAAGATGGAGTCTTATGAAGCCTGGGGACAGTAATGAGTGTGGTGAAACATTAGGATCCCATCTACACACAGTTTAAAAAAAAAATGAGGAAGAAAAAACTTATATAATTACGTTTTCTTAAAGAGAGGAGGCTGTCTTTAGTACAAGAGAGGTTTTTCTTTTTTTTTTTTTTATGTAATAAGCCTACTTTGAGGTTTCAATATTACAATGGATGTTATTTTTTCTTTCAGATCTTTTTGTGCTAATATTTTGTATCAACATATGCATTCAACAGCCAATTTGCAATACGATGATGAAGACCAATTTGGCACCCCAACTCCTGTCACCACATATACCCTGTGATTATTTTCTTCTTTGCGCCTCACCTTTATTAGAAGCCTATTATGTTCCACCTGAATGCTATGCATTAATGCTAATAAAAACAGGCTCTCTGCCCACTCTGAGTATTAAGTACAGCGTGTTCTTTATTTCTCAATTTTTGTAAAAGATTTATGTTTTAGACTCTTAAAGCAAAGATTTTGGAGTGATTTCTTTCCCCTTAGCTATTTCCCTTACTGTACTTTTTTATTGCAACAAGTTTGAAAACTATCACATATAAAAACCAAGCAATTCCAGCTCTAACAGTCTAAAATGCATTTGTGTCAAAGACAGCTTTTAATTCCAGGTAGACAGTGAAAAACCTTACTGTCCTATAAGGAGGAGGGCAACTGAATGTCAGGTATTTTTCTAAAAAGTATTCCAGTTCCTTTCATGACATAAATATAGTGTTTCAATCACCATTATATTAGCTTTTTATTTCTTTGTTTTTTGGCATCTCAGATAATTTAGATTATGATTAAGTAAATAATCACTTCATTTTTATGTTTCTGAATAAACATGAGTCAACATATTAAGGGAAAAAGCAAAGCAAGTACATATAACAATTAAGGTGCTTTGCTTTTTTCAAATTGGTTTCATTTATTAACAGCTATTGAGTACTCATAACAGATAATGCAAGACAAATATTTAATTTTGAATGGGAACTACTGAGCCACTTAAAATTTTCTTTATAAACAATGATCCCTAAAATAATTGTTCACAAAATTATTGAAATGAATTCAAAACTCAAAGGAAGTGATTTTATATATAGTTTATACACAGAATCAAAGGAATGGCAAGTAGAATTTTATAAACAACCCAACTGCCAATACATTTTTAAGTGGTTTAACCTAACTTCCTTCCTTCCTTTTTCCCTCCCTTCCTTCTTTCTTTAATCTTCATCATAACAGAATGAGGAAAAGAAGACTCATGCTCCCATTTTATAGATGTGGTTACCCAGAGGAGATAAGCCAGTTGCCCGTGTCTAAAGTGGTGTGATTAGTGGATGGCAGACCAAGATTCCAGCACAGGCAGACTAGTTGGCAATTACATACTCTAAACCACTCTGCTGGTGATGTCATTATTAAGCTTTCGAGTTAGGAACACTAAAGAAAGTCTATGCTTTTGACACACTAAAAAGGTCCTATCAATAAATAGTGACATTGTAAGAAATTAAGGAGCCAGTCGCATAGGTGACAAAACATCTATTAACTACTGTTCTGTGGTCTGCAGATAAATGATCCTTCAAAATGTATTAATAATAAAGGGACAGAAATTGCATGTCATATGGTCACAGAAGTTAAATATATCAAACTTTTAAAAAATGATATACTTGAGCTAATGAATGCTTAATGTTAAAAACTGGACAACCTTCTCAGAGAAGACATTTACAGAATCATTGAAAGAGCTATAAAATAAAAAGTAAAGACAGCTCCAAAACACCAGACAATGATTTTCATACCTAATTCACAAATATGGGCAAAGGGGAATGTGGCTTTATAATTAGCACATTACCCAAACTCTGCATCTAAACAGTAATTTAACTACAAAAATCAAACAGCACTATTTTGCTGGTTGGGTTGGGCAGAGAAATAAGAGGAGTTAGCCATGCCTCAGCAAATATACAAATCTTGATTTTGTCTTATTATATTTTCTGATATATTTTCTGCTGTATCTTCACAGAAATTAAAAGCGAACATTAACATTGCAACTTTTAATTTTTAAGACTTACCAAAAGCTATTGAAAAAGAAAAGAGCATGCTCTCTTACTGCATGAGCATATAGTCTAAATCAAATAGGCAATAAAAGCAAGGTGAATATTTGCCTTGTAGCTGATATATATTTGAAACAGGTGTTTAACATTTGTAGATGCTTGAAATTAAATGGTTACCTCTATTTATTTGTGACTATAACCAAATACTTAATGTTTTTAATACCTCGCTTTAATGCTATGCCTTCAAAATAAAAACATGAATAACTGTAACTCAGTAATTCTTTTTCTAGAACTTATTATACAAAAATAATTGTAAAACCGATCAATGAGCTATGTATGAGAATACAGTTGACACTTGAACAACATGCGGTCGGGGGCACCGACCTCCCGCACAGTTGAAAATCTGCTTGTAACTTTGTCTCCCTCTAAAACTTAACTACTAACATCCTCCTGTTGACCTGAAGCCTTACCATTAACCTAAATACTTGACTGACATACATTTTGTATATTATATATATTATATACTGAATTGTTCCAACAAAGTAAGCTAGAGAAAAGAAAATGTTATTAAAATCATAAGGAAGAGAAAATACATTGACAGTACTGTACTCTATTTGTCCCCCCAAAAGTCCACATATTAAGTGGACCCACGCAGTTCAAACCTGTGCTGTTCAAGGGTCAACTGTACTTCCCGTGTCATTGTTTCCAGTAGCAGTGAATTGGACTCAATCTATATGCCTGTCTGTTAGGACATAGAAAACACAATAAAAAAGAAAAAACAGAATAACAGAATAAAATTCTGTGCCATTATTTAAAATATTAAGGTAGCTGGGGGCGCCTGGGTGGCTCAGTTGGTTAAGCGACTCCCTTCGGCTCAGGTCATGATCCCAGGGTCCTGGGATCGAGCCCCGCATCGGGCTCCCTGCTCCGCGGGAAGCCTGCTTCTCCCTCTCCCACTCCCCCTGCTTGTGTTCCCTCTCTCGTCTCTCTCTGTCAAATAAATAAAAATAAAATCTTTAAAAATAATAATAATAAAAATAAAATATTAAGGTAGCTCTAGGACTAATATGAAAAGATGCCCATGCTAGAGTTTTCATGGCACTGGGTTAGTATTCTGTGATGGAGAGGAGCAGAGAGGAAGAACCTACTACCTCTGCCTGAGCGGGACAGTGAAACTGTGCAAGGAGTCAACTACTTGAAATGCCTGGGCTCCTTTGAGAAAGGGGTGTAACTGTGAAGTTGGGAGAAAAAGACTTTGGCATGAGGTGGCAGCAAAAGTTGTTTCCAGGGTAAACTGAGATCAGATCAAGAAGGGTCTTGTATCTGATGCAAATAGGTCAGAATTTCATCGTGCAGAAGATGGGGAGTCATGAAAGGAGTTAAGTAAGGAAATAAGAGGATAAAAGTTTGTGTTTAAGTATTTGACAGAGGTATAGAGAGTATATATAAAAAGAGCTGTGACTGACTCTCAGATATAAATGTCATCTCCAGTGTTTACTCTCTCTTTAATTTGAAACTTTTTTCTTATGGGTTTTACATTCTGGCAGCAAATACCACTGAGAATGTAAGCACTACAGGACAAGGGACGTTGAAGGAATTACCTCCCTATGAGATGATCTGTAAAAATATAAAATCCCGTATCTGTATAACAGTATAACTGTGGATACAGTTTAAAAATAAACTTGGTATTGAACTATATGTTGAATTTTTACTCTGAAATGAAGAATTAAAATCCATTTTAATTTTATCCAACTCTATCTCACACACACACACACATTCCAACTCCAAACTACTTATGAAGAAACATTTTTCTTAAGGCTTTCATGTTACTAGATTTAATGATATAATTTTCATTAATTAAGATATGAACTTGTACTTCTGTATACTATAATTAGCTTAAGAACTTAATGGAGAATGAAGAGAATTCTAGATAAATAGGGAACAACTAAAAATATTTTTTAAATTGCACACCTACTTTGATAATAATCAAATTAATTGCAGGGCACCTGGGTAGCTCAGTCGGTTAAAAGTTCAACTTTTGGGGCACCTGGGTGGCTCAGGTGGTTAAGCCTTTGCCTTCGGCTCACGTCATGATCCCAAGTTCATGGGATCGAGCCCCACATCAGGCTCCCTACTAAGCGAGGAGCCTGCTTCTATCTCTCCCACTCTCCCTGCTTGTGCTCATGCTCTCTCTGTCAGATAAATTAAAAAAAAAAAGGTTGACTCTTGATTTTGGCTCAGGTCATGTTCTCAGGGTCATTAGATGGAGCCCCACATGGGACGCCACACTCAGCAGAGAGTCTGCATGAGATTATCTCCTTCTCCTCCTGTCCCTCTCCCCTGCATTCTCTCTCTCTCAAATAAATAAATCTTTTTAAAAAATCAAATTACTTCTGCACAGAAAGAATGTGTCCATAATACAATTACTGTAAAATTAAGAATAATTAGAATATTCTTTAAGATTATTTTTATCTAGAACAACCTAAAGAAGCATTTCTCTTAAAAAAACACTTGACTATTTAGATTTTTTAATGATAATAAAATATAACTTGTAAAAGATGATTAAAAATACGTGTTTTGAACTATGTGACCTTATTTTTGTCACTGAAATTTAAGTTCTACCCAACAAGTTCCTAATAATATAATAAATATTGATTAGCTTCATTCATTTCAACCTTACTTATTTTTAAAAATAATAACCATAAACAATCCTAGGATTTATATAGTGTACTATTCCAGTACCCTGCCATAGAAGAGATATTCAAATATGGTTCTCCTTTTAAAAATTCAGTTAATTGTTTGGTAGCCTAGAAAGACCACCTGTGTCAAAACTTTTCAATTCTGGGCGCCTGGGTGGCTCAGGTGGTTAAGCGACTGCCTTCGGCTCAGGTCATGATCCTGGAGTCCCTGGATCGAGTCCCACATCGGGGTCCCTGCTCGGCATGGAGTCTGCTTCTCCCTCTGACCCTCCCGACCCTCCCCCCTCTCATGTGCTCTCTCTCTCAGTCTCTCTCTCTCAAATAAATAAATAAAATCTTTAAAAAAAAAAAAAACTTTTCAATTCTAACATAAAACATGAATAACTTGGACAGTCAGGTTTAAGCAAATTAATATTATGAAAAAGTAACTATCTGTGGGAGAAAGTTCTGAACATAGAGCAGAGGTTTTCAACCTTTAAAGGGAGTTAAGATCCCTTTATGATCCTGGAAAAAATTACGGACCTGAAGTACTACCTATAAATATTTATGTTGCCCATACACATAAATGTTTGCAAGCAAACTTTCCAGAGTTTATACTTGAAGCCTATTCCCAGATTTAAAAGCTTTGATACACAAGTAACAGACTCCATCACGCTCACAAGTTTAATGACTAATCTTCTGATAATTAAATATCACTATATTATTTCTAGTGGCTTAATTTATTTTTCTAAGTCTCTTCCTTCTTGCCTAGATAGTGTTTCTATTTTCAAGTACTAGATCAAGACTTAACTCCTCCAGAAAATCATCTTTGATTGACTTCCAACCTTTAATGGCAACTGTTATCTGTACCATTCATTATCTTTTAGCTTGTGAAAGATACTATTCTAACTTTCTGACTTATAAGCCTCTTGAAAACAAGCCGTATGTATTATAACAATTTTCATTTCCTATGCATAGTTTAAAGGCTACTACAGTTATAACTGGAGTCAAAACATATTTTTTAATATCTAAATCATTTTAATGTTCTCATTTCGAAAGATAACTGCATTTTTTATATAATCCCAAATATGATGTAATCCAAAATAAATATTGTTTCCAGAAACTTAAATGTGTATACTTTTCACTCTACTGACTTGTATCCAATCATATTATTTTGTGTTCTTATACTTCTTTTGGTTTGTGTGTATTTATTTAATTTTCCTACTACACTGACGAACTATGAAAGCAGAGAGTGTATGTTTCAAATCCAATGGGCTCTGGTTAATGTCATTGACAAATATAATGCCATTTCTCTTTATTATATCACCTTTGCCCCATTATGTTTTCAAACGGCTAAATGAAAATGACTTTGGATGACAGAGGGGTACTTAGCTTTATGTACTGGGTATGCTCCAGAAAAACAAAGAGAAATAAAATGTTGAGAGATGCATATTTTGATTTTAGGCTATCATTAATTGGCAGCTATCCCTAATGATTATTTTCAAATAGTTAATTATTTAGAAAAACAAATAATGGTGGGTGAAGGAGTCTATTATTTGATGTAATTTAATTTCAATTTAAAATACCTTAGTAAAATAGAAAGAAAAAATGCTTATCAATAGTCACCACCAAATTAGTATGTTTTGCCCTTTGTGGTAGGAATGTTCTCAAGTATGATCCAGGGTATTATAGATAACCTACGGTCTTAAGACATGCCAAACTTAAGTGTATGCCAAACTTAAGTGTAGGAAAAAATGGTTACTGTGATAAACTAAATTCAGTAATGCATTTTAAAAATTTGCTGTTTTAGTTGAGGTTTATTCTTGTCCAGTATAGCAGGCAGGGGAAAATGATGTATCCCAGGTCCTGTTTTTTTCCCTATGGCTAAGGTAACATCAGGCTTCTGTAATTCATGTGGTACTCATCACTAATAATCAGGACTCCTCTATTAACCCAAACTACTATTTCCAAATGTCCCACCTTCAATATCTTGCTTTGCAGATCAAAAGGAACTCTATTTTCATTTCTACTCTAGAAGATGATGCATTTCCCTCATTTATATATGTTATCACATATATGTAATGAATTATATATGTAATGAATTGCATATATATATAACTATCTACCTATCTCTTGATTAGAGAGAGCAGTTCACATTATTCTAAGCGTTGAGACTATGCCCAAGTGAACAAAAAATTAAAACAAGAGTAATAATGATAATAAAAACTGATATCATTTATTGATTTGGCTCCCATGTGTTAGGTTCTATGCTTTAATAGTTTACCTCATTCATTCCTCACATTTATCCTATGAGTAAGATTTTATTATTTTCATTTTACAGATGACACTCTCAGATGTTTAAAGAACATTTTCAAAGTGATGTTGGAACTATGCCACAAAATTAAAATCCTTTACATTAATAAAACTATGTTCTTTACACTGAGAATTCAGGAAGAGAAGAGAGAAAAGTTAATGAGAAGACATTCTTTGGTTCCCTTGGTAAATTAAAAAAGAAACTTAGTTGATCAAAATATATCAGCTAGCTCCATTTTTCCTTCATGTTTTAACCAAAAGAAAGTAACCATATCACCATAAACATAAAACAATTATACTTCCAATACACCATCAAAAACCTAAAAATGTCACTGACCCTAATCAGCCACCAAATATGTCCTACATACCTCAGCAATTATCCTAAGGCTGAAGATGCCTGCAACAAAGACACCATCAAAGAAAAGTTGGTTTCATTCACAGTGGCAAAACGTTTAAGAGGAGCAAAATGTGGGAACGGTGATGAGGAAAATACTTGTCAAGACCTAAACAAAATTTTGAAAAACAGAAAAATGTATATTCACACTTAGAACTTCTGACTAGAACAAGATCAGAGGGAAAGGAAAGAACATTGATTATATTTAGAAAGCAAAATCCGCAGGACTTAGTCATTGATTGGATAGGGAGTCTAACTTAAATGACTAGGTGGGTGGTGTGGCTGTTGAGATATATAAAAAGGAGAAGGATCATGTGAAGCGTGTACTTTTTAACATACTAAATTTGATGTACTACACAGATTTTTCAAGAAGGCACATTCAGCAAGGAGCTGGACATAGGAGTCTGAAAGTCAGAAAAGTAATTTAGGGTGACACTCGGAGGTCATTAAAATTTAGGTACTTGTGAAATGTTATGCTGATACTTACTTAAAAATTATGTTAACATTTAATTAGTAGAAAAAGTGGGGAATCTAATAATCAATTACATTAAAGTCTTGGAGTGAGACAGTAATGAGAAAAAATAGAAACCAAGCTCCTAAGAAGCGTTTTCATACATAGACACTAACCTGGATTAAAACTGCTCCCCATGTCTGTCTGCCCACAGGCCCTAGAAGCAGTGATGGCCAAGTAGCGGTGGGCACCCGGGGCTCAGATCTTAATTTCTCAACAGCATTCCAGCAGGAATAGGCTAGGGCTATTGCTGATTCAAAGGAAAAATAAGGAAAACAAGATGAACCCGGAGCATCATGTAGTGCCAAAAAGTAATGCTAGAAAAAAAAAAAAAAGTTAGGGTCATGTCAAAAGGACTCAGGAGTCAACCTAAAAGAACTGACTATAGCTGGAATAAGTTGAGCAACAAAATAACTAACAAGAGTACTGGATTAAAACCCAAGAAATAAAATATTCATGAGTCCACTGATGTAAATAAATGATTAAATAAATAAATAAGTAGAGAAGAAGGGGCAAATTTTCCTTACAGAAGAATTTCAAATAATAAATGTAGAAGAAATGAAAGAAACAGAAGAATCACCATTCAAATACCACAGTAGTATTTGCTGTAGCCAAGCTCCACTGAAGACTGGTGAAATGATGAACCAAACTCTACAGGTAAACAGGAGCCTGTGGTGATTTTAAGTCATGTCCACAGATTCTTTGATATTCCTTCCTCCAGGTAGTAGAGATTAATTTCCTTCCCCTTGAGTATGGGCTGTACTTAGTGACTTACTTCTCATGAATAGAATATGGAAAGGGAAAATAGTAACTTCACAGTATAGAAACCCTGCAAATACCACCTTAATCAAGAGATTGAGGTCAACATCACCAGTGATAAGTCATGTTGATATCATGTACCCTGATAAAATGTGATGAGAAGAGGGCACCGGGTGGCTCAGTCAGTTAAGCCTCCGACTCTTGGTTATGATCTCAGGGTCCTGGGATAGAAACCCATATCAGGCTCCCTGCTCAGTGGGGAGTTAGAGTCCCCTCTGGCTCTCTCCCTCTGCCCCAACCCCCACTCATACACACACTCTCTCTCTTTCTCTAAAATAAATAAATCTTTAAAAAAAAAGTGATGAAAAGGGCACTTCACCTCAGTAATATTCTTCCTTATTCAAGCATAATCATGAGAAAACTTCTGGAAAAAAAATTCCACAAAATACCTGACCAGCATCCTTCAAAGTGTCAAGGTCATGGAAAACAAGAAAAGACTGAAGAACATCAAATATCTCTAAGGAGACATGATGACTAAATGTGATGTGGTATCCTGGAAGCCAAGAATATGAAGAGGATGTGAGTGGAAAAACTGGTGATATCTAAATAAAGTCTGCAGTTCAGTTAATAGTGTCATATCAACATACAATATACCAAATCTAACTGTTTTGATAAATGTACCCATGGGTATGTAAAATACTAACATTAGGGAATCTGGGTGATAGGCATATAAGAACTCTGTCTTGTATCTTTACAACTCTTCTGTAAATCTAAAATTATTTCAAAATGAGAAGTTTAAAAAAAGATCTCACTGGGAGCAGAAGAAAAGTATAAAGAGCATTAAAGGAATAAGCTATGTCAGGAAATCAAACAAAACATACCTGCCTCATTATTATACCAAGGCCAGATCTCTGCTATGTAAATCATAGTTTTGTAGTCGAAAGAGGGTGATGATCAGAAACTCAAATACACACAATAGATGACCAAGCAACTTTTAGCAAATTTCCAGAAGTTCAACCATGTGTAAGCATAGTAAGAGGGGCGCCTGGGTGGCTCAGTCGTTAGGCGTCTGCCTTCAGCTCAGGTCATGATCCCAGGGTCCTGGGATCGAGCCCCGCATCGGGCTCCCTGCTCGGCAGGAAGTCTGCTTCTCCCTTTCCCACTCCCTCTGCTTGTGTTCCCTCTCTCGCTGTGTCTCTCTCTGTCAAATAAATAAATAAAATCTTTAAAAAAAAAAAAAAAAGCATAGTAAGAGAAAATCATGAATGTCATTCAAACATTCCCCCACCCCCATAGTATTGCTCTTTCACTGGTACCCTTGTAGTTATTCTACCTACACAACTACAGCCTCTCAAATAGTGAAGCAAATGAAGGCAGTGGAATGAGCCATTTATCCATTCATTTAATCTATTATTTATTGAGCATTATATGCCAAGCATTATTCTGGGAGACTGGAACACCTTGATGTTATTTGAAGATAGAACAGACAATAGAGATCACCTAAACCAATCTGTGATTATTCAGATGAGAAAACTGAGGTCTCAGGAGAGGTATAAAACATGTTTGTTTCCTTTGTAACTAGGAAAAAATTCTCCAACCTTTAAAGGTGATTTGAGCTCATCATAATGATTTATTCAATGAGCTCTAACTTCTAGCAACCTTTATTCCAGGAACTTAGAACTCACACTGTTTAATCTTCAGAAAACCCTTGTTAGATAAATCTTATAATTGTTCTACTTCTTTTTTTTCCCCCAGAAGTGGAAAATTCAGGCTTCGAAAAGGTTCAATGCTTTTCTGAACTCATGTAATGATAGTGACAAAGCTGAAAATAGAAGTCCCTGATTCCTCGTGTTTGCCTTATTTCACCTCATGTTACCACACTGAATTGAATTCTGTTTTTCTGTAGTACTCTCACTATCAGGGAAAGGTGTCCTGAATCACACTGTAAAGCATGAGGGATGGAGACTCCGAAGGAGCATTATTATATATTTATGAGACTCACAACATGTACCTCATCAAATATTTTTCCTCTAACGGACATTTCCACCGATTTCCTATGATGATCACATTTCTTAGTCCCTCTGAACCTGAGTTTCCTCACCTCTAAAAGGGATAGATAATATCTACTTTTATAGGGATTGTGTGGATTATTTGATATAATGCATATGAAGTGCTAGCACAATATCTGTACAGGCTAAATTAAGTTTTCTATTTCCCCACCAATTTTAGCCCCATAAATGAAATTTAGAATATGAGATAATTGAGCAAGAGTTACTTGTAGAGCTAGGTCAATATGAATACAACAAAGGGGGAAATTAAATATTTGATAAATGATGTTTTCAGGAAACATTCTGAATATCACATAAGTACAGATTCTGGGCCCATAAGATATAATGTATCAAATAGTCTGAATCTTTGATTTGATCTACAAGAGTCAAAATATGTCATATGGGCCATTTTAAATAGGATTTTTATAAACAGATTAACCTAATAAAGGTATCTGAACATTAATATTTGAATACACTGTGAACAGAAAAAAAAATTTCATTTACTATTTAGTATAATTCACTAATTAGGACCAACTGTAGAAGACCAATAGAGTACATTAAAATCAATTCTGTTTCTTATTTTCAAGCACATGGAATAAAGTATTTTAGAAACTACATATGTGTCAAACTTCATATTTTTCTTAACATTCATCCAAGGACTTCCATATGGTAGGATTTAGAAGCCTTTTTCTTAAGTAGGTTAATCATCACCCTTTCAATTTTTGAACAATGAATTGATTTGTAAATCTAGCTTTTCATGGATAATAGATAGGAAATTCAAAAGATTTATCAATAATTACAACACTTCCAATTTTTTAGTTTAGTCATATTTTTATTTCAAACATTTCCTTTGGAAAAAAAATTGTGACTCAATCCTGAATTGATCTAAAATTTCTGAAAAGAAAGGAAATAATTAAGCAACAAATAAAAATCATGTGAAAGGAATTTTTTTAAATATTTTTCAGCGAGTGCTATGGGTCAGCCTGCAATAGGATGGTTCAAAATTTATTGCTCGTCATCAAGAAAGGTGAAAGATGTTAATCATCTTTTATAACTTCAGAATTCACCATTAAAATCTAGCTGTGTCCATATTTAGGCACTCATGTTTTCCTAATTTTAAAAAATGCACCTGTAGCAGAATTTTTTCTCCAAAAGGACACAGCCAGCTGGAGAAAAGAGACAATTAAGCCTGATTGGATGACTCAGCAATAAAAATAGGAAGCTAGCTGGATGAGAAAGGATGAGCTACAAAGAACTAGATTGTCAGGAAGGGGCTCTTTGGGGGAAAAAAAAGAACAAGGAAGTGAAAATAAGTCCATCAATACAAACAGAGAGGTTGAATTTTGCAGCTAAAGACATACCCATTCCTAAAATTGAAAGGGCAGGCAAAGAATCATTTTATTCATAGTTAAATTGTGTATAAGGTTATACAGTTCTTAATATATATTATGCTTCAATAAATAGTCAACATAGCAATAATAATACCAAAGCAAGAGTCTAGCATTATTGAGTCACCTAAGCCTTTCCTCAGTCAGATGATGGCACTATGCTGCTTCCTGTTCTTCCCAGGGACAAGTGTCTGATCTTTTTGCAAGGGACATATTCCCCTCCTCTTCCTCTTGCTACCTCCTCAACACTCAAAACTCCATGAACTTCATGATTACACCTATCCAGGGAAGAATTGTTTTATCCTTCCGATTGGGTTAGCCTCCTTTAATAAATATTTTACTTTGGGGGGCACCTGGGTGGATCAGTTGTTAAGCATCTGCCTTCGGCTCAAGTCACGATCCCAGGGTCCTGGGATCAAGACCTGCATTGGGCTCCCTGCTCGGCAGGAAGCCTGCTTCTCCCTCTCCCACTCCCGCTGCTTGTGTTCCCTCTCTCTCTGTCAAATAAATAAATAAAATCTTTAAAAAAAAAAATTGAGACTAAATTTCTTGATGAGTTCAAGACCTAGTATAAGTTCGTCCAAATTTATTTTTCAAGAATATTTCTCCCTCGCTATTTAATTATTTTTATTAAGACACTACCTTTCTCCAAATTTTTTCCTTCTTGTTAATCTGACCACTTGAAATCACCTTTGCCTTCATCCCACCATAGCTGCTGAACTTCTCCCCATCTTTCAGAATCAAACTGGGAGGAAAAAGCTTAAGAAAGCTTTTAACAGAATACACATTTGCTGAATGGTTACAGAATTCATTTGGAACCTATTCATTCTATTCATGTAAGAAACTCCTGACAAAAAAAATCCAGCCTCTACTTACGTATTTCAAAAATAATTCATTGCTTCATGAGGCAATTCATTGTTAAAGATGTTTTTTTCTCTGTCAAATAAATAAATAAAATCTTTTTTTTAAAAAGTCACTTTTTAAGTGTCACCTCCTCCCTTCAGAGTACATAGCCCGACAATGAATGTGTTTAATTTTAACATTTTTAACATTGATCTCCTATGTTACTGTAAGAGCCATCAGAGGGGATCGTGTGCCTGTCTCCTTGACCACAGCATGCCCTGAGTAAGTATATAGTCAATACTCACTGTGGAGTGAACGAATCCTAAATGAGGAATAGTGAGGCGGAGATGCAACCCTGTATGCCACTGATTCGTTCCATCAGTTTGTACAAGTTCACTCGGCCTCCTTGTGTCTCAGTTTCCCCTCAAATCACTTCTCTCTCTAAAATTCTAAGTTTTAAGAAAACTTAGACTTCTTGTCTTAGCCATGAAATTCCCCCAAAACCTTAACCTTAACTACTATAATATTATTATCCTGCATTCATTCCCTTCCCAGTCTCCATTATTTCACTGAAACTGATTAAAGGCACTTTTTCTTTGCAAATAGGAGAACTATCTCCTGGTAACTGAAGTGAGGAATCCATCCTATTCTAATTCAAAAGAGTGATGAGATCATTTAAACACTCATTTGACAAATAATGAATATAAATCTACTGAATCCTAGAAATTGTTCTAGGGGAAGGGAACAAAATAATAAGACAAAGTCTCATTTTTCTGAGAGCTTTCATTCTAGGGAGAGCGGGGCAAATAGGTAATACATGAAGTTGTGAGGAGTGCTATCAAGAAACAAATGAAACAAAGAGGATGGATGGAAAACAACAGGGGAGACCACTGCTTTATCTAATGGTAGTCAAGGAAGATCTCACTCATAACTTGACCTTTGAATAGAGATCTGAAAGAAATGAAAGATGAGAGAATATCTGGCAAAAGAACATTCTAAATAGGGGAAAGAACTGGTGCAAAAGCCACGAGTCAAGGACATTCTTGGCAAAGTTCAAGGCATAGCAGGGAGACAATGTGGCCAGTGGGAAATAAACAAGGACTATGCAATAGGAGACAAGATTACAGAAGTAGTTGGAGAGTCAAGTAATGTGGGACCTTATGGGCCTTTTCATGGGAGTGGAAGCCACTGGATGATTTGGAGCCATGAGGTGAGAGAATTTCACTTAGATTTTCAAAGGTATGCTCTAGCAGCTATGAAAAAGTCCAAAGGGCACAAGGATAGAGGTAAAGAAATCACTTAGGAGGGGTTACAGGGGACATATTCCTGGTGGCTTAAACAGAATGGTAAAGAAGGAACCGGTTAGAAATGGTCAGATTCCAGGTATCTTTTGGAATAGAGTCAAAGGATGCATAGAGATGGTGGGAAAGAGGAGTCAAGGAAGCAATGGGCTAGAGGCAGGGAAATGGGCTGTAATTGACAATGAGGATCAACACACCTATCTCACTCACAGACCCAAGGATGAGCAGAGGAAAAGAGAAAAGTCACCACTTGCATGGGCAGCAGGGGATGCAGTGTCTCAAGTGAGAACTAGGTTTCAGTTTGAGGGGAAAAGAAGTGAAATATTTAAAGAAAAATTAGATGTCGGAGGCATTTGATTGATAAAATCTCTGCTCCAGAGGGCCCAGTGGAGTGTGTAGGGTGGTGCTTAGACAAGGTCATGAAATGAAGTCAGGATCGTGGACTACAGAGCTATCTGAGGATGGGAAACAAACAGTAGTGTGTAGCTTCTAGTGTTTATAGAGGCAAAATGGGATCCAGGACATACTGGAATTAGTCCGGATGACATATCAGACTGTGGGGATGAGGCCCTGAGTCAGCTCTGGAGGGTGGATGCTTCTTTTTGCCAGGAACCTGTGGTCCTCCAAGATGATGAGAATGCACATGTTCTCTCTCCTCTGCCCTCAGGTTCCTCACCAAAATGTGATCTTTGGTTTTCCTCATAGAAATGCTTGATCAACAAGTTGTAGCTATTTAAGGTACTGGGTTCCATGTTAGTAATAGATAAGCATTTATCTGCAAATACAATTAGTGAGGGTTTACCTTCTCCTACATTAAGTGCAAAGATAAAGCAGGCCACCCCAGTTCCTCCAGGCTTGCCTTGAGCTCATATTTTCCTAACACCTCACACCACCATGCTCTGTGAACTGAGCACATGCATGTATTATAGAGCAGTGCATATTTAACTCAAGATGCTTCTTCTATTCTTGATTAGATATGAAATAGGAAAAATACACAGAGCTCTAATTAAAATCTTTCCCTCTAAAATCATAGAATGCAAAACAGTCTTAGCTAGGAAGGTGGAATCTTTTTTAAAGCCAAAACTACAGATTTTTTTGAAGTCCAAAAGGGTATGGGAAAACATATTAATAATATGTTCACAAAATATATCAATACAATGCAAATAAAATAAAGTTGCAAAACTGCATGGAGCTAAGCCTTGACCTCAGGGTACTTTGTGAAATGTATTTCCTTATTTTTTTTTTTTTTAAAGATTTTATTTATTTATTTGAGAGAGAGAGAATGAGAGAGAGCACATGAGAGGGGGGGGAGGGTCAGAGGGAGAAGCAGACTCCCTGCCGAGCAGGGAGCCCGATGCGGGACTCGATCCAGGGACTCTAGGATCATGACCTGAGCCGAAGGCAGTCGCTTAACCAACTGAGCCACCCAGGCGCCCCAATGTATTTCCTTATTACAAACACCTAAACATGGCAAATAAATATTTCAATACATTATTAGGCCACTATTTTGATTTACCTGTTTAGTTATCTCTCTGGCCTTGTTTACGTACAAGGCATATTTACAGCAAAAAGAAGAAAATTTGGAATGATATAGGCAAAAGTTTTGTGTTTATGAATCATAAAATCCCTTCTATGTGCCGAGCACTATGTTCAGGTCCTGCCCTGGGCTTTTTACAGATCTATTAGCTCATTCAATACTTAAAACATTCCCATGAGTTATCTATTATCCATACTATTTAGACAGAGAAAGAGAGGCTCAGCAAGGTTACAGAGCTCAGAAGCAGAAACAAAATTTCAACCCAATCATGTGTACATTGACCACATCACATTGCTGTCACTTATTAATTTTATGATAATTGTGAAAGACTATTCATGTCAATTGCAAATAAACATCTAATAATGCTTCTTTGTTGAAAATAATTGCATGACTATCTAGACCAGCAGTTCTGAATATTGATGTGGAAATCACTAAAATACCACAATCAGCAGGGGTGGCTCCCAGGAAACATCCTTCAGCAATCACTAGTGAGTGTTCACCATGCACCAAGTACTGTAAGCACTGGGAATATGCTACTAATATAGAAAGCAGAGCTTTTGGGGCGCCTGGGTGGCTCAGTCATTGAGCATCTGCCTTCGGCTCAGGTCATGATCCCAGGGTCCTGGGATCAAGCCCCACATCGGGCTCCCTGCTCCGTGGGAAGCCTGCTTCTCCCTCTTCCACTCGCCCCGCTTGTGTTTCTCTCTCTCTGTGTCTCTCTCTGTCAAATAAATAAATAAAATCTTAAAAAAAAAAAAAAAAAAAAGCAGAGCTTTTTATTATCAACCAGCTAATATCTTAGTGGAGACACACAGAGTAACAAACCAGTAAACACATAAAACTATTCTAAGTGCCAAGAAGTGAAGACTCATCATAACATGAAGATGAATGTAGAGAAGTAGTAACTTTAGCTAAAGGTGCTCAGGATATATCGCTCTGAGAAGATAACATCTGAGCTAAGACTGGGGAGGCAGAGAATACAAGCAATGCAAAAATTCCTCTCAAAGGACCAAACTTCAAGGAACAAAATAAGTCTACTGAAGCTAGTGAATGGTCTGCAAAAGGGGAGAGTGATACAAGCTGAGTTTGGAGAGGAAAGCAGGGGCCAGATCATGCAGAGTCTTGGTGGTCATGCTAAGACATTAAAGCTTTAGTATCAGTCATTGGAAGGTTTTAATCAGAGGAGACAGAGGAGTTACAAGATCCAATTTGGAAAAGAAGAAAATATAGGGATGCCTGGGTGGCTCAGTCGGTTAAGCAGCAGCCTTCGGCCCGGGTCATGATCCCAGGCCTTGGGATCGAGTCCCACATCGTGCTCCTTGCTCAGCAGGGAGCCTGCTTCTCCCTCTCCCTCTGCTTGTGCTCTCTCTGTCAAATAAATAAAAACTTAAAAAAAAAAAAGGAAAGGAAATATAAAACAACTTCACAGGAAAGACATCATATATATTATTTATATCATATATTATAAATTATAATATTAATATATTATTGATATGATATATATTATCATTAATATATTATTATTATAATTTTATGTGTATATATACACACACACACAGAAAGAGAGAAGCGAGCCATATGCCGTGTGCCGTGTGTGTGTGTACGTGTACGTGTGTGTGTGTGTGTATGATGCTTGAACAACACAGGTTTGAACTGTGTGGGTCTGCTTATGTGCAAATTTTTTTGGATAAATAAGTATAGTACTGTAAATGCATTTTCTCTTCTGTATGATTTTCTTAATAACATTTTTTCTCAAAGCTTACCTTATTCTAAGAATACAGTATATAATATGTATAACATACAAAATATGCATTAACTTACTATGTTATTGGTAAGGCTTCTAGTCAACTGTAGGCAATTAGTAGTTAAGCTTTTGGGGCGTCAAAAATTATATGCAGATTTTCAACTGCACAGGAAGTCGGCACCCCAACCCTTGCATTGTTCATATAAATGTACATATATACACATACACATATATATATGACAAACTGGGTCCATTTACTTGCCTACACTTCTACTCCAAATATATTTCTCAAAGTCAAATGTTTAAGAGCTGATGCCAAACAAGATGACTATGCCTTCAGGCAGGAAGGAATTCTGTAATTCTGATAATTCTGATTTCATCTTGTTCTTCCTCTCTAGATGACAAGTTTCTTTTTGGTAACTGACACTGAAATGTAGAACCTGCAAAATCAGCCACTTATTATTCCAAGTCAATAGAAGGCTTCATATCTGAATAGCAGGAATGTCTCCTCTTACTGAGTTACATGTGTCATTTCTCTCCCAAAATAATTGGGATATCATTGTATATGATCAGTTTGCATCATGAAAAAGGAATGTATGACATTTCTCTCATTCTCTTGATAATTTACTTTAGACTAAGCCATCACTCCAAACGCTCCTCTGTGGACCGGGTGCAGCCATAGTGAGTTTTTTCACTGATCTGGGGAAGCAAGAGAGTTTTTCATCAACTGTTCATCATGGCCTCCTATATCTCTTGAGTAACATGAATTGCAATAATAGTAGATGGCAGATTTTTTTAAGCCCCTTATTATCACAATAAAAAGTTAGCACACAATGTTTTCAGAAGAAAATAAATTCCTTGTCTATAAAATAAAATCTAAGAACACTGATTAAGGGTATACAATCAAGACAAATATAGGCAATCATGTGGATTTTTACTACAAATATAATATGTTTAACTTCAGGTAAAATGGACATAATGGGAAACAAACATACATTCACTTTGTTTGAGTGGCAGAGAAAGAATTATAGTTTACTGATAACCATTATCCATGAGTTTGTGCACCAGACTATTGTCATAACACAATCCCAAATATGCTATTTCTTAAAAGAATTATCATTCCATGGTTTTAGAAACCATTCACAAGCAAAGTATCAGTAATATTCTCAGCTTATTTGTGAAATTTTAGATACCTTTACTTAAATATATCACATTTTATTTGTGGAACCTACACAAGCATATGGGAAAAATGAATAATATATGGATTGCTACACTAGATTAGAGAACTGGCAGACTAGCAGCCTCTTGGACATTTCAGTCTATAAGAAGCACTAGAACATTGTTGACATAAATATGCAATAAAATGCCAGTCAACTTATGTTTTCAAACTTGGTTCTTCTCTTGGTGAAATAAATGCTGTCCCTGTAATGTCAAGGTAGAGACTGCCTTGAGATGAACTTAAAAAACAACAACAAAAGCTAAAAAGTTAGGGTCTCCCTGACATCACTGAACATTTAACATGACCCATGCCGGCAGACCATCAGAAGTCTGAACTCGCATAATGCAGACCACAAAGCCACTTACTGAGAACATTTGTAACTATTATTGTTTTATTATCAAAATGGCAAGCGCTTTCATTTGGCTCTCAAAAAATCACTTATGCTTTGAAAAGAATTACATAAGTAAAGATAGAACAAAAAGCTACAGAAAAGTAGGAAAAGTTTTTTTCTGAAGTTTTATAGACAATGTTCGGTGAATAGAAGTATTAACAAGCAACTCTGTGAAAATGTTTATTAGTGGAAAAGCAATTCTTCACTACCCCTCACTGAATACATTTTGTTTTTTGTTTTTTTTTTAAAGATTTTATTTATTTATTTGAGAGAGAGAGAGTGAGAGAGAGAGCCCAAGAGGGGGTAGGGTCCCTGCTGAGCAGGGAGCCCAATTTGGGACTCGATCCCGGGACTCTGGGATCATGACCTGAGCCGAAGGCAGTCACTTAACCAACTGAGCCACCCAGGTGCCCCGCACTGAATACATTTTGAATACAGACTTAAAGAACAGTAGTTTGAAGAAGCTCCAAATTATCTACTTTCACAAATCACAGCATGATACACTTGTCGAGCTGGGAAAAGAAGAATAAGGATCAGGGAATACCAAGCCAGGGAAAGCTATTTGAGATTTTGAGATCACCCAATTTGACCCCCTTTTTTTTCTTAAGTGAAGGAACCAAGACCAGAAGAATGAAGCTAAAAATATTTTCCAATCTAAGGAGAGTTTCACTAATTCGATCATAAAAATAAATAAAGATTAAAGAAACTAGAGGCATTAAAAGGAAAATATTATAGTCATTGGATAAGCATAATCATGATGGAACCACTGTCACTGGAATGTGTTTTATAATTCCTCAAGGTTATTTAATGCTCATAATATTACTTACATTACCTGGTCATTTTTTTATTCTCATTATGCTATAAAACTACATTATATCAAAGAAAGTGCTTTATATGTTATAGTATATGTACAATATTGAGAGCTTAAAAATTGAGCCTCTAAAATATGTTGAAATATTTGGAGGAAGAAGACAACTATGGTATTCAGCTTCCTTTAAAATGTGTTAAAGAACAAAACTGATGTATGAATAAAAGGATAAATATATTACACAGCAAATTTAGCAAATTTTAATTTAAAATCTAAGTAGGAAATATGTAAGTACTCACTGTGAAATTCTTTCAATATTTCTGTATGTGTGAAAATTTTCATAATACTTTGTTGAGAAAAGTTCAAAGTTTAGAAAGATTTGCTAATCTAGAATCCATTGTAATTGCAAACATGAAATGTCATATTTTTTTAACTCTTCAGAGGGGTCCATCATTTGTTTTTCTACAAAGGGGTATGAAAAAGTATATGCACATTTCCACCTAGACACATAAAAACATATTCTTGATTATTATTCCTTTTGTTTACTGTGTAATTTTAAAATACATTCACTACACTCACTGGATAGATTTTATACTGCAGTCTTCTAGTATTGGCAGATCCACTTGTTTGAGATTAAAACCACTTCCCCTAAGTATCTGGAGAATGAGGTTAAGAATTAGCTAGAACCATGTCTGTTTTGAAAATGGTTATTGGTATTAGAAATGAAAATAGTAAAAATTTTACTTTACAAGTACCAGTTAAAAAAATGGAATGAAAACACTCTTGGCCAGTACTGTCACACTACCTCATATTATCTCCCTCTAAAAGTGCTAAGTGAAAGATAATTAAAATGTTCTATTATTCTAATGAAATTATTTAATAATTGAATAAAAATAAGGTCCTAGGCTACTTGAATATATTTTGCATTCTTGGAAGAAATAGTTTCTACTTTTCATGTGCCTCTTCCAGAGTGTACAAGATGACATACTGAACCCAGGTGTCACTTGGTATTATGACCAAGAATTATTTTTGTAATCTTTTGTATACAAAAGGGTCATACCTTATGTTTGGCATGCAAATTGCCTACATTGATTCTATGTACTGGGTGAAGCTAACCCAAAGCACTGGGAATCCCATTAGTAGAAGCCAGAATTTACCAACTAACTGTTTAAAATTTTAAATGGCTACAATTTAAGCCTACTCACGGCTAGTTAAGCACGGTATTAAGCATGCAAGGTCAGTTTAATTATCTTTACTTTTTCCATGAAAAAGCTTTCTATGATGCACACATTTATTCTGTTTGCCTCATCCTTCTATATAAAAATAACTGTATAAAACAAAGTATGCCATATATCATAATTTTGCTGCATCCATAAAATGGTGTAAGTTATGTTATTATATCATATAAATGCAAAAATTAGGATGACCTTGTTGTTTCAAATTATATTATACCCATCTCTGAAATGAAAAATCTCTCTATAAAGCATTATTCTTTATTTTAAAACAAGGCATATCATCCTGATTCTGAGCATAATGGAATAACAAGGACCAAGCTTCCCTTCCTGTCTTAAGCCACTAGAAAACCTGACAAACTGTATGAAACATTGGTTTTCAGGTACTGAATCACAGACAGCACAGAACAATAATCCCTGGAAGAGGAGCAAATGAGGTGAGCCCTAACCTTGCACCAGCTCACAGCCTAGAAAGAATTTCCAGAGCACAGTGCAGAGAAAGAGAATCCAAACAGAGCTCAGCAAAGTTGAGAGACAGGTGGAAAGACAGGGAGGTCAAGGTGAGGCAAAATACCAGAGCTGAGGGAGTTGCACAGAGAGAAAGCTCAAAGATCAGCAGAGGAATTCCTTTGAGTCTTTGGCTGAATATTCATCTGCATAGCATGTGAAGTCACTACAAAGGCCAAGGAAAGAACGATTAAGCAAGAGTAAATGGAACAGAAAATATATGGTGAAATAATGGCCAGCATTTTTACAAATTTGATGAAAACTACAAATGCACAGATCCAAGGCACTCAACAAACTCCAAATAAAACAAGACAACCATACTAAGGCTCATAAAAATCAACTTGTTGAAAAGCAAGGATAAAGAGAAAGTCTTAAAAGCAGCCACAGACAAAAGCCATTACCTACAGTGGAACAAAGAAAAGAATGATATCAGACTTCTCATCAGAAACAATGCATGCAGAAGAAAATCAAGTGGTATCTTTATAATACTAGAAGAAAAAAAAGTTTTCCTAGAATCCTAAATGCAGCACAACTGCTTTTAAAAATCAAGACAAAACAATGAGTGCCAAGCATACAAAAGCTGACAGAATTCATCAACAACAGACAAGAAATATTAAAGGAATTTCTTCATATAAAAGAAAAATGATACCAGATAAAAACTTGGATCTATGCAAAGGAATGAAGAACAACTTATGCTTAAAAGTAAGCATAAAAAGGTATTTTTAGACTTTTTAAAAAAATACCTTAAAAGACAACTATTTAGAGCAAAAATAATTACGATATAGTGTGGCATTTATAATGAACATAGAAGTAAACAGTAGCACAAAGCCAGCAAGAGGACACTGGAAATACACTATTTTAAATTTCTTATACTGTTTGTGAAATGGTGCAATACTATTTGAATGTAGACTGTGATAAACTAAAGATGCATATTGTAAATCTTCGAGCAAGCACTAAAAAAATGAGGCATTGTTACTAATTCAATAGTGGACATAAAATAGAATTGTAAAAAATATTAAACTAAGGGGCGTCTGGGTGGCTCAGTCGTTAAGCGTCTGCCTTCGGCTCAGGTCATGATCCCAGGGTCCTGGGATCGAGTCCCACATCGGGCTCCCTGCTTGGCAGGAAGCCTGCTTCTCCCTCTCCCACTCCCCCTGCTTGTGTTCCTGCTCTCGCTATCTCTCTCTCTGTCAAATAAATAAATAAAATCTTTAAAAAAAAAAATATTAAACTAATATAAAAGGAGGCAAAGAGATAGGAACAAATAAGAAAATATACATGGGATAAATAGAAAACAAATATCAAGAGAGTAGATTTAAACCCAACTAGAGCAATCAAAATATTAAATGTAAATGGTTTAAATTAAAAGGCAGAGATTGCTAGATTTGATAAACAAAAGCAATGCTGTCAACATATGCTGTCTACAAGATACTCATTTGAAAATAAAACACAGGTTGAAAATAAAAGGTGGAAAAAGATATATCATACAAATATTAATTAAATAAAGACAAAGTGGCTACATTTACATCAAAGTAGAGATCAGAGGTAAAAAGGGTTATTTTATGGTGATAAAAGAGCAATTCATCAAGAGGACATAACAATTTTAACTACATATAAAATTCTAGCACAGGTTCAAAGTACATGTAGTAAAAACTGGCAGAACTAAAAGGAGAAATGGCAAAATTATAGTTGCATGTTTTAATATCTCTCTCTCTCAAGAATCATCAGAACAAGCAATCATAAAAGTCAGTAAGGATATAAATGATTAGAATTACCACTGTCAAAAAAAAAAAATTACCACTGTCAATTGACGATGATAGAACACTCCAACCAATAACAGCAGAAAACATGTATTTTTAAGTTCATAAAGAAGATTCACTAAGATAGCCCTGTTCTAGGCCATTAAATAAGTACCAATAAATTGGAACAAGGCATGGAATTAAACAATGATTAAAGATATAACAGTAATAGGAACATTTACCAATAGTCTAAGAACTGTATTTGATTTTTAAGTATTTTTAAAGAATGAACTATGGACTCTGAGACATAAACTGAGGGTTCTGGAGGGGAGGGGGTTAGGGGGATGGGTTAGCCTGTTGATGGGTATTAAAGAGGGCACGTATTGAATGGAGCACTGGGTGTTATACGCAAACAATGAATCATGGAACACTACATCAAAAACTAATGATGTAATGTATGGTGACTAACATAACATAATAAAATAAAATTAAAAAAAAAAATGAATTGTTTAAAAAATGAAATCAAAACAAAAGTAAAGCATTCTAAGCAAAATGGATACACTATGAAACACTCTCTATATCTCGTTGTATAATGCTTGCATTTCAAGTGTTCTCAACATTTCAAGTACAGTAAATTTTTCTTATTAAAAATTATTCTGATTATATCATATATTCATAACACTTTTTATTCTCTACTTGATTGGGCAAAAGTCAAAAAATTAAGCATTGTAATTCTTTTTAATGTGGAGGATCGGAAATTAAATTATGCAAATATCCATCCACATTTAATAAATTATTAAACTCACACTAAATCTGATGTTTTGAAGCTTGGAAATCCGTACTTCAATTAATAGAATGATTTAAATTCCTATTAAGGTTGAGTTCACTTACAAAAACTAAGTAAAATAAAGATTGCTTTATAATTGATATACCCAAGAGGCATCTCCGACTGAGTAACCCATGGTAAGTGCCTGTTCCCTCAGATGCCTAAAGCCAAGTCCATCAGTTTCCTAAGCACTTTGCGAGCTAAGGAAGGGTGTCATGTGATAAAAGCACTATTGTCACTCCATCTCATCTCTTGTAATAGTAATTAATTAATAGTAATACCACTTAATGGGTGCCCTACCTCAAATCTTACCTGCCTCTTTTTACAAACCATTTGCATGCTGTTTTCAGTCATATTTACATCTACACAGTACAGGAGAGAGGGGGCAAGACCTATTTGTTAAGATTTTGGACCATGCAGTATGCATGGATTTAAATCCTGCCATTGTCATTGACTAGCCCAGTGCAACTTAGGCAAAGTGTTCATCTCTCTGTGCCTCAGCTTCATTTGTTTATGGAATAATGCTACTTCAACCCTACTTCATAGGGTTGTTTGGGGGATTAATAAAATTAATATTTGCAAATGCTTAGAAGAGCATGTAGCTTCATAGTAGCATTAAACGTTTGTGAAATAAATATATTACACTGTTGCCTAAAACCATTCAAATGTTTCTTACTGTCCTCAGGATAAAGCCTATAATCTTTAATTTGACTTTCAAAATACCAGCTTATCTTTCCAACCTCTTCTTTTCGTACCCAAGCTATGTGGATTATGTGGACTTTACTTGACAACACTCCTAAATGTCTTTTCACTTAAGCAATATGCTCTTGGCTATAACATCTTTCACTTTTTCCTTAAGTCCTACTCATCCCTATAAGTCTGAGTTCAGGTATCACTTCCTGCCCTAGCCCCCGAAAACATCTTCACAGAGAAATCTGTCATTTCCCCTATCACAGAGCATTATATTTAAGTTCCTTTTTACTTATATGATTAGACTGGACGCAATTTAATAATAGAAACTTTTTTGTGTACTGTTGTAATCTTTGTGCATAGCATATACTATGAGTCCATTATACATTCATTCAATAAAACCAGAAAGAATAACTTAATAAATAATACAGTGATTATATCATAGAAAAATACAGCATGTTTCCTCCATCATGACCTCATCACTAGCTAGAAGGTTGCTTGTCTAAAACCAAAAATATCCACGAGAGAAAAACAATGGGATGATCAAGCAGGTCCGTGATATTCTTCTGAATACACCCAAGTTTAATGCGAGTGAGCCACAGGGCAACTTAGTGATCCACTAGAGACCTACTCTGCCTCCACCTCTCAGCTATTCCAACTCCTGAAGTATTGCTATTAAACAAAGAGCTCCAGCCCTCTGCCTCCCAGGTACACAGTGTGGATCATTCTTCTTGACTTTCTTGCGGCTGGATGAAGTCATGTGACAATTTCTAATGAAAGAGTTATAGAAAGTAATATATATCGCTCCCGGTCAGATCACTTAATTGCCCATCAAGACCCTACATAGCTTTTTACCTCTTTGTGAAAATGACTGGCAGTGATCAAGATGGAAGCCGCCTAGTCAGTCTGCATCCAGGTGTCGGGCAACAAGGAGCAGGACTGCAAGCCTACCTATGATGGATATGGTTAGTGGAAGCAACATACAGACCTTCCCTGCAAGAAGCTACCAAGATATCTTGGGCTGAGTGAGAACACTTTTAACACTAAAAAAACAAAAACAAAATTTTGTCTTCACAAAACCATTAATAACTCACAAACCATATACTGGGAAATACTGAAAAAGATTTCTGAAAACTCTTAAGAGCACAAGGGAAACACTCTAAGGAAAACCTCTCCCAAAATCAATGACATCTTGATTTTTGTTTTGCAGGCCCAAGTTTGTAACAATAACATGCCTGCATGACTGAACTGAGAGGAAATTATTTTGATTATTTTCTTAGAAAAAAAATTGAACATTTTTTTCCTTTAGGAAAATTTTAATAGCATAATTTGGAAGACAAAATTTATAGAATCTGTAAAATTATATTACACTTAAATTGTATTTTTTAACCCAAAGCATTCATTTACTTTCTATGTCAAATAAAATAATTGAATAAAATAAATATCACCTGTATATCTGTATTAGGCAAAAAGGAAAAATAATTAATCTGACATCTTTGGTCTTGCAAGATAAGTTATTTTGCCAATTTGGACAATTCTATTTTGAAATTAGTCATCTCATTAATTGCTTTTGTTTTTCATATAAATTTTCTTCTCTATTTTGAAAGGCAGAAATAAAATAATATAGCAACTAATGAGCAGATAAAATCAATAGTTCTCCATCTAAGGAGCAGATCACACTGGTTTATTCACTCCTAATACTCCGTTCCTCAGTTGAAGGAATAATGAAATATATTGTACCCACAGTCCTGAAATAGGATGCATTGGCCCTATGCTAAGGCTCCCTGGTGTGTGTGTGTGTGTGTGTGTGTGTGTGTCTCCTGATAAGAGAAATGTTTTTTTCACAGTTGTAAAAAAAAAAAAAAAAAAACTACTACTAGATATTTTGTTTACACTCTTTGTTAGCAAATCTGCTAATGGGAAATGTGACAGAGGAAGACAGGGAAAATTCCTGCTTCCATAGAGGTATAGGCAATAAGGGGAACTCACATTGGAAGGACTTAGGTTTCTCAGGAAGTAGGGAAAGGAGTTGGTTTTCTGAGGGCTATCATCACAGGAGAATATCTGACTCTTCACTTCTTTGAAGAACAGATGTTGTTACTTAACCTGAGATTCAGGATAACTTCACTGCCTGCTTCTCTCAACAAGAGGGACGACTGCGGCCGCCCCCACCACAATGATGAAAACAACATCAATAAACAGTCTTACCAAGGAAGGGATATTTGCGGAAGTCTTTGGTGTAAAGAATATACTCCTTTTGCACGTAGAATCTATCAACACACGGGTTCCTTAGGAAAGAAAGCTACAGCAGCATGTCCAGCAACCACCCTCGTTACCAGTCCTCCAAGACGGAGCAGAAGCTGGGAGGCACGAAGATAATGAATATTACACTTAGGTACAAAATGTGGACACAATGCAAGCATTTTGAATGGAGCTGGTGTTTGATAATTACAGAAGAGCTGATTTGCTGTTGAGCATTCCAGTTCCTGAATGCAGCTCGGTTTCTTGGTATCTCTTAGGGATTGTTCATTTAATTGTGATAACACATTTTCTGGTTAGGAGTCCCATGCAAGAGCACCTATACTATATAGAAAAGAGCAAGAAAGCAAGTAAGAGAGAAGCTAGGTTCTTTTTTGCTAAATTCTCTCACTAATTACAGACTTTGGAATACTGTATGTGAAATTTAAATATACTGTTCTTTCTTCTTCCCAAAAAACTTTCAATATTTAGGAATCTTTCATAAATGTGTACGATCTGAATGCAATGAAAATGTTTCATATTCTAGTACGAAGAAGTCATCTTGAAATCTCAATGCAGTTTTGATATTATTTTAAATAAAAGTGGTTTTCTTTTCCTTGGTTTGTAGAAGTTTTCAGATTTTACTAAAGCATGATATTTAATGGCCCTTTTTGTTTCAAATGACTAATCAAAGGATGGTAGATACTGGCCCAGACACCACCACTCCTCACTCATGCTCCATTAGCAACTTTAGGAATTGAGCTGTGTGAGTCAGACTGAGCTGAGATGTAGCCTCAGAATCATTCCCGAAATCTTCCATTCAACAATTTCCAATAGATAAGAGTTCACACATATCTCTTATGAGTGTTGATCTCCTTTTCTAACCCCTCCACTAGATTACAAAATCTCTTTTAGCCATGGCTGTTGATGATCTTTGTATTTCTATATGTAGCACAATGCTCAGCATGGGGCAGGGGGCCAATTAATATACATTAAATACTGTATTTGGTAATCATATGAAGATATGAAGTTGGCAAATGAGAAGTCAGGTAAGTATTTAACTACCTAGCCTCTTACTTTTATTTAGAGGAGTTAGTATATAATTACATATATAGTGTTTAACTGGATGAATAGAATCATACATTTAAGAAATGTGCTACTAAACAGACTTTCTTGCAAAAGCAGTAGCATTTTGCTAGACCATGAGCTAACTGGAAATTTTTTCATCTGAAGCCACAGCGTCACCTTCTAATTTCAAGACGTTGGAGATTTTTGGAACATCTGAAATAACAATTCAACTAAATGGGAAGGGGGATGGTTGATTTAGTTGGTAAAATTCCCAGCAATAACACTTATGAACATTAAAACATTCATCTTTTTTTGTTTTTAAGATTTTATTTATTTATTTGACAGAGAGAGACACAGCGAGAAAGGGAACACAAGCAGGGGGAGTGGGAGAGGGAGAAGCAGGCCTCCCGCTGAGCAGGGACCCCGATGTGGGGCTCGATCCCAGGACCCTGGGATCATGACCTGAGCTGAAGGCAGATGTTTAATGACTGAGCCACCCAGGCGCCCCTAAAACATTCATCTTTGATATTAGGCAAATACTGGTAATTTGGCAACAGGGAAAGACTTCAGCAAAACTGTAAAATACTTTTTTAAATCGCTTGTTGGTGTCCTCCTGTCTCTTATGCAGCCCAACTACACTTCTTATATCCCAGTGGAACCCTTTTCTCACACAAAGGCACCTCTCACTCAAGTTATGATACATATATTCATATATTGATCATTTCTGTTTAGAGAGCAGCTCTCAACTACTTGAGAATTACTCTCACTACCCGCCAACCAATAGCCTGCTAAGATATTATTTGGTAATGGCTGAAAGTATATTTGAAGGTCTATTGGATACTCTTGAAGCTGAAAAAGCCATAAAACATAAAATGAATCATTCCACAATGGTGAGATTTTAGTCATTAATGTCATAATTCCCAGAACACAAAACTAGTCAGTCATTTAGTACTTCAAAGTCTGTTACTCATAACCTGGCCTTGCAAGTCAGGAGACGGAATACATATACTACTTTTGCAATCCATACATGTTCTAATATTATTCTAAAGTTAATGATTTATGTGAGCCTAATTATCATAAATCTAGAAATTCTTCAGTGACTCTTTTCTAACAAATCACTAGCATTTTTTGGTAAATTCTGTCATAAAATTATTCTGTTTCTATAGCAAATATATGCCGGGGGGGAGAGGAGAAGTAATTCTCTACCAGGTTAAGGACTATCTAAGACTGCATTTCTCTGAATTTCAGATTAAATAAAAAGGGGGAGACATTTTAATTGTACAATATTATTAAAACCTGCACACTTGAATGCTTATGATTCACTGCCAGTCAATTGGAAGCAGCTATTCTGTATATTGATCCTCCTCTTGAGTATCATGGAGATGAATATTTTCACACACTGGAGAACTCCCCATACGCAAACACTGTAACCCCCCCAGATTTAGTAGATACGCCCAATAGTAGTGTTAGATACTATTAGGCAGTTATAGCTCTTGGATTCTAAATTTCAAAGCACATGCTACCACAAACCGATTCCACCTTTTATTCTCTGTTATGATCTAAAATATTGAGGAAGATGGAAGTTTTATTCTTGCTGAAATTCTATGAAAAAAAATCATTGAAATAATTTAACTGGCTAATTATACCTTAAACTAATATACTCTTTAGACTTTCCACATTAGAGTTTGCAAAGCCCTTTCACACAAATTTTCTCTTCAATTATTAAAACAACCATACAAGCCAAGTAGAAGCCATCAGCCATATTTTTAAAATGAAAGAATGGTATCTGGAAATGACTGGCACAAAATACACCTGGATTTTTATTTTAATTAAGCTGAATTTCATTTGTTTTGTATGTTCACCCAACTCATATGTCCACAACAGTAACAACAAAAAAGCAGCACATTGAGATAATTAGCACATTATGGCAAATATTCCCATTGATGACAAATCTAAATGGGAAATCCTTTTTGATTTCACCACTCCTGATGAATACGATTATCTCAAAATAGCTATTCTCTTTCTTTGCAACTGCTTTAAATTATATAGAACCCTGGGACTAGTTTCCAGAATCCTTATTCAATGTCTGCTTTCACTTTAAGATGTAATAAGAAAAGATTTTGACCCTCTTTAAAAAAATGGCCTAAATGGCAGGCTTAACTCAAAATAGCCACCAGAATTATATAACCAACGAAATGTATTTCGTTTTCACACTAAGACACGACTCCTCTAATACAAAATCTAAAGTGCATACATCAGCAAGACAGAAAGAGAAGTCAAAGTAGGTCTTTCTCAGCCATTATCCTGTGTGATTGAGGATTCTAATTTTATTTATTCTTGAGCTTTCATAATGGTTATAAGTGTCTTAAGAAAACTGACTTTCTATGACAATTTCTAATATATTTCAATGACTGTGCTTTGCCCAATGAAATAGGTAACAACTACTGCTTTTGACATAAGCAAGCATAATTTTGTTTCCTAAAATGTTTCAAATTAATTAAAAATATCTTTGACATTATATCTAACTGAAGTAAATGATAGGTTTGTTACGCACTGACAATTAAAAAAAACACATTTTTCCCTTTATGATTAGATAAATATATTTGACATTCCCTTCAGAGTGAGTTTAATTTCACTTCATTGTTCTTAATAATAAAATATTCTCAGGTGTCACTGTAACATTTTCCAATTTATGGACCAATGACCAACAAAAGTGACCTGTTCAATTGAGATAATTACCCAGATAATTAAAGTAACATGTTTATTATGAAACACTCTCAAAATTGAACCCGAATTCAAGTTTAAACCAGAATCACGTCATAAATGTGATGTCCAATACTCATAAACCAGTGGCATTCCCAATTTTCACTCTAACAGCAGGTAGATGAGCCTAAAATAGCAGTTGCCATAATACATGTTGTAACTGTGTGCACAATGGAAGGAAAAACTGAGACATTTTCTTTCTAGAAACTTCAGTTAAATGTGAGGCTGAATGCATTTTGTCCTAAATTATTTGCTGATTTATTTGCTACTTCAATCTTCTACTCAGTATATTTCAGACAGAAAAAATGCATAATAGCGTTTATAATACTTCCAGTGTTTGGAAAGGCAGTAAGCATATTAAAGGGCCAACAGCTGAACTATCTGTTGAGATTTTTCACATTTTAAGCTAATAGAAATTTTTGTGATAGCAATAATTTACATTTCTATAAACTTCACAGTTTCAAAGTATGTTCAATAATAACACCTCATTCAGCCTCAAAACAATTCTATGAGATTGGGCAGAAAATTATTATCATCCCCATCTATAAATGAAGAACTTGATTGATTTTGTCCATGATTTCTAAATTCCCTTCGAATATATTTCCCAGGCTTATCCACTTGGGAGGACTTTCACACTTAGTTTTCAAAGTGACCATGACTAGATGCCTTAGTTAGAACCCCTCTTCTACCTCCTACCACACTCTCATAATGCATCTCTCTTTGTTTTGTTGCCAATACTATAATTGCCTCTAATATTGGATTCAAGACACTTGTTTTGCTTACATGTTTATTTACATGTTTGCTTTTCCTACTAACCTGAAATTTCCTTGAGGGCATAATCTAATTCATTTAGCAAGTATTCTTATGCCCCATTATTTTCCAGACACTCTGCTAGGAGCTAAAGATACAGGAAATTTATGTTCTCTCCCCTTCTGGCGTTTAATAGATAGTTGGAAAGGTATAGTTTAAGAGAAATTACAAAAGTGATTAATGTTACAAAGCAAAAGCACATGGGCTATGCCAGGATATTATAGATAGAATTAACATTACCTGAGGGATTAGTTAATTCCACCCCAAGGAAGTTTAAGTTAAAATCAAAGTCAAAGGAACAAAATGTGATGGATAAACTGGGGTTGGTCAAAGAAACAAAGTTCTAGGAAAAGTGAACAATATATGTAAAGGCCTTAAAATAGCATATAAAGAAGTCCAGCATAGTTAAAATTAATGGGCAAGTAGTTTCCCAGGCTGAGGTTGAAAAAGACTCAGATTTCAAAGGACCTTGAATTTTGGAATTTGTCCTAACAGTAATCAAAAATCAGAAATATTTTCATCAGGTAGATGACACAGTAATATTTGCTCTTTCAAAACACCACTTTTGAGGCCTTGGGAAGAGAAGGGTGAATTTTTATTTTATTTTTTTCTTAGATTTATTCATTTAATTTGAGAGAGAGAGCACGTATGAACGGGGGAGGGGGGGAGAATCTCAAGCAGACTCCCTGCTGAGCATGGAGTCCCATGTAGGGCTTGATCTCATGACTAAGATCATGACCTGAGCCGAAGTTAAGAGTCAGACGCTCAACTGACTTAGCCACCCAGGCACCCCTATAAGGGTGAATTTTAAAATCTAGTAATTAGTCTATTATAAAAATGAGAAATATAAAAATTGAACAATGATGGGTATTGGCTTAAACTAGGATGATGATAGAGAAGATTCAGGGAAAGAGTTATTAGAATTCAAAGCACCTTCAAGAAGTAGAACCAATAGGACCTGGTTACTGTTAGCTACAGAGACTGAAAGAGAAAGAGAAGTCAAGGATGCCTCTTAGATTTTAAACTGAGTAGAAGGAGCTCGGCAGGGAGTCTGCTTCTCCCTCTGACCCTCCTCCCTCTCATTCTCTCTCTCTCAAATAAATAAATAAAATCTAAAAAAAAACAAAACAAAATAAACTGAGTAGAAGGAGATGAGAAAAGGAGAAATGTAAAAGGAAACGAGAGAAAGAGAAATGGACATACTGAGCTTGAGGATCTCAAGAATGTTTTTATAGAGGTGTCACATACTCATGTAGACTTTGAGAAAGGGGGTACATAATTTTGAAACTCTGGATACGAGTCTGGCTGTTATCAATAGCCATGGAAGTATATAAAAACATGCAAAATAGGAACATAGACTGGGCCAATAACAGGACATTAATAAAGTCTAGTATTTTAATCTTAAAATAGGGGTCTGAACGTTTCAAACGTGATCTTGTTTTTTTAACAAAGCATCAGAATTATACAGATCTGCTGCAAAGCACTGAACAAAAAGCATTCATAAAATTATGTATCTCACCTCTAACCTACACAGAAATACACCCACAACACCTTGTTAATCTCTACTTGTCTTGACCTAACAATATTTCATATCCAAATAGAACTCATCACATTGTACTGTAGAACTTCAGGGTACCTGTTAAAATACCATCATAAAAACACACAGTATGATAACTGAAAACAATTCTCTCAGAATAAAAATAATTACTTAGAGAAGGAACTTAAACGCTCTGTTTAACCTGAGGAGAAAGTATAGACAAAGAGAAATAATTTTTGCATATATGAATATCCATAGTCATCTATTTTACCTACACATAAATAGCCAAGGAATTAGGTGAGTTTAAGAGAGTGTAAGTGAACAATTTCCAAAGAAGACAATTTTGTTTTTTTTTAGAATAAAGAACCCTGAAGTAACACAACCAATAGAGGACACCTAGTGGTCTTTAGCAGAATCAATATTTGCCCACAGAAAATATTAAGCAACTCACCACACATACGTAATAATGTTAGTGTCAGCAAATGTGTTAATCTGAGAGAGATGACATCATGAATCTTATATATAATAATATAGATAGATATGATATATATTATGGGCATACATCAATTTAAATGTTTCAAACAATTTCCATGCATCTCATTTCATTTGAACTTCACAACTGTTCTATTAAGTTTATAGGCATAAATAAGTCACGTTAAGGACTTCTCCCTAGATGACACAGAAAAAAAAGGGCACAATTTGAATAAAGTCCTACATATACTAATTTCCAGCATAGGGTTCATCTCGCATCACCATGTTGCTGGTGGTGTGAAATACAATCTCAAATATAATTGTATCAATAATATTAATATTAGTATATATTGTTATATTGTTATATTTACTAACATAGTAATATATATTAATATATCATTATATTAATGACAATATTAATTATATCAAATATAATTAATATTTAAATTGTAAAACATTACAAAAAGACTTCATATAAGATCTTCTCATATTTTATTATTGGTACAAACATTTCAAGGGTAAGAGTTGTTGGCAAAGTTAATTCTCCCTTTAGGTAACTAAACAGTGCCCTGCTTGGCGCTGGCTGCATATAAGAAAGGCAGATGAGTGATGTATCTGTCCCCTAACTGGTATTATTAGGTTCATCGTCAGTGACCTCCAACCCTCTTCATTCTGCGGCATTCTAAAATGGAACCCCCCCCAGCCTCAAATGCCTCAATGACACCTTATGAAGTCCATCATTAGCACAAATTCATGTCTATGCCTCCAAACTCATTCCCTTTACAACTTAGATTCTGGAGATGCAGAACTGTCTGTACTAGGCTGCTTGTACCTCAGGTCTTCGTGGAATGCTCCTCCCTGCCCCATTTTGTTCAGCTTGGTAAATCGGACTCTAGCTCTGAAACCCAGTTCAAGTCTCCGTGAACATCTCTTCTTGGGCAAAAAAGCTGTGTTGTTCACTCCCTCCTTTATTCTGCCACTTACCACACCATCTGTGAGTATTTGCTCACATGTCTGTTTTTCCTGGGTCTGCTTTGAATTCTCTCATGCAGCATCTATCTGCACATAGAAGCTACTTAGTAACTGCTTGGGAGTAAAGAATGAATATTCCCTTGCAATTATTTAATGGATTTAGAACATGGAAGATTGCCATGTATTTAGGGGATCGGCATGCTCTGATAACCTTTCAGAACTCTGTGCTAGAGTACAAGGAAATTCAAAGGCAAAGTTGACACTGACTGTTTTCTGGGGACGTTTATAGCCAGAAAAGGAAAACGCATATATTTATATGCATTAGCAACAAAGCTATCAACAAAACGAATGCAAGGAGAGCAGGTAGAATTGCCCAAAGTAAAGGTATTGACCATTACAGCCCAGTCCATCAATGTTGAGTATTCCCTGGAGATGAGTTTGAGCCTAATTTTTAAAAGAGTGATAGAAAAAAAGAAAACACTTTCCAAATCTGAAGGGTGGCACATGCAAGATTACAGAAGCAAAAAGACTCATTCTCTGCAAGCACTGTAAAACTAAAAAACAAAACAGGAGAGAGTTGTTGGGAACAAATATGAAGTGACAGGAGTGAAACAGGGGAACAGTATGCTGGAGAGCCTTGGAGGCACACTGAAGAAACACAGATTTGATGTGATAGGCAATAGAGAGCCTCTCTTAGTTTTAGTGGGGGGTAGGTTCAGGAAAACACTGGTGTTTGCTTATAGCAAATCTTAGAATTTGATGCATTTTCTGAAAAAATGAAAGTAGTTAGAGTATTATGTATTGTGTAATTATAGATAGGCAATTTATAGCAAGAGTTAGTTTCTAATCTAATCCAATTAGAATGCTAAAATTAACCAAAGACAGAAACCACAGTCTGCATTAGCTCCCTGTGGAATAAATTTCCTTATTAATGCTGTGTTGTTAAACATAGTTTGTACATAAGCCTATCTCTGAGCTAACATAAAAATCTAGTATTGATTGCTAGAAGAGCAGCTCAATGTTCCATACACATTATTCATCTGAAATTGCTATAGACATATATGAAGACCAGAACCGTAAGCCCTCTTCCTGCCTCAAAATGGATTTAGGTAATTATGGTATGTCTGAAATCTACACAAGGAGGATTGAGGGGACAGGAGATGGGAATACAAAATAAAATACTGTATGTGTGTATTCCTAAGCCGTTATTACACAAGCATCATACATTTCCCACACTTTTTTCACATTGCTCATGAAGAATTTACACTTTATGTGACACTGAATCCTACAAAAAGATAACCATTATAGAGAAGCATTTCTCTTTTCAATTACTGTTTCTTAAATCTCAAATAATATCAAGGGTTATCCCTCTTTGATAAAATGACTGACATCAGCAGCGGAGGGATTTAAGGTTCCTAGAACCTTTCACCTTTGCTAACTGAATTATCTCCCATATACTAAGCTCTTAATCTACCTTTTATCTCTTAAGGGCTTGTGATGGTCCCAAATTGTTACTAACATTCCATTTTATTTCCAGGGATTTCCTCACTGTTTCTTTTAGGTCAGAGAATAGGTTCCCCCCTGTGATAGGTGACAAATTAACACTCTGGCTTGAGTTACTCTTTACTTGAAATACAACATGAACAATAACGACGAATTAAGGGAACGATTTTTTTTTTTCTCAACAAAAATACAAGAATAGGAAAAGATGCACTTTGGTTTTCTGGAGATTACAGGAAAAGGGATGTCCTGGACTGATTTATCCAAATTACCACAGATTTTCACCTCACCTGGCAATATATATATTTTCAGTAGAGCATCAAAGAGCTCTATTTTTGCATCCTAAAGCCGTTGATCTTACAAAATTGTCTTGTGAAAATAACTTCCCTCCTGACTCTTTAACACCATGTGTTTCATAAATCAATTGGCCTAATCACCTCTTTCCTTCTACATTAGCCACTACTTTCAATTTTAGTAATGATAGTAACATCAGGACTAAATTTTAAAGTTTCTGTATTTCATTCACAATATTTCTCTAATTTATTTGGCTTTGGCACTTCTTGTTGTTTTTCAGTTGAACTAATTCAGACCGAAAAAAAAAAAACATATCGTTGAAGATGGAAGCAGTTTCCTATAGAAGGCAGCCACTTTCCTTGGGAATGATTCATTTAGAACAGTGGCAGCTTCCAGACTTCACACATTACTTCCCCAAATTTGCTGAATTTAGCATTAGCCAGCTTGGTACTAAAACACTCAGAACTCAAAGACATGTGGGTGAACTCACATCTTCCTCTGCAGTCTTATTCCAAATGCTCACTGAGCAAATTCTTCTGATTTATTTGTTGTATTTTCTACTTGTAAACACATCCTGGTGGGCATTTATAAAAATCAGGTAGAGAACTGGCAGTTTGGAACCATTCAAGTTTCTCTGTGCTTACAGTGTGAATCATGTAGGTGATGAAATAATGAATTTGTATTAAATTCTGGATTAATTAATATTGTTTCTTCCCTATTTCACAGTATTACTAGCAGACATTAAATACCATGCTATATGTGATTTTACGTGGGGGTATCATATAATCAAGAAAACATTCTTCATGGGCGCCTGGGTGGCTCAGTCGTTAAGCGTCTGCCTTCAGCTCAGCTCATGATCCCAGGGTTCTGGGATCGAGCCCCACATTGGGCTCCTTGCTCCGCGGGAAGCCTGTTTCTCCCTCTCCCACTCCCCCCTGCTCGTGTTCCTGCTCTCGCTATCTCTTTCTCTGTCAAATAAATAAATAAAATTTTAAAAAAAAGAAAAAGAAAAGAAAACATTCTTCACTTAAATGAGCTTATGGTTCATTTATCATCAAGGTCATTTGTTTATAAGCAAGATCTTGCCAACTCCTGACTCTAGCTTCAATGGGTTTGGTTACCAAATTTCTGTGAGTGCATATTAAATTGCATTTTACAGTAATGATGGCAGTGAGCTGATGATCCTGAATTATATCATGGCGTTTTTAAAACACCACCACATTACATGGATCTAGGTGACTGCAACCACTGCCAGGAACCAGAGGACAACAGTGTAAGGGGTGTCCTCTTCTATGACTGCGTGGCCTGCCATTTTATCTGATAGGATGCCATCTGTTCATCCTGCTGCCATTCTCTAGGGTAATTGGGTTAAAACCACAAGACATTGAAAATAGTCACATTGCCCACTATATTTTTAATTGCCTGGCTATTTATATCAGTAACTTTTCTTCTTACAGGCTACTCATTAAAAAAAAAAAAATTGTGACCATGTTTTAGGGGGTAAATGCTCAACTCTTAGGTTGCATAGATACAATCTTTGTTAAGACAAGCTTCCTACAATTTCTTATGCAATCTATAAAATGGTGGAATACTAAAGTATTTATCACTGAAAGAGTGTATGTTATAGTGAGAAGCTACATAGTTCTGTGGTTAGGAGCATTTGCTCTGAAGTCAGATCACCAAGGTTAGAATCCCAGCTCCAGCTTTTAATAACTCTATAAATCTGGACAAGCTACCAGAATTATTAGGAAAATGAACGAATCCATGTAAGGAAAAGAATATATTATTTGACATATAATAAGCCCTCAATAAATATTAAGTAAAATTATCAATAATCATCTTGGTTTGATATTAATCTTAAACTGGTATAATCAAGTTTAAGAACCAAACATTTATTACATTTTAGATGGAATGTGTTATATAGAGATATAATACAAGATGAATCAAATTTCTCAAAAATGCTTCATTTGATTTTACATATAATCCATATCCATATTTTAAGAATGATCCATTTTTATGCCTTTCAGCAGTATCTTATGCAGTGTTTTATTATTGCATGTCATTTCCTGAAATCCTGGGAACCAAAATGTCATTGACAAGCACACACAAAACACTGCCACAGTCTCACAGAAAGCAGAACTAATGTTCACAGAAGTTCCATTTTAGGACTTGTTTAAACCTAAATTCCAAAACATAATTCTTCCTAAAAATGTTAAAAAGCATTTCTGTAGTGAGTAAAGCAATAATTAATCTATTGGCAGTATACTGTTTTCATTAGCCCAGGTTTAGGCACTCTAAGCCTTTTTGATCCTCATTTTTATGCAAACAACAAAATTCAGGTTATAATTAATTTAAAAAAGTAGACTTAGAAGGAAAATAAAGTCAAAAAGGTTACAAAGCAGACTCTGGAATTAGGAACATAAACTCCTTTGCTCAGTGATGATACATTTAACTCAGATCTTTCGAAACTCCAGTTGGGTGAGCCCTTTTAGGTCCCACCAACTGCATAAGAACAACAGATGCCCTCTTCAGCAAAATATTGGCCAGATTCATTATATTTATTCACTGTACTATTTGTGTTTTCTATGTAGTAATTTCCCTCCTGGGTATGCTGTTTTTCAGTATTTTGAAATGAATTAATAGGGAGAAATTATAAGAAATAATTATAGGCAAAGCATAACACTGAGCAAAATTATTATGCTAAAATCAGTCTTTACATATACAATTGGAAATACTTCTTAAGTGTCTGTTTTCTTCAAATGTAAATTCTCTGAAACTTCAATACTAGAGGAAACATAGACCAGATTATCTCATAGAACTAATGATACAAACTAGATTAGCAATCAGAGCCTACACATCTTTGTCAAAGATGGTACTTGATGTATTCATATTAAATAAAAAGAAACTTCCCATGGTAGAAGAGGGATTGCATTGGTTAGGATAAACATTTGTTGATTAAAGAGGATTTGTTTTTAAAAAGAGACTTAATTGGCATAAAAAATTGTTTTACAATCACTATTTTTTCAGTTGATTCAAATTCAGTATTTGACCATATCTTTGAAGGTACAAATATATCCCTTATGCACCAAAAGGAATAAATAGAATTTTTCTTCTTGAATTTTATAAAACTCATTATACATAGCACAGGTGTTCATCTTAAAAGTTATAGTTAACAATCTCATGCTATAGTGGCTTTAAAGTAGTAAAAGATATATCTTACCTCTTCCCATTGATGTATGTATCTAATTAACCTTGAAAGTCGTAATAAACGCAAAAGACTGAGAATTTTTGTAAACCTCACAATGCGAAGTGCCCTGGCTGTCTTGTAAACTTCTGAATCCATTCCTTTTTCTACAATGAGAAAGATATAATCCACTGGGATTGATGAGATGAAGTCAACCACAAACCAGCTTTTTAAATAATTCATCTTGATCACTTTAGGGTCCAGGATGATTTCAGAACTGTCTTCATTGACAGTGCCAGTCCTAAAATTCATTATCAGGTCCAAAAGGAAAACTGTATCTGATGCCACATTGAAAATAATCCATGGTGTTGTTGTTTGCTCTGTAAAGAATGTGATTCCAACTGGTATGATGACCAGGTTTCCAACCATCATTATAAGCATTATTAAATCCCAATAAAACCTACAACAAATAAAAAAATCAGATTTTAAGATATAGACAATAACCATTCTTCCCTCATCATAACAAAAATTACTGATTTATGGTTAAATAAATGAGTAAAAGAACAAAGTGTTTGTTTTGTAAATAAGGAACTCCTTCAATGGTTATAAATTTAAATCTAAGTAAAATTAATATATTTCTAAAGCAAAGCATTGTGTTTATAGAATTCTAAAAATTATTTGATATAAAGTGTTACTGATATAAATTCAAGAACACTCATTCCCCCATTTATCTGGTAAAAAAGCAAAGACAACCTCCTCTATGTTAACATGTAATATAGATGGAAATAAAGGAGAAGAAGCATCAGACCAGAAGATCTACCTTAAAAAAACATTTTTGTGAAGATTCTTTAGAGATGCTTTGAAGTACCTTATATGTCAAATTACGATCAATGATTCAATCAATGATTAAAATAAATACTAAAATACTAAAAATACTGGTACACTAAAAATATTGGTACTGTAAATTATCTCTAGGAGTACGGATTAGGTCAACTATAAATTGCAGGCTAACCCGTGGCTTCATTGCATTCCAAATATTTATGCTTTCTTCTTTTTTAGTTTGAAATGAGAAACTAATTTTTTTCTAAGGCTAAAAATAATTGAACAGACCATTCTAGATTTTAAACTAGAATCTATCCAAAATTCCCACTTTTATCACTGTTTCACTGAACAACTACTTTAAATATATTCCCACTATTTTCACAAATAATTCTTTCTTAAAATTTCTGATTTAATTTTCAATACATCTATGGTTACTAGCTACCTTTTGAAACATTTTTACCTTATATTAAAATTGGGAGAAAAACCAATAAAATATAGTATAGGATAATATAGTTAATAGTTATTTTCATGCAGTTTATTTAAAGTCTATTGACACTGTAGTGAACAGACCAGGTAATAGATTACTTATATTTGTTACAGTATATACTTATAAAAATGAAGAAGCAGATCAACTAGTACAACCTTATAATCATGAAATAGTCTCCAGAAACATGAGTTACTTCATCCTACTCATAGATATCCTCTTCTGGCAGTTTTGTTGTATAAACGATGTAAATTTCTTTTTTAAAAAAAAGATTTTACTTATTTGAGAGAGAGAGAGAGCGCACGAGCGGGGTAAGGGGCAGAGGGAGAGGAAGAAGCAGACTCCCATGATAGCCCGACGTGGGCTCAGGACCCTGAGATCATGACCTGAGCCAAAGTCAGACTTAATGGACTGAGGCATCCAGGTGTCCCAATGATGTAAATTTCTATGACAGAAATTTCTGTCAACCAAGATCTCTTTATTTTACATTACTTCTCCTATTTAGACTACTTGGGCTACATTTGGTAAGGTATATAATTGCATAAACCTTTCGAAGTTACTATCATATCTGGTTATGAATGACTTGGGATAAAACTAGTTGCATAAGAAAGAACTATAATAGGCCTTCTCTGCCCTTGTCTCCACCTCCCAGGATTATGTAAAAAGTAAATGTTTCTCATTTTGAAGATTTCACCAGTCTTTGTGTCACAGCGTACCTACACAGTTACGGACAAGCATACAAATACCCGTGTCAGTCATACATCCTGCACCGTCAATTTCAATGACATATTTTCTCTTTTATTCCCCTCCTCTTTTAATGGAAGTGCAAAATGTGCCATTTGATACACCAAGGACAGAGGAGAGATGTAGAGGAGATGCAATATTGTAATAGCTATTTCACAAAAAGTGACATCATTGAACTCTAAAATGAAACCCTGTGTGCCCTGAGGATTTTCACTTTTCTGGCCACTCTTATCAGTCTCTTCTGTGAGCTCATCCCTCTGCCCTCCCCTTGAAGGCTGCTGTTCCCCTGGGTGTCACGCATAGTCCTTTTCTCTTCTATTCTACACATGCTCTTTGAGCAATATCATACACTCATCCACATCTTTATGATTAATTCATAACTGATGACTCCCAAAAGCTCCACCTCTGGTCCATTCCTGTCTTCCAAGCCTCCAAACCTCCCACTCAGCAGCCTATTGAATCTATCCCCATGCAAATCTCACACTCACGTCACAGCAGGCATATGCTCAAACTCATCATCTCCCCTCTCGTGTAGATTTCTCACATGTTCCCTAGGCCAGGGAATGGAACAACTCTATACTTTATTTGCAAGCCAGAAGCCCTGGAGCAATCCTAGAAAACTCCTGGCCTCAAATCTATTCACTCTCACATTCTGATGTTTGGTTCTAACACCTGCGTATAAGTTGTATTCATCCATTTGCCCTTTACAATTCCCACTGCAACTATCTTCAACTAGAAATTCTTCCCAGCTGTTTAATTTGGAGACAAGTTATTTAAATTCTCTAATCCTAAAATTTTCTCATCTGTAAAATGAAGATTATTATAGAACCAAATATGTAGAGTTTTACAGATTAAATGAAATAATATATGCAAATCATATATCCTAGCATATAACAAATCATGGCACACAATGCTGGTGGCCTACTTAGTATTCCTTACCTTAGTATTTCCTTACCAAAAGAAAAACAATTTTGTGGAGAGCAGCCAGAAGCCCATTGAAAAAGTACTAACTTTACAGACATCCTTATATTTCTCTCATTAAGACAGAAGATATTTTTAAAGAAAAATAAAACATATTCTATCATAGCCTCTGACTCAATAGAAATGAAGAGGATAAAGTGCCATCTATTCATTGTTGGAGCAATAATTTTTATCACACTATAGCTTTTTATCAGTGGTACTTAATATGGTCTGAAGCCATCAGAAATCTCATTATCAATATAAAGCTCCATTAAATCTTATAATTTCCTTTTAAAGTATCACTGACTCTATTTTACAGACATAAACACAGATCTTGTTATAGACTTTGCATAATATAACACTTTCTTCAGTTAACATGGATTCATTCCTTATCTAGCCAAGGAAAATACAGTTGTCACCCACTCTAAACGTATGATATAACTTCTGTTTTTTAAGCAAAGAATATTTTCCTGAAAACTGACCGCATGACTCTCTTGCCTACCTGCCCCCAAGTTTCTTTTCTTGACTCTTTGCTCTGAAAATGTCTCTTGAATACTCAGGTTCACCCTTTTTCTTAATTTTTAATTTCTAAGTCTTATACATGTTATTATGGAATAGTCTTTCCTATTCATTCCTCTTTCTATTCCCACTGTTATCTAGTTTGGGCAGAACTAGTTCTTCTTTAGAATAGCTCAAGTCTTCTGTCTATGGAATCTGACCAGTTTTAACCATCAGTCCCAGAGTGTTATGTTATCTAACACATAACTTGCCAGGTCAAAAACCATGAATGACTCTCTTAAGTAAAAATAACTCAGCCTGATTTTCAAGGCACTCTATAATACAGCCTCCTTCTCCTTTCCCAGCCTCTTCTTTAACACTGTATGTGGCAAGAACATCATAACTTAAGCAAGAAAGTACTTACTCTTACCTTGCCATCACGCTCACCTAGGTAAACGTATAGGAGATACAGTTTCTTCCAGTCTATTTACTCATTTTCCTATTAGCACTCTACCTACCCTTCAAGTCTTGTTCTGATACTGAGTTTCTTAGTTGTTTTTTTTTTAGCAACCCCCAGAGCAATATATATTTTCAGCATGCTTATTTTATTTTTCCTTTTGTTACTAATTATTTATTTTTGTTTCTTCCATCATTCCTGGATTTAAGTTCCTTTTAAAATTTTATTAGGTTTTTAATTTCAATTCCAGAATAGTTAACATAAAATGTTATATTAGTTTCAGGTGTACAATATAGTGATTCAACAATTCTATATAGTACTCATGGACATAAGTCCTTTGAAGTTCAAAACTGTATTTTTATCTTCTGTTTAACTTCTACAGTAATGTAGACAATATCTAGGACAACAAAAGTTAAGAAGATACATTAATTGAATTTTTAATGGAAACATACACTTCAGTGGGTATAAAGAAATCCTTTTTAATAAGACAATGAGTCATTAATGCAGTAAATAATTTCTTACCTTAACCTTTATACAACTCTGGATTTTTCTAATTGAGGGTTTTTATAACATAGAAGACATTGTAACAGATTAAAAAGGAAACAAAGAGATTAGGAATATGTTCTGAGGTTAAACAGCCTGAAAACAAAGCAGTTTTGGATTTGACACTTGGTTTGGTATATCACAAAATCCATCTCCTTCTATTCATCCTGCTTTAGAGAGACAACATTTGTAAAGGATCTTGGTTGGACTTTAAAGGCAGACTAGGGTTCAAATCCCAGTTCCACTAGCTCTATGGGTTTGGGCAAGGTATTTAACTGCTGTGAACTTCAATTTTCTTACACTACTCTGAGTTTCTCTGCAGGAAGACGGCATGCAATTATGTACACAAAGTGTAGAGTACAGAACCTGTCATACAGCAAGTTCCTCTGAAAAACCAGCAGAGCAGAGAGGGCACTCACTGGGAAGCAACAGCCTTGACAATTACACTAATTACCTAGTAACCATTTTTACCTTATACTGAAAGTGGATAAAATAGACAAAATAAAATAGTATTACAATTATAATTAATGTATCACTAATAACTATAAGTTTAATTACTAATAAAATAATTACTTTTCATAGAGAAATTTTTTTTTACGTTAAGAATCTATTTTCCCCCCATGAGTTTTTTGAAGAGAAAAAGTAGCATTGTAAAGATTCGTCCATGATATTAAACTTTGAGGAACTGAAAATTCAATCATCCTTCTTTCTTTCTTTCTACCCACTTGCATACTTCTATAAGGCTTGTGGTAAATAAAGATAACCCCCACTGACCTAACAAGAGTTCCCATGATCCTTATAATAGCTACACTAGTTGAAATAATCTGATGCCAAATATTTCTAACTTAAAGCCTTAAATTTAAAAACTACCATGTTTCACTACTGGAGGTCCTTGCCTTTAAATCTGTCTGTCTAAATATTGAATGAAAGATTCTCTTCTCCCCCTCTCTAATGAAAGAAATATTTTCATTAAGTGGAATGGAAGAAAGAACTTCTGGTTAAATCCTTGAAATGATACCAGATTTATATGTGGCCACTATTTTTTTTTTTTTTTTTTACTGTGAAGATAGTTTTTATTTTATTTTATTTTATTTTTTTTAAATTTTTTTATTGTTATGTTAATCCCCATACATTACACAATTAGTTTTAGATATAGTGTTCCATGATTCATTGTTTGTGCATAACACCCAGTGCTCCATGCAGAACGTGCCCTCCTCAATACCCATCACCAGGCTAACCCATCCTCCCAACCCCCTCCCCTCTAGAACCCTCAGTTTGTTTTTCAGAGTCCATCGTCTCTCATGGTTCTTCTCCCCCTCCAATTTCCCCCCCTTCATCAATGGACAAACTGTGGCCACTATTTTACCTGTGGTTGAAGTCAAATTATGTGACAAACCTGTCCTAGTATTCACTTAAGACTTGCTGCTAAAAATTATATTTTTAGATATGAACCATAAATTGGGCATGTTTGTAAACCAAATTATTTATCAATCTAAATAAATAAACAAATGTCCAGCTGGATTTACTTTTTATTAAACACACAGTCCTTGCAATTATTTTTCAAATTTTATTTAAAGCTGATTTAATTTTCAAAAGTCCAGTAGCCTGATTATTAGATACATATCCTCTCTTTTAATTGAGTATAGTTGACACAAAATGTTACATTAGTTTTAGTTATACAACAAGTCTGTTATGCTATGTTCCCCAACTGGCATCCTACAATGCTATCACAACACCATTGACGATACTCCCTAAGCTGTAGCTTTTATCCCTGTGACTTTCATTCCATAACTGGAAGCCTGTAAGTCCAACTCCCCTTCACCCATTTTGGGGCACATATCTGTTGAAAAATGAAGACTTCTCATAAATGCTATGTCCTCTTTATAGTACATCAGTGGCAATTCACCGCATCAGATCTCAAGCAGCCAATACCTGAACTCTGATCTGAGGGGTTCTCAAACATCCTTCGTCACTTTACAAACCTCACTATTTACAGACTACTCATATGGGGGTTGATGTTTTATAGGACATATGCCTTTTCTAAGCTTTGCAAATAAGTTTTCTTGATCAGGTCTGTTATCTGATCTAATGCCTTAATGTCCTGCAAGGCCACATTTATTGTCTATGGGGAGTGTGGAATGAAGGTATGAGAAAACACAGACAATTCAAATATAGGCAATTCGAAGTGAAAATACACTAGTTTTCTTACTACAGTAAAACCTTGCTAAGATCCTAACTGTAGGAACGTTTAGCCTAAGTTATGGACAAAACTAAGTTAAACCATATTTGAAGACATTTAGAGGTTTTTAAGTAAACATAGCAATTTACCCAATGAAAACATGAGATGGGTAGGAGGTATATTACATTTAGCTAATCTTATTTATTAAAATGAGCTAATGGGATGGAAATTTAATCCCTACAATGGTATTAAGATCTGTACCAATCCAGGCAAAAGCAAACATGTCTTTCTACCTCCTTGTTCCTCTGCAATTTCACTTCTTCATTGTGTGTTAATCTTCTCAGTGCCAACATTAATGGCTTTATATTGGTCCATTTACTCTTGTTTACAGCATTTTACAACTTTGACTATTCACTCCTCTTATTTGAAACTCTCTCAAACCTTCTGTTTCTATGATTCTGCATTTTCATAGTGCCTTTTTATATATTAGCAAAACTTTATTTTCCTCAACATTTGCCTGACTCCTCTTCCTCCTCCATTAAAGTAGACATTCTATGTGATCATCTCACTCAGCTTCTCAGCCCTCAATCACTCTCTCTTTTGGTCACATCAACTCCCAAATGCTAATATGGGAACATAATATGTCAACGTAACTAATATGTTAACGTAAGTGGTTCTCAAATCAATCACTGGCCTTACTTTCTGTGAAGGAGTTAAGCATTTCTAACTATATTCACCTTCGTTAGTCCCAATGGAACAGCCATCTCAACAGGGTTAAATCTAAACCAATTAACCTTATGGCCCAAAAATAATTCTCCTGATATTTTTACTTCTATTTATTATAGAGCTTATATAGCATAACAGCTTCTGCTGCTTCCTCCTCCTCGCCCTCCTCTCCTTCTTCTTCTTCTTCTTTATCTTCCTCTTCCTCCTCCCCATCTTCTCCTTTTTCTCCTCCTTCTTCTCCACCTCCTCCTCCTCTTCCTCCTCCCCTCCTCCTCCTCCTCCTTCTTCTTCTTCTTCTTCTTCCTCTTCTTCTTCTTCCTCTTCCTCTTCTTCCTCCTCCTCCTCCCCATCTTCTCCTCCTCCCCATCTTCTCTTTCTTCTCCTTCTCCTTTTCTTCTTCTTCTTCTTCTTCTTCTTCTTCTTCTTCTTCTTCTTCCTCCTCCTCTTCCTCCTCCTCCCCATCTTCTCCTCCTCCCCATCTTCTCCTTCTTCTCCTCCTTCTCCCTTTCTTCTTCTTCTTCTTCCTCCTCTTCTTCCTCCTCCTCCCCATCTTCTCCTCCTCCTCATCTTCTCCATCTTCTCCTCCCCATCTTCTCCTTCTTCTCCTCCTTCTCCTTTTCTTCTTCTTCTTCTCCTTTTCTTCTTCTTCATGTCCTCCTTCTTCTTTCCATTGTTTCTTTCAGCCAACCACTAGGCATAAAACTTAAAAATTATCCCTGACTATTCAGTCAGCCCAGCTCTGGCATTCAATCATTTGCCCAGCCTTACATTCCTTCTAATACAATAGTTTTCATAGTCAGCTTTTCGTTTTGTTCCATTGCCAACATTGTTTATGAAGTTTTTATTACATCATTATTCTGCTTCTAATTTTCCTGTTTCTACCTGCCCTAGTAAATTACTTTCTATTTATATCCAGACTTTCCTATTCCTTGCAAAATGAAATGTAATCATTCAAAATCCTCTAGTGTGTCCCAATTCTATATCTTGAAACTTATCTTTTTTTGTACATACATGGTCCTCAGCTAAATTTAAAAATACTGTTTTCCAGACTCTTTGTTTTTGCCACTGCCCAACAAATGCCTGGGATTTCCTTCTCCTAAAACCCAAAATCAACCTCTATATTTCCCTCTGTGACTGCAATGGTCAACTTAAATGCCAGTATTCTCTTTTATCCGATCCCCAGCCCAGCTGGGTTTCATCTCCCTGACTCTAACTCCTATCTCAATTTCTCTATGCAATTTTCAGCATTTTAGAGCACCTACTAATGAACAGCATCTTACCAAAATATGGTATCAATAATAATTTGATAGACCATTTAATGAACAGTGTCTGAAAATACTGCTCTTGCACTTATTTCTAGCAAAACTATATGCCAATCTTTTTTATACTTAAATTGCCTAGCAAACAGTATACATACTTCTGATTTCCCAATGATCAAATCCAAATTAATCACATTTATGTTAAGGAGGGATTATTAAAACATTATAAGATTTTAATTAAAGTAAATGACCATTTGTTCCTTTAGATGGTTTAGAAATTAAATAGGCATAAGCCTTTTTTATTTATCCATGAGTGGTAGAATTACGATGCATATTTTTTTTAACTATTCTAATCTTGTTTTAGACAAAAGGAAGAAAGATGTCATTCAGGGTATTTTCATTATGTCATTCAAATTTACTTCAGGGGAAGGCCACAACTTTCATTCCACTGAATCTAAACATCTGTCTATTCTTAATTGTCATACATGAAATATTATTTCTGTAAATCTATACAGCTGTAATCAAAAGGTACAGAATAGGAAAGAACTCCTGAAGATTAAGTAGTTCTACACTGCAGTTTTCTATCTTTATGGTGACATACAGATTTTCCATAAAACAAAAATTATTAATTATAAAAGGTGAGTACAAACTGCATAAAATAGCTTCTACTGCTTAACTTTAAAAAGTCCAATCTAAAACTACCCCTTAGCTTCTTAGTATTTTCATTTGATTTACCATAAAGTAATTTTAAAATTTTTTTTTTCTCCACTATGACTCTCGGCACTTCATTCCTTTAAGGAAAATAAAAATATTGTCAGTGGTCATGTCAATCAAAATGTGTTCTAGCGCCATTCACTCTAGTGTAAAATTCATTAAGTTGACGTCCATTTTTTTTAACTATTTCCAAGGACAGACTAAAAGAAACTCCATATTAGCACTTTACCAAGAGATAGTCCCATGACACAGACACTGAAGACATTTTTATTTTGAAGCTCAATTAAATGAGATCATAAGAGACTCTTAAGGACAGAGAACAAACAGGGTTGATGGAGGGAGGTGAGGAGGGGTTGGGCTAGATGGGCGGTGATGTGTATTAAAGAGGACACGTGTTGTGATGAGTACAGGGTGTTATATGTAAGAGACGAATCACTGAATTCTACTCCTGAAACCAAGACTGCACTATATGTTAACTAGAATTTAAGTAAAAATTTGGAGAGAAAAAGGGGGAAAAAGAATAAGTGCAATAAATACAAAGCAATTGCAAAAAAAAAAAAAAAATGACTATCAGCTCCTAACAGCTTTACATTTGCTGATATACTTTTATCCATCCACGGCAAAATTCTGAAAAGAAGGAGATGAGTGAATTCTTCCCTGTCTAAATACATACCTAATTTAAGTTTTATTCAAGTTGGAGGTTTTAATTTCAGAATAATTCTTCCCTCATTGCCACCACAATCTTCCCACCGCATTGCCTGTGTTTTCAAATTATCTGGTTTATCTTTCTTGTCACTGATAATATAGGTCACTTCCCTAAGTTTCTTGTTACTCTGCAAATCCCAACAAACCCTTATCCTCTTTGTTCATGCCTAAGCTGCCAAAGCCACACAGATCTTTTGCATTTTTGCTCTAGCTTGAGGGTATGATGGAAGGTTCAAAATCAGTATCAAAGCACTTACTGTGTGCCCAAGTCTGTAAAATGTTTACATTTTATGGAAGTTTTTGAATGGGTTCAAGATCCTGATTTCTGTATATAATAATTTACCTCATTGAGTATTAAAAAGGAAAGCAGCATCAAGGCAATAAAGTATAAGTAACATTTATAATAGGTGTTTTGTAAACATTGTCTCATTTGAAACGCATAACAATCAAAGAGCTGGCAGCATTATCTAAATTTAAGAGGAAACTGAAATCCATCCAACTAAGGGACATTCTTAAATTTTTGCAGGGAAGAAATGAGTAAAACTGCTTTTGAACCCGTGACCAATTATCATGCTTATGCTCCTTCCACCATAGTCAATGCTTAAATAAATGAATCAAGGACTTAAGAGCAATATGGAAACAAAATAAAACAAACACACAGTAGCACAGTAGGGCAGCATAACCACACGTGGCACCCGCCCTTATCAGTTACCTATCTGAAATGGAAACAAAATTGTTTTCACAAGGGAAGTTCTAAGCTCCTAAGGGGAGCAGACTACGGTGCTGCAGGTATAGCTAAATGGCTGGTCTTTGGTTTCTGTGCCTTTCAATACGGAAGCCATTGAGAGTTTACGTACATTCCCAGAGAATAAACATGATAGTTCATCTGTCCCTATTACCATACAGTAATATACATCTTCAAAATAAAGGAGCTATGAAATTTCCTATTTCAAAGGTGATTTCTGAACTTTTTCTGCCATGGCCTGCAAAGATCTCTCACTAGTGTACAAACCAAAGTCAATTCAGATGCTCTAAAGGCAAAAAGTTTTGGAAAGCAAAAGTCAAATTTATTACCAAATATTTTCTCCTGATGGTTACATTATAATAATTCCAACAAATATGCATTGGCTACCTTCTACATAGTAGGTATTGTCTGAGAAATGCAAATATAAATTATATATAAATTCTGACCGCAAGAACTTCCAACTTAAAAGGAAAATGAAAAATTGTACTTAAGATAGGAGAAAGTTTAAGACGTGTTCATAAATAGTACATTATAAGTACTCTGGGTTTCCAAAAGAGAAAAACAATTGGTCATCCATTTTAAAAAGTACTATTATTAAAGAAATTCAAAGAGAACATTTGCTGAGGAGGTCCTGAAGTTGTATTTTATTCACAGCACAAACAATTTATCAATAAATACGTGCTGCTTCCTAGGCTTGTCATGAAGCATACAAAGAGAATTAGACACAGTCCAGTCCTCAAGAAAAGAAAGTCTAGGAAAGATAAACAACAGTATTTTCTAAAATATTATAAGTTCATATTAGACCTATAAAAAGAGCAATCCTAGGGCACACCAAGGAGAGAGATCAAGTTTTCCTTGGGGGAAGGACAGAAGAACTGGGCAAATAGATTTCAGAGAGTCAGTAATTGATACTTTATTTATACAACTACAGAAACTTGAATTGGTGTGCACAATGCCATGTGTATTCCCTGAGTACTAAAGCTGTGCCAGTTTCTAGGCTGCACTAGGAAAACCAAGAGAAATAGGCACAAGGTACAGATAAAGGGATTAAATACCATGAAAGCTATCAGGTCTGGTGGAGTATTTACATTTTTAGTCAATGCTTTGGCTGTTATGAGATCAAACAAATCCAAGGCTACATCAAGTATTTTCTCATCATATATTTTTAAAAACCTTGTTTTCCCAATTAAAATGAGGGATCATGATCAAGGACAGCCAAGAATGTGATCAAATAAAAGCTCAATTAAAAGCATTACCTTCTGCTTATAATTATAAATTTCATAGTACCATATTTTCTTCAAAATACCTTTAGAAATAATCAAAATCTACTTATTTATTTTAAAAAACAACTTCTGAAGTTGAAAATTATTTATGTCCATGGATTTTAGGTTCTACACGGATAATAGAAATATTACTTCCATTTAGTTTATGTTTTTTTTTTCCCTCTAAAACAATACTAAAGATGCTATTTCATACTTGAATTACATTGAGGTTTTCACCCTTTGGCAGCTGCATGCTATCTGAGGAGCAGAATGGGTGATGCGTCAAGGAAGAATGTGCTTCTCCCAGGAGCATATGTTCCCAGGTCTGTAACAACTATCAAGGGTGTGTGGGCGGCATAACATTTACCATGGAATATTTAAGAACTGAGGACCAAATTTCTTTAATTGTCTGGGTAATTCACATAAACACCTGGGCATATTTTAAGCAAACTAGCAGTATGAGAAATTTTCAGTCCCCTACAAATGAACTGAATGAATACTCCACTTCAGTCCCCATATACATATGTTTCTAAATAGCTGTAACTAGAAATATGTTTGGCATCTCTTCTTTCATCCCTCCCCTCTTCATTCAGTGACACTTATTAAATCTTTTTTTTTTTTGCTTTAACAGACACTATATCCACAATAAGATGTTTCTCCACAGATAACTGAATCCCATTAATAGGTGGGAGTTACATGAGCTTTTTCATGTAGCCCCGTACCTTGTAGGAAATTTTAAAACTAACTATAAATTTATAAAATTCCGCAAGAGGTTTTTTTGATTTGTACATTTCAGTTCATTTTTAAACGATGCGACTTCCACCTTCAGGTAAGTGACAGGTTGTGGTTTAGCTTCTTCAATAGCTAAAAAAAGAAAATAACAAAAACAGAAAACTTGTGAAGACATAAAATTTCCAAGTTTTCTTGGTACCCAGAGAGATAACTGGGAAAAAAAAAAAAAGGACTCAAGAACTGATCTTATATGTGTCAAAGACAGCAATTCTTAAAATAATTATTTTGCTGTGTTTTAAGATTACTAACTCAAAGGTCTTTATTTCAAAACCCATAGAGTGTTACATAATAACAAAAGAGTACAAGAGAAGTATCAACCTATAAAATATGTTCATGAGAATTAAATCATGCCGAAACTGTTGACAACTTAAAATCAATGTAAACATCTTAATTTACATTCCTACCCAATCTTTCTGACCTTTTCTCTCACTAATCCTCAACCTGCTCACGGAGCTTTAGAAGGCTAATCTTTTTTTTTTTTTTTTTTTTTAATTTTTTTTATTGTTATGTTAATCCCCATACATTACATCATTAGTTTTAGATATAGTGTTCCATGATTCATTGTTTGTGCATAACACCCCGTGCTCCATGCAGAACGTGCCCTCCTCAATACCCATCACCAGGCTAACACATCCTCCCAACCCCCTCCCCTCTAGAACCCTCAGTTTGTTTTTCAGAGTCCATCGTCTCTCATGGTTCTTCTCCCCCTCCGATTTCCCCCCCTTCATTCTTCCCCTCCTGCTACATTCTTCTTCTTTTTTTCTTTCTTAACATATATTGCATTATTTGTTTCAGAGGTACAGATCTGAGATTCAACAGTCTTGCACAGTTCACAGCGCTTACCAGAACACATACCCTCCCCAGTGTCCATCACCCAGTCACCCCATCCCTCCCACCCCACCCCCCACTCCAGCAACCCTCAGTTTGTTTCCTGAGATTAAGAATTCCTCATATCAGTGAGGTCATATGATACATGTCTTTCTCTGTTTGACTTATTTCGCTCAGCATAATACCCTCCAGTTCCATCCACGTCGTTGCAAATGGCAAGATCTTATTCCTTTTGATGGCTGCATAATATTCCATTGTATATATATACCACTTCTTCTTTATCCATTCATCTGTTGATGGACATCTTGGCTCTTTCCACAGTTTGGCTATTGTGGACATTGCTGCTATAAACATCGGGGTGCACGTAGCCTTTCGGGTCCCTACTTTTGTATCTTTGGGGTAAATACCCAGTAGTGCAATTGCTGGATCATATGGTAGCTTTAGAAGGCTAATCTAATTACTTGTCCTTTGTGCCTCCTTTTCTTCATTTCTTCTGCACAATTGTGCCCTGCAAGTGCTTGGAATACACTTCATCCCTTTCTCCTCTTTTTTACCTTCTTCATCCTCTAGCACAATCCTAAAGTCTCTAAGCTACAGTCACTCCTCTTTTTCCTCTGAACCTGTGTGGCACATGAACCTTAGAATGTATTAAGCCTAATCCAGGGGTAAATAAGAGGCAAAATATATTTTTGGGTGGGAGTGAGGGGGTGGCAAATTGGCGATGTGGAAAAGGGATTTAGGATTTGAGTAAAACTTTTTCCTTAGCCAGCATACTGCTTTTGCTTAGAGTCGTAATTGTTGGTCAATAAAAAAATAACAACATATCCTAAAGACACTTAGTCTCACTTCATACAAGATTGCAAAAACATATTTGGGTGGGCACAAGCTTTCACAAGGCTTCCCTGGGTATTTTTATGGAAGGCAATGACAACGCTTTATTGATGAATGAAGAAATAACCTCCACACTTGGCCTAGTACTCCAGTCATACAGTTTCTAAGTACTCTGGCTTTTTCCCTCATACACACACACACACACACACACACACACACACACACACACAAATGCTTTGTATTTTGATATGTATGTGGACAATTTTTCTAAGGTCTATTTCTCCAACTACAGTAGAGGTACTATAGTCAGGAATCACATGTATTTCTACTTTTTATTATATCCCCATTGTCTAATACAGTGTCCACAACTACAGTGAACTCTCTAGATATCTGCTGAATAAATGAATGCGTGAATACTCAAGGCTTTAAGAAATAAAGGCACTGTATTATAATTTCAGTATATAAGTATCTCTTGAATATTTCTGTCTGTTTTGGGGACCTCAGTATCATGAAAATGTGGACAAGCAGGAAGGTGTTCAGAAAAGAATAGGGGGGGAAAGATGATTAAAGAAATAGAAAGCCCAAATTCTGAGAAAAGACTTAAAACACTGAATACATAAAACTTAACTAGATTAAAACTCTGAAGAAATGTGAACAGATTCCGCATATTCTTGTAAATAAATAAGGACTTAGTTTAGCCTGTATAGTAAGAGGATGGAGGAGGGGGGCACCTGGGTGGCTCAGTCATTAAGCGTCTGCCTTCGGCTCAGGTCATGATCCCAGGGTCCTGGGATCGAGCCCCGCATCGGGCTCCCTGCTCCGCGGGAAGCCTGCTTCTCCCTCTCCCGCTCCCCCTGCTTGTGTTCCCTCTCTCGCTGTGTCTCTCTCTGTCAAATAAATAAATAAAATCTTTAAAAAATTAAAAAAAAAAAAAAAAAGAGGATGGAGGAGGAAGCCATGGGACCCATACTGGCTGGTCTTGTGAACCCCAACCACTTTCAAGAAATGAGCCACAGAGGGCAGCAATAAGAATGTTTAGAAGGGTATTTTTCAAACATCATGATTCCCTCAGGTTACGGAGTGGTTGGTTTGATATCTGGGCTGCAATCTTCCCAGAAACCTATGCTGGTCCAGGTGGGTAAACCTGCCATTCTCTTACTGTTTGCTAAACATCCAAGGTTTATTGCAGTATTACTTATAATAGCCAAGGTAGGGAAGCAACCTACATGTCCATTGATAGATGAATGGATAAAGATGTGGTGTGTGTGTGTATGCATGTATATGTGTGTTTGGTATATATGTATATATATGTATATATGGTATGTATATGTGATATATATAATCGAACATTAAGCAGCATTTAAAAAGGATGAGATCTTGTAATTTGTGACAATATGGATGGACCTAGGGGATATCATGCTAAGTGAAATAAGTCAAACTGAGAAAGACAAATACCATATGATTTCACTCATATGTGGAATCTAAAAAGCTGGTGGCCTCACAATCCCAGATTTCAAGCTCTATTACAAAGCTGTCATCATCAGGACAGTATGTTACCGGCACAAAAACAGATACATGGATCAATGGAACAGAATAGAGAGCCCAGAAATGGACCCTCAACTCTATGGTCAGCTAATCTTCGACAAAGCAGGAAAGAATATCCAATGGAAAAAAGAGTCTCTTCAACAAATGGTGTTGGAAAAATTGGACAGCCACATGCAGAAGAATGAAACTGGGCCATTATCTTACACCACACACAAAAATAGACTCAAAATGGATGAAAGACCTAAATGTGAGACAAGAATCCATCAAAATCCTTAAGGAGAACACAGGCAGCAACCTTTCTGACCTCAGCCGCAGCAACTCTTTGCTAGACATGTCTCCAAAGGCAAGGGAAACAGGCAAAAATGAACTACTGGGACTTCATCAAGATTAAAAGCTTTTGCATGCAAAGGAAACAGTCAACAAATCCAAAAGACGACTGACAGAATGGGAGAAGATATTTGCAAATGTCTTATCATATAAAGGGCTAGTATCCAAAATCTATAAAGAGCTTATCAAACTCAATACCCAAAGAACAAACATCCAATCAAGAAATGGGGAGGAGACATGAACAGACATTTCTCCAAAGAAAACATCCAAATGGTCAACAGACACATGAAAAAATGTTCAACATCACTCGGCATCAGGGAAATACGAATCAAAACCACAATAAGATACCACCTCACGCCAGTCAGAATGGCTTAAAAAAAATGGCTAAAATTAACAAATCAGGAAATGAGAGATGTTGGCATCGTATTTATTTTGATTTGTATTAATCAGTATTTTTACACAAAAAAGCAATTCTGTTTATGCTATAGCCATAGCACAATTTTCTTTATATGCATCAGTGTCTTTGCAGAAAATAATTGGTATTAATTCTCAAAACAGATCATCACAAGTGCAAAATTATGTACTCACTTCTGCCTCCACTCTAAATATGTACTACTGAAAATGCATCCTAGATAACAGATCCATAATTTGGACAGGTGATATCTACTTATTTAGTTCCAAGCTTTACGGATATTAGCAGGCAATCAAGCATTCTATTGAGTAGCAGGAGTCTTATTTAATAAGCATAATGTTGACTTTTCACCTTAATACTTTACAACTCCATTGCTCTTTACTTTAAAACAACTTTATAGAAAAATAAGTCTATTATCTTGCAATATTTGTGTCATATTTGTGTTTATTATTGACCAAAATAATTTCTTGGTGTTAGGAAAAAAAATAATACTTAAAAGCAGTGTGACAGGGCAGAAAGAAGATTAGATTAGATGCACCAGTGCTTAACTTCAGGTACTTAGATTTACCTAGACCTTATAATCTTGAGAAAATGCCTTTCTCTGGGTATCTATCTTCTTCCTTGTAGAAACTGAACCTAAACAGGCTCCAACAAACTTCTCAAATCTAAGAGTTTTACTTTATATGAGATATGTGTATGTCAGAGCAAGAAACCGAGAGTACCGAAGCAACTTTTAAGAAGTTTAATATGAAAACTAACTTGGGGAAGACAGAAAAGAAGGGAGAAACTAGAAAATGATAGCATGGAAGCTTTGCAGTAGATGCAGGGAAGATTATAAATTCCATTTTTGATAAAATGAGTTTAATATGTTTCATATTTGCATGATGGAAGACAGTTGGAACTATACTATTCTAGAATTCAGAAGGGATGCCAGGGCTAAGGAAACAACTTAGAGTTTTTGCATAGATTTGAAAACTGAAACTATTCATGGGAGAATATGAGTCCTCCAAAGGGGAAATTATATAGACAGAAAGGAGGAAAGAGCCAAAGTGATGGTCATGAGCCAAGTCCACTCTTAGGCAACAAAAATATGAACCAAGAAATGAGGCTGGGACGGAAATCTCTGAGAGAAGGAGACGGTGACTTGGCATAGAGAGTGCAAAGAAACATCTTTCCAAGAATAATGGAGTGACTAATCCAAGATAGGTATATACATTTAGTTCATGTATCTCTTTACATATCTTAATAATAAATTTCTCTGTCATTTACTTGTATCATTGTGATAAGGATATTTTTCTAAAATGAATACTGAATATTTCATAAGATTCAGTTTTAGGAATAAACACATATTTGCATTATCTGTCATTAAGCTAGATTCCAATAACCTGAGCCAAGGGAGGACAAGTCATCATGTAATTATACTGATCAGTGTGAAATGCTATATTTGAATAATTCACTTAAACATAGTATTGGTACTGCATATTTCTCATTTCAATCCAACAAAATTTTATTTCAATTCAAAAAATTTTTTGATCTTTTATACTTTGCAAGACATCATGACAAGTGTAAGATGTATGAATAGGACTAAAATACAAGGTACAACATGATAATTCAGATGACAAGAACATAAACAAAGCACTCTAGAAATTCAGGAGAGAAGGAAACTGAGAGAACCAAGTTCAGGGAACTTAGTTCAGGGTACTGGAGGAAACTGCAGGAAAGTGACACTTAGCTGATCCAGGGATTTTGACAGATGAAAATGAGGTGGGGCCAGAGACAGCATTTCAGATGGGAAAAAAAAAAAAAAAAAAGGATTAGGAAAGTCCCAAAGGGAGTAGATACAGAGACTGCAGCTTCAGCATATGACATTTCCGGCAGACAGCAGGTTCTCCAAATACATTTGCCGTACTGATGAATGATTAAATGAATGAAGCCTTGGAAAATCATATAATTCAACTAGAATGTAGATTGTATCAAGATAAATAGAAGTAGTTTTAGTTATTGATGATGTTATTGTTATCTACCTACTCCCAAGAGTTATTGAGAATCACTGTCTTCACTGGAAAACTTGAGCTGAAATGGCAGAAGACTGACCTTAAAATTAATTGAATTATTAAAAAAATATGGATGAAAATATCTGACCTGAAAATATAATTTCTCATATGTGATACTACAGACACTTCAATAGCTATTCTATCAACCAAATCTTGAAAATATGCCTTTCGATTATCTAAACTTTCCCAAAGCTTTAGTGTTGTTTTCACCTAAAATGAGTATATTATGGGCATGGCTTAGTTCTTCACCCAACAAGAGGATGATGAGCAGCGATGCTAGTTTGAGAACCATATGCACAGAAGTGAAATGAGTGATGGAATGAATGTGAATGACTAGATAATTGATCTTAACAGCTGGTTAATTTTCCTAGGCCCAGCCAAAAATTACTACTAAGCTTTGTGATGAATTCCTGAAAATGTGGTTGATGGCAAAAAATGCAACACACCTCCTTTGAAGGGAAAGCAAAGGGGTTGATGAAGCTAGATCTGACAGGTAAGATTTGGGACAGGCAAAACAAAAGGGACAAGAGAAATAAAAGATGCCAATATGTGAAGAAGTGTGAAAGTATTTGAGAGGCTGGGCAGAAATTAACCCTTGCAGAGCAAGAGTGAATTCTGGAGAGAAGTTGAAAATAGAGATGAATAGGTACAATGGGGTTCCATTACAAAGGAATTTAAAAGTAGCCAGAAGAATTTGGAGTCAATATGGAATACAATAAGGAGATTTGGAAATTCTTGAATAAATGAGCAGCATAATGAAATAAGGCTTTTTTTCTGTTTTGAAAATTTGCTGGGAAAGCTATGTAAATGATAAATTGGGATGAAATGTGATTTCAGTTAGAAGGAGGTGACAGTCATATGAGGTGATTAGGATGATGAGGGTCTGACTAGGTTGGACATCGTGGGAATATAGAAGAGGCAAGAAGTTCTACTTTGCAACAGTATCTAGTGCAGAAATGGAAGCAAGTTGGAAAGGGAAGATGATTCTAAGTTTTACAACTTGAGAATATAGAATAAATGTGTTAAAGATGAAGCCAGGTAGAGAAATGAGTAATTGGGAAGACCTGGTTTTATGGTAAGATTTCATTCACTTTTGGACATGTTCATTTTGAAGAGGCTAGAAGAACACCCCAGTTCTGTTTCAGTTGAAAAAAAAATGTGTCTACATGTAGGAAGACTGGGGATCAGAAGTGGAGGTGCTGGTTTAGCAATCATGTGAGCAGAGGTGGAGCGCTGAGTGTAGGAGAAATAGAGGAATAGAGGTTAATGATGAGAGCAGAAAGTTCACAAAGCAGCACAGGTGGAAAAAAAAAACACAGGTAAAACTAGGAAACATGTATGAGAAATGATGCTCAAAATTTGAGAAAAATAAAGATGGAGAATAAAATTTTGGATTGATCATGTGCAAAAATAGGTTACCATTACAAAAGCAATGGTAGTGTAGTAGTATGAAGAACGAATGACTAATTGTTTATATTTTACTTACTTAGATAGCTTTGCAGTGTTCCTCATCTCCCTCTGTGATTGGGTAAGTGAAGGTATATATATTTACATATTTGTTTTCTACTTTTTGAGACTAGGAGAAATCTAACCATATTTGGAAGCTGGTAGTATGGAAACTCTTAATAAAAATAGGTATGAAGAATAAAAATGTGGGAAATGTAGTTTGTAGATGATCGGGGAAAATGGAACATAGACCAAAGTGGAGAAATTTTCTTTGAATCATAGATGTGATATATTCAGTTCACACAGACTGAAGAAAAAGAAGGAAAGGCAAATTTAGGAACATAAAAGGGGGGGGGAAAGCCTTGAATCTTCAAATTATGCTTTATTGGAGCTTTTTTTTTCCTGAAAAAAAGTTAATTGCCACATTCTAAATCCAACACATTCCCATATTTTTCAGTTAAACCATGGAAACTAGAAGAGAATTTTAATTCCTAGTTCAGGCCCTCAGCTTCTTTAAAATATTGTTTTCAAAGGAGCTTATACATATAACAGTGCATTTTCCTTGAGGGATATAGGCATTAGTCCTCAAGATGGAGGCTGCTGGAAGGAAGTCATCTTCCATTAGGATATTACATAATTCCAGACCATGCATTTAATGGAATAAATTTGTAAACTGTCAGGCTCCTATGCCATTCAAACCCAAGGAAGCCTCCAGTTACTGTTAAAACTTGCAAACATAAATGTCTCTAATGTTTGATCTATATCAAACATAAGCTCAGGTTTTATCTGCTGGGGGGGAGAAAAATCTTTTTTTTTTTTTACAGAAAATGATTAAATCCTCCTTTTAATGCATGTTTTTCAAAATATATGAGCAACACATATACTCACATAATCCTACAATGCAATAAATTACAATGTATTTATGCACAATAAGGAGATTTCCTCCAAAATCAGTTTTATTGAAAAAAAATGCTAAATAACAGCACATGACAAAATGGATTCAAATAAATATTCCTAAATTTCACTTAGTTTACAACAGTAACTGACACAATGGATGACACAAGGAACCTAATGACCTAAATCACATTTTAAGTCATACAATCAAATTATTTTTAATATAATAGCAAGTGTTTTAATTCCTTAGAAAGTGGCCGTACTTGTACTTAAACATCTATTAAATGCATTCTCAATCAGAAAATCCAAGCCCGTCTCTCATTTTTGAAAAAAAAATTGATTTTCCATATGCCTACTTTAATATCTCCCACTACCCTTTCCTTTCTGTTATCACCCATGCTGTACCTATGTGCTTAAAATGCCGGTCTCTATCTCCACCACCCAAATCCCACCTCTCGTCAAAGTCTAGCTCAAATACCACCTCCCTTCATTAGCTCTCTATAACTTCCAGCTTGAAGTAATCACTCTGTTCTAGTAACCCTAATGTCCATTGCCAGAAAAGCATTTTCAACATGCATTAGATTACCTGACTATATATATATATATTTTTTTTTTTAAAGATTTTATTTATTTATTTGAGAGAGTGAGAGAGAACACAAGCAGGGCAGGGGAGGGGAGAAGGGAGGGATAGAGGGAGAGGGACAAGCAGACTCCCTGTTAAGCAGGGGGCCCCAACATGGGGCTCGATCCCAGGACCCCGGGATCATGACCTGAGCTGAAGGCAGATGCTTAATCAACTGAGCCACCCAGGCGTCCATATATATATATATATATATATATATATATATATATATATATATATATATATATATCTTATTAAAGTAACTTATATAAATGCTTCATCCCTAAACCCTCCCACTGCCAATACACTGTAAGGCCCCAGAGATCAAGATTCATGTCTAGTTTCTCTTTGAATGTATTTTAGTGCCCAATACATGGTTATATATACTTATAACTCAATACTTGTAAGTTGAGTAAGTTTTGGTAAGTATAATATCCTTTTTTAAACCAAAGAACTTTTACACGAAGTCTCTTACTGTGTGTTGCTGCCAGTATATGTAAAATAATTACCCTTGTGAAATAGATACGTACGAAAGTTTGGAGAGCCAGATGTTCAGGACTGACAAAGACAGAAGTTTATTCAATTCAGTATACTCACTTCTAATAGTAAAACTTTGAGCAAAGCGTTTCACTATAAATAAACATTAAGACTGTTTCTTTATGAAACTGGCATAGTTTCTGTTCTGAATTACTACTAATACAAATGAGTCTGACATGGCAAAGAACTTGCTATTGTTACATGCAAGGAGTATCTTCTTGCAAAGCCATTAAATCTAACATAGAAGATAATACATTTTTTAAAGCTGGTTTATAACTTACAATCCATATAAGAAAGATGTTTATGTCAAGTAAGTGTTAAAAATTCTTTAGTTAAAATCTACATTTTAAAATGCTATTTCTCCTGATTTCAAAAATGTCATGAGGAAATGGGAGGGAGAAAGAAATAGAGAAAGAATGTTGTGGAATAGAAATTATTCAATACTGTATCTATCTGTTTAAATTAGTTTGACTACTGGAATGCACTTGACCAGTCATAAAACATCATAGAACAGTGTGGACCGCTCAAGCTTGTGCCTCAAACTAAATTTGAGCATCCTACCAAGACACATATCTACTATGCACAAGGGCTGCCTTAATTATTGGTATGATTGTGCAGAAAGTGCTAGACATTATTTTACTATACTCCTCTACAAAATGTTGTGTCTCTCAAATAATGTTATTTTTAACAGCATGATAATGAACTTCAAAAGCTAGAAATAACAGTAAAATCTTCCTCAAGCCTCAGTGAGCCTGACTAGTCATAATGTGTTATCAGAAGACATTTCTCAACATTAAATGTATTGCTAGTATTCATCTGCAAACTATAAGTAAATATATTACCAACACAATTTGGATCAAAAGAACTGAGTTCCATCGAATAATTAAAAAACTGGTTAAGAACTTAATTCAAAATAACAAACTAGAGTAAGTAAATTTATTTTGTCTGAAAGTAACTACTTTTGATCTATGTATTTGGAACAGAAAGTTGCCATATTAAACAACTCAGAAATGCAAATGGTGTCATAAAAAATAAAGACAAATACTATGTAAAAGATCAGATTTTTTTAATTGGAAAGGCTTGTAGCTTCTGCTATGTTCTCTAAGTCTCTGGTTATTAAAAGATTGTTTTAATTATCTTTTAAATAAACCTTTATTTTAGGATAGTTTTAAATTTACAGAAAATTACAAAGATAGTGAGTTCCCATATACTTCACAACCCAGTTTCCCTTATTTTTACATCTTACCTTCATCATTAGTAATGAACTAATATTAATAGAATATTATCAACTAAAGTCTATACTTTTTCTTTAATTGCCCCTATTTTTACCCAATGTCCTTTTTCTATTCCAGTATCCTATCCAGGATACTGATTACACTTTAGTTGTCATGTCTCAGTTCCTACTGGTTTTGACAGTTTCTCAGACTATTCTTAATATTGATGACCTTGACATTTTTAAAGACTATGGGTCAGGTATTTTGTAAAATATTCTCAAAACTGGGATTTGTCTGATGTTTTTCTCATGACTAGACTGGGGTTATGGGTTTCTCAACTGTAAGGTTACTCCTATTTTCACTTTCTTTAAAAGAAGTCACTACTGGCAGCCCTCAACTAAGGAATGGGGAGTTACGGTACACTTCCTTGAGGGTTGAGTATCTACATAAATTATTTGGAATTTTTTGACATGAGAGATTTGTCTCTTCTCCATTTATTGATTGATTCAGTTGTTTATTTACATCAGTATGGATTCATGGATACTTACTGGGTTAAAATTCAATACTCCTTTTTATTTAGTTGCTTAATTTGTTCCATCTTTGGCCATTGGGAAGTCTTTAGGTTATCTTTTTAAATTCCACCCAAGCATCCCTAGTCATTAGTGGCTTTTTCAAGTAGCACAATTCTTTGCTTATATCAGCATCACAAACAGAGGGTTAGAGGTGATAGAGAAATGTGTGTGTCTTCAAATAAAGTTTTCTATAGCTACAATCAACTGATAAGACATTCTAAAATAGACCCTTAAGCAACCATCACAAACTTGACCTCATGCTCTCTACCACAAGAAAGGCACAGCAGAATCATTCTAGTACTAAGTTTTATTTCATTACTCACAATTTCAAGTCTGAATATATATATTCCCCCAAATTATTTCCCACTATTTATTTTCACATTTTAAGTGATTTTTAATGTTAAGGCAAAATACTTTTTCTCCTTAATGAAAAAACAAAGGCATTTAAATAATAAATGAAAATCTTTTAGGCATTGTACTAAGCTTTCCATTAGATAGTTATGCTTTATATTTTAAAATTAAAATGCTAATTTTAGTTTGTATATATACACAAATTTGCCTTAAACCAAGCTGCTTGTTATGAATTATGTAAACTAACTCTTTGGGTTAAATACTCAAAAATTTTTTAATATCTCCAATTAGAATTTCATCAATTTTAAAACTGTTTTATGAGTACTTAGAGATCTATATATTTTAAGTGCCACAGAACTAAGTGGCAATTATTAACTGTTTAACAAAAGGATAATGAATAAAAAGAGGGAAACATGCATTTCACAAAAAAAATATTTCTTCATTGAATATCTTCTACCTACATAACTTATCATTTTTGTTCATAATTTTATGTTACGCTTACCTTATAAACTCTAACAAAGTTTTGTAGTAATGAAATAGAAAATATATATTTTGTCACTAAAAGCAGGATTAATAGTAATGCATTTTTATTAGCTGTAACTTTACTTTTGTGTCCTCTTCCATCTCCTAGAATCAATTTAACATTATTTTAACTATATTTTTAGTCATAAATCAGGAAATGATGTTACAAATTGACAAGATTTTTTAATTATCATGAAAATTGAATATTTTGTTAATATATTTTGAGTACCGGGGCCCCTGGGTGGCTCAGTCAGTGTCTGCCTTTGGCTCAGGTCACGATCTCAAGGTCCTGGGATCAATGCCTGAGTCAGGCTCCCTGCTCAGTGAAGAGTCTGCTTCTCCCTCACCCTCTGCCCCCCCACAGCCCCCAAATGCTCTCTCTCTCTCTCAAATAAAATATTTAAAAAATATATATATATATTTTTAGTACAATTAAAAATAATTCTGGGACTTAAAATAAGAAAGTACAGAATGAATGCATTTTCAATAAGAGATGTGTAGATACAAAAGCACCTACTATATGTTGAATGTAGGTGTCACAAAACTTAAGAATTCCCAAACAATTATTGCTACTTGAAAAATATAAATAAGTAACAATAGAATTTCCTAGAAATTTTGATGTGGTAACTTTTCTGAAACTATTACTCTTACTACTACTCTGAATTTCATCTTGGGAGAGACATACTGCCCATACTTCCAATAATTTGCAGCACCCCTCTAACACCAAGTCTGATACTAACTTTGCTCCAGATTTAGATGCAGAATGAAATCAACTTTTGTCCCTTAAGATATCTTAGGCCAGCCAAGTCCTCTCTCTCACTTTATTTGTTAGTCATATTATGTCTATTACCCATTCATTCAAACCTTTCATGGCTGTTCTTTTCCCACATACACTAGATCTCATGGTGGATCATCTAGAACACTCATCCTCTGGCCCACTGAGTCACTGGTGACCCTTCATTCTAACACATCCCCCAGCCAAACCCAAATGTGGGTAGAGGCTGCAATCTGAATGTTCTCTGTATACACAGAGATGTTGAACTGTTAGAGGAAAATTGCACAACCATGCCAAGGATGGACTACATACTTACGTTCTTCATCCTCAGCCCTGTTTGTTATACCTGACTGTACCCTTTGACCTTTCCCTGGATCATCCCAAAGCATTAAATCAGCTTTACCTTCAGGAAGAGACAAATAAACCTAATATGATTTAAGGGTCATCTCTGGACATCTCCCATCACCCACCTACATTAAATAATTTGCTCACTTCTTTCCATTGTGAAATTTCTTTTCTACCATTAGCTATAAAAACATAAGTTAAAAAAAAAAAAGATGCATATACTTAAATCTAAATACCATTAATAATGGTTAGTCCCAGATACTTTTTTGTCTTAATGGGAAAGACGTTTAGGAGTGAAGAAAGAAAAATGCTGTAGGAAAAGGCTGGGGAGCAGACCACAGATTATTCATACTTTGCAACTTTGCCTACACTCAGCCCAGTTAGTCACTAATTGGATCAAGACAAATAGGGAGCTCTCCGCTGCGGTTGTGTGTATGCTTTCCTGCTTTACATGATTTACAAAGTATGTGTATGCACGTATGTGTATGTGTGAGTATTTTAACATGGCTGGACTTTATACACATGAGCTTTATTTCCAGATTTCTTTCTTGAAGTATCACTTTATTTCAAATGTTTACATACTTATCACTTAGCTTTTCTAGTATGATCTCCTTTGTCATCATAAGTCTAAGTTATATTGTCTATGAGATCTTCAGGAAAACTTAAAGATTTTTAATATGCATCTTATCATCACATAAAGAGAAATCTGAGTATAGCTTGCTCTAGAAACACACACACACAGAAGCAAATCTATATAGACCTATATAAGTTTTATTTATCAATCAGATACATCGTATCACATACATTAGAAGCAATTTAAAATAAAATTAAAAATTATAATTGCACTGTATTTTGATTTGTATTACTCTACAGGGAAATCAGAATAAACATTTTACCATGCTTAATGTAAGCTATGTGTGGAGCAAATCATTTAGGCCACTCAGTTAAATAGTGGGGGGGGGGGGGAACAAAACTAAAAGAGGTAAAAGATATATATGCTCTCAAAAAAATTTGAGAAAACAGAGGGAAGAATAGAATGGCTAAAATAACCAGAAAATGTATGCAGTCTCAAGATAATGGGATAGAAATTATAAATAAATTCCAAGAGGATGCAAAGTAAAGGTATGGACATTTATGTGTTGAAAAATTTGTGGAAATTTTGTCTGCGTTTTCAGTGCTCTATCCTGGGTCTAGCTTAGGGGCTGACACATACTACGTTATTAGTAAATCAGTATTGAATTGAATTGCATAGTTGTGAAGTTTCAGAGAATTTCTCAGAGCCCTGGCTCTTGAATTCCATTCCAAACTGTCTGGCTGTTTTATTATCTCTAGTTTAACTCTGTAACCCAACACTGTTTCTCTGCCTAACTCCAAAGTATAGATAACTAAAGTTGTCTATTTAGCTTTTACTTTTGGTTTTGTACTTAGACATATCAAATAGTTGAAAAAACATATAAAAGTAGAGACACATGAAAGACAATTGAATCTGTTTAAAAAACAAGCAAAATATAGTAGGAACAATATGGTGTTGGGTTTGGAAGACAGAAGTAGAATCACATTAGAAGCCAATGGATGAATTATAAAAGAAAAGTTAGAGAGGAAATGGACCTGAACCTTGGTAGTGATGATGAAGAGGTAACAGATTAGGAGGCAGAATAAGTAAGGCATGGTGAGTCTGGTGTGTTTGTGTGTTTGTGTGTGTGTGTGTGTGTGTGTGTGTGTGTACATGCCATGTGCAAACCTATGCACCACAGGTTGAATGCCAGGGAAGAACAAGTAGGAGCCTAAAATAATAATGAGATTTAGTGTGAAGTACCATCATAAATCACTCAATCCTTGAGGAAACACAAACTGGAAAGCAGATTTGGCCATCAGGTCAAAGGTGACATACTATATCAAAGGGGTAGTTGGATATGTGGTCTGATGCTAAGGAATATGGCCTGGGCTAGAATAGGCAGCAACAGTTAAAGGCATGGTAATGGAGGGCACTTCCCAAGGAGAATATGTACAGTGAGGAGAGACAAGACCTTGAAACTAGACCTTGAGAACCAATAACATTTAAGCGATAATGAGAGAAGAGAGGGTCAGAGAAGTCAAAAAGGAGTGTCAAGTGCCATTAAGGGTTCAAATTAAATCAAGTCTGAAGAGTGTTTACTAGATTAAGAAACAAGGAATTAAATGACATTTACAAGATTTATTGTTTGGTTGGTTGGTTGTGTTTTTGTTTTTGTTTTTTTCCAGAGTTCTGCTCAAATGGAAAGCCAGATAATGCAGAGCTTAGGAGTAACAATAAGCAAAGGAAAGAGACTGAATATAAATTCCTCTTTTCAAAAGTCTGTAAAGGTAAAAAGTAAATTATGAAAGTATCAAAAATAACTGAGAGCCCAAGGTTTGTTTCATTTTGTGTTATTTAAAGTGCTTTGAGCATGGTTCTTATAGAGAAAAATTTAAATTTACCTAAGTTAGAGAGGGTAAATGATGAAATACACTTTTGAATTATCCATTATTATTAGAAAATTTTGATTTTGAAGACTGGAACATCACTTACCTCATTTTTCCAAGAATTCAAATTAACTATTTTTAAATAGATATGTTTCAAAAAAAATAAAAAATAAAAAGTAAATAGATACGTTTCAGCAGGATTTTCCTTAATTCTTCAGTATCTCTGTTTTTGTTTCATTCTGTTTGGGATTTCATACATTGTTTCTTGCCTTTCTTAGCTGCCTTTTTTTTCAGTAGATTCAAAGTCTAATAATAATTCTCTTAAATTTTCCCAAGCAATTGTAATCCATTATTATTCTAATGAACTCCAATTTATAAGCTATCTAATATATAATATCTGTATGGTTGTAGACTGCAACCTAATAGCAAACATTCACCTTTTGGTGTAATAGCTCTATCTTTCTTCGATAATATCTGTAGCTTAAGTTTTACAGCTTCTTTCTATTTCCATACACGTCTCAATGCCTTCACTATGTATGCAGCTCTTCATTGCTATTTTCATTTGAATAGCCTGTTCATTCTGGTACCTAAGCACTATCATTTGAAAGGATACCAAAAAAATAATAATAATAATAATGAAAGGAAATTAGAAGTATTTTAGGAAATAGAATTGTTTTCACTAGTTCTTACGTTTTCTGGAGTATTAAATTTAAGTAGAGCCAAAAAAAAAGCCTTTATATTTTATTTCTGTCTTAGTTGACTGCCTGGATAAGAACATTTCAATTCTCAAGATTTACCCTTAACTCTTTATTGTTAAATATTTAGCTTTTTATAAAGAGAAATAAGCATTTGGAATAAGTAGGTTTTTACACATAGAATTCAATCCAACAGGTGAACTGGAAGTGAACTTTCAGAAAAATGCAGTCAATTCTTGGCTAATGGGTTACCATTTCCCATTCAAGACCATCACCTAAATAACTAAGATTCTTATAGGCAGGACAAGAATATATAAATACTAACACTACATTTTTTTAATCAAGTCAGAGAAAAAGACTGAGTCAACTGGGTCAGGATATGACTAAATTTCTCTGGGATAAGTGGTTAAGATCCTGGGCTTTGAGCCAGATCCCTGGGTTCAAATCCAAGCTTCTCTACTTAGAAGCTGTCTGACCACCTAACCACTCCATAATCTGGTTTTCTAGACTGTAATATGACACAAATAATACATGTTGTAGGGTTGCTCAAAGGATTCAGTACTATTATATAAATAAAGACACTTAAAACAGTATCTGGCACATAGTTAGAATTTAGGAGATAATCCCGCATTTTGGCTCTGTAGAATAAATCACTGACTGTTGCTTGTCCCATGAATGACCAGTCAAAACATTTCAACAATAATTCTTTCCCCCACTAAATTAATGTAAAACTGTGGTGAAAAATGCTTAAAATTCTTGATTTATTGTAGACATTTAGTCAATATAGTAGCATGCTTTTCAAAGAAAACAGTGGACAGTATTTCCAGGTACACAGATTGTATATTCTGTGAATTTCATTCAGACTCAGAAAGTAAAACCACCTCATGTCTAGTTATTGATAATAAAAGAATTTGAGGCTGTGGGGGTGATCGCCTTGTTTAAATACTTGATAAGAGAAATAAAAAATATAAAACCACAAAAATATATATATTTTAAAAATCACAGTTAGTGAAGTTATGTTTCTAGAGAGGAATTTTATTTTCAAACATCACTAGCTTCTAAATATTACCTTACATGGTTATATTTCCTAGGCATTAAATGTTTATAGCAATGTGCTTGTGGTATCTGCTGCACTGATTTAAGAATATATTTTGATCATTACTATCTCTTGCTGTTTGCCTGCAGTGAGCTCTCACATAATTAGGGCTGAATACACTGCACTTTTAAAATTAAACCAAGCCTCTGGGAAAGAATCATGGAAATAGATGGTTAAAGGACACCCAGGCAATTAACAATCATGATAAAGTTAAAAATTGAAGATAGGAAAGTAGGTTAAGAACTATTCTCTCTCTTTCCAACATGATGTGTTGATACAGAAGGAATATACATTAGATTTATTTTCCATAGAAAAGAGATACAGAGGCAGTTCACATTTTAGTCAATAAGTAAATCCCTTTGCTATCTGCCAATGGATTTTTCCACCTTTTAAGAAAGCACGTAATTCTGAAATAATTCTTGACTTGACTGACTAAAGACTAACCTGAAAATACTTTATGCTTTCTAGAATCACAACAGTGTAACAATAGACTAATAAAGACTTAAAGGTTAAATATCTGAGATAATTTTACCCCAGCAATTATTTTTTTTGCAAAAGAAATACATGCAAAAGTATTTATCTGTGATAGTTTGCAACAAAACTCTCAGAAATAAATAGTAAAAAATTATAAAATGTAGCTGATGATTAAATATTATATAATCAATATATCATGATTTCTTCAGTGGCATCTCATTTTTGTACAACTTCCCTATTGGCATTCTTTCCCTCCATTAAAGTTAAATCCTTATGTGCCTGTCTTCTTTACCAGACAAAAAGCCTCTGAAGGACTGTTACTGGTAGTTTCATTCTTTCTCACACTGAAAGCACCTAGTGTTCCCTGAAAACATACTCAGTACTCAGTAAATATTTACTGAATGAGTAAATTCATGAGTAGAATCCAATGTCTTTTAGATAAACCACTATTGTTTATTTGTACTTATATATTAATCACTTAAGAGGATAACAAAAAGAAACTAAAAAGGGAATTTACTATTTGTTAAATATTGGCTAGGTGTCAAACACCTTTCACATATTATCTTATTATCACAACATCTTTAAGGAGACAGATAACATTTTCTCAAATTTTACAGACTAGTTTCAAAAAGATTGAACATCTCCTCAAATCAAGTTAAAAGGGTTAAGGTTCTGACTTTTCTGAGATCATGTCTGGGTCATTTTCCCACCAAAAAGTTGCATTATCTTGCCTTGCCTTAGCATAATTAGGGTTTTGCTCCAAATACAAATCAGATTGTGAGTAAAACAGAAAGATAAATAGTAGTATTACACTTCTTTTTCATTATAGCCTGATCTTTCTTTGTGAAAATTATCTTTCCCTTTTTTTCCTTACTTTTTATTGTAAAATAAACAGAGAAAACAGTGATTTTATAAATCAAACATCCTTGAAACCACCACCCAGGACAAGAACTAGAACTTTACTAGAACTGCCCCTAGGAAGCCCTGCCATGTGTACCATCCCAATCACAGCCCCTGAGCACCCTCCAAAATAACAGTTCTGCTGACTTTCACAGTAGTTTCTTCCTTGAACTTCTTTATATAGTTTCATCACAATTATGCATCCCTAAATTGCATAGTTTGATCTGCCTCAAACCTCCACTTGCAGAGTATCTCTTAATCTACAAATTTCCCTCCATCCCATTCTTTTCCTTACTATTTATCTGCTGAAGAGCCTGGGTGGCAGGCCCATCAATTCTCCAACACTGAATTTTGCTGATTACATGCTCAAGGTACAAGTTCAGCATACTCCATGGCCCTCCGTATTTCCTGAAGTTTGGCACCTCGACCCAGAGGCCAGATGAGACTCAGATTCCATTCCCTTGGCAAAACTACAGCTGGTGTGTGTTCTTTAATCAAGAAAATGCAATATCTGGCTTTGCTCTTTCTTGTTATTAATGGTCATTGATGCTCAACATCTAGATGCATTAATTGAATGGTGGTGGTAAAAGGGTAATTTTCTAATAATATCATTACCTTTTCATGTATTAACTTTAACAATTTTATAAAGACACTCTTTTCTTCCTCTATTATTTGGCTACACATTGGCTCAGATAATATAGGCAAAGCAGGGTAAATGCCTGATTTGTTTCTTTTATTTACGCAAGTTTCAAGGTAAGGAATTGAGTCCCCATGAGTGTCAGAGGTTAACCATTTTTTGGATCATTATGAACTCAAATTCAAACACCTGCCGAGTTTGAATTTGTTGAAATTCTCATCCTTTTTGAAACTCATCTTGAATTCTTCAAGTTGGCTCCTGATTCCTTTTCATATTACCCTGGTAGTCTTTGATAATCTCCTTACTATCTGGTATGTCAAGTTGTTCCAGGCCCTTAGCATGTACTTCCAGCCCCAGACCTGGGACAAGCATTTTTCCTCTTGAAATTACTGCAGACCTCTTGCTCTTGGATTGTGCCAATCCCATCCCAGTTTTGGCTGCTTCTCCAGCATATAGCTGTTGGTTATGTGGGAGGTCTGCCTATTCTCTGATCTACCAGATAACCTTGATTCTCATTATTTCCTTCCTTCAACCTACATGGAGGTTCAGAAAACACAGGGCTTGCAGCGGCTGCAGGTTTGTCCCTACTTATTGATCTTTTAGGTTCATGGGGATAGTTCTGCTGTAAATGTTGTCCATGTGTTTTGGTTTTGCTATCTATCTGCTCTATTTTTTATGTGCAAAAACTAAGCTACCACTGTCTTCTAAGACTCGAGTTCCCTTTCCTTTTAAAAATTATGTCGACTTCAATTTCCTTGTTTCAAGATCTATGATATGCTTTCCATTAACATTACGCAAGGATCAATTTAATAGTGCTTATTCAGAAAAATTTGGGTTGGATTTTTTTTTAAGTTTGGTGAACACAATAAAAAAAAACCTACTTACCACAGAGTCAAAGTTTAAAATAATCTTTCAAAACACTGACTCAATATTTTATTAATTATACCTATAGAGACAGTGTTAATTTCCAATCCCCACACGACAGGGCTTGAAATGTGCACCGTTATACCAAGGCAACACAATTTGGCAAAAGAAAAAAAAAAACATGATGCATATCAAAAAGTAATGTAAGTTATTCTTTCTTAATGTCACTGCCCAAAGAGAGATATTTTCAGCTCTATTTTGATGAAGACAGCATTGATTTCAAAGGCAATGACATTTAAACAGCATTTATGGGGCTGTGAAACAGGAGTCATCCCAAGATATCCACAACATATATTCCCAATTTTTTTAAAAACTACATAAAAACAAGCATTACAGTAAACTGAATTAATACAAGTATGTATGCATATTATTTTAAATAGCTTCAAACTTTATTTCTCAATACATGTTTCTGTGTGTTAGGCTATCTGCACTAAATTAAAATATTCCATTTTTTGTAGGAAACATAGGGGGAAAGACCATCTGGTTGTTGAAAACTGTGTATGAAAACCAAGACTGAGCATAATATTGCTAATATTTCTTCATTCACTCATATTTATCGAGTGCCTACTTTATGCCAAGCATGGAGCTAGGCTTGGGAATACAGCGCTTTATACAGGGGTCATAGTCAAGCCCCTAAGTGAGGCTTAATTATAGATGAGGAAAGATCAAAATCAAATTAGCTAAACAAAACATTTCATATAATATAATAAATTCTGGTAAGTTCTATGAAGAAAAGGCAGGGCAGAGATATAGGGAATAACTGATAAGCAGGGTTTTGGACAAGGTTGAAATTTTACTCAGGTTATATTTGTTTATATCTTGCTACTATTATGAAAAATATTACAGGGCTCATCCTTGTATCCATGAACATGTAATATTTTTTTTCTGTAAGATAATTTACTAGCTTATACATTTTCAAGAACTTTTTATAAGGGTCAAATAGACCTTCAGAAGGAGCACTGGGTGTTATACGCAAACAATGAATCATGGAACACTACATCAAAACCTAATGATGTAATGTATGGTGATTAACATAACATAATAAAAAACAAATAGACCTTCAGAAAGGTTGCAACACTTTACAGTCTTTAGAGCACTATGTTGGAAAGCTGTGCTCCATGGCAACATTATTAAGTAATTGATGAATATTTTTCTAGGAACTCTGATTTCAGTTGTTTTTACCTTTTATAAATTTAAACTTATTTGGATTTAATTTTACTGCAAACTAATGAGAATGGATTTTATTCAACTATTTTAGTTGATTAATACTACTTATTGTATGGGGTGCCTGGGTGGCTCAGTCGGTTAAGCGGCTGCCTTTGGCTCAGGTCATCATCTCAGGGTCCTGGGATCGAGCCCCGCATTGGGCTCCCTGATACGTGGGGAATCTGCTTCTCCCTCTGCCTGCCACTCCCCCTGCTGTGCTCTCTATCTCTCTGTCAGATAAATAAACAAAATCTTTAAAAAAAACTACTTGTTGTATAACTTATCTTTTATATATTGATTTGAATTTTTTTTCAAGTTTTTTCAAATTTCAAATGTGGGTATAGAGTTTATATTTTTGGCTTTTGTAGTCAGTGATTCCTTTTCTATTATATATCCTCAATCATGGTTGTTAAAATGTAGGAAAGTTACTGATATATTTTAACATATTTATCTTATAATCAGCCATCCTACTGAACTTTGCAGTTAATTTGATCATTTATCAGCTGGTTCAATCGGCTTTTTAAAGCAGGTAAACATCATCTGCAAAAAATAATTTAGTGTCTTCTCATCCCAAATATGTTTCTAGCTATAACTTTGTGCCTTATTGCACTGACTGACCCATCAAGAACAAATCTCTATTCAATCCCTGATCAAGTATCTAGCCTCAGAACTAAACTTCTTGGTTGACAGGGAATTCTCTCTCTCCCTCTCAAGACAAGTCTTTCTAGCTACAGTCCTAATTCTTAAATGGCTTGTCCAAACGAAACTGTCTCCAGGTATTTTCTACCCATTGTTTTTAGCATCGTATTTCTGTGTAAAAATATTAGGTAGTTCAGGAAGTCTTAACCTGGAATCCAAAAATAAATGTGCTTGCAGGGAACCACAAACCTCTTGAAATCACAGACAAAATTTTGTGAATATATGCACTTTTCTAGGACAGAGGATCCTCAGCTTTCATTTGATTCTTAAAGTATCCTATGAGCCTGACAGCCTAAGAGTCAGTAAATGGATAGGCATGAATGATTAGGATAATCAATAATTACAGCTAATAGAATTCTTGGGTTATTTATATTATTCAATACATGTACAACCATAACTAGGTGGTGTCAGCATAAATCTCTGCTGTTTTATATATCAAAAAAAATATCTGAATCCCAGACAATGTATCTGTCACTAATCTTCAACCTAATTCATTACATGATTATTCAAAACAAATACCAAATTTATTGCTCAGAACAAAGAACCTTTTTAAAAATAATTATTTAAATAATGAATTAACTCTTCTATAGAAAAAATAAGGAATACTATTTTCCCTATCAGTACCACTAACATAACATTCAGTATTCATTTTTTCAGCCTCTGCTCACATCTCTCAAACAACAAAGATTGTATAATTTTTAATAAGGTATATTCTCTTTAAAAAAAACAAGGCTAACACATTCTGCAAGGGTAATAAGTGACATCTGCTATAAAATGATATTTAAAAAGATTTAAAAATCATTCTTTTAAATTTGCGATCTTTCTTAAATTGTATTTCCAAATAACCATTTTTCACAGGCTATTAATTTTGACAATAAAAAAAATGAAAGAATTTAGCAAGTTATGAATCATCTTATTTGGCTCATATATAACATTTAACTGATTTGAAATAAGATCCCAAATGGTTTAACTATGCCACTCTCTGATGAAAATAAAGATTAACAGGAAGGAGTACATGCAACTCAATGCCATTAGAATTTTCCCTAAAAGCTATTCTAAATGCTCACTACTGTAGCATTCTATACCAACTTAGAAGATAATAACGGTATACCCGGAAAATTTTGCAGCTAGAGGATGCATTAGAAGTTTTCTAATGCTAATTGACTTACGAGTGAAGCTATTTCACATAGCACACACAGAAAGTGCCATTGTACATCAGGGCTTCTGCTGCCCAGACTTCTAAGATAAAGAAACAGAACAGCCTAACAGTTAATGGCCCTGCCTTCACAGACACATGTGGTGCTTTAAAGAATTCTAAAGGTTGTTAAGTATGTACAAAGAGAGTATTTTCTTTTCTCAAATAGTTCACACTCCTTAATTCTGTTTCAATTTTAATTTCATAATAATAGTTAACACACAGCATTAAGTGCAGAGCATAATTTCTAAGCACTACGTATCTAGACACTATAAAAATATTTATAATATGAACATAAAATATGTATCACTCCAACAACCTGAAAAGATACATATATTATTTTCCTCATTTTATAATTGAGGAAACCAAAGCCCAGAATTTTGTAGACCATTACATTATCGTTTAGCTTACAGTATTTTTCCCACTTCTTGATATGTAAATTTCTCTTTGAAAAGTTTTAGTATTTTTTTCTGACTCAATCCTGTTCTGAAGCTTGTGTGTGATGACCCTTGGTGAGGTCTTTTCCTTTCATGATGGTAAGCACTCTGTGAGTTTCTCAGAAAAGACATTTCACTTCCTGCTATCTGGAAAATTTTGTTTAAAATGTCTCTGTTAATTCCATATGTCCATTTTCACACTTTGTTCTCATTCTGAAACTCTTTTTATAGATTTTGACCTTATGAATTATCCTTTATTTTGTGATAGTTTCCATTCTCTTTTTTTTTGTCCTAATTCTGAGAGGTTTCTTAGACTTTATGTGCCAACTTACTACATGTGTGTGTGTTTTTTTTTTTTTTTTTTTTACTTCCTGGGTACTCTTTTCATAGCATATTGCTCTTATTGCATACATAAAATATCTTCCTGAAGATATAATTCATAGACAATTTTTTAATAATGTTGTAATTTCCCTTAACCGCAAATGCTTCTCTGTTCTCTGGACTTTCTTTTGCTGTGTGATTTAGTCTTTCTCTCTTATGATGGAGACTTCTCAAAAGACTCATAATCTTTTGCTTACAGATCACATTAGATGATAGAATAACAAAATGTAATTACAGTCTCTATGTACATATGCAAGGCTTTTTGCAAAGTCATTAGATAATGAATAAGAATTTGTAGGCTTTGAAATGTCTCCCATTGGATGTATTTTTCTCCAGTTTCTTGCTTGGGGAGAATTGACCTGGCTCCAAGCATTCTAATGTTAAGCCTGAGAGTTCTGTATTCACAATGAAGACCCTTATTTAATCCTCCTGGTTTCAGCCTGGCTTTCCTCGAAACTGTTTCTTAATTAGTACCTCATGTCCTAAACACTTCTGGGGTTCAATGGTGAAGGACTGTGGAAGTAAAATATAATTTCTCCACTAGCCTTCTATTTCCCAAAATGTTTTTGAGATCTCTTGTTCCTCTGCTTTCTCCTCTTTTTTCTATTTATCTCTGTATCTGTGTGTCTTCTCAAATTATTCTGGAATGATTTCAAGAGGTAGGAAGAATAAATAATTAGGTTTAATCCATAATGTTCGCCTGCAGGTTAGAATTATTTATACTAGTAGCCTTGTTTCCTTTTAGGTAAAAGAGCTGGAGTGACGGAATTAAGATTGAGAAGAGCTGAATTCCTGGCCCAGTTCTTACGATCTATGTCACCATGTTCATGCTGCTTAACCTCCCTGCAGTTTCATTTAGTCATCTATCCTGGGCAGAGAGATGTAATAGTTGTGACACGTCCTTGCATGTGGCAGTGTGGGGAGTGGATGCTAGGTATTGCTATAGGGAAAGAAAGAGCTTGCTTTATCTGGATTTACTCTAAGATTAAATGTGTGCACACCCTGGTTGCTGACTAATTCTTCACCCATTTATTCAATAATATTTGTTAAAAGTCTGTTATGTTGACTCAGGAGTTTCAATTCTAAGAGAAATGAAAATTTTTCTCTGCACAAGAAATTGTACAAGAATGTTCATATCAGCAAAAAAAAAAAAAAAGAAAGAAAGAAAGTACTGAAACATGCTACAAAACATGGATGAAACTTGAAAATAAGCCAATAACAAAAGACTACATGCCATTCCACTGAAACGAAATGTCCAGAAAAAAAAAAAAAATCTCTAGAGGCAGAAAGTAGATTGGTGGTTGCTTAGAGCTATGGGGGGAAAGGGAAGGGGAAATAGAAATGAGTGCTAATGGGTATGGGTTCCTACCTGGATAAAATTTTCTAAAATTGATTTGGATAATGGTTGTACAATCTGAACATACTAAAAAAAAAAATTCAATCATACACTTTTTTTTTAAAGATTTTATTTATTTATTTGACAGAGAGAGACACAGCGAGAGAGGGAACACAAGCAGGGGGAGTGGGAGAGGGAGAAGCAGGCTTCCCGCGGAGCAGGAAGCCCAACGTAGGGCTCGATCCCAGGACTCTGGTATCATGACCTGAGCCGAAGGCAGACGCTTAATGACTGAGCCACCCAGGCACCCCTCAATCATACAGTTTAAATGAGAATTGTATTGTATCTTAATTATATCTCAGAAAAGCTTTTAAAAAATAACGCATCTGAGAAAATTTAAGAAAAAAATCTCTTACATGCACTTTTATGGCATTAGGAATATAAAATTGAATAATGTTGAAGACATCATGGAACTTAAATTCTAGCAAAGGGACATACATATAATTATAAATTCTAGTGAAATGAGAGATTCAGAAAATTAAATAGGGGTAAAGGTTGAGGGTGATCACAATGATTAAACTGAAAGCCAAATGACAAGGAGAAACTAACTGTGATGCAGAATGACAAAAAATGAAAAGAGAATCTCAGGCAGTGAGGTTAAATGTCACATCAAAATCTCTGGGACAGGAGAGAACTCAGCTTACTGCAGGAGCTGAAAATTTACCCAAGGGCTAGAAAACAGTGAGGGAGTAAATTGTGGGTGATGAGGTTACATAGATAAATTGAAATTGTGCAAGATCTTGTAGCTCAAATGTACTCTAAAAGTAATGGGAAGCCTCTGAAGGGTTTTAAGCAGCATGATATTATTAGACATTAAATAATATTTGCTTTTTAAGATCTCTCTTCCCACTCTATGATGAATAGAATATAGTTTTGACTTTCTGTCCTAAAACTGCTTATGTACATCTAAACAGAAATATCAACCACACTGGTAAACATACATCACTCATAATTTTAAAAAGGGTCTCAACTGGTGGCAGTATTAAATTGGTAAAGTCGATATGGATAGAATCTGTAAAATGTTCAGTCAGTAATTCCATTCCCTGAACTCTGCCCAAAATATAATGAAGAGTAACACACAAAGATGTTCATTACAGCCCTACTTAAAATGAATGTACAAAATTTGTAAATAGTTGCCAATTCTGTATGTGTGTAATCAGCCTTACTAATTTAGCGTTAGAGCTAATTTCTTGAAAATAAAAACAGGTCTATGTAAATAAGATGGTTCAATTGTAAATCCAGGACACATATAATTCTGCTATTTTACTTTAACTGAGTGGTCAGTTATTAGGTGAAATGGTTCAAGTATATTATGGGGAAATTAACTAATAAACTTGAAAAGGGTCATCACATCAATTTTTGTCATTCACACTTGGGTGGAATGTGTCAGACAAACATTCAACTCAAAAATAAATCAATGTCGCCTGAATGGCTCAGTCGGTTAAGCGTCTGCCTTCAGCTCTGGTCATGATCTCGGAGTCCTGGGAATGAGTCCCCTGTCAGGCTCCCCGCTCAGCAGGGAGTCTCCCTCTCCCTCTGCCTCTCCCCCTTCTCATGCTCTCTCTCTCTCTCCCCCCTCTCTCTCCCTCTCTCAAATAAACAAATAATATCTTTTTTTAAAAATCAATGTCAATATATATGCTTATGGGCATATAATCGTATACAGATGCCCCTTGAATAGTTTCTATCCACATGCACAACACACACACAACACAATACAGAGAATTAATAGAACCAGGATGGTTTATTTTGCAAAAACATAGATAATTCCAGGATGCACCAGGAAGCATTACCATATTCCCTTGATTTTTTTCCTGGAAAAATAATGGTAAGTTGTACATCAAGATGCCTTCACAAAGAAAATGATTTGTAGAAGAAAAGTACTTAGTGTAAGTGAAAATAGTCTTTTTTCCTAGTGTATGAAGATTTTTTTCTTCATTACCACCACCTCTACTGCTAAAATATATAGTGTCGGCTTAATTCGTAGTTTGTTACTTCTTTACAGAAACTGATAAAATGAAAATTTGTCACAGACCCAGAAAACATTCAGTACTCTTCATGTAGGGCTATGGTCTACCATAATTTGTATTGTAATTACAAGAAACTATATTTGAAAGTCCTCATGCTTAGCCCAATTTTTGTCTCTAAGTAATGAAGAAAATTATCTTCTAAATAAAAGAATTACACTTAGAATGGCAAAATGTTCACATAAGCATCACATCAGATATACTCTCCTTGCCTCTTACTCACTTTGGGATATAAGTTCATTAAGTGGAATAATGCAGAATTACAAATACTGCTTAAGTTGCTTTTTGGTGTTGACGTTGTTTTGGTTTGTGGTTTTTGACCAAGTAGATACAGCTTACTTTGATTTTGTTAAATGAGCTCTTGATAATAAGTAATATATTGTTTCAATGCATTTAAAATTCTTGCGTTACTCATCAACATTCAAGTTCACAGCTGTAAGTCCACATAATTAAATGTGAATTGGTGAAAACGCATCTGCCCAAAGTCTCTCAATTTATACCAAGTCCCCAAAAGTAGGTTTAAAGGGAAAGTTGCTCAGAAAAGAATGCAAGACCTCTTGTAACATTTTAGTAGTATAATATCACAGTCATATCTATCAAATGCAATGAAATAGTGAAACATTAAATAAAATTTAGCTTTGTAACTTACACATATACAGAAGAAAAAGTAATGGAAGAAATTCATACTTCCAAATCTTTCAAATAATTTCACTTTAATTGGGCCTAGAGCCCCTAAGAAAAACTTAATTGAATTTATAAGCTATAAAAAGGTTCGCCTAACAGAGAAAATAAATAAATTCTTAAGGTTAATTTTGGCTGCGACGATATGGAAAGCAAATAACAGGAGCATTCCTGGGAGAGTACAGACTGCACTCAGCACAAAGATAACGTAACAGTAGGCTAATTAGTCCTTAAAGCCCAGAAGGTTGAATTGTTTTTTTTCGTGAGAAGCTCCCGGAAACAAAGGTTTCTCTGACTTACTGTGTAATATGGGTGAAGCCTCCCCTCACTAATGAACACATATGTGACCTCTGACATCACCACTCTGGTGGCTGCAACACAGGCAGAGATGCAAGGCTAGAAATGGCAACATCTTCAGGAAGTGACTCCCGTCTCTAGAGTCTTTGTGTGCTTACGACATAATAAGCTTTTCGTACAGTTACTCGCACTGATTGACGAGAAGCAGAAGAAATAACAAGTCAAGATATAAAATCTCCTCCCTTACCAGAGGCAAGATGTGGCTGACAATATATATGAAACGGGAGCATTATCTATAAAAGAGCCCTTATGTAAGTGTGATCCAGGAAAATAATGTCAGAATCCTCTGAAATGGCAAATAGTCTGGTGATAAATTCTTTCAAGGTAAATTACTCAAATGATAAAAACCACCTGCAAAAGTACTCTACTCTTCCAATCCATCTGAACGATTGTATCATAACCATGGATTGGCTCTGAAAGCACAATGCTACGCCAGTGTCCATTTTTTATTAAATAAATTAAAAGTAAAATTTTAACTAATAAATATATAACCACTGTTAGCGGTCGCAAAAAAAAAAAAAAAATCACATTTAACCGCCTGATTAGATACTTGTTTTTGTGTATGTTGTGCACATGAAACTCAGTAAGACTGAGACCACGTCCTCACTACACAAAGATCAGTGTAATTTTACTTTTTAAGTAACTATATTTTCCCTAGTTTGGGGGATTACATACCATGATATAAACAAAAACATAAGATTTTCTTTACTAAACTCTCTAGCTCCCACCTAATTATTTCCAAAAAAACAAAACAAAACCAAGTCTTACGAGATTAAAATCAAAGTCTATGTTCCTTTGGGACGCTCTAGGGGAGAATCCAGTCCTTGCCTTTTCCAGCTCTCAGACACTGAATGGCTTCCTTGGCTCCTGGGACATCACTGTGATCTCTGCTTCCATCACCATATTTCCCTTTCTGCCACCCAGTTATTTCTAACAGTATTGGGAGTATTTGATATTTGACTCTTCTTTAGTCCCTGAAGGTTTCTAACATCATCCTCTCCTGAGAAAGAAGGGAAATACAGAGCCTCTGCCCTACTTCCACCGGAGGTAGGAGAAAACTACCTGCCAGACATAGCAATAGCTCTCTTGGGCCAGTGGGTGAGAGAAGCACCTACCTAGCTCTGCGGGAGTCTCAGTGGGAGCACAGCCCAGCCACCAGAGGGAAGTGGAAAGGGACTTGCCTTGGAAGTCACGCTGAAAAGGGATACTAGATCATCAGCACAGTGTTAAAGTCCTGACATGCCCTGGAGTAGCAGGCTCACACTGCACGCAGCCGTACAGGGCTGACCAAAGAGCAGAATGAGTAAACTTCCTTGGCCATGCAAAAGCTTATGAAAGTATTAAGTTAAAAAAAAAAATCCTTATTTCCAGTATCTCCCCATCCCTCCATGGAAATTTATTCTTGAGTGTCACTTTCTCGGTGGCTAAAGTATTACTGAACGTAAATTTGGTATTGTAGGAATCAGGGCAAAACTCTGCCCTTAAAGTGTCTTCTTCAGGAAGGAGCCTGAGGTGAACAGATCATAATCATAACATTTCTATTATGTTAGAGATTATTCCCATATTGCTTTTCCTTTAGGAAAAAAGTACTGCTAGAATTTTGTCCTTCTTATTTCTGCTTTTGTCATTACATTATCCTGACATGTTACAGGTTTTGAGAAATCTACTGGTATTGAGAGCATATAAAAATATTAATGAAATAATAATAAGATTTAAATGTCTTAACATATGCAAATAAGTATGTACATGATTACTTCCTTAGTTTTTTGTTTTAGAAAACTGGTATATATTGTAATTACGAGTTTTAAAACCTGTCTTTTTTCAGATACCTTCCGGTTAAAAACTTAAACCTAGTAATTGTTTAATTTATGTCTGTCATTTCCTTTCTCCAGTTATGCAAGAGAAAATCAAATATTGCAAACTACTCCACACTGGAGTTTGTTTAGAGTATTACCTCACTTTTTAATCATTTCTCATTTCTTTGAAATGTATGATAAAAATAAACCATCATCTGATTTCAATTTATTTCTTATTTTGTAACATTTTTTGTTGTTTTTAAAAGATATTTTTGTCTTATATGACTCACTTGAGAAAATGTGGAGAATCTTTAACTTTATGAATTTCATTCATTCAAAAGATGCTGGCGCATCATTCCAATTCCTGAAAGGTGGCTCTATGTTTTTATCTAGTAGGTGGTGAAAGTTTAATTATTTAATATGTGCCACCATTTTGAAAAGTGTAATCTCTTTTCACATTATTCAAGAAATAAAAGTATCATGTAATCAAGAGTGATCACTTAACTGAGGTAAAATTAAAGTGTAGCATTTTATTTACATGTGAATAGTGAACCACATATATTTCTGGAAACACCATGCTTACTTTTGTTATTAAGACTAAAGGCTGTTTCCATGTAAACTTTCTTCATGATGAAAAGGTATTAGGTTGCAACATATTTCCACTGAGGATTGAGGGAGAGATAATATTCTACATTTGACTTTAACCTTTAAAATTCTAAAGAACATGACAATCTAATACACCTGAAAACAAGGTCATTTATAAATTTGCTTCTGTAAGTATCTTCCTGATGAAGGAAACGTGGTTGATTATTTAGTAGATCCTCTTAATGTAAACATTCTTTCAGTCCAACTCTTAATTTGCCATAGACTATAGATGTCATTAGATTTTATAAGTCCTCCTTTGGACTTTGTTACATGTTTTTGCAAATAAGGACCTTAAAATGATACACTTCCTAAATTCCATTCACCCTATCCACAAATAACAGAGGCTACTGATTTCTGAGACAATATATAAATTTCAAAGAAGGTGAAGACAGTCACTCCAAGGCTTTGTGTAGCAGGAGTTTGGGTTTTCCACAGCTAATATCATTCAGAACTGTGGACAGCTCCTATTAAGGCATGGAGTTGATGGCAATTTCCCTTAAACAAAACTCGAAGTAATGCTTTCTATTCCTGTATTTGTTTGCTGTTTAACAGACGCCTATTAAAACTGCATAGTTGCACACATACTCCTTCCACTGATTCCTTTTCGAAAGAGTTCAGTTAAATAATAAGTAATAAATGCCACCCTGAGTTTTGTAATTTTAAATGGAAAGCCCAACCTTATTCTGGAGTTGCAGGGTGTGCGCACGCTAAGAGGATCTACTTCACGACCTTCATTTGATAATCTCTAAACAGGCTTATAACCGAAAGAATACTTGGGCGACAAATAAGATGGGGAAACGTCTTAATTTTAATTCTCGGAAGCAGTTTCCCTGACAGCTGACAGCTCTCTGCCCTTGTTCCCGAGCTGGGAAACGGGGAAAGAGATTTCTGAAACAGACCTGTAGTCAAGGTCAAGAAAGGGTGTCTCTCGGTTTCAGGAAGGGGGCTCTGGAAACGCCCCCTGCCTCTGTTTTGGGAACTCGAAGCTTCCTGCCACGTTGCTGCCCGACCTGGCAGCGCCTGTTCCACTGATACCTCAAGTCAGGGACGATCCAAGCGCAAACTGCCCTTCCTCAGCCTGCCAGCCACTATTCTGAAGAAATGCACTGAGGATGCCCAGTGCCTATAAGCAGATGAAAAACAGATTAACATTCCCCAGGGGCGAGAGCGGCTGGAACAGCTAGGACCTGTGAGTCACTGTCTCCGCTTGCCCCATCCTCTCCTCCAGCCCAGGAGCGCCTTTTTCCCCTTCTGAGGGGCCCACTTCTGGGGGGAGCAGCGCGAGGAAGGGAGCCACCCCAAAGACGACTTTCTGGCCGCTTCCTTACACTCTCATCTCCGAAGTAAAAGTTTTTCTGGCACAACTTAGCATCCTCCCATCTGGGGGTCACCGTGGACTTCTTCCCCGATGTGTCCCCAAAGTTCACGAGGCAAAGGAGGCGAGCCTCCCTGGGATTCCCGGGCAACAGGAGCTCCTCATCCCACCCCCTCCTCGGCGGAAACTAGTTGAAGAGTCGAGCCAGCTCAGCCCGAGTGGAAGCCGCCGGCAGCGCCACCCCCCGCCCGCCCGGCAACCCCTCCCTCCGAGTCCCCGGGCGCCCCCTCCCAGGCGCGGGGAAGCGTGTTGGAGGGCGCGCCCGGAAGGGAGGGTGGGGCGGCGACAGGGAGTCCTCACCTGAAATCACTGTAAGGGTGGATAATCCAGAAGCCTGCAGTTTTAACCCTTTCCTGCTCCTTCTCCACCGCTTTCTGGCTCCCAAACATGCGGAGCGAGAATTTGTTGACCCCGGGCTGCAGCATGGAGGTGAACTGCCTCTGCATGAAGCCGTACTGCCGCCGGGGGCCCTCGGCGTCCTCGAAGCCCCCGGCCGGCTCCTCGCCGCCGCCGCCGCCGCCGTCCACCTTGAAGCACACCGAGTTGCCGTGCTCCTTCGCGCCGGCCCCGCCGCCCCCCGGCGGGGTGCCCAGGCGCTTCTCGGCCGCGGCCGACCCTGCGCCCGTCGCGGGCGCCTTGGCGGGGAAGACACTGTTGCCATCGTCCCGGCTGTTGGACGAGGAGTTGAGCTTGCCGCCTCCTTCCATGCCCGGGGGACGCGGCCGGCGACGGCGCGGGCTCCAGACTCGCCGGCCGCCCGGCGCCGGGGGACACGAAGCTGAGGGGGCAGGGGCCCGAGCTGGCTGCCGGAGAGCCCGGCTGCCCGTCGCGGCGGCGGCGGCGGCGGCGGCGGCTTCTGCTTCCCGCCCGCGCCGCTGCTCCCTGCGCGCCTCGCTCCCGCCGCCGCCGCTGCCCTCAGTGGCTGCGCTCCAGGCTCCGCCGCGGCTGGTGCTGAGGCTGAGGCTGCCCGAGCGAGGCGAGGCTTCGCTCAGCCCTCGCGCGCCAGCGCCTCCCCTCGGCTGCCCTCTGCTGGCCGGAAAGGGTCTCTCCCCGCCCGCACAGCGCGCACTCGCCCTCCACTCTTGCTCCACTTCTGCCCAGTGTGACATTGAACTCAGGAGCCCTCCGAGACATTTATCTGCACAGGTTGTGAGAGACTCGGTGTGTGTTTGCACGTAAGAGGAGAGAGAGAAGCAGAGATGCAAAGTGACAGAGAAAGACTGAGCTAGCGGATGTATGTGCGGCCAAAAGAAATAAACATCCTGAAACTCCCTGAGGCATCGTCACATTGAACGCCTGTTTGAATGATGTTACAGATAGGAAAAGGGAGCGAGCTGTCTCTGCATGCAGAAAATTCACGTGTAAAGCTAGATGTACATAATAAAGTAAGATTTGATAATGGATAATAAATTTCATGAGTAAAAGGGAAGTTGTGTGTGTGTTTTGTAAGGAGGCAGACAGCGAAAGGGACTAGGTCTGGGTAATCGGGAGTAATCAGCTGCTTGGGGCTTTTCAGATGAAGATGTGACACCAAGGGACAGACAACTGACCTCCTTACACTTATCCTTGTTTATTCTTCCCCAGCGCCTTAAGCAGGGGATGGGATTTCTTTCTTCCCAAGGCCACTCACATCAACACACATGCAAGCAAGTCTTCCAGCTGCCAACACTGAGAAAAATGTGTTAGGGAAAGCTCGCCAGAGCTGACCTATCTTTTTAGATAAGTTATGTAATCAATAAAACACACTAAGAGGCATGCATGTTGGTCAGTGTTCACCTACACCTCTCCAGGAAGCCAAGATGTCTTGGAATTTAGGCAGAATGTAATCACCATTTCAGAAGGGGGAAAGTATTCTCAAGAGAGACTTACAATGTGCTAGTGATGCTGAGGAAAGCATTCTGAGATTCCTCCTATCCCCACAGTGTCTCTCAGACACACCAGATTAGTTAAAGGAAGCAAGATGTGTTGCCAAACTCGCCAATCACTCAGCGGGGCAGCCCCAGAGTCTGAGAGTTTCAAGACTCCCAAATGTCCCAAAACATCTGTTCCAGATCCAAGCATTGCCTTCCTGCCCACAGCCTCTTTGAAGGAAATCCTGCCCTGCTAAGAGTCTCCGATCCAATGGGTTCCTGTCAGTTACAGCCACACTTTGGGAGGAGAGGAGTGAGCATCTCTGGGAGGGAGTCTATGGCTCACTGGCAACCAATGGCCTAGGGTGAAAAAAATGGGTGGGGTCGATCATGGTGCCTTCCCGAAAAACTGAGCAGCAATGAAGCTAATTAACAATGGGAGAAGCAAGGCTAAGACAAAAGAAGACAACTCGCTACCCTCTTGAGGAGTTAACAGCCTGAGAAAGGAAGCAGAGAACAGAGAAAAAAGTGGAAAGCAGCAAAAACAAGAAGCCATTAGGCCTAACTGTGTTCTAATTCTGTAAGATTCCCCTTACCATTCTACTTACCATAGTCTATGCGAAATCTCCTTTTTCAGTGAGCTCCATCCTGACTCAGACACCATCTGTTTTCAACTAATCAAAAACCAGAGCCCTCAGAAGTAAGTATAGGTGGCCAAATTTCAATGGTAAGAAATGGGGAAACTAGGAACAATATAGTGCTCTGATCTAGCAGAGTAGGGACTCTGGAAATCCCAGGGGTCATATGAGGATACCAGGTGCCAAGGACAGAAGGAAGCCAAAGGGATGGATAAAAACAAACACTGACTAAAGCACAGTTCTTCCTAAGAAAGGCCCGATTACTCAGGCAGCTTGTCTTTATTAGACTAAAGATGTTCCTTACTTTTCTCCTATTCTGCATGCTCCTCCAATCACTCTATTTTCAGTCATGGGTATGACAATGTATATTTTAACATAAATTTTAAATTTTATAATAATTTAAAAATATACCATCTAAAATGTTATGCTAACTAAGTTTAAGTCAGTTTCTCTTTTCTTCTTGCCAATCCTTGTATTTGTTCTATTTCAGCTTAATCTTAATCATGACCAGGCAATTATGTGAGTCAGAATTTTTCTGTTTCAATGTCCATACTAAACTAATAGGACAGAATTACTTAAAACATGTTTTCAAAATACGACAAAGAAATGTCTACATAGGGTCACAAGTCATTGTTTGCTCCAGGTACAGCTTTTAGGTGACTGTCATTCATTTAAACTCTCACAAAAAAAATACATTATTTTTTAAATTTTGAGAATGTGTATGTTATATCCATTTATTAACTTAAAAGATGTCAGCAAGAGAAAGTCAAGTTTCTTCACTTGACTTTCAGACTGTTGATTTAAAGTTGTTTAGAATGTAGACTTAAATAAAAAAACTTACGTTGAAGTTTCAAGAAAATTAAAACAGAATGAAAGCTATAAAAGAATGAAAGCAATGAGAGACACAGACAGACAGACACACAAACAGAATCGGCAAATATATTTTAAAATGTGACCCAACCATGAAACTAGACTTCTGGGGTTAGAATGGACAAATTTCTTCCATTATTTAATTTTCTCTTTTATTTCTGAGCTCATAGCATGAGTTTAAAAAGTTTTTTGACCAAGTTAGAAATCAGGGACTGATTATTTGCTCGAGCAGTTTTGGGGAGATAAGAATTACAGATAAGAGCTAAATTAGGCTCTGCAATTCTTTATCTTGACACTCCCCAGCCCCAGACCTAAATTTTACTTTCCTATTGTCACTTCCTTTTCTCCATCACCCCATCCTTCTCCTAACCCACCCCAGACACAGATGTACCCCCAGGACATCTATACCCCCAGGACTGGCCTAAATTTTGAGGATAACCTCTCTTAGCAAGTTTCCATGTCTGTTCATTGATAAACTCTCTCAGGCTGAAATCCACTGGGCTAAATTAGAATTTTTTTTCCCCCAGTCATCTTAGAAGTAGGACTACCATCATGTCTGACTCTGTCATTAGATGTCCATGATGTCAAAGTGCATTGTATCTCAGAGGAATCTGATGACTGAGGACTCATCAGAGCCTATCACTTAAGGGTCCATTTCATGAGAATGTCCCATCAGTGGTTGTAATGGGTGCTGTTCAGTACATACAAGGATCATGCATCTTTTAAAATGTTCTCTGTTTCCTTTAATACTCTGCTTAAGATCAAATTGCAGACAGCAGCAGAAGATTAATATGAAACTAAAATAAAATCTATGCAGCAGACGCAAGCACATGTGAAATGAGACAAAAAAGATAGATGGGCGGCTTGAAGTTTGACAGCTTATTGGAAAATTCTCAGTGAAACTTAAAGATTTCAAAGATAAAAACATTTTAGTTCTCTTACTGGGGCAGAGGAGTATGTTAAACACATATTTCACACGTAGGAAAAGGGAGTCAGAGCTGTCTCTGTTGAAGAAAGCAATGGAAAGGAATAGTTCACCACAGGCAATCTCCCAGGCTCTCTGTGTCTCATGCACAGGCAGACTCACCTATCTATCTGGAAAGCAACTGCCAGCATCATGCTTCATGTGAAACACTGGAGATGCTACAATGAGATACTCACACCAAGCATGGCTGCCATGCGTGGTTTTTTGCAGTTGATAATATTGTCTCCCTGAAAACCCAGAAGAATCAACTGCTTAACTGTCATAATAATAACAGAATTCTGAAAGTTGGTACAAAGTAAACATGGAAAAGTTAGACAGAAAGTGAATGGATAGAGAAAGGTATCCCATATGATAGTAACCAGAAGAGAGTAGGGTAGCTATCCTAATATCAGGAAAAACAGACTTTAAATCAAAAAGTTATAAGACAAAGGAGGACATTATATATTAATAAAAGGTTCAATACAGCAAGAGGCTATGACAATTATAAACATTTACACACCTGATGTCAGACCATCAATATATATGGAGCAGAAACTGATAGAATTGAAAAGAGAAATGGATAGTTCTACAATAATAGTTCAACATTTCAGTACCCTACTCTCAATAATGGACAAAACAACCAGACAGAAGATAAAGAAAGTATAGAGGATGGAAACAACACAATAAACCAACTAGATCTAATAGACATATATAGAACATATACAACAACGAACAGCATAAATATTCTTCTCCGGTGCACATGGGACATTTTCCAGAATAAACGGTATGGTAGGCCACAAATTAGCCTCAATAGAAAGTAGATATCATACAAAGCATCTTCTCTGACCACAATGGGGAGAAGAAATCCATAACAGAAATAAAACTGTAAAATTCACAAATTTGTAGAAATTAAACAACATATTCTTAACCAATGGATCAAAAAAGAAACCATAAGGGAAGTTAGAAAATACTTAAGATGAATGAAAAGAAAAACAGAACATACCAAAACTTATGGGATGCAGTGAAAGCAATGCTGAGGGGGAAATTTATAGCCATAAATGCTTACATTTTTAAAAAAACAAGAAAGATTGTAAATCAACAAACTAACTTTACAACATAAGGAACCAGAAAAAGAAGAACAAACTAAACTCAAAGCTATTAGGAGGAGGGAAATAATAGAGATTAGAGCAAAGATATACGAAATAGAGAACAAAAAAATCCCAATAGAAATAAATAACAAATTCAAAATTTAGTTCTTTGAGGGGTGCCTGGGTGGCTCAATCAATTGAGTGTCAGACTTTTGGTTTAGGCTCAGGTCATGATCTCAGGGTGGTGAGATCAAGCCCTGCGATGAGCTCCATGCTCAACAAGGAGTCCTCTTGAGATTCTTTCTCGCTCTCCCTCCCCTTCTGCCCCTCCCCCTGCTCACATGCTCTTTTTCTGTCTAAAATAAATAAATAAAATCTTAAAAAAAAAAAAAAAGTTAGTTCTTAGAAAAGATTAACAAAACAGGCAAACCTTTAGCTGGATGAACTGGGGAAAAAAAGATAAAAGCTACTAAAATCAGAAATTAAAATGGGAACATTATTACTGATTCTACAGACATAAAAAGGATTATAAGAGAGTATATGAGCAATTGTATGCCTAAATGAAATGGACACATTTCTAGAAGCACAAAACCTAAATCATAAAGAAACAGAAAATCTAAATAGATCTAGAACTAGTAAGAGGATTGAATAAAAAGTCTCCCAGTGAAGAAACGCCCTGAACCTAATGGCTTCACTGGTAAATGGTACCAAATGTTTAAGGAACAATGAATACCAATGTTTCTTATACTTCTCCAAAAAACTGAAGAGGACAGAATACTTCCTAACTCCATCTATGAGATAGCATGACCCTGATACCAAAGCCAGATAAAGATGCCAAAAGTAAAGAAAACTCAGACCAAGATCCCTTATCGACATCGATGCAAAAATCCTCAACAAAATAATAGCAGAACAGATTCAGTGGCATTTTGAAAGAATTATACACATGACCAAGTGGGATTTATTCCTGAAGATTAGTTCAATATACGAAAAAAGCATTCAATGTGATACACCACAGTAACAGAATGAAGGGGAAAAAAAACTCACATGGTAATTTCAATTAATCTATACCAGCTGACTCTGTGCTGGGCCCCGTGCAATGTGCACCACAGAAATCTCACTTCAAGTTCAGGAGGCAAATATTTGTCTGCATTTTGCACACTAGGATGGGAGAACTTATTAACATAAAAATTTGACATAGCTTTTGTGAAGCAGAGCTACCTCTTGACCACGATCTATCTGATGGTAATGCTGCCTGCACTCCTAACTGAAATAATGTACATCCTATTTTAGTATGAGGTATATATATGTATTTTTTTTCCAAATCCACATGTTTCTTGGCAATAAAAATCATTAAATGTTTCATTACCAGATGACAGAATGAATAAATGAATGGATGAACAAGATAAACTAGGGGTTAATAATTTGCCAACACTTAACTGATGAATTTTACTTTCCTTCTTAGAGTTATGTTCTCTTTTGACCTTCCACTTCCAAGGCCAAACCTCGTGACCCATTGTCTGAGAGAGAGGAGGTGGTACCGTCCCCAACAAAGAGGCCATTGATCAACTTTGAGACTCAGAGCTAACTTTCTCCACCTCTTTAGCAAGAAATTTCGGAGAAGGTCTGGAAATGAAGTTGCATACTATTATAAATGAGACTATTATAGTTTTTGTCTCTGAATCAATTAGAATGCATAAACTGGGTTAAAGGAGGTTAAATTTTGTGATCCTGGATGTCCCTAGCAATTGACAAAACCTTACATTTCAAGGTTTTGCCTATCTGTTTTGTTCTCCCACTCACCCAGGCCTGTAGTGACCCTTACTTTACACTGATCCATTCACATACCATCTTCTTAAGATTTTTGCGAAGGTTTTATATTTATTTTTTAGCACTAATAGATTTGTATTTTTTAAAAATTTTTTTAGCATATAGTGTTTTATTAGTTTGCAAACAAAGGTTTTAATTTTAAGATAAATGACCTAGAGTTAGGGATAAATTTTTAATTGGAAAAGGAGGGTATATATCACACCAAAGGGCAAACTTTGACCTTATTGGAATTGAGAAATGAATTAAACAACATTCCTGTATTCTGAAATATTGGTGTCCATTTAGAGAAATGTACTTTTCCTTTTTGGGGAATACAGGGAGCCCTGTATTGACTTTGTCTATAATCCTTTGAGCAAGAGCCTTTTCCTAACTCCACATGATTACAATTCGTCTCTAATCACAAGACTTGATTCAAGCCAGGTTATGGGAGTTGTTGTCCCAAAATCTGAGCTCTTCAGCATAAACTAAGCAAGAACATGGGCAGTTGGAATAGAATTTTCCACGATAACAAGGTAGAGATGCAATCCTTTGTTTCTCCTACAGAATTCCATAGAGCTGCCGTAGTATGTCTTGGTGTTCAGCTCATCCTTTAATAATATGAAATTTTGTGCTGCATATTCTTTCTTTGTCCTTCCAGATTCAATATCTACCCTTCTCTTCCCTCTATGTTTCCTTCAGGCTGCCAGCCATGGACTACATCACCAAGGATCCTATATACTCTGACCTCTCTCACGGCCAATAAGAAGGACCAGTAAAAGATGAATAGCCAGAGAAGAAAAAGAGTAAGTTTTTTACTTCCCTTGTCCCACTTCCTCTCTTCTTCACCATGGTTCTTTCTTAAGTTTCTTTCTTCCATGGCCACAGCTCCTACTGCCTTCTTAATGGCTATAGCTTATGTCCATTCAGAAGTAATTTTCTCCCTCTTGCCACTTTAGGAGTAGTAATGCCTTCCTGCTGTGCCTACTTCCAATATGGCTCCTTTACCATCCTTGTGGGTTTCCTTAATTTTGTCCATATCTCTGCATGCCATATCTCCTTCCATTAAAATATCTTCAGTTAAATCTGTTGAGTGTGCCACCTTTTGCATGCCAAGATCTTGACTATTTAGATCCTAATAGGTCCTAATACAGGTCTAATAGACTCCTTTGTCAGAGTTGCATCTGTTTCCCACATCAAAGGACTCACAGGTACATCAATCTTTCTATCTGCATTCATCAAAACTGTTTAGTTTTCATTATGTGTATATGTGAAAAAATATTAACTAGATATATATGTATACTTCAATATGTGTTCTCTAAGAGTATTATTGAGCAACACTTGTTTTTATTTAGAAAAGCTTATTAACCCATTTTTTAAAAAATGTTTATGAAACCAACTACACATTTAAAATGCATTGTTCCTATTCAGATAAAAAACAAACAAAAAACATGGTTTTACCTTTGACTTCTCTGTTTCACTTCCAACTTTCATCCAATCTGTCAACAGTTCCTGTTTTCTCTAAATTCTGAATCTGACCACTTCTCACGACTGCCTCCTTATAATTTCAACTCAAACGCTTCAGCCAGAGTGAGCATTTTACAGCAGAAGCCAGGCCAGGTAATCCCTCTAATCCCAGTCCTCTCAGGGGAGGACTCTCCCAGTAAAAGCCACAATCTTGACAGTGACCTCCTAAGCCCTGTTAAATCTCTGATCCCATTGCCTACCTCCCCCTCCCCCAAACTCTGCCTCAGCCACACAGACCTTACTCTTCTTAAAGTCCACCAGGCACAATTCTGTCTCAAGATCTGGCCAATGCTGGTCCTCTACCTGCAGTGTTTTACTCACACCTTAGATAGGTGTTTGCTTTACGTGATCTTCTCAGTAAAGCTTTCTCTGATTATTTTACATAAAAGGCAACCCCTCCTATTTCTTTGATTTTCACCACTGCTCTGGACACTAAGTGACATCCTCAATATTTTACTTCTTTATTTGTTATCTCTCTCCCCCACTAGAATGTAAGTCCATAAGGCTCTATTCATTGCTTTGTCTCCATGACTTAGAACAATAACTGGCATCTAGTCTTATTCAGTAAATTGTTTATGAATAAATAAAACAGACATATTTTCTCACTTTGAGTTAAGAAATTCATAACAAAAGATAATTATGTATTAGTTATTACATCATTATTTCAAATCTTATTTTTAATACAATTGACTAATGGCCTAAGGAGATATTCTTACCAGGTGAAAAAAATTCTCTTATCTTTATCTACATTTTCTGTGGAAATATTGCATTATAGAACCAGGGTAATTTCATGCCAAGTCATATAATAGCAATGAAATTACTGAGTCAGTGTTATAATTGAAAATTATTTAGGTGACTCAATGAAAGAGAGAAATGACCCTAAATTTTAGGTTTGATAATATTTCCTTTCTAGAAAAAAGGAGAGAAGAGATGTTGGCATATTATTACAGGGACACTAAATAGAATTTGGGTAAGAAAAATCCCACTTATGAGCAATATCTTTAAACAGGTAATGTTTTAGTAGAAACTGAAGTGGCAGTTTCTTATGTATTAGAAGTTGATGAAATTAATAATAGATTATATTTAGATCTTTAAATGTGTAAAAGATTAATGAAAGGCCCTTATTCATCAGAAGCCGTAGAGGTAGTTAAATGATACAAATCAATTTATTCATCCAGGACCCATTACTTGACCAAACTGCTCAGGAATAGCAAGGCTTGGAAATAAGGCAAATTAGTCATCCTGAGGGCAATTCAAAAAGTCAGAAACTCACAGATCCACAAATTACCAGAGCCTAAAGTAGTTTTAGGCAGCTAGAGTGATGGTCCTAGAGTTCAGTTCAAATAATTGGTACTATGGGTCATGAATTAATGAAAAACACTTGTTTATTTCTGTAGGTTGACTTTGGGTGCACTAACAGACATTGGGAGTGTTGGTAAGCAGTGATTGGACAATTGATGAATGAGCCATCAGAAGCCTACTTGTGTAAAGACAGAAACTTCTTAGGAAAACCCATACTAAAAAAAGAAGCCAGGTACCATGAACTTGAACCACTAAAACAGCTGTACGGTAAAGAAGGATGTAGTGATTTTGAGTTAGCGTTAGTGTTTGTCACTTGATGTCACCCTTGCCCACATCATGGATGTCTGAGTATCCAGCAGCAAGGAAATAAAAGAACTGCTTCATTAACATGTATGAAACATAAGGGAAATGGATTATCGGCATCTTTGTAACAGTGTAATACTAAAGGGGAGAGGACTATCCTTTCTAGTCCACACCTATGCAAAGGTATTCAAATGTATACTTGCCGCACGGACAACACCAGGCCGCTCTAACAACATAAAGGCTACCCAGCATCAGAACTGTTCCCTCTGACAGGAAGCAGAGATCATGGAGTCCAGCTGGAAATGTCTTGTCCATCACACACAGGTAGTTCACTGCAAGCTCTTCCACGCTCCCTGGAGCAGCAAGCACTACAGAGAGTGGACTTATTTGTGAACACAGAGGCCACACTCTTTGTGGACTCATTGACCATACTGGTATCTTCTATCCAATGTGTATAAATATAGCTGTGCAAGAAAAATCTGGGACGAGAAAATAGCATTGTGATTCTGCCCTTCAATTATTTTACTTAGGAATATAGCAATAACTCTCCTTCAAATGTATATGTATGAATTTAAAACCAGTAAGTAATATCAAGTCAGTTCTAGTTTATTTAGCTTGATAGAAACAGCAGTTAAATAGTGAAGTTGACTTGAGTGATTTTGTACTTCTTGGCATCCACTCCTCACCCAACAGCCTTCCAATTTCACTTTGAGTAGTGATCCCCCCCAGTTGAGCTGTCTTGGTGGCACACTGTATTCGTCTTCTCTGTCCTCCCCTACAAAATCTAAAATGGGGTGGTCTTAAAAAGCAAATCTCTCTTCTCCTCATTCTAGGAGAGCTAAGGGAGGAACACATGATCTGAGTCCTTTTTCTCCTAGGATTGTGAATCCTAAGTAGAGTGCCATAAGGACAGAAAGAAAAAAAAAAAAAAAAGAATACGTATGATTTTGCTTACGTATTCCAGCAATGGCACATGAATGAGACTTTTAAGCTCTTCCTGCCTCAAAAATAATCTGGATATACTTGGTTTCTGCACTATCGAAGCTGATTTCTTCAGCTTTCTCTTCATCTTGTGGATTTTCTTTTTGCTAAAGTTAGTGTCTATGGCTTGTAACCAAATATCTTAATACGGATACTGGGTGGTGGCAGAAGTAGGTGGTGCAAATATGAACTACTGTGGTCTATTGTTTGGGTCCCCCAAAATTCGTATGTTGAAATCGTAATCCCTAAGGTAGTAGAATGTGGAAGTGGCCTTTGGGAGGTGACTAGTTATGAGGGTGAACCCTAATAAATGGGATTAATGCCTTACAAAAGGAGCCTGAAGAAGCTACCTAGCCCTTCCTCCATGTGTGTAAGAAGTCGGCAGTCTGTAACCTGGAAGAAAGCCTTCACCCAAACTTCACTGTACTTGCACCATGATATTGGACTGCTGGCTTCCAACTGTGAAGAGGAAATATCTGTTTATAAACCACCAAGTCTGTGGTATTTTGCTATAGCAGTGGAATGGACTAAGACATAAGCCATCAGGAAGTCATGGGATATTTGAAATTTGTTGTATTGCTGAGACAGAACTAAAAGCAGCAAAACCCCCATTCATGTTCTTGTAATGGAATCTAGAAACTCACAGTACCAGGTAAAGTGGTAAAATAGCTAACTAAGTGCTTACCTGTGGACGCTCAGTACCACTTGTCCATTGAGAGCAAGACTGGAGAACCAGTTAACAATTGCTATGAAACAACATAAATAGCATACAAAATTTCCAGGTTATTGTTTTCAGAGCACTTATCTTAATTATGACTATCTGAAATGTTCTTCTCATTTGTTAAAATTATGCTATTTTTGTCTTTTCCCCATTAGACTATAAACTCCATGAAGGCAGAGACTCAGTCTGTTTTGTTCACTGCTCTCATCTCTAGAGCTCCTGGTATATGGTAGGTATTAAAGAATATATGTGCAAGGAATAAATTAATTCCAGAACAGGGACATAGTATGTCCACTTCTGACAATGTGCTCATTATTTTTTTTAAAGATTTTATTTATTTTTTGACGGAGAGACAGCGAGAGAGGAAACACAAGCAGGGGCAGAGGGAGAGGGAGAAGCAGGCTTCCCGCGGAGCAGGGAGCCCGATGTGGGGCTCGATCCCAGGACCCCAGGATCATGACCGAGCCGAAGGCAGACGCTTAACTGACTGAGCCACCCAGGTGCCCCCAATGTGCTCATTATTAAGCCAATTTCTCTCAGCCATAAATTGGCCCTTCTATCCTGAAATCTGGGATTCCACAGTCCACATTCCTCTTTTGCCCGAAGGTGAGACTCTTCTAATAGGGAGGGCTGTAGGAGACTGGAAAGCTAGAAGAGAGAAAAGAAATACATTTCTCCTGTTTCCTACTCTTATCCCCTTCACATAGCAATGGTTCTTTGCTGGCGCACTGACACTGTTTCTCATAGCAGCAGTCCGGGCTAGTTTGTGGATTTTTTATACCCCATGACCTCCCAGGTATGTTCTCTCAGAGATACAAGCACCAGTTGAGAAGGACCCCTTCCTCAGGGGTCAGAGCCCAGCATCCGAGGAGGGTGAGTGAGAAGTGGGGGGAGCTTCAGTCCTTGCTTTGCACGATTCCAATATGCATGAATCTTACTTACGACAGCAAGACTATAGGTCTGATGAACAGAGAACTGATTTAAGCCAACACAATAGAGAGTCTAGGCCTCACATGCAATTCCCCCACAGGAGCCAATTTATAGACCCTGAGCAACTTGAATGAAGAGAATGCCTACATTTTAGGAAGGACTAAATTATGAAACTAAATTTGATAGTTTGGTGTTTGAGCCCCTGGATTTTTCACCTTGCTTTCCTCCTCACCCACAAAATTGTTCTCCTCTTATTTCTCTATTTTGTCCTTCGATGACATCTTTTCTTCTTTCCTGCCCACCATTTCCAAACAAACCCAATTCCTGGGATTCAGACAACCCCTATTGTCAACTGGTCAGCATGGGGTGGATAAGAGTAAAGAAATCACAGGTAGATGACCTTGACAACCTTCAGGGTCCTTCCCTTTGGCAAAACTGGGAGGGCCCAGTAGTGTGTTACTCTTTTTTAAAAATATGTAAACATAGGGTGCCTGGATGGCTCAGTCAGTTAAGCATCTGCCTTCAGCTCAGGTCGTGATACCAGAATCCTGGGCTCCAGCCCCGTGTCGGGCTCCCTGGCAGCGGGGAGTCTGCTTGTCTTCCTCATCCTTTCCCACTATCTCTTCTCCCCCCAACTTGTGTTTCCTCTCAAATAAAGTCTTTAAAAATAGAAAAAAAAAATGTAAACATAAAGTATTTTTCTTTTTCTTAAGAAGACCCTTCATACTGTATAAGCTTCAGGTCCCAACAAACTTGGATCTACTTTGGAAAAGGTGGCAAATGGAGGTTTAAAACAACATCACATATAACAGTAAACCCAGTGGAACCATAAACGTGATTATTTACCCACTTCCTATCTGTTGCCAAAAGTCCCTGTTAGTCCAAGACAAGGACTCACACTTTTTGCCCCCCAGTGTACTCTGAGATTCAGAATTTGTCCTGAATTTTTCACTTTTTAATAAAGTCTGGAGCACATTATTAATATTTACAGTAGAATAAATCAGGAAGTGTTTGAGAAGCCTGCCTCATCTAGTAGTGGTATGTGAAGCATGTGCAATAAGTTGAGTTCTTACTGTAGTGCATGGTTAAATCTGCTGGATGACCAGAAAAAACTTGCATATTTTTCCCTAGTGTGTTTCAGAGATTATGCATCTAACACCTCCCTTTCAAGGACAGCATGAAGGCATTCACTGATAAAACAAGTTTGCTTGGACATGAGAAGTTAGAAACACCTCATGCCTTCAAGCCTCCGGTGAGAGCGGAAGAAACAGGCAATGAGGTTGCTAATACCCTTCATACTGTATAAGCTTCAGGTCCCAACAAACTTGGATCTACTTTGGAAAAGGTGGCAAATGGAGGTGTACTGGTTCATGCACTGGTTCCATGCTGTACCTGCAAGATGCACAAAATCACCAAGCAGCACTTGACGAAGTCAAAGTAATAACATGCAAAATTTTTATTATGAATATGACGTTGAACACAAATGAGATGAGAGGTTCTATGATGCTATAGCATCTGAAACTTGGTGAAATAGTAAGAACATACAAAATAATAAATCATAAAGCATAAGTCATAAAAACAACATTGATGAGTTTTAACTTGTAAAATGTTAATTTAAAATGGTACCCTGTTATGGTTGAAAATACAGTATGTACCTTTGAAAATACTTGAGCAGAAATGTTTACATATCAAGTAGATAAAATCCCCCCAAAATAATTATTATTCTACTTGATTTCTTTTTTTTTAAAGATGTTATTTATTTATTTGTCAGAGAGAGAGAGAGAGAGAGAGAGAGAGCGGCAGGCAGAGGGAGAAGCAGGCTCCCCACTGAGCAGGGAGCCCGATGCGGGGCTTGATCCCAGGACTCTGGGATAGTGACCTAAGCCGAAGGCAGACGCTTAACCTACTGAGCCACCCAGGCGCCCCTCCACATGCTTTCTTTTTAATATTTATATAACCAACATAAGTAATTGATATATACACAGATATAGAATTTTAAATTTTTACGAATAATTATATTTTTGAAAAATGTTTTGGAAAAGAGCTGTAAGTCCAGTTAATATAATAAAATGAATTTGTTAGTTAATAATGCTCTAAAAATTACATAATTTTAATTTGTAATTTCTTGGTGCCCTTCTCTGTTAAAAACGTCCAGTTCGTATTTCGATTATGTGGTTGGCGAGCACCAGACCACCTGGGCAACAGTAGCCTCCTAACCTGAATAAGCTGTTCCGGTAAGAAGGGCCAAGTCTAGCCCTAGAAGTCCTTCTCCCAATCAAATATTTATTTAAATCAAAAAGTGCTGTATTTCAATCAGAAAGTCATAGGAATCTCTGTAGTTTGTCAAGCAAAGGAAAAAAAGCGGGGGATGGGAAGGGGTTCTGGGAGAACACAGGTGGTTATTGTAAACTTAACCAGGTCTGGTGATTTCAGTTGCAGCTGCTGTTCCAGCTGTGGTCTCCCTGCTGGAGTAAATCATCATAGGCCTGGCATGTGGCATGCCGCTGTTAGCCTACTGCATATTTTCTTCCCTAGGTCCGATTTTAAAAGTCATTACACCTCCAAAATAATTTTTTGTACTTCTCGATCACATATTTCCCTGTGTTCTGACCTAACAATCTTCATTACGCAGAAGCATTTTCAACACTCACTTGTATCCTGAGTTAAGAAAAACACCAGAGAGATATTATCCCAGCATAACTGTAGCATTAGATACATCTGTGACTTATCTGACAGCCATCCGTCCTCATATCTTCTCAGTGTCCTAACTTTGATCTTTCAGTATTTGACATATTTAACGCTACTTTTAGCCAAACTGATTTTTCTGGATAGCTGACTGAGGCCCCTCTGGATAAAATTCCCTATTGTCATTCCAATTGCCCTATCTTCCCAAGGCTTTGTCTTGATATTTATTTATTTATTTATTGTTCAATGAGACAGAATGTGTGACAAGCATTTGTTTCATGCTTTTAATTAGATTCAATACAAAAGTAGAACAGCTGACTCAGATATTTATCTTGTGAGCCTGATTTATGCTTTCATGAAATCATAGTGTGCTAGATGAAGACTGGTGTCCCAACTCAACAGGAATTACAGTGGTATTTGTCTTTTCAAATGGCATCATTTACTAAGGAATAAGGAAGGCTGGCTCTCACAACACAGAGGCTGCCAGTAACCCGAAGTGCACTTCTGAGGGGTAGCTTCCTGCTGAGTATTTGCTGATAAACTTGGAACTGATATGCTGCATACATCAATTCAAATTTAGCTGCTTCAAAGATAAGAACATTTTAAAATAATACTGTTCAGAAAGGAAGAGTGATCAAAGAAGATGGCAAGTGTCGGGGGGTGGGGGGGTTCATAACAGGGTAAAAAGAGAGAAATTCCAGAGGGATTTCTTTTTTTTTTTTTCCTATCAAGACACTCTTGGTTTTTTCACTTCACCATTCTATTGCATCACCAAAATCACAGTCTTTGGACAACATGAGAATTAGCAGTTACAATATAACAAGAAATTCTAAAAATTGAATCTATCCAAACCCTGAGTTTGGATGATGTAGAAAGCTATTAATAACAAATACTGATTGTCCCATGAAAGTTTCAAGATTCATTAACATGAGCAATGCTCTAGGTCAAGAATGGCAAATACTTGGCAAAAACAAAACAAACAAACAAACAAAAAATCCAGCCAGCCACTTCTTTCACTCATATCTTTGGACATTACTAATGGATCATGGCATTATGCTTCACTGAACCCAGATGAGTCCTAGATAACTTTTTTAATAGCACACTGGGAAGACCACCACCTGGTTATAGGTATCAAACAACATAACACTTATCAGCCCTCTCCGTTCTGGATGAAATATGAAATACAGAATGCAGTGTTTCCTTTTACCTATACTCTATCCTCCCAACATCTGCAATAAGCGTGCCTGAATTCAGAGGGGGGACAAATGAGATACACATGAAAAAGAAAGAGGATTTTTCATAAAGCTCATTTGAACACTCTTATAATATTGAGTTAATTTTTGTTCTTTAGAAATCAAACTAATTTATGGTAAATACTCCCACTTTTAGCACAGTACACAACTCCTACATTACAGGAAATGAACCGTTTCCATTTCTCACCTCCTATTCATTAAAAAAAATAATGTCTTAGATGTTTCGATCTTCCTATAACAATCACGAAAGAACTAGGTCATTTCAAAACATAATTCTATATTTATTTATGAAACTTTCTCTGAAGCTTACTTCCACTGCAGAAGTCTGCCTTTCCCATGGTATCCGTTGTTTCTGGCATTCTTACACGATTGATATCTCTAAAACTGCAAAGTATTCTATTCATTCCTTTTGTATTTCATAACCAGAGTTCCCAAAGACTGAAAATTCTGGGGAAAGATGAGAAACAACAATCTATTTTTTTTCCTTCCAGGCAAGTACATTCCAGTAAATGGAAGTCCTGTGCAAAATGTAAAAAATTATTTTATTGAACATATTATGCGCATTATACATACAAGCCTGCCTGACTTATTACAAGAAGCTAATGTTTCTAACTTTATGTTGACTGGGAAACATGCTTAATAATATACAGGCCAGCAGAAGACACTGTGACTAAATCTGCTAGAAGCCTTATAGCTACTTCCCAAAGGAACAAAATTCAGAAATATTAAATTATTTCTTACATTTCTAATATTTCTACTGTAGGATATTCTGTGCCAAATATTCTGTGGCAAAAGGTCACTGATATAATCATGCCTCTGATATTTTTTTTACTAATAGAAAAATCTGTCATTTTAAAAATTATTTATGGTTTTATCATATTTTAAAAAATTGATACCATTTTACCAAACAAATTCTGAAAGCCAGGTGCTTAATATAAAATTTAATTATTTCAATAAATGATCAGTACAAAGAAAAATGAACTTTATTTGTACATTTTTAGGACTACTTGATCCACAAGTCAGGCATGTATTTCTTTGTTGTGCATAGATTTTCAAAGAGCTGGAATTTTGCAGATATAAACCATCCTGAAGAATGTAAGATGGTATTGATGTAAACCCTGACAGCAAAATATAGTTAAAAACAAACTCTTATCCTATTCCTTACTTTAAGAGCCTTTCATTTAAATATCAGCAGTATTTACCGATTTATTTATGGTAACACTAATTATAAAGCATTTTTCCCACAAAATAGTAAGAATCCAGGATTATTTCCACCTGGGGAGTTCGATCAACCTTGAAATGTTGTAGACTTAGTTATCCCTGAAAGATAATGGCCCTTAATTGACACATTTCATCTGGTATATTTTTTATCTCATGATCTATTAAATGACCCAAAGATTTGAATTCTACGATTGTTTTTGATGAGATTGAATGATTTCTTCACATAGAATATTATAATAACACTACACATGCTTATTCTTGCTCTTTCATTTTTCCTCCCTCTTCATATTCTCCTTTTCCTCCACACTCATCCCTTTTACTCCCAACTAAGAGCAAAAAGGCAAGAAAAATCATCATTATGAAATGCCTACCGTATCCCCACCACTGAGTTTTTCTGTTATCTCATTTAGTCTTCTCAATCATCCTACGTTAGAGACAAAGTTCAGAGACTCTTTAATTACCTCAAATTGCAAGATGTAGCAGACGCAGGATTAAAACCCTTTCTACTTCTCTGAGAAAGAAATTAGTTGATTTGGAGCAATGCGATAACTGGTTCCCAGGTGTATATAGGTGCTTATTGCCTTCCATGCAAACTCATAATGTGGTCAAATTCATATTTAGGAATGCTTATGTTCTTTCTAAAATCTCTTTGGTCAAGCCATTAGTTTAGAACTTAGAAAATAAAATAAGGCTGTGCATGCCGTGCCAAAATACATATCAGGTAGATCTTACAATCCAACAGAAGAATGATATTAGCAATGTCTTTAGTGAGCACCTCAGTGGCATCATTCCATTCTCCTAACTGGAATATCTATGTGATTGATCTACTACTTTTCTTCAGTGTAAAAGTGCTTTGAAAATTTCTTTTATTTTTTATCCTTTCTTAATTTTAGGCAGCGAATATATGTGTTGATGCCACTGAATAAGAGCTATATACACTAATATGAAATATTTTCTTAAAAATATTTGAGCATGATAAATGTGGTGGAAACTCCTAGTCTTTACATTTTATTATAACCAGGGTTAATCTTATGTATTGCTTTATTTCTCCCACTCTTTTTCTGAAGCTTGAAATCTTTCTTAGTCACTGCTGCACATTAAGAACACTGCTCTTTGTCTCCACTCCCACAATGCATTCTTGCTTTCTCTCCTCCTTCCCCAAACACTCACAAAACAATTGCTTCCTTGTAGTGTGTGTGTTGCTTCTAAGCCAAATTTAGTAGAATTTTATAAATGCCAACAAAGCATGGGAGGGCTGGCAATCCAAACATGATTACCATGTTCTTCGTTCTGTACAGCGAAGCTTTTAGAACCTCACACACAGAGATTATTTTTTTCTTTTGAGCTATTGCATGAAATATATGTAAAAAATAGTTTATTCGAAGTCAGACAAAGTGGATTAGGTTTCTATTCCCTCAGCATACAGCTGAGTGACTTTATTCTTTATCTTCATTTGTAAAATTGGGAAAATAATATGTGTTTTCCGGGATGGTGGTAATGACTAAATGAGAATATGTTTAAGGCATATAAATATTGCATGTGACAATAAATAAGAGCTCTATTTCCATTATCCCACTTAGCTTCCTGACTGGATACACATTTTTAAAATCATTGTATCTTCCTGGCCCTTTATTTATAATTATATATAATGATTCTGCAATGACCAAAAGAAATCACAAGCCAAAATGTAAAATCTTTCATAGAACATTTTGTAAATGTATGTTTGGGTCATAAGTAGACTGCCAACACAGTATGTAAATGGGAGTGAAAGGAATTAGAGGGATTTTTTTTTTAATTGAGAAGTCAGCTATCAAGTAATGTTTTTTATAAAATAATAAAATGATAGCTTGAAACATGCCTCAGAATATGAATATCCTATCCTTAGCTGAGACTGGGCTTGATGCCACTTGTCAATTTTCTTTCTTCAATTTTCTTGAGCGTCCATATCTGTTTTTTGTTGGTGTTGTCTTTCTTTAAAAAAATGTACACAACCTCCCCCACCCCCCCCCACACACAAATTCTTTACCTTTCCTCTCAGCTCCAAACCTCTTTTCCTCTTTCTTCATTTGCTTTCTTGACACCTGATACCAATGTTCCAGGACAGCACTTGGATAAATTTATCTTTATACCCAAAGCCCCCAGACATCTCACATACAATTAATGATTTTCCATTCTTTGGAAATGGGATTAGAAAATTGTTTCTGTTCACCACTGTACTGAAAATAGCGATGCTTAAATCTCTGTGAAGTTTTCCCCAAAAATAAATTTCACTAGTTACAACAAATAAATTTCACTGCTTACATAGTACCATGGGGGAATGCTGTCTGACCAAAATTAAAAGAACCAAAATAAATACAAAATAAGTGGGAGGAAACCACCTCTGATGTTAGCAAACATTTATAATCATACTATCAGGTCATCTAAGACCAAAACCTGAGATCAGTCTCAACTGTTCTCTTTCCCTTACCTCGAAGTGCAATTTGATAGAGAAGACATGTTTATTACTTTTACTTTTAAATTTACTCATTCAATAAGTGTTTGCTGTGCCTGATACTGTCCTGAACACTGGGGAAATAGCCATGAACAAATGGCTTGTATTTTATTTTCAAATAACACAAGGCTGCTCTTAGTTACTGGCCCAGAGCATGCTATTTTGGTCCTATATGCGTTTTTCTTGCCACTCTCTCACTGTGACATGCCCTTTCTCCTTTTTTAACCCGACTAAATCTCTCTCATCCTTCAAGTCACAGCTTCAGTGTTCTCACTTCCAACATGCTCTTCATCAAGCCAAGTTAAAGCACTGCCTCTCAGAGCTACCATTGTCTTCTGAGCACATCTTTTATATGGTATCTAAAGTATCGTGGACTGTTGGATCCACAAGGGCAAAGATCATGCATTATCCATCTAACACTCCTAGAGCATAGCAAAGGGTCTCTTTGTTAAACTAACAACAACAAAAAACCAAACAGGCTAGAGTGAAACTGTCAATCCTGCTTTGTGACCTGGAATGCAGTCTCTTTAGGTTTTCTCCAATACGATGAGAAATTATTTTGAAATATAAATTGTTCTTATTTTCTTTTCTCCAAATCTTTAGTCCATCAGTACCATCTATATTGCCCCAAAGAAAAGTAGGATTGTTAAAAGGAATGAGAACAGGAAAAAAAAAAAAGGCAAGGAAGGATCCATATTTGATTTTTTTAACTTCCAAACCAGGCTTTGAAGAATTAAACAAAATAACCAAGGAAAGTTAGGCATAGAGATGGGGCCACACTGACAGATTACAAAAGAAAATTGAGGCCACATAACTCTCATTTCTCCTGTCATCTAAAGGAGTGTCAGCCGAGATGTGGGTAGAGGATGATGTTTACCTTAGAGCAGATGAGAGGTGGAGAAGAGAGTTCTGATACATGGTGACTTGGTATAGAACGTCAGGGCTAGCCTCTGAGGACTGCTAAGCAGTTTAGGGGGACAGCACAGAAGAGGACAAAAACCAGGGCTGTAGACTCTCCTTAGTGTCTGAAAGAAGGCCATCCCATATCTAAGCTGAAGGGCCATGTTAGCTCCTCACTGTGCGGACCATGGACAACTTCAGGTACATCAGCCTTTGTATGGTCCAGAAATAAGATGAGTTCTTGCTTTTGAGATTATATGACTGAATTGGCTTGTGTGACCACCTTCATCCCCTTGCCATATATCTCACCACCACCTCCAGTTCTTCCTAGGCAATCAGAAGCTCTTCCTTTGCAAATAGAAGGAAAGAATCTCTGACATCCAGAATAGCAGAGGCAGTGTGGAAAGGAGAAGTCCACCACCAGACTGAAGATATCTCTGTGTCTGTTATGCATTGTTTTAACAGCTTAACTCACAGTTTGGGGATGGCCAGATGGCCCTAAGAATCACCTACCTGTGAAGACTTTGTACTGACAGACAAGTGAAGATAACTCAGCATTAGACTTTTAGCTAACAATAAAATCTTACTTTACATTTTAATGCTGCCTCTTAAATGTATATTACAGTAAGTTTCAAAGGTATAGAGAATTGTGTAATATATTTGCATGTCCCCAGCATCATCGGTTCAACAATTTTCAATTTATGGGCAACTGTGTTTCATTCATACTCTTATTCACTACCCTTAACCAAGATTATTTGAATAAAATCCCAAACATCAAACAATATCATTTGTAAATGAAATGTCTCATTAGGTATCTTTAAAAGAAAAATATTACTTTTATTAAACATAATTACAATACTTCTATCTCACCTTAAACTTTAACACTTACTTGTTAATATCTCAAAACATCTGGTCAACATTCAAATTTCCTCAACTGTCTCTTAATTCTTTTTTTTTTTTTAAGATTTTATTTATTTATTTGACAGAGAGAGAGAGAGCGAGAGCAGGAACACAAGCAGGGGGAGTGGGAGAGGGAGAAGCAGGCTTCCCGCCGAGCAGGGAGCCCCACATGGGGCTCGATCCCAGGACCCTGGGATCATGACCTGAGCTGAAGGCAGAGGCTTAATGACTGAGCCACCCAGGCGCCCCAATTGTCTCTTAATTCTTATATTCAAGATCCATTTTCCCAACTACTTTCAAATATGCATTTCAGTATTATTAATGATAGTCTGATGATGAGTTCAAAGATACAAAAGTATGTTTCAATCCATTGTAGTTACTATTATTTACTGTTGTTCAGATTGTCCCATCACTGGCCAGACAGTCTTCTTCAGAATAAACCTGAAGTCTTTTCGTCATGCCTTCAACAGTCTTTGGCGGCTTGTGTGCTTGTTTTCTGGTGTGATAGGAAGTTTCAGGTTAACACTGTGTACCTCCTGTGCCATTGTTGGAATCAGGCACTTCTCTAAAAAGCCCTGATCCCTTTTAAGAAGAAATTACATTTGGAGGCATGCTGCTCCTTAAAAAAAAAACAAAAAAAAACAAAAAAACGATGCTAAGTACTTGGTAATTCTGTCATAAATCTTTTTTAAAGATTTTATTTATTTGAGAGAGGAAGAGAGAGAAAGCAAGAGCATGAGCAGAGGGAGGAGGAGGTGGGGAGGAGACTCAGAGGAAGAGGGAGAAGCAGACTCCCCACTTATCAGGGAGCCAACGCTGGGCTCAGCCCCAGGACCCCAGGATCACCACCTGAGCTGACGGCAGACACTTAAACTACTGAGCCACCCATGTACCCCTTCCTTCATAAATTCTTATTTACTTCTTGACTAAAACCACCCTAAATTCAAGACTTTTTTTTTAATGAAAGCTTACTTTAAGAGAAAGTGGCCCCACTTGTGTGGGGCTTTAGTGCACACTTGAACTTTGACTAAAAATGAAAATAAGATCAAAGCATATAAATTGTTTGACCCTAATTCTGTTCATTGTTAAAATGAAAGGCTACATTTTTCCTATTACTTACAAACAAAAACAAAAAAAAGCACCTCCGTTTATAGCTCTAAATGTACAACAGAGAATCTAGACTGTTTTTCTGATACGAGGGTTTCATTTCCTACCACTGTCTCCCTCTGTAATCTTTGACAAAACAGATGACCACAGAGCAGGGGGAAACCAGGGAGAACTTGTACACATTTTTATAACTTTGTTTTTTAAAAGCAGAACTTATTTTTAAAGTAAATTTTATAGTAAGTCCTGTTTGATAACCAAACAGGATTAAGGCTCTGCTCTCCTGAGGCAGCCCTGATGTGTCTCTGTGAAATTTAGGGCTCCAGAGACCATAACTTGAATATGATTGATCTGTGGCAACTTTTCTATTTTATGGATGAGGAGACTAGATTATGATAAATTTAAGTGATTTGCCTTAGAATAAGATAACTCTGGATTAATGATATCTAGGCCTATATCCTAGATTTTTTTAATTGATAACCCAGTTATTGGATCACCTTTACCTATATAGTTCAAAAGCATCCTTTCTAACTTCGAAGTAAATATGCATATACTTCTTCACTTGGGGGATTTTTTAATATGCTACAATCAGTTAATAAATGTGAGAAATAGAAAAATTAACTATTATGCAACATATAAGTATCTCTTTTGCAGCTTTTCTACAAGTCACAAAATGTCAAAATATCAATATTGTCCCATTCTTAATGAGGAGCTAAGGCTGTATACTGCATCAGTATTAAGGAATCATTTATTAACTCGATGATGAGACCACAATTAATACAATTAAATTTATGGTATTTAATAGGAATTTATGCCACATATTGTCTACAAAAAAAGCTTACAATTGACTTTTTGAATGTAAATTAGAATACTCTCAGTCTCTTGTAAGAACTCAATGAAACATTTGAGATGGACATTACATTATAAATCACATAATGCTGGGCGTCTGGGTGCCTCAGTCAGTTGAGCAGCTGACTCTTGGTTTTGGCTCAGGTCATGATCTCAAGGTCATGAGATCGAGCCCCAAGTAGGGCTCCATGCTCAGCATGGAGTCTGCTGGGGATTCTCTTTCTCTCTCTCCCTCTGCTCCTCCTCCTGCTCTCCCTTTTAGGTAAATAAATAAATAAAATCTTTAAAAAATAAATAAATACCCCCTTTCAGCCAGGCTCTGTAGTAGGACCTAAAAGGAAATTTAAAAATAAACAAATTAAAAAGCATCCCTGCCCTACTGAGGTTATATTCTAGTCATCTAATAGGAAATTTCCCAAACACACAGATTCAGTTCTTACATCACGTTTGTATACATGCCTCTATTTGAGATGCCCTTCACTTTCTATAGTCTGCATGGAAATCTCTTAATTGTTTGTTAAGATTCAGCTGAAGCATTATCTCTTCAGGGAAATCTTCCCTGACTTTTGTAGGCCATCTTAGTCCCTCCTTCATCTGTGCTCCTGAAGCATGTGCTGTGAACGTTCAATCTCAATATTGAGTCATATCATTTATCTAGTAGATCACAGGTCCTAAAAACTGGTTGTGTATTTTCATTCAAGCATTGTGATCACCTACCACGATTCTGGCAGATGCAGGTGTTGGTATAATTCAGCTTTATTAATTTACAATCGATGACATTCTATTTGAAAGAAAGCAATATCTACTGTAATATCTAGGGAACTCCCTTTTCTTATCAAGGTGACAGGGAAACTCAATTAATAACCAGAAGTTTGCATGATGATTCTACAATCAAAATCCTGTATGGCTTGGAGGGTGTCTGAACCAGGTCATGTTAAGGTCTGAATGATTACAGTCCACAAACAGGATGCATTGCAAGGATCATCTTTTTTAGATTCCAATTTGTATCTCATTATAGTGAACAAACAAACCTGAAAATCCCCCAAACAGCAGCGTAGACAATATCTGTCACTAGCCTTCTATCCCTTCTACTCGTGCTCTCTCTCTCTCTCAAATAAATAAATAAATAAAATCTTTTAAAAAAAATAAATCACATAATGCATGTTAACAGACTTTGGTTAAGGAACCTAACTGGCTCCAAACCTGATTTTCTTCCTTTCCCATTGTGTTATGCTTTTATCCCTCATAGATCACAGATCAATGGAAGGAGAAGCTTTTAAACAAAGAACTCAGATTTTTTTATCTAAAGCTGAATCTCACAATATCACTCTTTGAACATAATTAGGAAACAGTTCTCTCTTTCTGAGAACTATTTACTCTCTCTTGTGCATGCTACATTTATAAACAATTATTAGACAGTTTTATGGCAATCAAAACAATTTACGAGGTAGCTTATTTACTCAGAATGACAAATGTAAGAACAGAACTTATTTTAAAACTACATTAAATAAGTTTCCAAATATTATATCCACAAATATAAAGTATTGTTAAAGTTTTTCCTGGGAATGTTCATCTTATCTAAGTGTATGCTGATGTGTCATAATTCCCTCCCAGTCATTCTGAAAGTTTAAAATAAACCCTAATGTGACTAGGCACCAAATGCTTGTCCCACATAAAATTACAGGAACAAATTTTTACTGGATACCTTGGCAAAGCTCTTTCTAGCCCCTAAATAGCTTTTCTGAGGATAGAGTACAGTTACCTTAATAAGAACTGTCACATAATAAATTTTCCTCAGGGCATGGGGATGAATTCTGTGCCTTGGTGGAACGTATGGATTCAGTAGTGGAAAAACCTAATATTTTTAAGGACTAAAAATCATTATATCTACTATTTTAAAACAATGATATAAAGGATACCTCAGAATTTGGTCTGTTATATAGTATTTATTTCAACCTGTCAATAAAGAAATTAACAGTTACTGAACTTTTCATATACACTTAAAATTGTTTGTGATACAAAATATTCAACCACAAAAAAAATTTCAAATTTCTGATCTCAGAATGATAGCGTAGACATACTTTCCCTATTCCTTCCTAAGTATGACTAAAAAACCTTGATATTATATATAAAACAAACATAAAGAGGGGCGCCTGGGTGGCTCAGTTAGTTAAGTGTCTGCCTTCAGCTCTGGTCATGATCCCAGGGTCCTGGGATCGAGCCCTGCATCGGGCTCCCTGCTCAGCTTCTCCCTCTCCCGCTGCCTCTTCACCCACTTGTGTTCACTCTCTCTCTCACTCTCAAATAAAATCCTTTAAAAAAAATAATATCTCTCTGTGAAATAAATAAATAAAATCTTTTTAAAAAAAAAGAAACAAATTACCAGAGACAAAGAAAGATGATATATGATAAGAGGGTAATTCCACAAAGAAAACATAGGAATCCTAAATATATATGTACCAAGAAAAATATGTGAAGTATAAACTAATAGAACTATGGAAATAGACAAATCCACAATTAAATATGAAGATTTCAACTCCTCTTTCTCAAAAATTGAAAAGAAGAATAACTAGAGAGAAAATCATCAAGGATATAGAATTCAATAGACTATCAACCAACAGAATATAATTGAGATTTATGAAACCAAACAATAGAATTTACATTCTTTTCCAGTGCCCACAAACATCTACCAAGTTAGACTGTATCCATGGCCATAAGACAAACATCAATGAACTTAAAGAATTGAAATCACATAAAATATTTTAACTGACCACAATGGAATCAAACTGGAAACCAATAACAGAAAGGTAACAGAATCTGCAAATACTTGGAAACTGAACAACATACCTTTAAATAATTCATGGTTCAAAGAGGAAGACTCAAAAAATTTTTAAAAAATACATTACACTGAGGGGCGCTTGGGTGGGTTAGAGCATCTGACTCTTGATTTCGGCTCTGGTCATGATCTCAGGGTCCTGGGAGGGAGCTCTGCATCAGGCTCCATGCTCAGCAGGGAGTCTGCTTGAGATTCTCTCTCTCCCTCTCCCTCTGCCCCTCCCCCCTGCACTCTCTCTCTCTCAAATAAATAAATAAATCTTTATAAAAATAAATAAATCTTTTAAAAAATACACTATGCTGAATGAAAATTTAAAACAACAACATAAAAATTTGTGGGACACAACTAAAGCAGTCCGAGAGGTAAATTTATAATACTCTATACATTAGAAAAGAGAAAAAAATCTCACATCAATAATTTAAGCTCGCACCACAAAAACCTAGAAAAATAAATGCAAACTAAGCCCTCGGCAAGAAAAAGGAAAGAAATAATAAAGATATAAACAGAAATCAGTGAAATTAAAAAGAGAAAAATAATGGGAAAAAAACAAACAAAAAGCTAGTTCTTAGAGAGAATAACAACACTGACACATCTCCAGCAAGACTGCTGAAACAAAGACACAAATTACCACTACCAGGAATGAAGCTGGCCCTGTGGACATCAAAGGAAAAATCACAGGATGCCTGGAATGACTCTACACACATCAACTTGACAATATGGATGAAATGGACTACTCCCTCAAAAAACAAACTACCGCAACTCGACATGAAATGCATTATTTCATTAGCTCTGTAACTGTGAAAGAAACTAAATTCATAATTATAAACACGTCCAAAAGAGAAATCTCCAACCCCAGATGGTTGCACTGGAGAAGTCTACCAAATGTTGAAAAGAATTAACATCAATTCTATACAAGGTCTTCCAGAAAATAGAAGAGAAGGGAACACTTTTCAGTTCATCCACAAAGCTAATATTACCCTGATACCAAAATCCGTCAAAGACAGTACAAGAAGGAAAAATACAGACCAATATCCAACATAAATACAGCAACAATAATCCTTAACAAAATTCTAGCAAATTCAATTATTCAATATACAATAAATTATACAGCATGACCAAGTGGGGTTTATTCCACAAATGACATTTGATTCAGTGTTTGAAAACTATCAGTATAATTTCTCATATTAACAGGGTAAAAAAGAAAAATCACATGATCGTATCAATTCAAAAAAGCATTAGAAAAAATCCAATGACCATTCATAATAGGAACTCTCAGAAAAACAGAAATACCAAAGAGCTTACTCACCTGATAAAAAGGAAATACTAAAAAGCATAGAGCTAACATTGTACATGATGAAAGACTGAATGTTTCTCTTCTAAGACTGAAAGAAGGCAAGCATGTCTACTCTTACCTCTTTCACATTTAACATCCTGCTGTAAGTTCTAGCCAGTGCAAAGGCAAATAATAATAATAAAGAATAAAGGGGCGCCTTGGCAGCTCAGGCCATGATCCCGGGGTCCTGAGACTGAGCCCCATGTTGGGCTCCCTGCTCACCAAGGAGCCTGCTTCTCCCTCTCCCTCTGCTGCTCCCCCTGCTTGTGCTCTCTCTCTGTCAAATAAATAAATAAAATCTTTAAAAATAATAATAATAAAGTATAAAGATCAAAAAGGAAGAAATGCAGTTGGTTGATATATTCAAGAACCTGGATGAATCTCCAGAGAATTATATTGAGTGGAAAAAAAAAAACAAACCCCCCAAATTAAATACTTTATAATTCCATTTATATGACATTCTTGAAATGACAAAATTACAGAAATGGAGAATAGATTACTGACTACCAGTGGTTAAAGAAGGAACGGCTGCAGGAGAGAAGTGGGTATGGTTATAAAGGGGCAATGCGAGAGATCTATGTGGTGAAGAGATCTCCATTGTCACTTATATCACTGCCAATACCCAGGTTGTGATACTGAAATATAGTTTTATAAGCTGTTACCACTGGGGAAAATGGTAAAGGGTTTATATGATCTCCATATTAATTCATACTCATGAATCTACAATTATCTCAAAGTAAGTAGTTAAATTTTTTATTTATTCACTTGAGAGAGAGAGAGACAGGGAGAGAGGGACAGCAAGAGCAGGGGGGAGGGGCAAAGGGAGAGGGAGAAGTAGACTCCCCGCTGAGCAGGGAGCCCAATGTGGGGCTCGATCCTGAGACCCCGGGATCATGACTCGAGCTGAAGGTAGACGCTTAACCGACTGAGCCACCCAGGCACCCCTCAAAGTAAGTAATTAATTTTTTTTTAAAGATTTTATTTATTTGACAGAGAGAGACACAGCGAGAGAGGGAACACAAGCAGGGGGAGTGGGAGAGGGAGAAGCAGGCTTCCCGCGGAGCAGGGAGCCCGATATGGGGCTCGATCCCAGGACCCTGAGATCATAACCTGAGCCGAAGGCAGACGCTTAACAACTGAGCCACCCAGGCACCCCAAGTAGTTAAATTTTTAAAAATGGAAACAAAAAGCCCCTTCTCATATGAAGCTAGTTGGACACAGAAGAGAAACAAACCTTAAAAAGTAAAAGAGAAAGAAAAACTGCTTGAAAAATATATTACATTGCATCACACAGATTAGTACAGAAAGAATTAGGAAAGAAGTGTGTCAGTTGAATTTATCTGAGTTTTTAGAGTGGAGGAAATGGCCTGGAGCTTGAGGAATGAGTGGGCTGTATGTAAAGATGTCCTTGGAAGGGGAAGAAGAGCAACACTAAGAAATTAAGTAATCAACTGAATATTAGAGAATTGCTTCTTAAAATTACACGGGCACAACATAACATAATTTAAAAAAAAGAAAATGGAAATGTTAATCTCTTCTTTAAAAAGTTGTTAGGAATATTAAATGGATATTAAATATTAAAAAAAATTACACTGGCACAAGCAAACAAATGGAACAAGCGAACAAACACATAATTCAATCCTATCTACCTCAACCTTATTTTAAAAATGGAGAATAAAGAAAAGAGGTTCCGATTTTGAAAATTCAAGTCTGTTTGGTGGGTGTGATACCTTTCATATACAATTTCATAATTGTCAGAGAATCTAAATGACTTAATGCTTTAGGGTTGGGAAATTAGTCTTTATATTAAAAACAGCTAGGCTCTAATCTATTAATAATTCCTCCTGACATATATTTATAGGAATATCTTAGATCTGGTTCCCCAAAAGCAGCCCTGAGATCAAGATTTGTATTTAAATCATTTATTGAGGAAGTGCTCCCAGGAAAAACATGAGCGAGTGGTGGAAGCAAGATAGAGAAGAGAAAGAAAATAGGAAATTTGCAATTTCAAGCAAAATCCCATGGAGGGAAAGTTAAACCTGATTCTAGAGATCTCAGAGTTTATCCTAACCAGAGGCAAGGAAACAGAACTTTTATATTCTCACACCAGTCAGTCAATAGCTAAGGACCTTGAGGTGAAAAGGGGTGGATATAAATTCTTAGGTACTTTTGGCTTTCTAACTCCATGGATACAGCAGCTTTAGTGGCCAAGAGAAGCCCTGCCAGGAGAACAGTAGATACTAGCCAGAAGCAGAAGCACACAGAAACCTAGGAAGCCATGCACAGAAGTTGTACAAGTCATCGGATGGAACCTGAGTAGGATCTCTGACAAGGTCTGTCCACTACAGAGTTGGTACACACATCTCTAGTATCTCAATTTAAAGCAATTGTGTTAAAATTACTCAAGTGTTATAAGATGTCATTAGTCTTGAGTTAGCTCCAGACCTTTGTCAGACCCTGAAGCACACAGCATGTAGTCCCCATGGACTCTAGAGTAGCGTTAAGCAGAAAAGAAGAAAGGATGCTGAAGGAGAGGGAAAGAAGGAAGGAAGGAAGGAAGGAAGGAAGGAAGGAAGGAAGGAAGGAAGGAAGGAAGGAAGGAAGGAAGGAAGGAAGGAAGGAAGGAGAAAGAAAGAAAGAAGAAAGAAAGAAAAAGAAAGAAAGAAAGAAAGAAAGAAAAAGAAAGAAAGAAAGAAAGAAAGAAAAGAAAGGAAGAGGAGAGAGAGGAAAGAAAAGAAAAAAAGAAAAGGGAATTAACTGAATGCCTTACTATGCCAAAAAACTGCACTAGACAAATTATTTTCTTAATATCATTTAATATTTATAACAACTCTACAGGGTAAATTATCATTCCCGTTTTGCAGGGAAGAACAACCAAGTCTCAGGAAAATAAGTAACCTGCCCAACGTCATACAACCAGGAATCAATCACAGGTCTTTCTGATCTTAAACTCGATGTTCCTTCTATCATACTGCTACCAGCCTCCCAGGAAGGGAGTAAGAAAATGAAAAAAGGGATTGAGGGAGGGCAAAATGAATTCAGTTTCCTTTACAATTTTTCCTATGTCCAGCCTTTCCTGTTCTAATATTAATCACTTCTACAGTCTAATCATTAACTAACTCATTCAATGAGTAATTACCAACCCTGCTATATGCTACCTATATCTTGAATCCAACCACTTTCAGGTCCTCGGAATTGAGGAGTGAATAAACCCAGCAAAATTCTGCTCTCATGAAGATCGATTTTTCTAGTGGAAGGAGGCACATAATGAATAAGTAAATAAGGAAAATGTATTTGTTAGCTGTTGATGAATAGATGATCAGGAGAGACTTCACGAATAAAAAGTTAACTGATAAAATTGATGAATATTTTTAGAGAGAGGTTGTAGCCCATAGTAAGTGCAAAGTGCCCAAAGCAAGAATATATTTGCTATGATCAAGGAATTGCTAAATGGAGTGAACAAGCGTGAAAGGAAGAATAGTAGCCGTTGAGTTCAGATAGCTGTGATGTAATTGCAGAGGGTGGAGGTAGAGAAGTTGAATAGATAGCACCTCATAAGCCATAAAGTCTTTGATTTCTCCTCTAAGATGGGAAGCCATTAGATATTTTTTAAGCAAAAGAGCGGCATGATGTTTTTAAAAGGATGTCTCCCACTCCTTCATTGAGACTTTGACTGTTGAATGGCTGGGATGAAAGCATGAAACCAGTTAGGAAGCTAAAGCAAAAATCCAGGCATAAAATGATAGCATTTTTTTACCACAGCAATATTGGTAAAGAGTAATCATAAGAGTCTAAATATTTGCTTTGAGTGCAGAGCCAAAAGGATTTGCAGATATAGGATTTAAGAGAGAGAAAGGAGGCAAGAACGATCCTAAAGTTCTCCCACCTGTACAACTTGGAAGAATGAGGTTGTTAATTATTTAAGATAAGAAATTGAGAGCAGGAGTTATGTGGGGGAGTGGAATGTAATAGGGCAGAGGAAGGTAATTTTGTTGCGAATTATTTGTAACATGGCTTTACATTTCTTTAGAAAAATATCCTTGATGAGTACAAAATAAATAAGTAAAACTACTTCATTGTACTCCTTTTCTGTTATGCCTTTATTCTGTCTTATCTTCTTGTCTTTTTTTCTTTCTCTGTTTCCCTCTTTCTGTCATTCTCTCTCCCCCTCCCTTTCTTCCTTCTCTCTCTTCTTCCCTACTTCCTTCTCTCCCTCTGTATAACTTTTCTCCATTTTCAGACATCACTGTGGTCATGATTGTGAAGGACAGAGGGTTAGGACCACATTCAAGTATAATGTAACTTTTGGGAAAATGTTCTGAGGGACTCCCCTCAATATCAGGAGCATTAGAGGCATTGTTGGAAAGCTTTGATTCATCATTTGGTTTCTGTAATTCAGTCAGTTTTTGTTTTGTTTTGTTTTGTTTGCTTTTGTTAAATAGACAGTAAGAATTTCAAAAACAAAGATCTTTGTACACCTGTTTTCATATATGCCACCTGATTTGTTCAGAATCACAAGTTGCCCAAATTATAAAGCCAATTAGATGGGAGCTATTTCCAGAAAGAAACAAAAGGGTTGCAAATTCAGTTCTTCTGAATCTTTTTTACTTGTTTTATTCCTAATTATTAACAATGAACATTAATGTATTCTATTATTAGTATGGAAATAATAACTAAAGGGTATTTTTCCAATATACAGTCTCATATTTTTTACTTTTTGAATTCTTTATGGAAACTGTTAATTTGCTATGTTATATTGCTATACTTATACTGCTCCTTAAATTAAAAAATGTAAAAAAAATTAAAAAATAAACATAGCTAAAAATAATGGGTCTCATGGAAACACATAAAAGTGGAATCTTTAAAAAAAATTTTTTTAATGTGAGATGCAGAGTATAAATCTTTTTTGGGCTGGTTTGACCACCCAAGGTCAGAAGCAATGTTGGCTCCCTTCCAAGGTGTCCACCCCTTTGGGTATCCAGTAGGTCAGGGCTTATGACTCCTAATGAGTAATGCAGTGGTACTCAAGCTGTTACAGATGGGATGGGAATAGCAGAAACCACGCCTCTCTAATTACATGTATTAGCCCTCTAGCATTGGGATGCATTCTAACATTTTAGGATGGGGGGAGCCAGCTGAATAATCACATGGGAAATACAAATCTGCAGGAGCTGCCAAAGTTGTCCCAGATTCTAGCTGCCAGACGGTCTTTACACTATTCTGATATTAGTATTGACAGCCTGAGTACCTCCTTCGAATGTCAAAGCCAAGGTCAAGGCCAAGGGAAGTGAACAAGCTGTCAGCCTAGCATAAAGAAAACAGGTAAGCACATCATGAAGGCAATAGGGAAGTCTCCATAATTGGCAGAAATGTTGGGCAAAGCTATAGGTCATGACATTAGTGGAAATCTATGAGATCACTCCCTCCTTAATGCTCCCACAGGAAAGCAGAAAAATCAGTACTTGATGAAAGGTCAGCATTTTATGGACTGACTTCCTATCAGCTATACCTTTCAAATGCCTTTCTTTTTTTAGGCTTTATAACCCTTTTATTTTTAAGATCAGGTCTTTATTAGATGTACCTGAAGAAAAATGAATCTATCTGTTACTTAGGAATTAGGCAATCTTCTGACTTTAAGCAATTGCAAATGATGGAGTTATTTTATAATAAACTAATGGAAGAAAGAAATTAAAAACTGACCCCATCACTTATGTGTTTAGGAAAGGCTGCATGAACAAAAAAATATAGCAATTAATTTACTAAGGGGATCTCCATTCTGAAATACAGTTAAAATGGGAACTACAGAGCTACAATTTAGAATAAAGTACTAAAATTATACGTGAATTAAATTGTGTATGTAAGTATCATATACTTTACATAACAATAAAGCTAATGATCATTAAACTCCTCTATTGTGCCAGATCCTATGCTAAGCACTGTTACATAAATTATTCATTTAATTCACAAAACAAGTCATTCAACTAGGTTTATATGTATGGTTGCTTAGAGAAGTCACTCATCTAGTAAGTGATGAGTTTGGGTCTGAGAACTACACTTGTCTGACTGGGAAGTCTTTACCCTTAACACTGCAGTGTTCTCTCTTTCTTCACAACTGACTCTGAAAAGATAGTCCAAGTGCTGAAGGAACATGCAGTGAAATAGTGGTTTGAGAATATGGCAAAAAACTGAAGGTCAATTGGGCAGGTCCTACTCTGCTTCTAATTTGTATTATGATTTAATTATGTCTAAGGCTTCTTTCCACAAACTCCTCATAGTTACTTAAGGAGGAAATGCTTGATATAAATTCTGATAAATGGGGGAGCAGATATTTTTTTCTTTTAATACAAAAATAAATATAAAGCCAACAATAATAAATGTATGCTACATATATCCTCTTCACAAGATGAAAAAGCAGGCTCATTTTCAAATGAAAATAACAAAGGTGATAACTTCTGCTGGATCAGAACTGAAAAATGTAGTAATGTGAGAGTTACCTGATTAATAATTATGGATGAAGCAAGCGATTATGGACAGGTTTGCAAGAAAAATGTGTTAATGTTTTGGGGAGCCAGGGTTCTCTTTGAGGAAGAAAAGACACACCACATACAAAATGGAGAAAAGCAAGGAAAAAACCTCTGGGGATGAATTGAAATTATAGGTTTCTGTGCATACTCCTAATTTCTAAAATACGTGTGCATATGTATCTGTATGGATATATATCTGTGTTGGTATAAACATGTATGACGGTGTGTGTGTGTGTATGTATGTATGTATATATGTGTGTGCATGTGTGTGTGTGCTTTTTTCCTAACACTGGTTGCTGAAAGGGCCCAGAAGTAAAACACTACAATAAAAATAAGTATACAGTGACAAGAGCTTATATCTTTATTTTTTTTAAGATTATTTATTTATTTATTTGAGAGAGCAAGAGAGAGAGAGAGAGAGAAGGGAACAAGTAGGGGGAAGCGCAGAGGGAGAGGGACAAGCAGACTGCATGCTGAGCACTGAGAGTGGACCCAGATGTGGGGTTCAGTCCCAGGACCTTGAGATCATGACCTGAGCCGAAACCAAGTCGGACACTTAACCGACTGAGCCACCCAGGTGCCCCAAGAGATTGTATCTTTAATATTACTCTCCATTAGAATAATCCTGGGTTCCTTGGAGAAATGACTCCAGGGCTAGAGCAGGAGAGGTGGAAGATGGGCCTGTAACATCTTGCTATAATAGAAAGTAAGGAAGTGTTCAAGAAAATCATGTGGGATTGTCCCAAGGATACGGGAGTCAGCTTGAATGAGCTCCCACTGGCAAAATCTGGATCTCTTTGAGCATCAAAAGAGTCAAGAATAATAATAAATTATGAATTTAAAAAAGACATATAAACAGATGGACAGATAAATGGGGGGGGGAGGAAGACCTCTTATTTACAGGAAAATGTCACCAGGTATGAACTAGTGAGTAATTACTGCGCAATCATCACTGTAACTATTGGTAGATAAGAATTGTCAATGGATGCTAAATCCAGGGGAAATTTTGACGACAATCAGCATATTTGCATGATCCTGAAGTGTCTCCCTACAGAGTACTTCCTAGTTACAAAGAAAATGTAATAACCATAGAGTGGAGAGATCAGACAAACCCCTTGACCCAGTGATCAAAACTGTCATCACTGATGAGGGACAGATGTACACCATGTGCACCCAGATGTGATTCCCTGAGCATTACACAGCATCACTTAGGTATCTTTCTCATCAAAAATACACAATCTGAACGTAGACAAACCCAAAATGAGGAAGAGTACTAAAAAAGAGAGAGAGAGACAGAGAAAGAGTTCTTAAAAAATGCTGACATGAATAAGAAAGACTGAAAATGTTTCAGATTAAGAAGACTAACACATAAAAGCTAAATGCAAAAGCTGATTCCAGACTGGATTTTATACAAGAGGAAAAACAACTCTGTAATGAACATTTAGGGTCAATTAACAAAACTGGAATACTTAGGGTGGATTAGAAAGTATTCTATCAATGTTAAATGTACTGGAATGATAACTGCAAGACATTATCCATATTCTTAGTAAATACACACTGAAGGACAATATATAATATCAAATCGTATAGCATATGTGTACATATGTATATGTGTATATATATACATATATATACACACACACATACAAATAGGTATATACCTCTACACATATATATGTGTGCATAGAGAGAGACAGACACAAACAAGATAAAATGTTTAAAAAAGATAAGTCTGAATTAAGGGTACGTGGGTATTATTTTTTGTACCACTCCTATTCTTGCAACATTGATATAACTGAAATTTAATTTTAAGTTTGAAATGAATTATTGGATTAATTTTTAATGTTTAACTTAAATGATCATTTTAAATGATTGCTCTTCAATCATTCATCCAAATTGTCAAAACCAATATTAATATAACAACATAATAAGGAGCCCTTAAACAAAAATTTAAGTTTTTGAAGGTACCAAGTAATGATCGTTAAAATTTTGATAATTTCTCTGAAGAAGAAGGGATTTTGTTTGTTTTATTTTTGAAGTGGGAAAGATATAGGATGATTATAAGCCATAAGAAATAATGAAAAGGTGATGAAATATTTAAAAATCAGTAGAAAGTGAAAAATATCATTCTGTAAGTAACTTTAAATGTAATTTATGTGAGATTGACTGGTAAGTCGGTACTCTTTACTGGTGGATTTATGAACTTTATATTATAAAGACATAACAAAAACATGAATGGCTTTCATACCCAAAATAAAAACAAAAATAATAGATGGCAAATAATCAAATAGACAATACTGGTATTCCTGATAAGAAAAAAAATAATTTTCTCTTGTGTCAAATGGTATAAAACATCAAATGATGCCATAACAATGAGACTTGCAGTGAATATGAGAACATGTGATAAGGTGAAATCCGTTTCTTATTTCAATGAACAAAAATTTACCTCAGGTCCCAAGAACGTGTTCATGATTGAGATATTTAAAATAAGATCAGGGGCACATGAGTGGCTCAGTCGGTTAAGCTTTTGACTCTTGATTTTGGCTCAGGTCATGACCTCAGGGTTGTGAAATGGAGCCCCTTGATGGGTTCTGTACTGATCAGGCAGTCTGCTTCTCTCCTTCTCCCTCTGTTCCCCCCACTACTCTCTCTCTCTTTCTCTTTCTCTCTCTGTCTCTCACGTGCACATGTGCACTCTCAAAAATAAATATATAAATCTTTTAAAATAAGATCAAAGATTCTTGGGGGAAAAATATTAAAGGAACATTTGCTCATCTCCAAAGGATGAGAACTTAGGTAAAACAAAGTATATTAAGAATAAACAAAGTATATTAAGAATATAAATATCAATATTTATAATTATCATGAGTTCTCAAAATATATATGCATAAGAATCTCTTAGACTTTGTAAAATAATGCAGATTTCAAGGTTATCACACTCAGACTTTGATCCCTCATTTCTGGGGTTGACTGTCGGTGGAAAACACTTCGAGAAGCACATCTAAAGGTCATATGGATTTAATTCATGGACATCATGATGTTGGACAAACAGCTACTCAATTAATTAGTCATATGTAATAGTCCCTGAGTATTTGACCTATGACTGTCCACCTTACATCCCCACTCTTCATGTGTGTATTCAGTTGATAATGATCTCTTATAGTTAGAGATGGGAGTTAAAAATGTCTACTTTGGAGTTGCCCATAACTTTGAATACCATCAGCATCACGTTCAAAAATAAAATGTTTTGCTATTTGAGGATAAATAATATTGGAAAATGACCATTTAAGTTGGGGGTGCTCAACTAAATAATTTTTAGAATAATTTAAATTGAACTTTCTATTTTGAATGAAATGAAATAAAAACTTTCAAATTATTTTTTTGTATTTAACAAAATGAATAATTACAAACATAAGTTTAATATCTGAATGGTGAGTGAATCAAATATTTATTTGTCTTTATCAAGGAATACTTTTTCTGACAAAGTTTTATTATATCACAAATTTACAGCCTTTATATTATCACATGTGGCTTTCATGGCTAAATTACTCCTCAAAAATCATCACATAAAAAATCTTATTTTGGGACACAATAAAGACTTATCAGCATTTGTATCAGGTATTTTAGTTGTTTGATGGTCAAAATGTTCTCTTTTGAGATACCTACTGTTCTCTCATACAACTCTGTCTAAAAATTTAGCCTGTCTAAACACACACACACACACACACACACACACACACACACACACACACACACTTCATTCATTGTGTTTGTTTACTCTAAGAATTAGTGATTGTTTTGCATGTGTTTCCATTATAACTCCATTGTATTTTACTGGGTGATAGGTTGGCATTGGATTTTAGCAGTTGTCCAGCATCATATTCTTGGTTTCATGAAATCTTGACATTGCCAATTTTACTTTGTCATCAACTGACTCTATACTACATTGTACTGTTGCAAGCATCCAACGTTTCACAAAACATCAACCATATAAATAAACACTAGAGAGAAGGGAAATTTGAATTCAGACTATTTTTATAAGTGGTTAATTCACTAACGAATTATGTTGTGCTGTGATTATTTAGCTTCTCATTTTACCTTGTAACCATGGGGATATTGAAAATAAATACTGGGAAATTAGAACCACCTATATATGGTTCCTGGCATACATTATTGCTCCTTGTTATTCTCCTAAAGATTCTGATTCTCTTCCAGGATTCCTTGATCCAACAATTAAATCATAGGGCATGTAAGATTGTTGCACTAGATCAGAACCTGGATGAAGACCAGCATCCTACCTAATTTGCATATGGACTTTCAGTTGAAATGGACAAAATGGGACAAAATGGCAAAAGGACAGAATGAAGGACCCTCAAAGATAAAGGATAGAGTGACTCCAACATCAAATTTCCAACTTAAATATCATTGCATTTCATCTTCAAAAGAAAAGCTATGGGCAGATAAAAGTTCTCTGTTAGGAATCATTTATTGGTTAATTCAGTCAGTAAATATTTACTAAATATTTTCCATGTAGCAAACATTTTGTTGTGTAAGTCAAAGATGGTAAAGAGAGAGAACATAAAATGAAAAAGAGTAGAGAAGTTATATTGATATACCTGATGCTCTACCTTTATAAAACTGGAGGATTCTAATACTCCTAAACAAATATATGATTTACAGTGAAAAAAATTATTCTGAATATAAGGCTGAAATAAATGCTTTCTAATGGATTGTTTTGACATGCCTCATATAAGTCATTCATTTAACTGAAATCAATGTTTTACTTAACACTGATTAACAGTTAAGAAGACAAAGCCAACTGGTTAACCTGCAACAGATGGAATTGTCATGTGGGAGAAGAAAATACTGACCTGACACTACTCTAGAGTTAACTAAGGATAAACATTTAAATTGCACAGACACAGTATAAGCTGCATATGCACGTGACTATGAAATCAAACTTCAATTTGTAAGCTTCAGTCCTACAAATATGACATAAGGAACAATTTACACCAAACCTCTCACACTATAATGTATTACATTCTTTTAGCAGCTAGACTATAATGGCCCCAAAATTAACTCCCTTATGTCACATGAAGAGCTTAGTGGTTTTGAAACAAGCAAATAAAATTATATCTTACAAAGAGTACTATGGCCATTACAGAATGTTTTGATTCTAAGTTTTGAGGCCCGCTTATCTATTCTTATAATCTTCAGATCTTTGTAGAATTGAAAACTATGCTTATAATGTCAAGGCTTCTTTTCAATTTTCAGTGGATTGGTTCTCAGTGTTTGTTATAGTATTTACATTCAGATTATGTAACAGAACCATGCTCACTCAATTATTTTTAAAAAGTGTCTAGATAATTTCATAAGATTGTCACTTGCACTCCTCATATATGACCTACTTAATATTATTAATCATTCATTTGTTAACTGTTATGTGCCCAGCATTATTATAGGACTAGAGAATTCTTGAGATAAAAAAAACACAAACCACATTGGTCTCTGCCTTAGAAGGTCACAGTCTAGAGCGGAGACTGACTAAATCAAATATAAGGACGTTTTTTAGTTTTAAGCAAAGCTGAGTATTCCTTGCAGAAATACAACAGCAAAAGGGGGGGGAAATGTAATCACATCCACAAAAAAATCATTTATAAAATGATAATGAGATTTCCTGAGCTTGATTTTCCTCTTCATTGGCTAGAGCTGGAGGATTCCTGCCATTCTAGGTACACTTTGTGTGAGCTTAGTGCCAATTTTTAAACTTCCCTCACATAAGATTTGGGCAGTGATGCCAGGCAGAATCAGACAGTTATTAGCACAGTATGTCAAGTGTCCCTCCTCCTCCTTCTTTGGTCTTTCTCTCTTTTGACAGTCAAGAACTTATGATGAATTAGAACCTATGAAGCCAATTGCTGCAACTAGTCTCTCACTAGCAATCTCCCTGGCAAATGTCCCTGGCTCTGGGTGACAGGCACTTTGTGAGCTATCTGTCATTCTCCCCTGCTGGGCAGGGAGCTTGGTGACTGCTGTCTGGGATTTCTGTTTGAGCCAAAGATTTATTTGGCTCTCCAATGAACTCAAAAAGAGCCAAAAGATAATAATAGCTAATATATATCAAGCATTTACCAAGTGCAAACCCCATTTCAATCACTTCATGTAACACAACTAGGGCACAAATAGGCCCTCACCAACTCTCAACTCATGCCTTGAGAAATGTCCTAAGACTAGTCAACTCTCACTTTGAAAGCAGTTTGGCTAATCTAATCTCTAGCCCGTTTATGGGATCCATAGTTGATTTATGAAAATATTATTTAATAATACGTTGCTTAGAGTTATCTTAAAATAACTTTGATTTCTCTGACATCAGCTGTCATCAGCTGAAGATAGAGATTTAGCCAGACCCAAAATATTTGCCTTGTAAAATTCATGATATATCATCAGAAAGAGAAAGCATCATGTGATTGAAAAGCACTCAATTTGGAGTCCAAAGACTTGTGGTTCCAATGCCAGCCCCCTATTTTACTGACTCATGATAGTAGTCAAATTATAACCTTATCTGTAATATGATTAATAATCTGAGATGGCTATCTATCTTTCAAGATGTTTATGACAATGCATAGAAAAAGGTTTTTGAAGATTTTATATACACATCAATTATATTCTGGGTTATGCTGTACTAATTTATATATTTGTCTCTGTATATTCTTCATAGGATCAAGAACTGTCTTCCCTATCTTTATACCTCCCAACAGCACCCAGTACTATGCCTTACACTGTATAGGAACTCAGTAAATATGTTGACATTTTTATTGTTTAGATTCAACCTTTCAATAAAGCCAAAGGTAGCATATGTGTTAACATGCCATCTTTAAATGAAAATTTAATATATCTAACTCTTGTAGAAATATGCTTAGAGCTTTTTAAATATCATTATCATTATTACACCTCTAATTGTTATTCTTTTTTTTTAACATAATGTTAAATGTTATTCCCTTCCGTGACTCTTTTTTTTTTTTATTATGTTCAATTATCTTATTGTTTTTCAAGGTGATTATCTTACCCAGCTCCCTCCACATTCTTTCAATATAGGCACATACAATGGTTCAATCTGTGCTCTTTATTTTTTTAAAGATTTATTCATTTATTTTAGAGAGAGAGAGTGAGAGACAGCTAGCACACGTGAGCGGGGGGAGGGGCAGAGGGAGAGGGAGACAAGCAGACTTCCTGCTGAGTGGGGAGCCTGAAGCAGGGCTCTGTCCCAGGATGGAATCATGACCTGAGCCGAAATCAAGAGCTGGACGCCTAACTGACAGAGCCACCCAGACAACCCCAGTCTGTGCTCTTTAAATAAAGTCTAATTATCCTAAATTATAATTCAATTGATAACAATGGTTTTTGTGGGGTTTTTTGTTTTTTTTTTTAAGATTTTATTTATTTATTTGACAGAGAGAGACACAGCGAGAGAGGGAACACAAGTAGGGGGGGTGGGAGAGGGAGAAGTAGGCTTCCCGCTAAGCAGGGAGCCCGATGCAGGGCTCGATCCCAGGACCCTGGGATCATGACCTGAGCCGAAGGCAGACACTTAACGACTGAGCCACCCAGGTGCCCCAACAATGGTTTTGTTTTAATATTATATTTTACCAACTAAGTAACTATTTATCTATTAAACTTAGGTTGACTTAAGGAGTCTGTTTGATATATAATAGAATGCAAATTATACATTATTCAAAAGTTTTTTGTTCAACAAAACTTTTAGACATAAATTGTTATCATTTTCTATAAAGTACCTTGAAAGCACATTATTTATGATATCCAATGTTTCTGAATTATTTTGGCTTTCCTGTGAAGTGACCTCTAAGTGTTAAAACTAACATTTATATGTATTCTCATGATAGTGATGGAGATTGATTTTATCATTAAAATATTATCAGAAAGGAAATACCAGTAAGGTGGTGTGTCCAAAGGCCAAAGTGAGTCAGTGAATCTCTGAGAACTGAGCAATTCTTCAGATAATTGACATGACATAGCTTACTGGTCCTGCACTCAGACCTGGGCAAGGGGGACTTCTGCCCTGGACCCCAAGCCTGAGAGTATCCTATACAATACAAATATGGACATACAAAGATGTTCTGTTTTATTTGGGGGAACCTAAGAAAAGTTTTGGAGATAATAATTTAGACTATGATAAAAACCACAAGATGAACGCTTGAGCTGAACTGAACCACTCAAGACAGAAGGACAGAGAGAGAGAGAGAGAGAGAGTGTATGTGTGTGTATGTGTAGGGTGGTGAGATGGGAAGATTGTAGGCTTTGACTGGGAGAAGCAGAGAAAGAGTGACTGTTTTTAGTAACTCTCCCAAATCTTTGAAGGTGGGTAGCATAGCTCTTAGAACTGCTTAGAAATTCTGAGTCAGAAAAGTGATATGATAGAGGAAGAAAGCTGCTCTTTCTGGCTCGTTGGTGAGTTTGACTCAGTCAGTTTCCAGCTCAGGTTCAGGCAGGTCCTGTCACCACCAAACCTTGCCTTGTCACATCAGGTCCCTACTATCATTTCAGCTTCTAGATAGCAGGGCTGGCTGGGGAGAACTGCTCCCCTTCAGATTCCAGATCCCAAAGTCTATACCCGAAGAACAGTTTTTGATGAGGGTGGAGGAACGGAGAGGAAGTCTGGGCCATGAAAACAGTTTGATTTACAACTTTGACATATTTAGAAATATGTTCATGGGCCTCTTGTTGTGGGCTCTGCAAATGTGGGGAAAGGGCCTGTAGCTTTCCACATCAAGAGAACCCTGTTTCAAAGTATTGTTCATCTCAGAGAACATTAGTATTGTTCAATGTTGGGGAAAAATACCAATCTACCAAGAAGCTTCCAAGTAATGTGATTACTGAGTAAGCTAACAATAATGCCACTAAACCAAACTAAATCGGACAAATGTACTTTCATTATGAACTTACATGGGTATCTACAGGTTCCTAGAAATTGACTTCTTTGACTCTTTCCTATTTTTAAATAAGAAATTTAAGTCAAGAGGAATTTCCCGTTCATTATCTTTTATTCAACACCTGTATATTGTGCCAGGTAATAAGTGTTAAGAGGATTGTTGAAGCAAAAGAAGAGAATATAAAGTGACATGGGAATCCCAGGTCAGTTCCAGTGGTCATTTCAAAATGTGGTGCCATTAGAAAGGAGATAAGAATGAAGGAGAGAAAAGGAACCATATGAGTTCGTAGGAGATGATTGCTGAACACAGAACTGAAAATGCAAATTCTTGAATTAGAAGGGAATGTATTTGGTATATTGAAATAGTGAGCAAAGACAAAAGAGCAATAAGAAATGGAATCACAGAGGTAACCAGAGCCAAATCCTGTAGGGCTCTGTGCACAAAGATTTTAGATTTTATACTGAGTGAGCCGGGCAGAAATGGAAGTTGGAGACTCAGAGAATGACATAGTCTGCTTTATGAGGATGAAAGGTCCCAGTGGCTGATGCATGGCAGAGACTGAAAGGAGCAGGGAGACCAATCAGAGCACAGCATATTAAAGGCAATCTGGTCATCCAGTGTTTTTTCTGCATGCCTTACTTCCTCCTATTAAGAGTTGACATTCTTTAAAAATCTTAACTCTTTCCTACCTTTAAATTTGTTTTATATGGTATTTCCCTTAAAAACAGAATGAGATATTATTTCTTTGGCCCCTTCTTTCCTTCACTTTATTCCTAGTGGGGAAAGCAAATTTGTTGAGATGGTGTAAAAATACAGTGTTTTCTATTGCTATTGTTTAAAATGCAGCAAAATTAACATATTAAATTGAATATCAATAATATTTTCCAGAGTAGCCTTTGATAGTATACTTCTCTCAGTTAAATAAACTGAGCCTGTGATATATGTACCTTTATGTATTTATACATATATTTTTATATACTACTATATGTATATATATTATTAAAATACAGGGCATTATAAATATATATATCATAAAAATTTATAAAAACTGAATAAAATTAAATTGTTAAAATTCTAATAGATCTGATAGGTATGCACTCTACTTTGAACACACCACCAAAGTTAGAGAGGCCTAATTCTAAATTACATGAATGTTAATAGTCCCCTCCAGTGAAAGGACCTACTACAACCTTTCCTGGAAGCATAAAATTTGTGCACGATTATTGAGATTTCATGACCATCTCTAGGACAGAGATCAGTAGAAAGACAGGAGCATGGAAAAGACTGAGCAGGTGGGATTGGCTGAGAAGGAAGACAGAAGAGAAAGGATTCTAAGGCTCATCCAAGCTAGCTCTGTGTGAAGTGAAAAGTGACTTGAAGAGATAAGTACAGACATATTTCACTCCACCTTCCAGGTTCTATATGTTTCTAACTATTCATGATGTTTTCTTTCTGTACTATAATATAACTGTATGCCCTTCCAGATATTGAGGGCCTTACTCAGGTGTTTCTTCCCTTAGCTAACTCTACCTCCATCCATCTTTATATATTCATGTCTAAATTTATACCCATCTCTATGCTTATATCTCTATATGTAGATACATGTCAACATGTCTGTCTATCCATCCATCATCTATTTCTCCCTATGTATATTTGTGGAATCATTGGAGAATTTCACTTAGCAGATAGATAACAAGATTTAGCAGCATGTTCTACATATGCCTTCCTGAGAATGGTAGGAAGCTGATTCAACAGCTCAGTTCAGAGCCTTTACTTGTGGTGTCATCTCTTCTGCCTTCATCTTCCACTACTGACTTGAAAACAAATAGGGACACGTAGTGGATAATTTGAAAAATGTCCCAAATGTACATGGTTTGATTTTCTACATTTCTTACATTTCCTCTGTTTCCTATCTCTGTTGCCTTGCTCTGCATTTTAAATTTCCTCCTCCATACCTTTTAATATGGCTATTAATTTTTTTTAATTACTGTGTTTTGGAAAGAACATTTTCCATTGCTCTCATAACTCTCTTTTAAAGCAGCCCATTCTTGTTTAATAGTTGTACTCTTTATTCAAACCAATTTGAGTATGGAAATTAGCTTTATGGTTTACTCTGATTTTGAAAAGGATTTCTATTCTCTTTAATATTAGTTATTCTGTTTGCTCATCTAGGCTTCTCTCTCCTATGCTGCTGATTGTCTCCAAGTGTCTTGTGATCATTGTTTGTCAGTTCATGTTTGTGAACAAAAGACCTGGTCAACTAAAATGAGTAGCTGGTGTGGGAATTTCCTCCCATTAGGTAGGCCTTTTTTTTTTTTTTTTTTACTAACAGGTCTTTCTTTGAATGGTAGTACTGACTGTTCTGTAAATATGAGCAGACTGTTCCAATGGTCAAGGCTGTTTCAATAGCCATTTCATCTAGGTCGCAAAGGTCAGGTCAGCCCTTCCCCTGACTTCCAATACCACCACAAGCCCAGCTTTATTATACAGAGTCTAAGGCTCACAATTGCAACCTCAGCCTTTTCTAAGTATATTATTAGATTTTTTAAAAATAGCTCTCTCCTTTTAACCTGGGGACAAATAAACTCTGTATCATGACAGTATTTGCTTTGTAATCATAAGGGTGCATTTGCGGAAGTAAATGGAGCTGACTGGCTGTTTCCACAGATTATCTTAAATTAAATACCATGAATTCTGCCCAATAAGCCTGCTGTTGAAACAAGATGGCAGGGGGCTCTGATTTGTGAATAGAGAACTCCTATTCTTAAATCAGTCTTTGGGGACAGACAGCTTTCGGGTCTGCCCAATTCTTTTGCTGATAGGTATTCCCTTATTTGAAATAGTTTTATTTCAATGAAATGAAAAGCAAAACAAAACAAAATAAGCAAACAAAATCAGATTGCTTGTGGAGCTTTTTACTGCCTGAAAAATATTGTATCCTGCTTCCAACATCCCGAGTAATAAATTATTATGCCCATAAGGAGGTTTTACTCTCCAAGCTGCTCAGAATCACCCTCCTTCAATCAGCCCTACATCCAATAACCAAATGGGCTTCCTGGGAGCTAATCCATGCTGATAGATTGGCTGCAGTCCAACATCCCAGGGTTGGAGATTCTGCCAAATTATCTCAGGCAAAGAATGCCTTGTAGGTGACACTGATGAGACAACTTGAGAAGCCAGCTGTGATGTGGGTGGAAAATGCGTGCTTCACCATCATGTGGAAAGTTGGACTTTGTTGGCTCTCAGCTGCCCTTAAATTTGGAATAGAACTGATGGCACTATTCTTTCTTTGCCAGCTCTCAGAAGGCATGAGGGCCAACTCAGGTTTTCTCCTAATTTTCAAGCAGTTCTCACACATCCTGCTGCCTGGAAACACAATAAATCAGATCCTAGTCCCTGAAAACATATGATTATACAAGCAGTCTATGACCTATGAAAACAATATTTGTTCCCCCATTATATGGAACTTAGATGCCATAGACACAGATGTCAATTTTCGAAAAGAGTCCATAAAAACTCAAGTTAACTCATAATCTAGATGAATTAGAAGTAAAAGGAGCCACAGTTCCAAGCTCCAGTGGTGTTCAGTGATACTTTGTAAATCAAATCCCTCCCAGCCCCAAAGGTGGGAGAACTATAGTAAAGTGATGGGGAAGAGATCCAGTAATTTCCTTAACCACAAAGGACAATGTCCTCTGAACTCTATCACTGCCCTCTCCCATTCATCTTTAATTTCTTTTAACTTAATCTAAAAAAAAAAATTGATTTGTGTCTTTCCTGCTAAAAAAAATATAGGAGAAATGTAGCTTCTATTTCCTCTGACTAGAACCCTTTCAAACTCATTTTTCCCCAAAAACCTTACTTTCACTTTTCTGTGAGGCCATAACTCTGTGGCAAAGTCAACTCCCTCCTCTTTACTACTTTGGAAATATATGAATTTTGCTATTATTATTGAATGTATCTTTATAGTTATGATAGTTCGTTGTGACAGATTTGCCTGTCCCCTACTCAAGCTAGGCACTGTGGCTTATTTATCTTTGCATTCCCAGAACCCCCAGGGATATGAAGTTTTTCTTCAAATTGATGACATATCTACATAGTTGTGGTATAGGTATGCTGAAAAGAAAAAGCATTTCCTGGTTAAAACGATTAGAAAAGGAGGGGGGAAAGATGGCGGAGGAGTAGGGGACCCTATTTCAACTGGTCCCCGGAATTGAGCTGGATATCTACCAGACCACTCTGAGCACCCATGAAACCAGCCTGAGATGTAAGAAGATCTGGATCTCTACAAACAGAATATCATAGGCGGTTGGTTTTGAGGTAGGAAGCAGGGAGCCGTGATTCCGCCGGCAGATATCGGAGGATAAACGGCAGCGGGAGGGAGCCTGGCCATGGGGATCCTACACCTCTGGTGAGCAACAGCCTCACGCGCTGCGGACGGGGCACAGACTCGCAGACCGGTAGCGGCAGGGAAAGGACTCTAGGGCAGCCCCCAGGGCAGAAACCCGGAGCGGCAGGGTCACGCCTGCGAACTGCAGCCCCCGGGGTGGAATCCCAGAGCGGCGGGGTCGCACGCCCGCAAACTGGGAGCGGCTGGCGGTTTTAGAAGCACAAAGGAGAGAGACGGGCCCCACCTGGAGGCAGGACTGGGAGCACTGCCGAGGGGCGCACAACCCAGGCCGCTGCAGTTTATAGCAGCACGGACAGAAACGGAGACGGTGTGGCCTGGAGAGCTCACTGAAGAACAGACTGCGGTCTCTCTGCTCTGAGGCAGAGGGTTGGAAATGGTCTCTTCTGCTCTGACTCGCGGAAGAGACGCGGAAAGCCACCAGGGAAAGCCACCAGAGAACAAAAGCCCCAAAAACTGATTCCCGCTGAGCCCATCCCCCGCCACAGGGGCGCAGGGCAACTCCGCCCAAACAGGGTTGCCTGAGTAACAGCACGGCAGGCCCTTCCCACAGAAGACAGGCTGGGAAAACAAGAGGCCAGCAACCCTAAGGTCCCAAGAAAACAGGTGCATCTTGCTTGGGTTCTGGTCAATAATTTGGACTCTATACATTCCCTCAAATACCCATCAACAGAACAACTAGGAGGAGGAGCCCCCAAAATAGAAAAGACTCAGAGATTATGACTTATGCTGCAGATTTACAAATGGATGCAGATATAACCAAGATGTCGGAGATGGAATTCAGGCTAGCAATTGTGAAGACAATGGCTAGAATGGAGAAATCAATTAATGGCAACATAGAGTCTCTAAGGGCAGAAATAAAAGGTGAATTGGCAGAACTTAAAAATGCTATCAATGAGATCCAATCCAATCTAGATAATCTAACAGCTAGGGTAACTGAGGCAGAAGAGAGAATAAGCGACCTGGAAGACAATATAATAGATAAAAAGGGAAAAGAGGAGGCCAGGGAAAAACAACTCAGAATCCATGAAAATAGAATGAGAGAAATAAGTGACACCATGAAGCGTTCCAATGCCAGAATAATTGGAATCCCGGAGGGAGTGGAGAGAGAGAGAGGACTAGAAGATGTATTTGAGCAAATTGTAGCTGAGAACTTCCCTAATCTGGGGAATGAAACAAACATTCGAGTCCTAGAGGCAGAGAGGACCCCTCCCAAGATCAAGGAAAACAGGCCAACACCCCGGCATGTAATAGTAAAACTTGCAAATCTTAGAACCAAGGAAACCATCTTAAGGGCAGTTAGGGGGGAAGAGATTCCTTACGTACAGAGGGAGGAACATCAGAATAACGTCAGACCTAGCCACAGAGACCTGGCAAGCCAGAAAGGCCTGACAAGACATATTCAGGGTACTAAATGAGAAGAACATGCAGCCAAGAATACTTTATCCAGCAAGGCTGTCATTTAGAATGGATGGAGAGATGCAGAGCTTCCACGACCAGCAGAGACTGAAAGAATATGTGACCACTAAGCCGGCCCTGCAAGAAATATTAAGGGGGGTTCTATAAAAGGAGAAAGACCCCAAGAGTGATCTACAACAGAAATTTACAGGGACAATCTATAAAAACAACATCTTCACAGGCAACATGATAACAATAAATTCATATCTTTCAATAATCACTCTCAATGTGAATGTCCTAAATGCTCCCATAAAATGGCACAGCGTTGCAGATTGGATAAAATGACAGGACCCATCCATATGCCGTCTATAAGAGACTCATTTTGAACCTAAAGATACATCCAGACTGAAAGTGAAGGGATGGAGATCCATCTTCCATGCCAGCGGACCTCAAAAGAAAGCTGGGGTAGCAATTCTTATATCAGACAAATTAGATTTTAAATTAAAGTCTGTAATAAGAGACACAGAAGGACACTATATCATTCTTAAAGGGTCTATCCAACAAGAAGATCTAACAATTGTAAATATCTATGCCCCCAACATGGGAGCAGCCATCTACATAAGCCAACTGTTAACCAAAATAAAGAGTCATATTGATAACAATACACTAATTGTAGGAGACCTCAATACTCCACTCTCAGCAATGGACAGATCATCTAAGCAGAAAATCAACAAGGAAACAAGAGCTTTGAATGATACATTGGACCAGATGGACCTCATAGATATTTACAGAACATTCCACCCTAAAACAACAGAATACTCATTCTTCTCGAGTGCACATGGAACTCTCTCCAGAATAGACCATATACTGGGTCACAAATCAGGTCTCAACCGATACCAAAAGATTGAGATTATTCCCTGCATATTCTCAGACCACAATGCTGTAAAACTGGAACTCGATCACAAGAAAAAATTTGGCAGAAATTCAAACACTTGGAAGCTAAAGACCACTCTGCTCAAGAATGTTTGGGTCAACCAGGAAATCAAAGAAGAACTTAAACAATTCATGGAAATCAATGAGAACGAAAACCCATCGGTCCAAAACCTATGGGATACTGCAAAGGTGGTCCTAAAGGGGAAATACATAGCCATCCAAGCCTCACTTAAAAAAATAGAAAAATCCCGAATTCACCAACTAACTCTACACCTTAAAGAACTAGAGAAAAAGCAACAAACGACGCCTAAGCCATGCATTAGAAGAGAAATAATTAAAATTAGAGCAGAAATCAATGAATTAGAAACCAGAAACACAGTAGATCAGATCAACGAAACTAGAAGTTGGTTCTTTGAAAGAATTAATAAGATCGATAAACCACTGGCCAGACTTATCCAAAAGAAAAGAGAAAGGACCCAAATTAAGAAAATTATGAATGAAAGGGGAGAGATCACGACTAACACCAAGAAAATAGAAACAATTATTAGAAATTATTATCAACAACTATATGCCAATAAACTGAGCAATCTGGATGAAATGGAGGCCTTCCTGGAAACCTATAAGCTGCCAAGACTGAAACAGGAAGAAATTGACAACCTGAATAGGCCAATAACCAGTAAAGAGATTGAAACAGTGATCAAAAACCTCCCCAAAAACAAGAGTCCAGGGCCTGATGGATTCCCTGGGGAATTCTACCAAACATTCAAAGAAGAAATAATACCTATTCTACTGAAGCTGTTTCAAAAAATAGAAACAGAAGGAAAACTTCCAAACTCATTCTATGAGGCCAGCATTACCTTAATCCCCAAACCAGGCAAAGACCCCATCAAAAAGGAGAATTTCAGACCAATATCCCTGATGAATATGGATTCCAAAATCCTCAACAAAATCCTAGCTAACAGGATCCAACAATACATTAAAAGGATCATCCACCACGACCAAGTGGGATTTATCCCTGGGATACAAGGGTGGTTCAACATTCGCAAATCAATCAATGTGATAGAACACATTAATAAGAGGAGGGAGAAGAACCATATGTTCCTCTCAATTGATGCAGAAAAACATTTGACAAAATACAACAACCTTTCATGATTAAAACTCTCCAGAGTATAGGGATAGAGGGAACATTCCTCAAGTTCATAAAATCCATCTATGAAAAACCCACAGCAAATATCATCCTCAATGGGGAAAAGCTGAGAGCCTTTCCCTTAAGATCAGGAACACGTCAAGGATGCCCACTCTCGCCACTGTTGTTCAACATAGTACTAGAAGTCCTAGCAACAGCAATCAGACAACAAAAAGAAATAAAAGGTATTCAAATTGGCAAAGAAGAAGTCAAACTCTCTCTTTTCGCAGATGACATGATACTTTATGTGGAAAACCCAAAAGACTCCACCCCCAAATTACTAGAACTCATCCAGCAATTCAGTAATGTGGCAGGATACAAACTCAATGCACAGAAATCAGTTGCTTTCTTATACACTAACAATGCAACTGTAGAAAGAGAAATTAGAGAAACGATTCCATTTACAATGGCACCAAAAACCATAAGATACCTCGGAATAAACCTAACCAAAGAGGTAAAGGATCTTTACTCTAGGAACTACAAAACACTCATGAAAGAAATTGAAGAAGACCCAAAAAGATGGAAAAATATTCCATGCTCATGGATCAGAAGAATAAACATTGTTAAAATGTCTATGCTACCCAGAGCAATCTATACCTTCAATGCCATCCCGATCAAAATTCCAATGACATTTTTCAAAGTGCTGGAACAAACAATCCTAAAATTTGTATGGAATCAGAAAAGACCCCAAATCACCAAGGAAATGTTGAAAAAGAAAAACAAAGCTGGGGGCATCACGTTGCCCGATTTCAAGCTATATTACAAAGCTGTGATCACCAAGACAGCATGGTACTGACACAAAAACAGACATACAGACCAATGGAACAGAATAGAGAACCCAGGTATGGACCCTCAACTCTATGGTCAAATAATCTTTGACAAAGCAGGAAAAAACATGCAATGGAAAAAAGACAGTCTCTTCAATAAATGGTGCTGGGAAAATCGGACAGCAACATGCAGAACAATGAAACTCGACCATTCTCTAACACCATTCACAAAGATAAACTCAAAGTGGATGAAAGACCTCAATGTGAGACAGGAATCCATCCAAATCCTAGAGGAGAACATAGGCAGTAACCTCTTTGACATCGGCCACAGCAACTTCTTCCAAGATACATCTCCAAAAGCTAGTGAAACAAAAGCAAAAATGAACTTTTGGGACTTCATCAAGATAAAAAGCTTCTGCACAGCAAAGGAAACAGTCAACAAAACAAAGAGGCAACCCACAGAATGGGAGAAGATATTTGCAAATGACACTACAGATAAAGGGCTGGTATCCAAGACCTATAAAGAACTTCTCAAACTCAACACCCAAAAAACAAATAATCCAGTCAAAAAGTAGGCAGAAGATATGAAAAGACACTTCTCTGAAGAAGACATACAAATGGCTAACAGACACATGAAAAAATGTTCATCATCATTAACCATCAGGGAAATCCAAATCAAAACCACATTGAGATACCACCTTACACCAGTTAGAATGGCAAAAATGGACAGGGAAAGAAACAACAAATTTTGGAGAGGTTGCAGAGAAAGGGGAACCCTCTTACACTGTTGGTGGGAATGCAAGTTGGTACAGCCACTTTGGAAAACAGTGTGGAGGTGCCTCAAAGATTTAAAAATAGAGCTACCCTATGACCCAGCAATTGCACTACTGGGTATTTACCCCAAAGACACAGATGTAGTGAAAAGAAGGGCCATATACACCCCAATGTTCATAGTAGCAATGTCCGCAATAGCCAAACTGTGGAAAGAGCCGAGATGCCCTTCAACAGATGAATGGATCAGGAAGATGTGGTCCATATATACAATGGAATATTACTCAGCCATCAGAAAAGATGAATACCCAACTTTTACATCAACATGGATGGGACTGGAGGAGATTATGCTAAGTGAAATAAGTCAAGCAGAGAAAGTCAATTATCATATGGTTTCACTTATTTGTGGAACATAAGGAATAACATGGAGGACATTAGGAGAAGGAAGGGAAAAATGGGGAGGGGGAATTAGAGGGAGAAATGAACCATGAGAGACTATGGACTCTGAGAAACAAACAGGGTTTTAGAGGGGAGGGGGAAGGGGGATTGGTTAGCCCGGTGATGGGTATTAAGGAGGGCACGTATTGCATGGAGCACTGGGTGTTATAAGAAAACAATGGATCGTGGATCGCCACATCAAAAACCAATGATGTATTGTATGGTGACTAACATAACATAATAAAATTTAAAAAAATTTTCAAGGCAAAAAAAAGAACGATTAGAAAATATTGTGTTTTTTTTTTTAGGCTGGACAGTATTCTATTTTATTATGTTATGTTAACCACCATACATTACATCATTAGTTTTGTTTTTTTGTTGTTGTTGTTGTTCTGCCTTGAGTGAATTCTTTTTTATTATTATTATTATTAGGTTATGTTAATCACCATACATTACATCATTAGTTTTTGATGTAGTGTTCCATGATTCATTGTTTGCATATAACACCCAGTGCTTCATTCAATACATGCCCTCTTTAATACCCATCACCAGGCTCACCCATCCCCTCACCCCTCTCCCCTCTAGAACCCTCAGTTTGTTTCTCAGAGTCCATAGTCTCTCATGGTTCGTCCCCTGCTCCGATTTCCCTCCCCTTCATCATTCTTCCCCTCCTGCTATCTTCTTCTTTTTTTTAACATATAATGTATTATTTGTTTCAGAGGTACAGGTCTGTGATTCAACAGTCTTACACAGTTCACAGCGCTCACCATAGCACATACCCAAACACCCCATCCCTCCCACCCCCCACCACTCCACCAACCCTCAGTTTGTTTCCTGAGATTAAGAATTCCTCATATCAGTGAGGTCATATGATACATGTCTTTCTCTGATTGACTTATTTCGCTCGTAACCCTCCTACACTGTTGGTGGGAATGCAAGCTGGTGCAGCCACTCTGGAAAACAGTATGGAGTTTCCTCAAAAAGTTGAAAATAGAGCTACCATATGACCCAGCAATTGCACTACTGGGTATTTACCCCAAAGATACAAATGTAGGGATCCGAAGGGGTACGTGCATCCCAATTTTTTTTTTACTACAGAATTTTCACTACCATTTCTATGGTGCTATGAACAGAAGTGTCTAAATTGAGATATAAACTTACTCCACAAATTACAACTCTTTTATATACCCTATTCACATACCCTGAACTAGTGTTTTGTAAAATATGTCTAGAAACTATTCATCTGCAGCATAATTCTAGGTAGAAAAGAATTTAAGCATTATTATGTTATTACATATGATGTTTAAAAACAAATGAAATTAGGAAACATCTCTTCATTGATTTTATGTAATAGGAATTCTAGGTTGTGTCAGAAAGGCTTTTTTTTTTTAACTGAACTATTGGATCTGCTTCCACTCTCTTCTATTCTGCTTGCCAGGGATTTGCTACACAATTAAAATATAAAAGGGCTTGTTTTGACTAATTAATTAAAGGATTAAATATGGACACCCATTCTAGAACTTCTGAGTACCAATACAACCAAAAAAAGATTGATTTTTATTCAATTCAAGGTATACGCATGGATGTTAGGGGATGTATTCAGTACAATAATGATGCCTGATTTTCTCACACACTCAGAAATCTTCAAAAGCTATCTATAATAAATATATGTATATATATAATACCTAGCTTTATATCATAAATATATAATTTTTCTCCTCCTCCTCATTCATCTTTTTCTTCTGAGTACTGACCTCTTCAGGGTATTTTTTCCCCCAAGGTGTTATTCACCTTTTTTTGAGTCACACTTGACTGTGGTGACAGAATGTCTGCCTGATTTAATCCACAGAGTACCAGAAAGAACTCGGAGATTAGCCTCCCCAGTATACAGATGCCTCTGTGAAGAAATGTAAATTCTCCCAGAACTGATATGTTCCTAGGTTCCTCTCAGTGTCTGAGCAAACCTGGATGATGTAAAGCATGAAGAGCCAAGGTTTATGGCCTCACACAGACTCATTCCTAAATAATGACTCTGATAGTTCATGGAAGGATGATTGACCATCTCCCATACCCAATACACATAGACCAACCCAACTAGGGTCTCTTCAGCCAACACTTCTTTTCATCACTCAAAGCCAAATAAACCATTCAGTGCTATTTGGATCATGACTATTTATTGTATTCTACATACTCTGAGTGAATAATAAATAAAATCCTATAAACCAAACTAACTTTGGGTTAAAGGGCATCTTTAAAGCACTTATTTAATTACTAGAACCTAAATCTTGAAAACTGTTAATGCTATATCCTAGTTATCCAGGTCTTGAAGACAAGAAAGAAATATATCCTAAACTGGAGTCAAAAGTAGACAATAACTATTTTGATAAAAGTGATAAATTGTTTATCATGACAAGATTCAAGGATGTATTCATTATAGAAGCAAACATTAGAAGGAAAAATCTGAACTTCTTTTTTTTTTTTTTGCTAAAATTTCATTAGAACACAACTTTTGCTTACCTTTGAGTTTCCTTACCTCTTACTATGGCTGATATTACTATCTCTAGGAATGATAAACAGCTACCCTACATTGAGCATCCACTATATGCCAGGTATCATGCTCAATATGCTATTAACATCATACAGCAATCCTGGAAGTAAATTTTATTATCACTAGTACAGATGTATCTTAAATACGACTCCTCCATGAAAAGCAGTGTCTATTTACACTACTTTTCCAACCTGGAAACAGGCTCTCACTCTTCTTCATCCCCCAAAGGAAATCCCATTTCTGCCAAGAATTTCTTTACTCACTTGATCTTTCCTCATATTCAATATCTCCATTGCTTATTTTTCCATCTTGACAACTCTGAAACTCACTATAGGCTTTCCCAGTTTTCTCAATCACAAATATGTTAATTCCATTCATCACATATAGATAAGAAAACTGGAACCAGGGGTGGCTGGGTGGCTCAGTCGGTTGAGTGCTGAACTCTTGATTTCAGCTCAGGTCATGATCTCAGGTCTCTGAGATGGAGCCCTGCACTGGGCTCCACACTCAGTGCTGAGTCTGCTTGTCCCTCTACCTCTGCTCCTCCCTCCCATTCATGCTCTCTCTCTCTCTTAAATAAATAAATAAATAAATAAATAAATAAATAAATAAATAAATAAATAAAATCTTAAAAAAAAATAAAGAAAGAAAAAGAAAACTGGAACCAAAGACTTTAAATGACTTGCCCATGGTCCCAAAAATTGTAATAGAGCTTGAATTCAGACAAGGTTCTGTATTAAGACAAGGCCAACAATTTCTCTGTTTCATAGGCCCATTTATACAAAACTCTTTTCTTTTGGCATTCTAAATACAATATTTAAAAACAATGAATTAGAGAATAACAGAAATAAACTAAAGATCCAAATGTAGATATGTCATTCTAAAGATCACAAATAAACATACAACATAAATATGAAGAACTCATTCTTAGGCTTTTGTACTCATATAGTAGTATGTGAAATCTAATGGCCTATCTTCTATTCAAAACTTTTTAGTAATGGAAATTTGTAAATATTTGAAAATATTATTTAATCTAGAAACTTGAATTTTGGTTTTACTAGATTTTATTCAGTGTATTAATTTTTTTCTATTAAGTACTAAAGATCTATCTTCAGTGATGTCTCCTCTGTCCTGTCCACTTTAAGTTTGTCTCCATTCTCCAGGACCTATTATCTCTAAAATTTTACTATTCTTTCATAGGCTGCCTTACACTGACTATAAGAACTCCATCTCTACACATTATTAAAAATTATAGTTGATTCTGGTATCATGCCATGCATGGCAGATAGTCAATAGATGCTTTTTGAATGAACACTAGCACAAATCCACAGTGTCATGTGCAGCTTTATGCATGGAAAGGGACAAAAGCTCTCCTAGGCTTTAGCAGATGTCTCAGGGCAAAGCTAATGTACCAATTCATTCCTCGAGTTGAGATGTTGGCTTTTTTATTGAGTCTAAAATGTGGAAGAATATAGAGCTATAAACTATGCAAAATCAAACTGTTCAACCACAAAAATTTGAACACTTCATGACAAGATATAGCTTATTTTATATTTTTTAAAAATTATGCACAAGAAGATGACTTATTTTCCAGTAGTACATTAACTATCAAAAGTAGATAGCAAATCTTTATGTTGACATTTATATTTGTTTACATTCAGTTTTAGAGCATGCAGTTCAGTCATTTGGACATAAAGAGTTAATTACTATATCAGCCTAAGGTCACATGACCCAGAGTTGCCATAATTCTAAAAAGAGCACTTAGGTATAGACTGTTGCTTAGACTCTATCTGAAAGGAGATACCATACTCTGCCAGCAGTCAGCCTGAACAGAAAGTAAAGAGAGAATTATGAATGGTGTGTCAGTTGAAGTTAAATGGTCTTACTCCCTTAAATTTCATAGTTTCAAAATATGGCATCATCATTATTTGTTCATTATTTGTTCTCCTGAAATATCAAAAGAGCAAAGAAACCCATACTCCAATGGATGATTAAAAAACACCTCAATGTCCAGTATGTATTGTACTTAAATTATTTAGTCTTTCTTATTCTCTGTTTCTAGCATGGGAAATATATATATATATAAGATACCAATAGAATTAATTTAGTGAAACCAGGTGGAAGTGATTAAAAGGCTATCTCCTTTCCACACTTACGAAGGTATACTGTTGATAACATCCTGAATTCAAAGAACAAAATCAGACTGGTCATTGTTTACCTAAGATAGCAATCCTTAGCTTTGTAATCAAGCAAAATTTATTTTGCTTTGCTATACTTGCAGTAAGAAAGAATTCTTACAGTGTCTTATCATACAGTAGCCATTTCTCCATTTAAAGCTATACTTCCACATGGACAAATAGTACTGTACTGCGGTCTAAAAGTAATTGATGACATACAAAATCATCATAGGTTTCTTATAATGGGATAAATACCAGTTATTTTTCAACAGTCCTGTGTCAGCTCTCTACAAAGAAATTTACACAGATACTACGTGACTTAGGAAACTTTGGGACCCATTAGATTTAAAATATCTTGACAGTAAGCCACTTTGAGAAAGATTTTATGAGTAAGACACCATTCCAAAGGTAAGCCCTGATTCAGACCATGTTTGATTTCTCCATGCCTGATCCACGGAGGCAACTGCTGGGAAAATGCAGAAAATGGGATGTATTGTTTCCAGTAATAAATCATGATTTCACAGGTTTAAATGGACATCTGAGATTGAACAGCAACCAAATGTTTATCTTCATGCACTTCATTTTTCCCATTAACTCTGTACCTCATTTTCCTCTATCAACTTTTGCAAAATTTTCAATTTTCTTCCAATGTTTAATTTTTTTCCACTTCCAGGCATAAAAGCTTACATCTACATCCTTTATACCCTCTTCTCTCTTGTCCCAATAAGGAAGTTCTCCAGACTTTTATTTAAGGTCAGTCTCATGCTGGGGATCCTCTTGTCTCCAGAAGTTTTCACAAAACAAACAAACAAACAAACAAAAAAACCCAAAACCCTATGTTATCAATTATTCCTGCTCTCTTGTGTATAAAATATTTCCCTCTCAATGGGATCCATTATACCAGTTAGAAAAGATTAAAAAATAAACCTCCTCTAATTAATATCTTACCTTTCTGTGACTCAATAATATACCTATGTTTCCATGGATTTTCTTATGGAAGAATATTCTTGGAGTGGGATATCTCACCCCAAATATATATGTGGTATGTGTGAGGCATGTGTGTATATGTGTAGGGGAATTATGAATCCATTCTCTCCTGCTTTTAAATCCCAGGTCAAATTCTCTCCCTTCCCTTCCCTTTTCTCTTCTTGTATTTTCTCTCTCAATTTTTCTCTCTCTCATACATATACATATATATATACATATATATAATTTACTATACTTATTTATATGCAATAAACTATAAAGTATATAAAGTATATGGCATAAGTTCTGATATCATATCTCAATCCTTCCTATGTATCTGTGGCTTAGAGAACTGCCTTGGTCCTGAGCTTGAACTTCTTGTCTCTTTAAGTACCCTATATCTTTCTCCTCCCATCAGAGTTATCTTGCCATAATATACACTTCCTGCTTCAAGACACTTACTATTGATTCATTCATCCAACATTTATTGAACCTCTGTACAATGCCAGGCCTTGTTCTAAGCACAGCAGTTACAGTCATGAACCAAAGAACTTCAAAGGGCTTTGGTCTCATGAAGAAGGCTGCTAACAAGAAAATAATTATATAACATCACTTTATGCAGTTTGTAGTGTTTTTTTTTCCTTATTAACCATAAAATGTTTGCATAGTACTGTAGCTCTAAATTTTAAATCTGAGACTTTTGTGTTCTCTGGATACTGTGATGATGATGGTGGAAAAAATCTCATTCTGTTTAAAGATTAAACAAAAAACAGATCTTTAATTGCATTAAACCATGATTCTTCCCAGGCAACACCATTAAACTTCCCTCAGCCAGTGGTCTGTATACTGTATGATGGCATCAGTCATGATTTTAAATGGGTTTCATGGGATAACCGGGTATAGAAGCAACAAATGAATGTTTTTCTCTTAGATAGCCTGCCTAAAACATTGAAGTAACCCTAAGAAAGGAAGGGGATCACAGCACCCCTTGGCCTCTACTGTCTAAGCTAATTCCTTCTGTTCATAGGGGTGAAGTGGGTTAGTTGGTTGTCTGTGTCTCCTCCCTTTAATATAAAAATATTGGTGATATATTTTGTAGTTTTGTAGCCAAAGAAGAAGGTGGTTGTCTTCACTTTTCATCTCTAATGAGTCCTCGAGAGAGGTTAAAAGAATAAAACCAGTTAGGCCTAATATAAATTCTTTTAAACTTTCTGCTGTTCTCCAACACTAATGGAGGTCTGGCTTTGTTTTTTTAAGATTTTTTATTTATTTATTTGTCAGAGAGAGAGAAAGCACAAGCAAGGGGAGCGGCAGGCAGAGGGAGAAGCAGACTCTCCACTGAGCAAGGAGCCTGATGTGGGACTCAATCCCAGGACCCTGGGATCACGACCTGAGCTAGAAGGTAGACACTTAACTAACTGAGCCACCCAGGTGTCCCTGGAGGTCTGGCTCTAAAGGTGAGGCCAAATTAGCCACTGAATATTCTGAATCCTTAATCATTAGTAACTCAAACTACTGACATCAAGTTTAGTGTTAGAAATATAAATTAACCAGAGAAGTGGGGAAAAATATTTAAAAAGGCAACACTTGGGTTTTTTTTCCTTTTATTGATAGTCCGCTCTACTTTTAAAAATCAGAAATGCAAAAGTAGGTATCAGTTCATCCCATATAAAGGTAAGACCATATCTCATATGCAATTCAGTTTTCTAAGGTTTTACTGAAGGTGTCAACCTCAAAGCCCTTAAGACTATTACATGAGCTTGGCAAATACATACACAGCATTTCAAATTAATTAAGAAAAAGAGGAGGGACTTGGCTTTCAGATGGGGAAACCATGAACCCTGGATGTCAGAATTGACCCCAGAATTAAAAAGATGAGAATTTTGGAACATATTATATTAAAATATATTTCAATATATTCAAAAATAGTTTCAGTGCAGTGAATATTTCTATTGTTTGAAAATATGCCTTCATTAATTCTAATGATTTCTAAAATTATATTCACTGGCAAATATAGCATTTGGATTGCCTGGATTCAAAGGGAGAAAAGAGTTCTCAAATTTGTTCACGATAAAAATATTCGTAGAATGCTTATGAGTGTTATGGCCTCAAGCTCATCTATTTTGTGCAATTTCTAAGCTAGAATCTTGACTAAATGTGTGAAATCATTGAAGTGTATCCGAGTTTCATGCACGGATGCTTGCATTTCTTTACAGTACAAGAAGGCTTTGAGAAATGGAAGGGATTAATAAAGTCAGTTATGTTTAAATTAAAAGTGATTTATAGGTTTGTAATGTATATATCTATGCACTCTACTTTAGAAACAAAGAGGAGACTTAAAAATTGCATCTTACATAAATAATTTTATAGCTGAGTTAGCAATTTCCCACCTCTAAATGCAAATTGTTATTAGGTCTAAGCTGTTTTCTTCCTGGAAACACTGTCCAAAGCAGTGTTTTGTGTGATTCCCTGGGAGTTTAAGTCAAAGATAGCACCACAGAGCTTCATCTAGGCAGCAAATGGTCAGAGTAGTTCCAATCAGAGCTAACAACCCTCTTGAGTTTAAAATGTCCCCAAGATGTTGTGGTGGTGGTTGTTATTTTAAACTGGGGCTGAATTTTTATGTCCATAGCTACATAAATGGGCATATTTCTTATGCACCAGGTTCTTGGAGAGATAAAAAGAAAGGAGAGAGAAAATCAAAAGTTATTACGGAGTAAAAAAAATGAGTATCTCTTTTTCCTTTTTAAAAAAATGTGTGAACACACACACACACACATGCATATCACACACACCTTCATTTATTCTATATCCTTCTAATGATAGGAATTTACAGTCATACAGGGGGTGGGACAGCAACATAAATAAATCAATACATAAGGAACTTACAGCATATTTTCTCTGTTGAACTCATCTTCTCAGTGCTCTGTGCTTCCTTACCCAACTCATGTTTTCCACTCCACCATGTAAACCCCTCAATTCATTGTGAAGAAATTCCTTTACAATCCTGAATTTGCTGAACACTCTCTGCCCACCTCACAGTTTCATTACCATAACAGAAACTTCTTAAAGTGTGATCATCATATCAAGCATAGTTTCATGTCAGCTGAATATGCAAATTGGAAGAGAAAATATCAGTTATTTTACATTATCCAAACCCACCCCTGTTAAGTGATACCACACTTTGGTAGAGAGTAATACCACATATAATAGCATCAATGTTTGAGGATGACCTTTGTCAGGGACTTCATTATTACCCACCACTGCTCTGTTGGAAAAATGGTATTATTCACATTTTACAGACAAGGAAAATGAAACATAGAAGGTTAATTACTTGATCCTGACCCTGACCCAAACTCTAACCCTGATATCTGGGTAAGCAAATACACTGGGAAGCTGAGATTTGAATTTAGTTGAGTCTTACTCCACAACCGTTCCCTTTCGCACTATCACATGTCCTACATTTTTGATGGAGCAGCTGCTGGCTTTTAATTATCAGGTATGTTTATGAGAGGAATAACAACATTTAGAGAATGGGATGTAGAAATCCTAATAAGGAACATCTTGACTGCATGTAAAATAGAAACATGTATGCTTAAACTGTTCGGTCCCACTGAGATGAACTGTAACAATAACTCAAGTATTGCAAGGAACTGTCCACTTTTTCTATTTCCCAGTTGCCTGATCATTGATATTCACTCTTGATTTCCTAACCTGTAAAATAGAGATCATAAAGTCTACTTAATAGGGTTCTTAGAAGTTTTTGATAATGTATGTGGGATATCTTATTTATAGTAAGCACTATTAAATAGGGCTAAATGTAGGAACATATAATAATATAAATTGTATGGGGAAAACCCAAATTGCTTACCTAGTTATTTCTTTAAAAAAACAAAATAAACATGGGACAGTCTGTTTCCTTCTATTTCAGAGAAGATAAATATTTACATCACTTGCTTTTCTATCTCCTTAGCCCACCCTTTCCCCCAAGCAGTCGTGCCTCAGATAAAATTTTTTTAATAATGGGAATATAAGAAACATGTGGTACAAAAAATGGATTCCAGGCTACACTGACTCGCTGTGGTTGAGTTTTAACAAAATAACCTCTTTCAACAATCAAGGAATAAGAGATTTTAATTAATTGTCCATGTACTGGGGACTGATAGTAAATGCTATGAGATCTATTTGATGCCTGAGTCCCATAATGTATCAGGAATCACAAAATGCCATTTTTCTTGATGTCTACTTATTTTATTTATATTATAGGTCACCAGAGTTTTCTTTGTTTTTCCTCTCAAATGTTTTTATTACAAGAAAAATCACCAATGACACTTAATATGCTAGATTTACATTTTGAGATAAATTTGCCACTAAAGCAATGATACCTTGACAGTTCTGGTGACGGAAAATGTCTGAAAATCTCCAAGAATGTATAGATGCACAGGTTCCAGCAGTGCAAACTCTATGAAGCAGCAATGGCTTCATACCTAGATTAAATCCAGTTTGTAAATCCCGAAATTATTTAGCTGGATTTCTATTTAAGTTTGAGAACATATACTAAAGTTGTTGATTCTATAGCTCACATTTTTGCCTAAGGTTTCTGGCCCTACAACCAAGGGAAAAGAGGTTATTTTATTAAAACTCAACCACAGCGAGTCAGTGTAGCCTGGAATCCATTTTTTTGTACCACATGTTTCTTATATTCCCATTATTAAAAAAATTTTATCTGAGGCATGAACGCTTGGGGGAAAGGGTGGGCTAAGGAGATAGAAAAGCAAGTGATGTAAATATTTGTCTTCTCTGAAATAGAAGGAAACAGACTGTCCCATGTTTATTTTGTTTTTTTAAAGAAATAACTAAGTAAGCAATTTGGGTTTTCCCCATACAATTTATATTATTATATGTTCCTACATTTAGCCCTATTTAATAGTGCTTACTATAAATAAGATATCCCACATACATTATCAAAAACTTCTAAGAACCCTATTAAGTAGACTTTATGATCTCTATTTTACAGGTTAGGAAATCAAGAGTGAATATACTAATTGCCTGAGTTCATTCTGCTAATGAGTGTCAGAATTAGTGTTAGCATCCCCAAATGGTTTGTGTTATCATCACTATGCAACAGTACATTTTAGGTAGAATAAGAAAATAATTCCTGGGAAAGATTCATTTCTACTCACTGATTTTTCTTGTTGCACTCTGCTTCTGGGTTATAGCATATAGATTATATTAGAGTACATCATGGAAAAGATGAAATCAAAAATAGTATCTTATCATATATTATATTACTTACGACATTTAGTGGTAGTTTTATGGCATTTATTTGCGGTTATTACGATTGTAGGGTAATTTAAAGAAGACAAAGACCAACCTGATTTGCAGTCACTTGGAAGATTTTATTTCTTTATAAAACTAAAGAGTTAACAAGAAAGATGACCAAAATGATCATCAAGGCAGCCTCCAAAATATCCATTTTTGACTAATACTTAGATGGTAACAGGCAACTCTCAACACAAAATTTAACATTTTTCCCAGTTTCAATCTCCAACATCACCCTCACTGTGTGACAAAAAGCTAAGGGAATATCAGGTGAGGTACATGCTGGTTGCTTGAGGACACACACTACCCTTTGTTAGGGAGTATTTATTCTCATCTTTGATCTATGGGTCATTGGTATTTGGGGGTATCTAGTCCAAAGCTCTGGTATTATTAGAGATCTTGGCAATCAGATCCCATTATCAAAACTAACACAAATCGGTCACATAAATACCTTTGATCCTTCCTATATTAAGACAGACTGGAATTTTCTACAAAAAATAAAATAAAATTATAATTAGATAATGACATAAAATGAATAAAGAAATTCGGCTAAATATCAATAATATCACTTAGTCCTGGAGAAGCTATGCCTTCAGACCTAATATTTTAAAGTTAGACACCTGAAATACCGAATGTGAAAGGGAAATTCTTCTACTAGATAGAAGATGAAAATATTCTTGCCATTCTAAACATAATAAATACAGTGAAAATACATGAAGTAAAAAAATACAGTAAAATAAATACAGTAAAAAATATAGGAAGTTTTGAAAAATCTTATGACAGAGAAGTTAATTTTCAGTCTTTGTGGATCAGCTACTTGAACATCATTCCCATACCCATTTTCTCCTGACATCTTCCATTATAGGGATATCCTTTCAGACCGCCTTGCAAATACATTCTACTATATGAATAATTTCAGCCAGTAAGATGAAGTTTCAAGTTCTTCGATAAAGCTTTCTTATAAAAAAATAAATAAAGCCTAATGCGTTAAAGAGATTTTTAGTGTTTCCTCTATTCTTCTAGCCAAGAATAAAGATGCATTGCTTAAAAGAAAAGTGACCATCTTGTATAAAACCTGTACAGTACGTAATATTGAGCAGATAAATTTTAAAGGATCTAAATAAATGGAATGATATGTCATATTTATGGATCAAAATACTATAGTTTTTAAGATGCCTATTCTCTCCAAACTGGTCTATAGATGCAATCCTAATGAAAAATTCCAATCAAAATCTCAGAAGTTTTATTTTTTTTAGAAGTAGATAAATTGATTCTAAAATTCACATGGAAATGCGAAGTCCAGAATGTCAAAGCAACTTTGAAAAATAAAAAGAATTAGCACTACTTGATTTCAAGTGATAGCAATCTAATATAGTAAGGTATTGATACAAAGATAAACTAACATATCAATGGAAAAGAATCAGTTCTACACATAGACTCACAGGTACATGATCAATTGATTTCAACAAAGGTATAAAGGTAATTCAATGGAGAAAGGATAGTCTTTTCACCAAATGGAAAAACGTAATTTAAAACCCCCCGAAATTTGGATATGCACATAAAAAATGAACATCAACCCATCCCTGCTGTTACATTTTTAGAATCAACATAGATTATAAATAAATGTGAAACCTAAAACTAAAACTTTCTAAAAGAAAATACAGGACAAAATCTGTGTGACCTTGGGTTAGGAAAAGATTGTTTTTGGTATGAGACCAAAGGCAAAATATATAAAAGATAAATTGACAAAATCAACTTCATTCACATTTAAAATTTCTAATGTGCAAACCACACTTTTAAGAGAAAGAGAAGACAAACCAGAAGCTGAGAAAAAATATTTGTAAGTCACATATCTGACTAAGGGCTTGTATTCAGAATATAAAGCTCAATATTAAGAAAACAAACAAACCAAAAAAAATGGGCAAAATATCTTAACAGTCACTTCACCAAAGAAGATATAAAGATGGCATATGAGTACATGGAATATATTCAATATCACTAGTCATTTGGTAAAAGCAAATTGAAATCATAATGCTATACCACTAGATTTAAATTAAAAAGATTGACCATGCCACTGTGTTAATGAGTATATGGAGCAACTGAAAGTCTTCATACATTGCTTGTGGAAATGTAATATGGTACAATCACCTTGGAAAACAGATCAGACGTTTCATAAAACATTAATATTTACAATAAATTTATTACAATATATTTTACTGTATAATACATAATACAATATAAACTATATAATAAAACATATTAAATAAATCACAATAATAATTTAATAAAACACATATGTGCCATATAGCCCAGCCATCTAAAGAGGAAAGAAAGTATATGTCCATACAAAGCCTTTCCTACAAATGTTCACAGCAGCCTTATTTCTAACAATCCAAAACTGAAAGCAACCCAAATGTCTATCAACAGGTGACTCGATAAACAAATGTTGAAAGATCCATAAAATGGACTATTATTCAGTTATAAAAGGGAATTTACTATTTATATGCATGACCTCATGAATTAATCTCAAAATAATAATGCTGAGTGAAGGAAGCCATACAAAAAAGAAGTATATGTTGTATAATTTCATTTTTACAAAGTTCTTGAAAATCAAGACATATTTTCAGCATCAGAAAGCACATCAGTAGCTCCCTTGGGATGGAGGAGATGAGGAAGAAAAGGAACACAAATGGACATAAGTAAGGGAACTTTGAGGGGTAATAAGTACATGAATTATTTTGATTGTGGTGGAGATTCTATGTGTGTATACATAGGCATAAACTTATCAAATTGTTTGCTTCAAATATGTGCAGTTAATTGCATGTCAATTATACCCCAATAAAGTTTTCTTTTATAATGTTCAAAGGCAGGAAGGGTATATTTCATGAAAGGAAGAAGATGCTGGCAATTGGCAAAAACAAAAGAGGCCATCATATCACCGAATGGACAAAAGTAACAGGCTAAGTTGTTTAGGAAGCCAAAAAGACAGGATGCTTGATCCCTGCTGGGATTAGCTGTATCAGCTGATACACCTACTCTGGCCCTCTTAACACCAGATTTGTTGTAGTGGAGGAAAAAGAAATGACAAATGACTAATTATTTAAGCAACTGTTAGGTTTGTTGCTGCTGTTATATGCAGCTGAATGCAATCCTGACTGATAAAAATGTTAAGGTATAATGGATGGAGCTCTGCTTAAAAATGACAAGATAAAATCAATTTGTTTCAGAAATATGGGCTGATAACCAAAAACAAATTGGAAAAATAAATAGAGCAGAGCGGCACAAAGGAAAGATAAATGATACCAAGAACCAAAGAGGATTAATAGTTATATTTTGACATAGTTCAGTTCCCTGGATATTTGAGGTATTTGGGGTTAGCAAGTGATGAAGGGGAGACAAGGAGCTAGAATTGGAAGAGCTGTCACCAGGCAGAATCTAGAAAAGTAGGGGATGGCTATGAATGTAAATTGCACTCAGGTGGAACCCAGAATCTGGTCATCAAGACAAAGTGGGGGTTCTATATAATAGCAGACCTCAAGAGCATCACCAATTCTTAGCAAAGATGGCTAAGTCAAATTATGGACATCAACAGAGTGCAAGAATTGGAAATGACCTAGGAATAAACAAATGTCAGAAACCTGAGTCCAGGTAAATATTAGGAACTGGAACTGGCAATTTAAGACCAGAACTAACTGTATCAAGGGGAACAGTGTAAGAAATTATGCCAGAAAAGTTTCATTTTTAAAGCAGAATACAACCAAAATGTTTATTAATTTTGAATAACAGCTAATTGAGATGGTATATGCACATATAAAAGCAAACAAAGTGCCTAACAGATCCTGATAGTGTAGAATATGATAAAAAAACATAGCAACATAATTGTTTCAGTTGCCCTTTATATAGGAATAGTAGCTTAAACCAATGCAGACATATAAAAATTGCCAATCCCTCCTCTTAGAGTAGAATTTAATTAATCAATTATATGTCATAATTCCTAATCTTCATTTGACTTTATCTGTGCACATTTGGCAAAAATAATTTGAGACTGCTGTTTCACCTTTCTTAATTATGGTATAACTGAATCCATAGGAAATTAATTTAGATCCAAGACAAAGTAATCAGCACAAGTATTCAAGTTACAACCATAATTTTAATTATCTAGATGTACTGGAGAAGCCATCTTAACCAATGGGAGCAAGATTAATCAGTTGGTTAATTTAAAAAAAAGTCAACTTAAGTGAGGAATCATAAAATAAAGTTAGCTATATTGTGAAGTTATTTTCATACAATAAACAATTTCAATGCATCTATAAGATTTTGAGTGTCAGGTTGATAAATGGATACTTCTCCTCTAGGACTCAATACTATTATTTTTTTCTTCCAATTTTCAAACCAGCTAATAAATGCTGTGCTAATAACCTTTGGATGTTGGGCCAACATCTTTACTTTTAAAAATCCCTCTGCTGACTCAAGTAACCTATTGTCTTTCCCTCATTATCCACACCCATAGCAGGTTATCTACAGTTGGTTTCAAGTTTTGCTTTCTTTAAAGTGAAATGAAGGTGTAACCTAAAATCACTGAGAAGCAATCTAACTGCAGTCTTTTTTAGAGCTTAATGATTTTTCCACCCACACCTAATTTAATAGTATTTTAAAAGCAATTCACCTTCATCAAGTTTTCCCAAACTATTCAACAAAGTTTTCAAAGAAATAATTTTCTTTTTTATTTACTTTTTGTGGGTTTACATAATATCTCTTTAAATTATATAATTGTATAAGTGCAATCAGCATAAATTGCTTTGGAAAAAACTCAAACCCTAAGGCTAGTGAACACTGAATATGTCTTTGGGGCCATGCAGAAATATTGAACATTCTTCCTGGATTTGGAGAATTTCCTATATTCTGAGTTAGGTTTCCCTGAAGCAGAAGCTAGAAATTTTCTTGATGAAGCTCCCTTGCAGTTTAGACGTGGACACATCAGGAAGGAGGTCAGTTACTTAGATTCTCTTTCAATGGAGAAACTATAGCTACAAGGATTGATTTTCTAATGGCAATGGTGGTGACAGAGGTTCTGATATAAGGGTGCCCGTTATTAACGTTGACCATCAATAGCCCCAGCATGCCTGACTACATTGGCTCCAAGCAATGCCACTTTTAGGCCCTAGTAAATGCTATACTGTTTTGGCCTTGCCCCTCAGTATGAAACAAGGAGTCCCTACACTGAAAAGGAAGCACCTACCTAAAGTATCTGCTTCTAGAATATATCTTGGCAACTCAAAACCTCAATATTTCCTGGCCAAAGGGGCTTTTTGTTGGTCCTTTTCAAGTTTCTTGCTGGGTCAGTCCCGTTGAAGGCTAACTGTACCATAGTGATATATCTCTAGGCCACAAGGGGCTTAAAGTGTGGACTGGGGTATCCACACAAATGTTCATGAAGCCCCTCTTGGGTGATATGGAGTCAGGTGTGAGAAGAGAATAGGGGTCATGCCCAGAATTCCACTCCTATTCCATTGTTCCAGCTCCTCACATGTTGGGGGAATGCTGTGATTCTAGATTTCCTGGGCTATCTCATGTTTTAGATAAGTAACTTTTCTGCTTAACCTATCTGAAGGATGCTCTAATATAGTAAACGAAACTCTGATGACTAAATATGCATATGAATTAGAGTAAAAGTCTGCAAGTTTGCTGGTGGGCAAACTCTGCTATGAAAGAGTTCACTGTGTCCGAAACATCAGTCCACTTTGTTTCCAAGGGGGTGGGAGAGACTAAATGAACTAGTGAGTAAGTAATGTGACAGCTGGTTAAGAGAGCTTCTACTCTATTTCTGGTCATCATATGTTTTGGGCTTTAATTATTTGAATTCATGTCCCAGGACGACCTGGAAAGCTAAGAGGACATGCTCTGGTAATTTTGTAGGCAGATTTGTGTAATGAGGGAGAAATCATCAGATTAAAATACAAAATGATAATACTCTTTGTTGTTCTGTCTAGCAAGCTCTAAAATAACTATAAATTATATAGTAAAAAACCAGCATCCCAGAGTTCTTTTCTAAAAGATGAATTCATTATAATAGCCATAGACTTTACATATTTGGATAAAAACAAGTGTGAGATAAATATTCACAATAGAAATGTAGTAGCTATTGCATTTAAAGTTGTAAACTTATAATTAATAAATATTACTCTTTAGATTTTCTAAAAGGCCAAGTCAATATCAAGGAAGGAATCTTTAAATGTCATTTTAGGCATTCTAATATTTCCTAATCGTGGCTGGTGTAAGATATTTCCTCTGCTAATCATGCAAACAACATGAAATTTTTTTCTCATTTATTTCCTTCTTTCCCCCTTGGAAGGTAGTTTGTCTTGGTAAAAATACAAACATTCCCAATAATTAAATTAATAAGTATCTATTTTAAGATGGGACTGGGGGAGATTATGCTAAGTGAAATAAATCAAGCAGAGAAAGTCAATTATCATATGGTTTCACTTATTTGTGGAACATAAGGAATAGCATGGAGGACATTAGGAGAAGGAAGGGGAAAATGGGGGGGGGGGAATTGGAGGGAGAGATGAACCATGAGAGACTATGGACTCTGAGAAACAAACTGAGGGTTTGGGGGGGGAATGCATTAGCCCGGTGATGCGTATTAAGGAGGGCACGTACTGCATGGAGCACTGGGTGTTATACGAAAACAATGAATTGTGGATCACTACATCAAAAACTAATGATGTATCATATGGTGACTAACATACAATAAAATAAAAATTTTTAAAAAAGACTATTTCAATTAAAGACTGGATGTGGCAAACAGTAAATTACTGGTGCTTGATGAATTTTCTGATTTTCTGATATAGTTTATGATTATGATTTTACAAAAAAATGTTCTCCATTATACACACTATTCCTGAATTATAGCTAAGTACTAAGAAAGAAGTGAATCAGAATTCAACATTAGTCAAAACTTAAGCCTAAATTCTTTGAGCAAAAGTTTTCTATTTGACATATTTAAAATTTGCAAACATTAAAAATATTTGACACTTTTAAAGTCATTAGCCTCTAATGCTTTGAGGTTAACTTTCACATTAATAAAGCTCAAAATAGCATGTTATGAACAGGAAATTGACTTACTGTGGTAAAGTCCAAATTTCCAGTAATACATCTTAGTAACAGTAACAATTTAATGGATATTTTAAAAAAATCTATGCAGAGCAGAGATATGTTTCCACTGAGATATGTGCAGGCCTGCAAATGAGCTTCCTACTTTGGATGCTGTTTTCTATCTCAGGCATGTAACCATAACTATTTTTGTTTCTAAACTATTCTCAAATTGAACATAAGACTTTCTGTTACTTAGTTTTTCATAAAGTGACAGAGGTGGTAAAATATTCAAATAGTCAGCATTATATATTTTTCCTCAAGGAAAAACACTGACCTAACACAGCATGGATGACATTTAGTTGTTTATATTGTTTAGCTTCTGCTGTTCACCAATTTGACCACGGTTATTAATTGTATATTTTAACACAAATTTAATGCAAATCATAAAAATATTACCATTAATTTTAGGTACTATGAGCTCTTAGTTCATAACTTTACACAAAAATGTACGGAAAACACAATACACATGCTACCTCCCAGTGGCTACTCATTGGAACTACTCTTTTAATTGCAAAACAGAGGTTGAAGCCAGTTTTGTTGTGTATTCTTGAAAACATTTATTCCAAAGTGAACATTTAAAAAACCCCTATGATGAACTGCAGTTGATACAGTAAACTTTGAAAGGGGTTGAGATAATGGGACAGGAAATAATTATGGAAGTAAACTGACACTTATAACCCCTGATAACAATAATTTTTTAAATGCATTATAATGAACGCTTTTATTGTTAAAAATAGTAGTAAGGGTTTATTAATCATTAACTGATTAAATCTTTGTTTTCAGTACGCAAATACACATGAATTTTTTATAACATAAAATACTATAAAGTAGATTATAAGCAGGAAAGAGAAGATGGAAAAGAAAGGGACACTGGAAGAAGCTGAGAGATTTATAGGGAATAGTGTAAATGGAAAGATACTGGAAAAATTCCCCTGATGTTTTATTGGAAGAAAAAAAGTACATTCTCTCTTCTTTAAGATTTTATCTGTTCTTTATATATTATACAATAAATCCTTAGGAAAAGTGCTTCTTTTTAACATTATAAAAATATCAACTGCTATGAATAAACATTAATACATATTATTGTCAGGGTCTATAACCCAGACAAGTTTCATAACTATGGACAAAGAAGGGGGTGACTAGATATACATACCACACACACACACACACACACACACACACACATACACACACACACACACACACACACACACACTTTACCAAACTATGAAGCAGAAGACTAAGTCCACAACAAAATAATCATTCTGGGAATACAGATATTCTCAAGTACCAACCCACAGTGTAGACACAGTCCTCCCTATGAAGAGACTACCTAAGCTCTTAAGGGAATTAGGAGGGTTCTTTAGCCCCAAAAGAACAAACATTACAAAAGAATGAGAGTACTTCGTTAAACTGAGTTCCAACTTGAAAATATGTTCAAGACGATTAAGAGAAGCCTTACAAGCCAAATTCCCATGTTGCATAACACTTTCAGAAAATGATTCTACTTCTGCCTGACATCCTTTCCATTACATTGGACCAGATCTCTTCATGCAACCCTATTTTTGTTTGCCTTTTAATTTACTCTTCTGATTTAAGCTATATGTATACCAGTCATCTCTCCTGACCCATAGGATCACAATTTCTCAATCCCTCCTCTAAGAGTTTACTTTAATTCATTCAAATCTGCCCTCTACTAACTCTTAAAGTACTTGCTTGTTCTGACATATTTCTGTAACATTTTGACCTCTGTCTAAATGGAGCTTCCTGAATTTTCTTACACAAAAGGATCACCTGGACTACTTATTTTATAATGAAGTTTCCTGACTGCTATTTCCCCTCTACCCTCTGGAGGTTCTCAAGCCAATTAGACCTGAGAGGGGCCCAGAATTTTGAATTTTTAATAAGTGTTCAATATGGTTCTTGTATCAGAGTTGGATATTTACCCTTCAATAACCTACAGATTCTACCATATTCTAGCAGCCTAATAATCCAATAACAGTTCCTATAGTAATGTAATATTAAGCTTATTCTCCAATACCACACACAAACAAAATAAGCAAAAAACTGAGACTAATACCATAGAGGTCAAAATTTGCATTCAATACTATAACATAAGAATATCTTTGACCACCAGGAGTTATGCTATAGATGTGTCTCAGTGTTTCTGAGGTCAACCATATAACCTAATCAGCTCTTTATGTTTGCCTAATCTACAAATTCAGAACCTCCTATTTTTTTTAAAGATTAGATGAGTTCCCTGGCAGGAGAATTTGTTGAAAACACTCTTGTTCAAAGAGCCATGAGCTACATACAAAATTCTATTTACTTACTCAAATTGATTACAGTCTGAATTCCTATCATCCAGCCATTTTTAGACTGGGTCCATGCCTCTTTGTTTATTATCTTTAAAAATTTAGTCCCTTTTTAAATTCTTTCTAGCACCCTAAATTTGACCAATTGCTAGCCAGGATTTATGCTATCTTATTGCTCTCTGGCTTCATTGCCCTCACTGGAGTGGTCCACTTAAAATAATAATAATTGCTATTAAAAATAAATAATTGCTATTTCTCCACTGCATAGATAAATTCCAAGTTTTGGCTCATATCAAATTTCCCAATTCAGTTGCTGCCAAAATTGTAGTTTACCATCAAGCAATCTTTCTATAATGAATAATCTGGACTTTGTTTTCTAGCCCCTGCTTCCTGAGAAAAATGCCCTTTTTTTATTTTAATTTTTTTTAAAGATTTTATTTATTTATTTTCAGAGAGAGAGCACAAGCAGGAGGAGTGGCAGGCAGAGGGAGAAGCAGGTTCCCTGCTGAGCAGGGAGCCCGATGCGAGACTCGATCCCAAGACCCTGGGATCATGACCTGAGCCGAAGGCAGCTGCTTAACCAACTGAGCCACCCAAGCGTTCCAAAAAAATGCCCTTAGATGGAGAAAAAGTTCTGGAAATCAAGAGCTCTTTGGTTGCCTCCTATATCACTCAACCCCAATCACTGCCCTCTTAAATAAAATTTCCAGTAAGTATTTGGTAGGCTTCTTTCATGGAATCTTAACGTAGTTCTACAGACGGTACTACTTAATCCCACCTGGAGACTCAGTGCACCAGGACCCCTTGATCAATAAATATTGTTCCACCTGTAAAGGGTAAACACAGCATTCAGAACCCTCTATGATTCAAACTGGAGGCCTAGGGTCTCCAACAGTATTTGTTAAATAATTTAAAGAATACTAAAAATATTTTATGAGCTAAGGGTCAGCCAATGCCTACATGAGGCCAGAACTCAATAGGAGTGACCTCAAGGCCAAGAAGAATTTCCCTAAAACCATCAAAAAGAAAACACCTCTATACTCAAGTTAAGTCCTTGTTGACTAATTACATTATAGAAGAGTGGCTAATGTAAAGAAGTATAGAAGAGTAATAAAATTTTAGACTGAAATGAAATGCTGTTAGAATTGGAGGTTATGAGGCTAAAAAATTAACACTGGCATGATCATAAAGTAAATCATATGTCAGATATAAAACTTCTACTTTTTTCTGTAAATTACAGGGTATCTGTAAAAAATTTTCAGGCAGTTGAGGTCATGATGGAAATTGTGTTTTATACAGATTGCTCTGCCAAAATTGGGAAAAACGGGTGGTAATGATGGATAAAGGCAGGAAGACCAGTTCTGAGGTCACTGTACTAATCCCAATTAGAAATTACCTAAGCCTGAAATAATGAGTTCAATGGAAATAAGGTTAAATACTATGTATTGATGAAATATTTAGAAAAAAATATCAACAATGTCTGACCCAGAAATTCCACTCCTAGGTATGTGCTCAACAGAAATGTTTGCAAAGAATCATCACCAGACATGTATAAAATATTTATAGTAACATTATCAGCAAGAGTAAAAAACTGGAAACAATTCAAATACCCATACAAATAGAGCAGATAACTCATGGTATTTTTATACAATGGATTACTATGTAAAAATTAGAATAAAGAGACAATTGCTAACATGCAAAAATATAGGTAAACTTCACCAACACAATATTCAAAAACAGAAGCCAGACACAAAACAGTACATACTGTATGATTTCATTCATGTTAGGTAAATAGACAATTTAATCTATGGTGCCAGAAGTCAAGATAATGGTTGCCTTTCGCAGGGAATAGGAATGGGGAGGGACAATGAGGTTGCTTCTGGGCTACTGGTCATGTGCCGTCTCCCAATTTGGCTTCTGGTTACTTTGTGAAAATTCATCTAGTTGCACATTTATGTGTGTGTTTTCCTCAATAAATATTACACTTAAAAATGAAAAAAGATGAATGACTAATTGGATGTAAGAAGAGAAAGAGTCATAGCAACTGGAGCTGATCATGTAATCATTTTTTTCATTTATTAAATGTTTATTGAGCATCTATTATGTATATGATAGATATGTGCATAAAATGCTGTGGAAGTTATTTATGCTTAAAAGGATTGGAAAGGGCTGCATGAAGAAGATAGATATTTGAATTAGAAATCGGAGGATCGAGTAGGATTTTGTCAAGTAGAGATTGCAAACAATGGTATTTCAGGCAAAGAGAATATTACAGCATAACACTGAATGTTCAGGATGAAGTGGCTTGAATGACAGTTTTGAACTTTACTACATGGAAATCAGAGGGATTTGAAAGGTTTTTGAATGGAGGAGTGTCAGGAAACAGTTATAGGAGGTAAATCACACATGGAATGTTTGGGAAGGACAAGATTAAAATCAAGAGGATTCAGGATGCTATTGTAGTGGTCATGCTAAGGAGCTTTGAGTATCTGTTCTACCATTGTGCCAGCAGAAAGGAAAGAGCAATAGGAATGAGCATCTATGAAGAGCTGACATCTGTGGAACTTGATGTTGCATGTTGGGGTCAAAGAAGATGCAAAACTCTTGTTAATATGAGAGATCCTGCCATATACTGAGAAGATTCTCAATATGGTCACCAATAATCTAAATCAATGTCACCTGTTCTGCTTGCTTAAAAAAGGATTCTCAGATCCAACCTGAGAAATATTTAAATCAGAATTTCTGAGGATGAGATTCCAATACTGTATTTAAATAAGTCTTCCTTGTGATTTTTATAAAAACTTAAGTTTGTGATCCATTCTCTTATGCAATATACTAAAAGAGATGGAATTGGTAGACCTCTTGTGGAAGTTCCTACAAATGAAGTTCTAAGCTATCATAACAAATTCTAATCCCTTTACTTTCTATAACACTTAGGAAGTTCTGAATTATATAGAATGGAATTGGAATGGTGAATGCTTTGAATGAGAATATATCAAGAGTTCAGTAAATGAATCTCCACCAGCAAAGAAGTATGAGAGTAAAACCTTGTCTTTAGAGTAAGCAGCTGAATTTAATTTCAGCTGCAACTATGTTTTGAGTCTTTTCATCTTCGGCCACGCTGGATTAGTTGGCAACTGGGAATCCCAATGAAGAATCTCATTTTGCACAAGAAAAAAGAGAGATGAAAATTTAACTGTACTTTTCTTGCTACCATATCTGAGAGAAGAGTTTAGGTTCCCTGGTGAGAAAGTGAACAAACTTTATCCAGACATGAAGCCAAACTCGACAATTAAAATCAAGAAGGGAAAATATCAAGACATCCAAAGAATTATCAGAAACTACCTTCAATATTGATGTTAATTACTTGGAAATTTTATGATGCCCAGGACAGTTTGCTGTATCTGAAGTGAATATTAGTGGGTGTTCTAGGCAATCACTATTGGGTAGAGGAATTTTGTATGGGTCGTTTTTAAGCTCTATCAGGAATGCTTAAATACTGAAACTCACCTCAGAATCATCCGCAGTCCTTTTATTTTAATTCTGAAGCAACCTCACATCCTGGAAGTCTCAAACATGGCCCATGGTTTGTTTAAGAGCCAGGACTTGAATCCAGGTATGCTTATTCTGGAAACATGTGCTTTTCCCTACAACAAACTAACTCTCAAATAGTCGGAAACTTTACATTTCTCATTTCTCCTTACCTGCCAAGTATTTGAGTTCCTGATAAAGAAACTGATTTAAGTAAAAACAAAACAAACATTTAACTGAATTTACAAACATTCTTTCATAGAAATATAATTAAAGTTCACCCTTTTTAAGTGTAAAGTTCAATGAGTTTTGACAAATATATGCAGTTGTGTAATTACATCACAGTCAAGTTATAGAAGATTTCATCATCCCAAAATGTCCCCGATGCTCCTTTACAGTCAATTCTCACATAGTTCCTTCCCCCATCCTCTGCAATCTCTGGTGTGATTTCTGTCCCTATAATTTTGCCTTTTCCAGAACCTCATATAAATAAAATCATACAGTATGGAGACTTTACATACAGCTCTTTCATTTAGCATAATGCTTTTGAGATTCCCCATATTGCATTTGTCATTAGTTTGTACCTTTTTATTGCTGAGTAGTAGTCTGTGAATATATCACTGTTTTCTTTATCCATTCAAAGTTAATACACATTTGGCTTGTTTCCAGTTGGGGGTGATTATGAACAAATCCATAACCAAGGGTTATGTAGGATCTTTATGTGGACATTTGTGCTCATTTCCCTTGGATAAATACCTAGGAATGGGATTACTGTATAAGTGAATGTTTAACATAAAAAAAATTGATGTCAGAACTAAGGTTAATTTTACTGTATGTACCACATCATAAATCAACATGTTACTGATTCATAGGTCTTGGTAAAAGATATGACTCCTGATACAAAGGATGTCACTAATCATACCGCAGCATCAGCATCAGCATGTTTGCATCACTTCTCCTTGCCCCTCGAATCCCATGGGAGAGTTACAACAGACCTAGAAGCATGTCCAGGCGTGCAGCGCACTGAGTTACAGAAGTGGAGAACTGAAGTTGGGGAATCCACCTCATTTAAGTAAGTCCAGTCTTTCTCCCAGAGGAGGTATCAGCTCATCCTTCAGCGTTGCTCAGTGTTTGGTCTTTCATCATATCCAATCTACATGTTTGTATTTGATCTGTCTCATGACAGCAGAAACGGAATGAGAGGTGGAGACTGCTAACAGAATTGTTAGGAGGTTTATTTGATATCAGAGGTGAAACACAGAGAGGCTACAAATAATTTTTAGGTTTCTGGTTCAGCCTGGCTTAGGTGACTGTCCAAAAGCTGGCATCACTCAGAGATGGGAAATGACACTTTTTTGGAAGGTACTGGGCATGCCCATCCTAATAAATTAGGTTTGGGCTATCTCAAGTTTGAGTCATCTCAGTGATCATTCTATTCTAAATAGTATACTGATAATTAATGTTCTATTGAATTTCTTGCATTGTAGTAGACCAACAATTGCAAAATAAATTGCGGGAAGGGACTGAAAGCAGCATGGGAAGTAAACAAAATTCCATTAGGATTTATATACCTGGTAACTTAAAATTAGCACCAGAACAGAACACATCTATTAAACAAAACCAACTGTTCTCTGGGATTTTTCTGAGGCAGAAAAGAAAAGAACAGCCATTGCCTTGTTTCCTTTCTTTCATGGACAAAGTACTTACAAGTGAAAAACAACTCAAATCTCTGTGGTTGGAATTTTCTGTTATGTTTTTTTAAATTTTAGAAATATTCCTTTTAACTGTTTTCAAATATTCACTTGAGTCAACTATGTTACTGAAGTTGTGATTAAAACAGGCTTTATTTCCACTGTTCCAATTAAATAAAATATAATATGATAAAATTAAAAACTCTCCCTTTCTTTTGTATCAGATTAAGGAACAAAAATTACATATTTTAGTTGCTGATATAAAATGATTTAAGGCCAAAGGAAAAAAAAAAAACATTTGATGTTTCTCAAAGGAACTAAGAAACAATAGACAGTTTCTTCTTCTCTGTGTATTTAGAATAACGAATATTTGGAGAAAAAACACAGATGAGAAAGAACTTTATTTCTACACTGGCAAAAGAAAAAAAAATTCCTTTCCAAAAATAAGGCAGAATATTTTGTTGCTTATTTTCTTTTATTTTAATTTTTATTTGTGAGCCATTTAAAAGTTTTTTAAAACTCATGAGGTTCCCGGGGGTTAGTGTCAAGTACTGAGCATTATAATGAGAATGATGAGTGGAATTCATTTTGATCAAGATTCAAATGTTACTGAGATTTAACTAAAAACTGATTAATTTTAGAAGAAAAAATTGAAGAATGATCTTAATTGGAATCATTAAAATTAGTCATGAAAATAAAGGGTTCTTTTACAAGAATATAAAATTACAAAATCTATTCCTGATATCTTTCCTCTGTGTTTGGCTCAATATATCACTCATTAAAAGCTACAATCCAAAATTGACTATAATTAGCTTTTATATATGGAATATAAGGCACTTTATTAGAATTATAAAAGAATAAAATGTGAAGCAACTTAGACTCTCTAATTTATATCTGTGTCATTTTGTGGGAAAACTGAAAACTATGTGCTAGCCCTCTTAGAGAATAGTAAATAGGAGAAAGTTATTTCTAATGAAAAATTAGCATGCTTCCTTCTAGGCAAAGAGACTCAATACCCCTTCTCTGCTTTAAGATCAGGGAAAATAAAGTTAGTTTTATAATAAATTCCTCCAGCTTAACACTTTAAGAATATATTTGTATTATTCGTGTGTGTGTGTGTGTGTGTTTGTATAAGAGTATATGTAACTTTGTAATTATATACATAATTATTTTAATCAATATTTAGTGAGGGCTTTCTATTTTCCAATGACTCTGTTAGGTACTTTAAATTAAAAAGTAAATCTCCACTGTCATGGTACTCATGATCCATTAGGAGAGGAAAATAATTTAATTAAAAGTCTATTCCTTAATACTCCTCTTTACATCTTATTAATTGAATAATTAGCACACTGATGGCAAAAAAAAAAAAAAGAAGTGATTAGCCTTGCATGCAACATCAGAAATGGCTTCCAAGAGGAAAACTGCTTAATCTGAATTTTGCAGGATTCACAAACTGAATGAGAAAGGTAAGTGCTTTAATGGTGAGGTGACAGTATACAGAAGAAAAAGAAAAACAACTGTGGAGTTGCACAACGTCAGAGTGAAGTAGGGTAATAATCAGTAGTTGTGTATGTCTGGAGTGTAGTGCTGGTGCATGGAATGGTGGGTGATGAGACGAGAGGGCAGAGAAGCAGAGAATGTGTCCCTAAGAACTTTTAACATTTTGAGAAGTAAACAGAAAGTAAAACCTCCACCGAAATGATCTGAGTAGGGAAGTAAAATGGTCCTATCTGTAAACTGGAGATCTTTCTCTAGAAGAAATGTAAAGAATAAATTGCAAAGGTAGAGACTGGAAGAAAAGATATGAGTTAAGAGGCTGGTATAATGTTAGATAATATTACTTGTCACAGAGGCAACCCTTTAGAGTATTCTTTGTATTTTACTTGGCTGCATGTCTGCCATGCTATGATATGATTTGTTAAAGCTGCTTAAAATAGTTTTGCAAGCAAATATTTGTACATAGGTATGTAAATGTAAATATGCATATATGTATTCAAGAATTAATTATTAAATACAAACACACACTATATAATACATTGAGGTATCCTGATTTCTAGGGCTATTCTTTTTATTCTAATTATTAAAGGATTCAAATACATTATTTAGAAAAGAGAATATCAGTCTAGCCTCACTGAAATGACATATGATGAATTAATAGGATACATAAGTGATTTTAGTTTTATGAGAATTTTGGATAAAATTCTCGTAAAAATAAGTTAGTACAACAGTATTATCACAAAGTTATGACCACAATCAACCACATTTATGAAAGTTTTATATAAAATAAGCATGTACAGGGTCAGAGAAGCAGGAAGAGTTGAAGGCAAGATATTTTAATGAAAAAAAGGTAAAATTGAAAATGCTCACAAAAATAGTTATTAAAAAACATGATAGTATCCACTGCCCTGGGAACAGTGCTCAACAATTACTTTCCCCAAACTGGAAATTGACAGCCCTGAGATTATTCCCATAAGGACAACTTTTAAAAAATTCTAATTTATGAAGAATCACTTTAGAAAGGACATTTACTTTATTTATAAGTTTGAAAGAGATTGATTTCTAGTGTCATTATTTAAATGGAAAAAATATTGAATTTTTATATTTCAGAAGTTTTTATTTACGAAATTCTAGTTATACTGCTTTCTTTCTACTTCATACATTAAAGAAATAAAGTGGGAGCTCATTTTGAGTTACCACTTATTCTAAATTTGGTATACTATTCTTTCACATTATAAAAAGAAGCATGAATTCTATTTTATTTAGGTAAGTGTTTCAATAATATGGAAAAGAATTTATTCTCCACTGTGCTATTAATATTATAGCAATGTGTTTTCCCAATGAGAATCTGAAACACTCTCTTCAGAATTAACCTGAATGCCATACATGTAAGATTATGATTCTTGGTAAAATATCCACATTTTTTCCCACTTACATATGACTCTATCAGCGATCCTGACCCTACTGTTTTGGGAATGAAGAGATAATATATACCTCTGTACTAAAATTTAGAGTTGAGATACATAAAGTAGAAGGAAAAATAAACAATAAAATATGTAAAATGTTCAGACCTTTTTTCCAGTTATTTTTGCTGTGTCTGTAAGTAGCCACTTCCCAAGCAAGTCCATTGTCTAAAATGACTCTGCCCTCCTTCTCAATTGGGAATGTCTCTGATTAAATGGGGAAGGAGCAACAAAACCAAAAGACCACCAACAGAATGGGAGAAGATATTTGCAAATGACATAGCAGATAAAGGGCTAGTATCCAAAATCTATAAAGAACTTATCAAACTCAACACCCAAAGAACAAATAATCCAATCAAGAAATGGGCAGAAGACATGAACAGACATTTTTCCAAAGAAGACATCCAAATGGCCAACAGACACATGAAAAAGTGCTCACCATCGCTTGGCATCAGGGAAATCCAAATCAAAACCTCAATGAGATACCACCTCACACCAGTCAGAATGGCTAAAATTAACAAGTCAGGAAATGACAGATGTTGGCGAGGATGCAGAGGAAGGGGAACCTTCCTACACTGTTGGTGGGAATGCAAGCTGGTGCAGCCAATCTGGAAAACAGTATGGATGTTCCTCAAAAAGTTGAAAATAGAGCTACCCTATGACCCAGCAATTGCACTACTGGGTATTTACCCCAAAGATACAAATGTAGGGATCCAAAGGGGCATGTGCACCCTGATGTTTATAGCAGCAATGCCCACAATAGCCAAACTGTGGAAAGAGCCAAGATGTCCATCAACAGATGAACGGATAAAGAAGATGTGTTACATATATATACAGTGGAATATTATGCAGCCATCAAAAAAATTGAAATCTTGCAATGACGTGGATGGAACTAGAGGGTATTATGCTAAGTGAAATAAGTCAATCAGAGAAAGACAAGTAACATATGATCTCACTGATATGAGGAATTCTTAATCTCAGGAAACAAACTGAGGGTTGCTGGAGTGGTGGGGGGTGGGAGGGATGGGGTGGCTGGGTGATAGACATTGGGGAGGGTATGTGCTATGGTGAGTGCTGTGAATTGTGTAAGGCTGATGAATCACAGACCTGTACCTCTGAAACAAATAATACATTATATGTTAAAAAAAAGAAGAAGAAGATAGTAGGAATGGAAAAATGAAGGGGGGGGATCGGAGGAGGAGATGAACCATGAGAGACTATGGACTCTGAGAAACAAACTGAGGGTTTTAAAGGGGGGGGGATGGGTTAGCCCGGTGATGGGTATTAAGGAGGGTACGTACTGAATGGAGCACTGGGTGTTATACACAAACAATGAATCATGGAACACTACATCAAAAACTAATGATGTACTGTATGGTGACTAACATAACATAATTAAATTAAATTAAAAAAATAAAAAGGCACAGAATGAAAAAAAATAAATAAATGGGGAAGGAGCCACAGGATAAGACTTATGGTAAATAAAAAAATGTAATAGTTAAATATTTCTAAAATTATCTTCCTTTTAACAATAAACATCAATAAGAAGTAGCACCAATCTGGAGCATATTTAATGCTTTGTGTTGTTCAGATGGGAAGAGAAATACCCAAGAAAAGCTGCCCTGTCCTTTCTGTTTGGGAAAGACTTCTCTCTTTTTTTTTTTTTTTTTAAGATTTTATTTATTTATTTGACAGAGAGAGACACAGCGAGAAAGGGAACACAAGCACAGGGAGTGGGAGAGGGAGAATTAGACTCCCTGCGGAGCAGGGAGCCCGATGCGGGGCTCAATACCAGGACCCCAGGATCATGACCTGAGCCGAAGGCAGACTCTTAATGACTGAGCCACCCAGGTGCCCCAAAAGACTTCTCTTTTGACTTGAGCTTTGGGAGATGAAAGATGACATCTTCTTACTTTTTTTTCTCAAATGCATTACCCTGAGATGAACTTAAATTAACATTTTTCTAAAATCATACAAAAATGGGGGAAATAGGACCACGATGTTAGATTGTGAATCTGTCAAGCATTCAAAAAATTTGAACCTCGGCTCTCCTACTTGACATGAGAAGTTTGTGCTCCTCAAGGAGGCTGCAGTGAAATGTGGTGGGCAGAATATCAGAGATGGCCATATGAGGTATTCAAAAATATCCCGGATTGAAAAGGCTGAATAGGCTAGATAAAGTGCTTAAGAGGATTGTGGCTTTTAATTAGTAAAATTTGTTTACTCAGTATGACTTTTCAGAAATGATACAATACCAAATCATTATTTTATTATCACAATAAGGATAAACATCATGTGTCAATTCATGTCATTTGATAAGAAATGCAGTGACATTCTAGAGGGTCGTTTCTTTCTATCACAGGAAACTGCCTTCAATAGCTAGATGAACACACCACAATAATTTCTGTATCCGTTATTTTTTGCGGCAGAGCAAACCACCCCAAAACTTCGGGGCTTAAAACAATAGCATTTACTATTTTCACAGGTATGTGACTTGGTTGTTCTTATGCCCCGGACCATTTTGTGGGGACTGGATGGTCTATGAGTACCTCATTCAGGGGTTTGAGCCCTTAGCTGGTATGGCAAGGATGCTAGTACAAACAGGTGGCTGATGCCTCGCTCCATGTGGTCTCTCCTCCCAGGAGCATAGCTCAGCTTATCACATGTTGATAGAAAAAAGATGGAAGGGCAAGTCTCAATGCACATGTCTTTTGCAAACCTCAACTTGTGTCATGTTTGCTAATGACCGCTGGCTAAAACCTAGATGCAACAGCTAGAAAAATAAACACCACTTTTATTTATGAGACTCTTCAAATATGATAATCATGTTTTTTCCAGTCTGCCACAGTGTCCTAAACTGTAAGAAAAAAAATCAAGTATATGGTTTCCAAGTATAATAATTTGAGGAATGTGAAAGAGTATCTAACAGGTCAATGCAGCATTTATTTTAGATATTGCCAACCCAATTTTGATTTTGTTTTAAACCCTCAGAAAAAGGACACAGTATTACCAAGATTTTGAAATGTTGGGCCAACGTGCTTTTTTTCCCTAGGTTTTTATCATATTATATACTGTTGTTGGCAGAATCTAATGCCCGCCCTCCCCCCATTTCAGAGAACACAATTTTTTTTTTTTTGGTTCTGCCCCAGTCAAAAAGCAGGTTCTGCCCCTCTCCTCCTCACTGAGTGCTTCAGCCTACAAGGTGTCCCCTTGCAACTCTCCTGAGACATCACTGGGATCTGTACCAAACAAGGATCATGAGACCCGGCTAGACATCATCTTCTCTCATGACCCCAAGTGATGACTGGATCCATGGTTGATCGAGGACTCTGCCTTCAGCAACCACATCTCAAAGTGGACAGGGGTTCATCATCCTGAGAGCCATGGCTTGGGCATCTTATTTTTATTTGATTTATTTTTTTAAGAGTGCAGTTTCCTAGATGTTAGAGGGGTTTTTATTTCCTTGATTAACATGATTTTCTAGGTTGTTGCAGCTGGGACATAGCAATGACCTCAGCCTTAAACTCTTATTTCTGCTCCCATTTTCAGAGACAGAAGGAGCATGGCAAGGGTTTGGCCTCTCCCTGCCCAGCCTGAGCCAGGCACGACCACTGTATGAAAACTCTATCAGAAATTAAACTGGTTTCTCCAAATAAACAAGCAAATAAACAAACAATGTACACTTGGCTTTTTGTTTTTATTTTTTGTGTTTTGCCACCTGGTTCAGAACTATGTGTGAACATATGCTAGAGCCATCCATCTGCTCGTGGGACAACAGGGGAAATGGGCTCATCAGCCTGGGAAGGTGAGCAGGGATTTCAGGATATAAAACTGACTCAGACCTGATTCCAATCAGTGTACTTTCCTGTGGAGTGAACCATTCAGCTGTTATGAGGTGGAGTTATTGCGGGTGGCCAGATTATATTGTCCTCGGGTCACTCAGGTACCCACAGGTAGGAGGAGCTGGTTTCTAGTACAGCTCCAGGGTTGGACTAGGGCCTCTTTTGTCTACAACCTAATCCCTAGAATTTATGAATGTGTTAATTTACATGGCAAAAGGGACTTGGCAGATAATTAAATTAAGGATCTTGAGATGGGCAGTTTATCCCAAATTATCCTGTTGGTCCTAATGTAATCAAAGGTCATTATTAATGAACAAAGTAGGCAAAAGAGTCAGTGTGAGAGTCAGAGAGAGATTTGAAGATGTTTACTGCCATCTTTGAAAACAGAGGAAGGGGCCATGAGTGAAGGCATACTGGTAGCCTCTAGAAGTTGGGAAAGGCAAGGAAACAGATTCTCCCCTAGAGCTGTCAGAAGACATACAGCCTTGCCAACAACTTGATTTTATTCTAGTGAAACCCATTTTGGACTTCCAGTCTCCAGAACTGTGAGATAACACCTTTGTGTTATTTAAAGCCACTAAATTTGTGGTAATTCATTACAACAGCAATAAAAAACTAATACATACATCATTATAGATTATTACACTCTTGTTACTTATTCTGTCCTTGATAAAACTTAAAACATAAATTTCAAAACAAATTAATAAAATGCACTGTCTTTCTGCTAAATATGCTATTCATTATATGTTCCATTGTTCTGTTAAAGGCATTTAATAGATACTACTCACTTATACAACCACTAAATCACCTTTAATTCCCCCTTTTCCCTTGCCATTGAAATCCAATCCTGTTGCTCCTATTACCTCCAATGTCTCAAGAATTCATCCTCTCTTTTGTCATTCCAAATTTACTATCAGTCCCAGTCTCATTATTGCATGTTATGACTATGGTAACAGCTTTCTAAATGGTCTTCTCCCGCTTTTTTTCCAATTCTATTTATTCTAAGCATTGTTGTTATCAGATTTTTCTCCTGTAATTAGTACAATTGCATCATTTCTCTGCTAAAAAAAACCACCAATGGTTACACACTGCCCACTGAAATAACATTAAATTATTTAGACTGCCAAAGTGCTCCATAATCTGATGCCAAACTACTTTTCTTAGTCCTTGCTATTTTTCCTTCAGATTCCCTGACCACACTATAATGCTTCCCATGCATACCTCAATTTATTTTTTTATCTTTGCCCACTCTTTTCTGTTTTCTGAGAATGTACTTTCCCACGTCACTATATTTCAAACTTCTTCTTGGCGAAACTCAAATACCATCTCCTTGATGACTTTGCTCAAAACTACCTTCTTCCACCCTTGAATGCCCATAGATTTGTCTTTCATTATGACAATCACATCATATACTAGATATCTGTCCTCTTGTTGATACATATCTATTAGCCTTTTTTTCTGGCAATAAAAATTCCAATTTTCTTCTTTGAAGTTACTGTTTCCCCTCCTCATTTCATTTACTTCAAGTGGATCTGATTTTATTCTATTTTTTTAATGAGGATTTTTTTTTTTAAGATTTTATTTATTTGACAGAGAGAGACAGCAAGAGAGGGAACACAAGCAGGGGGAGTGGGAGAGGGAGAAGCAGTTTTCCCGCAGAGCAGGGAGCCCAATGTGGGACTAGATCCCAGGACCCTGGGATCATGACCTGAGCCGAAGGCAGTCGCTTAACCAACTGAGCCACCCGGGCGCCCCTGATTTTATTCTATTTTTTAAAAGATTTATTTATTATTTGAGAGAAAGAGAGAGAGCACAGGGGGAGGGGCAGAGATAGAATCCCAAGCAGACTCCATGCTGAGCATGGAGCCCTCGAGGTGGACAGGTTTGAACTAAAACCAGTAGAGCCAGGATTCTTCAGTGATTTCACCCAAGTTTATCTTTTTTTTTCTCTTCCATAAGCAACTTTCTCAGGTATTCCATCACCTGTAACGTAGAGAATCTAATTGGTACACACCAAATAAAGTACCTCATATTTTATTTACTTAGGAACATAGATGATTTCATCTTGAAGTTAAGGTTTATTTTTTTTTTTTGAAGTTAAGGCTTATATATAACAAATATTTGTATCACATTGCCTTGCTTATAATGGGATTATATGTATTCCGTGAATTAAAGGACGACTCTATCAATAAAGAGGACTTCCAGGGTGCCTGGGTGTCTCAGTCAGCTAAGCGATCCACTCACGATTTTGGCTCAGGTCATGATCTCAGGGTTGGGAGACTGAGCCTTGCGCTGGACTGCACATTCAGCATGGAGTCTGCTTGAGATTCCCTCTGCCCCTCCCCCTGCTCAGGCACTCTCTCCCTCTCTCTCTAATAAATAAATAAAATCTTTGGGAAAAAAAGTAAAATAAAGAGGACTTCCTTTCAGTTAGCAAGTGTATAGGTTAAGGGTATTAGAATAGCAGATTTGGAAAATAACATTTCCCTAATGAAGATAGAAGAGTAGTAAACCATCCAACAGATTTAAGTTATTTCCTGCTTTTAAAGATCTCCAGAGAAAGATTATATATTAATATCCTCTTACTAAGCACAATACCCCTAACAAGTCATTTCAATGTGCAAATTTTACTATCTATAAATTCATTCTGTAATATCTAATTTATAGCCCTTGTGCTACCATTTTAGATTATTTTTCAATTAACTTTACTGTTATATAATGTGATTATTAAGCTACTGTTTCCTAGCTCCATACCCACTCTTTCATATTTTGCTTTGTGATTCTGTCCTGTGACTTTGTAAACTATATTTCTCCTTTGCCAGCTGGCTTCCTTTTAAATTCAGCCAATATGAGACATCAGATAAATTGGTCAGTAGGGGACATTAGACTGGAAGATGAGGAGAGAGACAGAATCTTCTCCTCCCTCTCTCCATGCTGTTCTTGTCAGAACCACCAAAGCAGCATTGTAATAGGAATCTGTTTGCTCAAGTTCCTTATCAGATCATGGTACTTGACCAGGTGTACTACACACATGTATATAGTATTAGTCTAGGGCTGCATGGCTTAAACAACAGAAATTTATTCTAGAAACTGGAACTCCAAGATCAAGGTGCTGGCAGGATTGCTTTCCGGCGAGACCTCTCTTCCTGGCTTTCAGACTGACACTTTCTTGGTAAGTCCTGGCATAGCCTTTTCTCTGTCCTGGTATTTCTTCCTCCTATGAGGAGAAAGTCCTATTGGATTAGGGTTCCACTCTATGATCTCATTTGACCTCAATTACCTCCCTAAAAGCCCTATTTCCAAAGAGCCACATTAGGGATTAGAGCTTCAACATATGAATTTTGGGCAAACATAATTTAGTCCATTATATATATATATATATATATATATGTTTCATATTAAATATGAAATATTTATTTCATATACATATATGAAATAAAGAGATATATAATATGTGTGTATTTTTTACTGGACTCTTCTATGTGTGTATTCTGCAGAGAAATAAAATAGTGAAAATATTTTATAGTCAGATGCTAAAAATTATATTAACAACTGTCCTGCTTCCAGAGTTACATCTTTTTTTAATTACTACACTCTATTTTTTTTAGAGCACTCTTAGGTTCACAGCAAAACTGAGCAGAAAGTACGGAGTTCCCATACACCCCCTGCCCCACATATGCATGGCCTTCCCCACTGTTGCCGTCTTGCACCAAGTAGTACATTTGTTCCATGAGAAGAACACCTAAGAATCAGCAGAGGACACTGAGCAGGACTGCAGTTATCAGAGTAACCATATCAACAGGAAAGAGGACCTGGATAGCTCAGCTGCTGGACAATACCCAACAGATTCGGAGAACAGGTTCACAGAGAACCGCACTACAGAAAGACTCATCAAGGACTGAGAGTAGGAAATTTTCCTTGCACAGGGACACTGGGAATCTGTGGCATTTTAGGGTTTCATTTCACTGCATTTTTCCTGTTGCAGGGTAGATTTATTGAATATCTTTAATTATAATAATGTTCTGCTACATTATTAACATATTTGCAAGCTCAGATTCAGAATTTTGTCATATATAAGGCTGTCAACTGTTGAAACTATTCCAGGTTAGCTTTCTGGATAAGGAATTAACTGATCTGAGATAAGGCACCTTTCTAAACTAATTTGGTTTTATGTATTTCCCTTGTTGTTTGTTTGTGGTTTTTGTTTTTTGTAATATTGTCACCTTTGAAGATAATTCCTGAGTAGTGGCTGCAGGTCCTCAAAGATATGAGTCCTTTTTAATAAGATGCTTTAACTACACTAAGAGACTAATTATACTCTATGCTACAGAACAAAATTGACTTTGACAGTACCCAACAAATTGCTGAATTATGGGACTTCCTACCCAATGCAAATATATTAATCTGTGAGGGTGAAATCAGTTTCCAAAGGAGCTTAGCATAATTTGGGAGTAGGCTGGCATTAGAATAATTTCTCTAAATACACTGAATTTATGCTTACTTTTCATTCTCTGTTCATAAAGCTGATTTATGAGAAACATCATCTAGAAAACACTAATAGCCCTCCCATTTTACAGACAGAAAATTGGAACTGTGAGGAAATAAAATGCTTTGCCCTAATTCATCTTGCAAAATGATGTTGAAATTGAATAATAAATGTAGGTGTCCTAGTTCTTATTTAATTTCCATTGTGCCAGGCTCTCTCTTTGCTTGTATATTACAATAAACTGACTCACAACGGCTGGCTCAGGAAAGTTATTTCAGAAACTTTTAATATCCACAAAGAAAATTAATATTTTTATCCTACTAGGAGGATTTGAAAGTGAAAAGACTTAGCAGACAAACGTTGAAAATAGCAGAAGTGACTATCCAGTACATATGTTTATTTACTCAACACCCTCCATTTAAAATCTTGCTAAATACCCAACTCTGCTGATAGAAACTGCCTTTATTATTAAACTTTCGTTTCCTTTAAAAACAAGCTTTCATTATCTTATTCTATGTAAAGAGCAGTAAGTATGATTTAGATAAATGGAACATTTTTAAGAACCAAAGTTGCATTTCTTAAACTGTGGACCCCGGAAAATTGATCCTCTATAGTGACCTTACTATATCCGGTAGTCCTCTCTTAAATGACTTTTAGGCGATTACTCATAAGCAGCTTGAGAATGTGGGGATAACTGTGTGATATACAAGTAGAAAATATCATGCTTGTTCACATAAAGTTGTTGAGCAAAGCTGGATTTACAACAGATGAAAGAAGGTTACCAGGATGGGAAGAGGTAACCTTAGAACAGACGTGAAGGAAGACTGGACAGAAAGGTAGGAATGGCTTATTGGAGTTGGAAAAGCTACAGGAGTTTTCTAGCCTTTAAGTAGAGCCACTAATGCGATTGTCTAATACGTGGGAAGTAGCTGCCCCAGAGCAGCTTTAAAGGAGAGGCGAGCGTTCTGCAATAGTTTATCAAGTACTTTCCCCTACTTACCTACTGAAGCTGAAAAAAAGAAAAGAAAAACTACTGCCAAGTATGTAGTTTCATACTGACTGGCAAAAAAAAAAAAAAAAGAAAGAATTACAGCAGAAGTAAATTAATGGAAATATAAGTTAGATTGGGAAAAATGTGGAATCTTTTCAAAAATAAGCTATTTTAATTTAATTAATTAACGAAAAGAAATTGAAGGCCATGGAGAGTCTAGTGCCTTTCTCCAAAAAGAATTTCCCGTAAAGAACTTCGAAGTCAGGTTCCAGTTCAAAATGACGAGGTAAGAAGATCCTGAACTCATCTCCCCTCATGAAAACACTGAATCTACAGCTACATATGGAAACATTTCCTCTGAAAAACAAAAACTAACTGAGCGACACCTACACAAATCCACACTGGAGTGAGTAGGAGAAGCTGAGACACAGTCTCTCCACACAGTCCACCCCCAAGCCCAGCCACCCACAAATGGATGGAACTCAAAACCCCGAGGTTTTCCCTGAGAAGCAAAGGGTTTGAACTTCATATAGGGCACCCCAACTTTTAAGACCTGCACCTGAGAGATGAGCCTCCAAAATATGTAGCTTTGAAAGCCAATGGGGCTTGCATCCATGAGACTCAGAAACAATTAGAGGGTTCCTGCACAGGGACTCATCTGAGCCAGAGCCTAGGGCAGAGTCAGCTGACTGAAAGCACCCAGACTTTGTGCAAAAGAGGCTCATTTGATCTTCTACAGCACTGGCCTGAGGGTCAGACATTTAATTTAACACACATCTAGGGGCCTGCTGAAATAGTCTCTGGGGACACAGGTAGTGGACACCATCTTTGTGCTCTCCCTCTGCCTCCCTTCAGCTCACCTCTATCTCCCAGAAAGGAGATATACAGAAGACAAATAAATGTATGAAAATATATTCAACATCATTTGTCATTAGGGAATTTCAAATTAAAATGACGTTTTACATCATTGCATAAATAATAGAGTGACTAAAATCCAAAATTTTTTTAAGATTTTATTTATTTATTTGTCAGAGAGATAGAGAAAGAAAGAGAGCACAAGCAGGGGGAGCGGCAGGCAGAGGGAGAAGCCGGCTCCCCCCTAAACAGGGAGCCTGATGCGGGGCTCGATCCCAGGGCCCTGGGATCATGACCTGAGCCGAAGGCAGACGCTTAACCGACTGAGCCACCCAGGCGTCCCTAAAATCCAAAAATTTGACAATGTTAATTGCTGGTGAGGATATGGCACAACAGGAACTCATATTCATTGTGGTCGGAAGGCAAAATGGCACAGTTATTTGGAAGACTGTAGATTCTTACAGACCTAAACATAGTTTTACCATATGCTGCTAGTTATTTACCCAAATGATTTAAATACTTATTTCCACACAAAAATCTGCACAGAGATGTTTATAAAGCAGCTTTATGCATAATGGCCAGAAATTGAGAGTGTCCAAGATGTCCTTCAATAGGAGAGTGTATAAACAAAATATGGTACTTTGTATGATAGTGTAATGATGGATACATGACACTACACATTTATCAAAACCTAAAGAAGTTTGCAGCATACAAAAAGATGGATCTTATCATATGCAAATTTTTAAGAACATACTCAGGATGTTGGAGAATTCTAGAATGCAATGCAGAGTACAAGAAAAGCAAGAAAACAATCTAACTGTATTACAAATATATGAAACAACCTCACTTAAGAGAAGTGGTGGCAGAAAGGTGCTGATCTAATTTTGGAAATGAACTGAATGAGTAAGACCAAAGTAAAAATAAACTGTATGTAAGCATGTACTCCAATCGATAAAGTATGATCCAGGAGACTAGGGGTTAACAATTCTAATATTGCTACATGTTTACTGAATTTTATCAATTAATCAAATGAGTATTTAGAATGTTGGGGACAATTAAATGACATTAAGATCTTCCAGAAGGAAAAGAATCAATTCCCACAGAAGTAATAAAGCAGAATGACATTGGATTTCTCTAGCTGTAACATTAGAAATTAGAAGTCAAGGAAACAATGCTTTCATGATTCTGAAAGCAAAGGATTCCCAAACTAGAATTATATAAATAACAATGCTGTCATTTACTCACAAGCATATAATGAGTAGTTTCTTAGACATGCAATTTCTCAAAAAGTTATTTTCCCTGAATCCTTTGTCAGGAATCATGATCACTCCACCAAAACAAGAAAGAAACTGAATGAAGTGGAAGTCACTGGCTGCAGGACACTGGCTGTGACCCACGACAGAGATGAAGGAAACTCCATGATGACATTTGTGCAGCAGACTCAAAGGTCATCTACCCGAGACTAAATCAAGAGGACAGAGGGTTTCAGGAGGAATAGCTTTAAGGAAAAAAAAGATGAATTTTATTAATTTCCAAATTTGTTAGCACACATGAAGAGGTGATATGCATTATTGCAGAGAGTTTGGTGATGAATTAATAATAGAGAGAATTAAGAATTCAGCAAATAAAAAAAGAGATAATTATTTATTAACTTCTAGAATACCGAAGGAGTATGAAAGAAATGAAATCCTCACACACTTATTGGTTCAGCTGTGAATAATACTTACAAAGTCTTAATATGGTAAACAGAATTGTGCTCTCAACAAAATTATGATATAAAACTCATCGAGGAAATGAAAAAAATAAAAAAAATATATTTGGGAGGGTAATATAAAAGAACTATATCCCCATCTTCCATACAGGGAAATCAGTAGATACTATCTAAAATTGAAAAATAAAATCAAACATCATTGTAAGCATGATAGAAATTTATTTTTTATTATTTTTGTGTGTGTGAGTAAAGTGATAGAAGTTTATTAAGTGAAGATACAGAAAAGGCTCTCAAGAGTGAGAGGGGTCCCGATGAGGGCCTTTAGGGTTGGTCTTTTATAGAAAGCTAACCAGAGAACTTTTAACATCTCTATTGATAACACCTTCAATGGCTTACTTCTTTTTTAGGGTCTGGTTATTCTTTTTTGGTCACAGGTGATTATCATAAAGACACCCACCCCACACAACCCACCCCACATGTCTAGGATGATAGAAATTCAAAAGCATTTGTTCAGGGAAGTGTTTTCAGATGAACAGTGAAACTCAGAATGGAAGGGATGGAGCAAGGATCTGCATCTTGGGCTCTAATTCTGTGCAGATTTCCTATACTAGGAATATATGAGATTGTCATAAAAATTATCTAAATAAAGTTGAACATGTAGAGGTTCAATTAATCTAGAATTGTGTCAATCTTTAGAGAACAGATCCGAATTCCAGAAGATTTTAATGTAATTAGGAAATGAGCTCTTTATATTAATAAGCAAGATATATTTTCAAACATGAAAATGATATATTTTCATCACTTTATATCACAAAGAAAAAAGTTGGTGGAAGATTTCTTTACTAGGTAGCCAGTAAAGTGCTTAAGTAATTGCTTAAAGCACGAGAACATGGTTTAGCTCAGCTGTTAAAGAAATAGATTATGAAAAAAACTCCCATAATATGGGAGACTACAGATCACAAGATTTGCAGCATATAATTCTAAATTAGCATAAGTGATTTTCTTTTTTTGCAAAAGTTGAAGTAGAAAAGAAGTGCAAGTAAAATGACAACTGAAGAGTATTTTTTATCGCTTTCATTACTAAAGTGAAGAAGTACACGTCTGGGTGGGAGAAGCATAAGTTTTGACCTCAAAATATAACAAAATCACATTTTAAAAGCTCCTTTTATCTCCTAAAACCTCATACAAAAATTTCAGCCTACTTGCATTTCCATTATCCTCCAACACAGTATACAACAACCAGAAATAAGTGCTATTTAAGATAATTATATTTGAAAGCTAAGGAGGAGGTAGAAGTAATTAATCATAGCTTCAAGGAACCATGAAGATATGTGAGCCAGCAAACTATCCAGAGAGAAATGATGTTTAATGTATTAATATGTAACCTATGTATATATAGGCATATTATTATTTGTGAAATTATCTATATATCCTCTGTACACCCCCTTTTCAATTATGAAATTACTTCTTAGGAAGGAGTATCCATATATACTCCAATACTCTATAACTTCTTATACTGTTTCTAACAACAATAAAAAAAAATGGTATATTAAACAATTCTTTAATTGTATAAGTAAACAGACTTTTTTTTTCAAAAAATATCCAGGATTCAAATTTTGTTTTGTAAAATATCACTAAACATGTGCAATTTTATTATTCACTGTCAGAGTGAAGTAATTTTACTGTTTTGAAGTTTATGGCACAATTATGGCCCAGATGGCTTCTATTCTGATTTCTGAACTGTCAAATGTCACTTTTCTAAAATTCAACCTTTCAAATATCTATATGATGTGGGTTTTTGTTTTTTTTGGTTTTTTTTACAAACAGAAATGAAGATTTAGATGTATGCTATGTTTCCTCTTCATGGCAAGGTTTCTCTTCTTATGTATAGTTATACAGAGGCACAGAGGGAGACTGGGAGGGAGTCAAAAATCTAATGCAAGTGTGCTTGGGTGGCTCAGTTCATCAAGCGATTAAGTGTCCCACTCTTGGTTTCGGCTCAGGTCATGATCTCAAAGTCCTGGGATGGAGCCCTGTGTAGGGTTCTGTATTCAGTGCAGAACCTGCTTGTGCTTCTCCCTCCTTCTCTGCTCCTGCCCCCACTCGTGCTCTTTGTCTCTCTCTCTCAAATAAATAAATAAAATCTTTAAAAAAAGATTTTTAAAAATCTAATGCAATTAACTACTTTTAGTTTAGTCAGAGGACTTCCACATTCATTAAAACAAATGTGTTTCATTATATTGCTTCTTTTACCTGAAATATCATTCTCATCCATACACTTTCCTATTACTGACCACTTCATTACTTAACAATTCTTTTTATGAACCCCTCCTGAGATCCTCCCCTGCCTTTTCTCAATGGTTTGTTAATGTGTTTGTATTTTAATTTGTATGTTTATACTCCTGTCCCTAACAAAGTGACTGGGTGTTCCTCAAGAATAAGGAATCTTCCTGGTCACCTCCACACCCACAGTACCTAGCAACAAACCTGTCAAATCTTTATTATTCAGTTACATATTTGCCAAATAGAATGAAAAATTTAAGTTAGGAAATTACAAATATTATAGGGGTCTATTCATGTCATTTCCCCACTTTATCTGATGGGTTATGGTGTTGTTCTTACTGTTTGTATGAGCATTACTCAGAAGGATTTGTTGCAAATATTTAGGAAGTAGCATATTATTTCTGTCCATGAAGTTTTAATGTGTATTTATGACTTGCAAGAGTTTCGTTTTAAGCACTGAAATGAGCAGCATTTGTTTCACAACCATGGGTGCTGTAGACGAATATCTGAATCATGGTATTGAGCACGTTAACTCTCCTAACCGAAAGGTATTGCTTTCTCCCGCTGATCTTCATAGTCTTCCTTGTACGATTTTTCCTGCTTTCCTATTCTCCTTCCTCTGTCTTGTATCAATCATGTCTGCCATCACTGCTTATCTCTATCACTGGTAGTCAGTAGTCATGGTTAAAACTTTTTAAATGGCAACACAAGCTTCATAAAATAGCATTAGAGTGCCCTGTAGGAATATTTAGTGGACAGTTGCAGGTATCTAATGGTAAACCCTATCTCGACACATTCAATTTCATATTAAGCTCAACGTTCTTCTGAATGAACTACAGGGCCTCTTATATTTATATTTGAGCACTTTGACTGCCTTGTATTTATTCTGTAGAATTTGTATTTTGTGAGAACTTCAGAATAAAATAGATATCCATTGGTTGTTATCTTTTCCTCATGAAAATACAAACCCACAGTGGAATGATGCATTCAATTTTATTATTTTAAATTCACAAAAATTATTTTAAATAAAGCTGCCACAATTTTAGCCACATCCATATAAGGACAATCAATCCAGACTGTATGCAAATATGCTCCAACTTTCATCCCCACTCCATTTTATCTTCCTATAGAGAAAGACTCAGTGAGCTACAAAGAAGTAAATAAATGGGGTTAACATAAGCGCTTTCCCCAGTGAGTGAATGCGTCTCTGATGCAATTCTATTATACTTACTGTCTCCACTAGGCTGTAGAATACGGTGTTTTTTACATTGCCCCGTGCAGCCTGGAGTTCACCAACATCTGCTGTTTTCAGGAGATGTACCCAAACATTAACACAGAGTTCAAAAATATGAAAATCCTAAATGTCACTGTCATTGCAAAGAGGCGGCCACTGTAATTTACTCTCCATAGTTTGTCCTTTCTTTGTCAACTGTAACAGTAGGGACATTTAATTAGGCATTCGATACTGAAGACTGAGAGCCATTGCTAATTGGGCCATTAATTAGGCCACTCACTAGCTATTTAATCCTATTACAAGGTCAACTATTACTAAAAATGAGGAATATTTCAAACCAGGAAACCAAGATATGTATCTCTGCTCTCTTACACAGCCCCAACTGGTTATTTTCCTTACCATTTGCACTGTGAAGCTAACAGACTGTAGGTGTCAAGGATATTTAAGAGAGCCTACGGGTCTGATACGTACAAAAGAAGCAAGATTCATTCTTCACAGGCAATTTGCTGTGACTTTAAAATGTCCCTCACTTGCAGGCTGCTTTTTGGTTGTTCTACCCTGCTTTGGCCTTCTGACCTCAGGGCTAGAATGGGTAGAGTTAAGAGTGGTTTTCTCATTTAGAGCACCTAATTTAGTACATTGGGAGCAGCTACTTCCAAACTCAGCACTGCCTTTCACACTGCCTTGTCCGTTATTTGCACACACATGTGGAATGCCCCCATTACATTTTAAGTTCCTTTACAGACAGAGATCATATCTACTGCATCTTTGTGTTCACTTCATCAGAGCCTTGGAAAATTATTCATATATGGTATACATTGAATACATATGCATTCCAAGCAGCGCTAGATAGGTCCTAGATGTCCCCAAAGTAATCAACTCTATTAAAGTATTACCCCACTTAATTCTATAGTTCCCTTAGCATATCTTTGCTTTGAACATTGTGTCACAATTATGATGTTCTTTAAAATGCTGTTAATATGCCTTGTATTAATTCTGTCTCGTTAGCTATGTTGTCAAGAGCTGTTTTCCTGTGATGCTTTTAAATGAGCCCTGAGGCTAAAATGTAATTGGCAGATCCAATAAAAGGCTTAAACATTGTTAAGTTGCATTTCCATGACACAGAGAGAGAGGCTCTCATTTAGCACTTCCTGGCTCACACAGATAGCCTCCTCACATGTGATTTCTTATGTTTCAAGATGGTAATGCATCCCTAAACTGAAATCAATTTGTAAATTCAATTCATATTAAAAATACCAGGAAGTGAAAGCCAGGGCACAGAATTAGTGAGGCAGATGTAATACAAATATAAAATATAAGTAATTGCGTTGTCAGCCTGATCTTCACACTTTTTAATCTATGTTTATCCTCCTTATTCCAGTTAAGAACATTTGAAAATAATTTAAGCAACAGAGAAAGATTTTATGCTAAGCAATAATAAAGGCAAGAGGAGGATCCAGAGGCAATATGACGACTAAGTGTAACATGATATTCTGGATGGGATCCTGGAACAGAAAAAGGACATTAGGTAAAAACGAAGAGATCTGAATAACATATGGACTATCAAATGTTTTTAAATGAAGACAAGAACTTCCTGAATCAAACGTCACACCTCACTTTACAAATCTGTATTATAGATCACTAGGATGTTGTTAAATGTCATTTCAGTTTTTAGTAAAAGCTATTCCAATGATACGATGAAAAAGAGAGAGCTCTGCTTTCTGTTATAAATGCTGGAAAATTTTATAAAAATATATGTATCCCTATATTATATATAGCCTCCTTTTCTACTTTTATAACCATTAACCTATCATTCCAGTGAGTTACAGTGCAGACTTTATGGTATGAATAATTCCATTGCTTATTATTTATAATTAGCTTAGGAAGTAAGACAATGTTTTAATACTTGCCAAAGCTCTGTCATATATGGAACATCCATTTCTCAACTAAGAACAGTGCCAAGGCACATAGTCTATGCTTCTCTGTCTCACCACTTCTATAATATGCTCTTTTTTACTTCCTTTAAAAAATATTTGGCTTGTCCACTCAACCCTAAATCTTACTCTTCACTTACAGTTTCTCTAGATTTTGGATTCTCAATGTATGAGAAGATTGGAAACATATTTCCAGAATGGAAAAAAAGAATCTCCTATTATTATTATTTATAGCTCTATTGGAATCTCTAGTTTTAGAATCTGCACAGATCATACTTTGTATTAAGAAACCAGGCGGAACTATAGATTTATTCACGTCAGTTCCAAAATATTTAGATTCCCTCTATTCTTCCACAACACCAACACCTTTAGCACCCTTCTCCTCTCTGAGATTAACTAGATATCTCCAGAAAAATAGAGCATGTGGGTAACATGAGCTCTGGTCTGGGAGGTAAAACATCTGGTTTCTATAAACAAAACTAGACTAGAATTGGCTGTTTACTCTTGAGCCAATTCTGTGCCCAGGTAGCCCTTTCATCACTGACCAGTTGAACCCAGTCCCTTCTAAGTCCAACACTTTATGGATCTGAGGTGGAGAAAGCAAACAGAAATAGGATTAGAGGAGAACTAGAATAAAAAGTTGGTACCAACAAAGGCAGAAAGGCATGGCTCACCTAGCTGGTCTCTCCTGAAGCTCAGGTTAGTCATAACCCCCTCAGAAAGCCTCTGTCAGCACACTCCTCAGCACAACCACCCAGAAAGCCTCTCCTCATGCCCCCGCAAGAAGTAAGCTCCCCCTTTCTGATCTCAGTTAGTGTACCATTCCTTTTATAATCATTTTAATGATTTTTGCCTTTGATTATAATTGTTTATGCATACCTCATCTTGAAGCATGTATTAAATGAGAGAAAAAAATAAATTAATATATGAAAAAGTATCATGTTAATCTTATTTGGGTATAGTAAGTAAATCAAAATTAGAATGCATCTGGCTATATCTTCCATGCCCGAGAAAATTAAAAGGTTGAACAAATTGTTTGAAAAGCATTACAAAGTCTTTTCATACAGCATAGAAGAAAACATTAGTATCCAAGCAACCCAGATAAAATGCTTTTTAGTCTGGCACGCTGAAAGCAAAAAAAGATGAGATCTATGCTTTAAGAGAAAAGCTACTGGTAATTATACCCCTCTTTTAGATAAGCAAAACTAATTCTTAGCCTTCAGTCTATCACTCAAACATTTATTGAAGTGCTGGGAAGGAGTCAAAACTATATACAACATAGCCTCTTCATTTAAGACACTTCTCAATAGATAAAGAAGATAAAACGAAGACAAATAGTTCTTTAAATCAGGTGGAGGGCAGATCAAGTGCCAGAGTAGTGGCTTGGCTCAAAATTGTATGCCTTTCCAAGGATTAAGGCCTGCTTTAGATTCAGCATGGGGCAAGGAATCAGAAAAGGCTTCATAAAGAGGAGTAACTTGAATCTTATCTTGAGTAGATAATAACTGGGACTTGACTGAGGTAAGAGGAGTTGGGTATGTGTGTGTGTGTGTGTGTGTGTGTGTGTGTGTGTTTGTACACATGCTGTTTCACTTTTCTGTATACATTCTGTTTGCACCTTGAATCCAGGATTAAGTTGCTTTCTTTTGGAAGAAAGAACTGATTGGACTACAACAGAGGTTTCCCTAATGTTTCATGTTGAGTTCAGCTGGACAATGGGGATTCGATGCTCCAAATCAGAGGGTCTAGAAGAAAGTTACAGTATTTATTCCTCTGAATCCCATATTGAATGATTATCTCAGGCAGGCCGTGTCCATGAACCAAAGTTCATGGACCAACTATTTTTAAGATTGTCCCCTTCACACAACTCTTTGCTTCCAAGTTCTAATAAATACCCTATCTTCCCTCAAGACCTAAGGTTAGTAATAACTACACTGTTACTAACCCTAGTAGGTAGTTTATTATCCTTTCCATATTCTCTGTAGCCTGCCCAAATCTTTGTAATGAGGTCTTAAATAAAATAATTCTTGAGTTATTCTAATGGGAGCATGCCATTAGTTTTGTCCTGGAACACTGTGTGATACCCATGGCCCCTGTGATGAGCAGCTGGGGGACAGGGAAATGTGTACACATGAAAGGATGATCAGAATATAGAGATCTACATATTGGGGAAATCAGAAGATGTTAACTTAGAGAAGGTAGAAGAACACGAAAAGTTCATCCCAAAAATTGAATGACAGAATATTCAGGGACATCCATGAACAGGGTTGAACATAAGAATGAACCTTTGATAACTTCCTACATTTTTTATTCCTCCTCCTCTCTTTCCTGAGCTCCAGGTTCCTCACGAGCAGACCGTGTGGCTAAGCCTTCTCAGGCATTTGTCTCCTGCTCATTTTACTCTAAGGTGTTCATACTTAAAGAGTTTTCTAAAACAAGTTTATTAATCCGGGGACTCAGATGTCATGAAGTCAACTAAAATTATATATGAAAAATGTGTGTAAATGTATATTCGTGAATTTTTCTTGGGAGGGAGAATCAATGGCTTTCATCTGATTTTCAACTGGGCCTACATTTCTCCTTCCCGCCACACATGTTGTTTTAATGCGAATGGTTTGTTGACTTCAAATACAAGGCACGTGAAGGTGTCTAGTAGCACAGTTAACATGGTGGATATGTAGTGCATGGTTTTATAGTACTGTTTTACAGTGCAATCGATTCCACTATGGTGTTCTTGAGTCAAAATACCTGGGGCTCAGATCATAAATCTAATTAGTTGGGATACATGGAAATTTTTCTTAACCTTTTGATCCTAAACTGTCTCAGGTATAAAATAAGAACAACAAAAAATGTTTATTAGAGGATTAGAGGATTGTTATGGGTGAAAAGTGAGAGACTGTTCATGAAAACTCCTTGTAAACTCTAAAGGAATAGCACCCATCAAGGAGTATTTTTATTTTAAATGATACTCTTGCCCTTTAGACCAGATAATCTCTAATGGTGGGTTCAAGCACCAATGTTTTGTATATTTTAGTAAATTATTTCACATCATATCAAAAAGTTATTGCTAACTGACCCTGAAACTAAAGGTCTTCTGAAATTCTTCTCATGACAATTTCTATACAATTAACTGTAGCAATGTCATGTTATTTAATTTGGAAGTATTAAAAAATTGGACTTAACATTTCTGAAAATGTTTTGCCAGTAACAATATGTATTAAGTCATATATTGTCACTTTCTCACTTATTTTATGGAAGTTTTTGAGGTAATTAAAAACCACATTTATTTTAGTGCCTTGAATCAATTCAATGTGAAACTGAGACACCATTATCATCAGGAAGAATTAAGAATTTTCCAAATTCAACTTCTGACCTTCGTTATTGTGTGATTTTGAACAATTTGCTAAATTTCTTTCAGTTTCTTCAACTAAATTTTGGATATTAATGTTCACCTCATACAAAGAATACAGATAATTCTGTGGATCTTCTTTATGTTTTCTATACACCCCTCCTCTGTGAAGAACTGCCTGTGGGACTGCTTTGCCAGACTAAAAGCATGGAAAGCCTGGGAATTTACATTCTTCTCAAGAAGACCTTCAAACAATGACTGACTGGTGCCAGCTCCCTCACACACAGCTGGGATATACTCTGAGGCATAACTTTTTCTACAGACTTCTGTAGGATGAGGCTGATCTCTGACCTCCATAGAGCTTTGCCTAAATTGCATTCGGGTTGCCTTCCTTCTATTTCCCCTCCCCCTGCCCTGCTTCTCCACCCCCACTCCCCATTCCCTTTAGTGAATTCACCTAGGAGTCCTTTCTCATTAAGTCACTGGCACAAGGATCCTCATTCAGGGTCACTTCCAGGAAACCTGAGCTAGTCACAGTGTCCAGAATATTGTACACAATTGACAAACAGGGGCTGCTATAATAATACTAACATCAATTTAATTAGTTCTAAAAATAAAGCAACTTCCAAACGTGCATATTTTATGTTCACCAAATGAGTCTTGGAGAACATAGATTACTATATTTTGGAATCAACTAACAGCATTCACCCAAGGCCAGATACATATTTAATAAAGACATAAGTTCTTTGACAGGAAGGGATATGTGGAACAGTATCTTGACCAAATAGATGCTAAATGCCATGTCTCTGATAATCCTTATGAAAAATTCTCTAGCATCTGGTGAAATTTAAGTGATTCTTCCTCTGTAAGTTAGTGTAATTATTTTCATAGCTTTGTCTACAGATTAATCAGATAATCCAACTTTGGGCTACATTTCTATTAGGAAAACAAAACCAAAAATAATCCATGTAGTTAAAGAAAAATATTGTTTGAGAATTGAGTAAAAGGGCCATGAATCAGGACTCCTCAGTTCTGTTCCATCTGTTGACTTCATATGCTCTTAAGCCTAGTACTTAATTGAATTTGGCCAATATTTTGTAAGATGAACTCTGCCCTTTGTTTCAGAGGATAAACAAATTTCAAATAATAATAAATTGATTAAATTTCTCTGCTAGCAAGTGTCACATTAAGCTTTAATATGAATCATGATTTATGGGTAATTAAATACATCTGCAGATCACATTATTCTGAAGAACTGCAAATTTTATCTGATTTATTGGATTGATTCTGATGAGAAAGGTTGAGACTTGAATTGACTAGGGACCACTGTGGGTTCTGAATTAAGAAGCAAGGATCTTGGATCATAAGAGCTTTATGTTTTCCTATGCAGTTTAGCAGTAGGAAATACTGAAAGCCTCTTTTAGCCTCCTTTAGCATTTTTAAAATCTACTAAACAAGTCCACTCAGTTATAATTTGCATTCCAAATTTGGCTTAGAAGTTGTGCTTTTTTCTTTTCACCTTACTGATATTTATCTGGCTTGCTAATACTGGACATGATATCAAGCTGCTGAGGAAAAGCAACTTGGAAACCCAAAAGCACTCATGAGCTCCATGTTTCTGTAAACTATATAACTAAGAACTCAGAGACAGTAAGGAAAATCTAGAAGAAAACTTCAAGAAGCCAAACCACCGACAGGATCCCTCCCCCTGTCCCTATTGTTAGTTACTGCATTTATTCTATGTGAACCAGTGTGTGAAACACTTTACCTGAAATAACATTTAATTCATGAGGTAGAAATTTATTATTCCTATTTTCTGAGTTTAACTTGCCCAATAAGTAGTGGAGGTGGGAATTAAGTCTAGCAATCAGAATCCACAGTTTATGCTCCTATGCATTATAAAATTCTGGTATGAGAAGAGAAAGAAGTATAATGTTTCAATGGAAAGAAGAGCTTTTGACTTACAAAAACATTGATCAAAGTTAGAGCATCCATCACCTTGCTCTCATATGTATGCATCATGACTCAATAAAGTAACTTTTTTAAACCTTAAATTTTCTTTCTTCCCTATGTTCTAATAAGTCCACAAAAGGCAGGTGCTGAAAGTGGGGTTCCTGAAACTTGTAATAGATTTTACATATTTTCTTTCCTTTTAAAAATGTGATTTATTCTGCTATCATTAATGCTTTGTCAAAATTTCAATTGTTATATGACCTAAACATTTTACTGACTGGCCTAATGTTTTAAAACCCACACAAATTCTTACTGGATTACCAAAGGAGCTTCAATTGCAAATATCGTATTTCCATGGCACTGCATGTCTGCTGGGATGGAGTTTCAGTTGGTTCTTTTTTTCTTGTGCTGTTCTTAGGGATTTTTTTTTTGTTCTGTTTTGTTATATTTATATTTTTATGAAGGAAACTACTAAAAGATTGCTAAGAGATATAAAAAGAATTGCATAGGAAACCAAGAAATGGCCTGAAGAAAATGAAAAAGATGAAATGTCAGACTATTGCATCTTGAGACAGAATATTCTGGATAAACGGACATGACCTAATCTGAGGTCATGGGCAGAAAAGGCACGAGGAGCTGTAGAAGGTAAATTCATCCTGCGTGAGGGCATTCTGAACAGGTGACTCAGATTCAATACCAAGCCTAGTTTGTCACCAGAGAAGGCTGGTTTATACACAATACAAATTCTTCCTTCTTCAGCCACCCTGGCCCTATGGGGATATGGTTTGTGTGTATAAATGAAAGGAGCTGTTTCAGGAAAGAGCTCAGCATCAAGGAGTCCAGGCCTGTAGTGCCAGAACGGCAGGGAAGATCACAGCTGAACGTAACAATAAGAAAAAGATCTTTCCTTTCTCCTGCATCCTAAGATGAAGTTGGATCAGCAATTAGAGCTCATGACTGTCACCAAATCACACTTTTTAGAAGACGGTAACAGCACTAGACTACCAGATTTATGGTGATAAAGGAAGGAAGATATTTCAGAAGAGATGGGCTGGGGAATTCAGAGCAGCTAAATTTAACTAAGGAGATAGATGTGATTTTAATTATTAGTCTAAGTTGATAAAGGAGACACACACATTACATTAGTAAGGAATAACATATACTTTAAACTACAGCTGAAACATTGGATCTGAAACCTGAAGTCTTGGTTTGACGTTGAGTGCTACACTGAGAGCCCAGCCACGCAAATGGTCGGAAGCCTGCAGCTCTGGCATCAGTGCCTAAGAAGAGAAACTCCTAGAAGAAATGATGAGGTCTGCTCCAACCAGCATGCAACCTTTGCCAATGCTAGCATTGCCAAGTGAAAATGTTATAGGACCTCACACAGAAAGGGGAGAAAAATCCTTACCCGTAAAATCTTAGCTACTGCAAACTAAAATGCCTATAATATTCTTTTGAAGACAGATTTAAGCTTTCTCTACATTTCTCTACATTTCATCAATTACTAATTCAGAGGGGGGTAATACTTTGCAATGTTTTATGGAAGAAAATTCAATGTGCAATATGTTTATGATTTAAATTATTCAGTGAACTAAATGTAGACATTCAGCTAATGCAGTTATGTCTTAAATCAAGTTATGTGTGGCAACAAGTTTGTATAACAAGAAAGCCTTTATTCCAGAAGAAAATTAAGTTTAACAGCAGTTCTGACCTATGCAACTCACCAATAGTTCCCAGCTTGCTTTAAGAGAACTGCATGTTTAATGGCCCTCATGCTCCACTGAGTTGCAAATTTTCAAAGGTTACTTCCAGCTAATTCGATCTCAGCCCAACAGATTTGTATACAACTTTCACAGCAGCAAAGCTAATGAACTACTGTGTCCTGAGAACACAGAACAAGCAGAAACAAAGGGTAGATATTCAAAGTAGTCAGTTAAAGATCATTTCTACATGTACATAGTAAAATGAGTTTTAAATAAAAAGAATTCAACAAAATAGGCAAGCTTTGCTTGTCTATGTACTAGTAAATATCTGTACTAAACAGCTCACATTTCAACATATTATAATTTTCTCACTATTCTCTGGCCCTTCAAAATGTGTTCAGGATTCCCTCAACCTAAAAGTTTCCGATCATGGGAGAGACATTCAATTAAGCCTTTTCATTGGACTGTGGAAGTCTTACAGGCGTGGACTCCCTCTTACGGGTCCAGGGCTTTAGTGGAACTCCTGGCAACAGAGCAGTGTTTCGGTAACTGGATGAAATAAAATACCAGAGTTCTCCTCTTACTCCTCTGATTGCTGCTCTTCCCAACCATCCTTTCCTTCCTTCTTTTTCTCTTCCAATCCTCTAATTTTAAACACTCCTCAAGATTCTATGCTGGACCTCCTATTTCTCTCATACATGATGTCTTTTATCAATGCCATCCATAATGATGTATCACACTGAAATGCCATTTCTTCTAAGACTTCTAAGATCTTTCCATATCTTCCTCAATTACATGAATTTTCCTCTCTTCTTTAACCCATAGTATTCTGTACCCCCCCCATGCCACTCAGTTTATGTGGCCCTATAACATAATAGTAACTGAAGGACTTATCTCTTTAAGTCAGGAGTGACCGCTATCAGAGATTAGAACAGAAGCTACCCAGTGATCCAAAATAATAGAAGCCACATTATTGCCTCAGTCTTACAAATGAAGTCCGATTTTAAGCGAAGGAATCATTTTAAACCAGAATAAAATGTATACAGTCCTAAAATCACTGACCAAGAACAAAATAGGAACTGAAAATTACTCTTTAAGTAAATCGTTAATTTTATCTGATTACTAGCTTCTTAAAGTTTCCCCATTCCAATTTCTCCTTCTTCTGCTTGGCCTCAGTTCCCCACATTATTCCTGAATTTCCTGAGAAACAAGAAGCAATCAGAAGAGAATTTCTGCAGGATTCCATGACCATAACTATGAAGCTACCTGCCTTTACACACATGGCTCTCTCTTGACTCAAGTTACTATGGAAGAGCTGTTAGTGCTCCTATCCAGAACCAGCTCCTCCACGGCTGCACTGGATCCCATCCCCTCTAATGACTCAAAGACACTACTCCAGGAATTGTCTACATTCTCCTCAATCATCATTTCTTACTTATTCATATACCCCACCAACAAACAAATGTGCTGAGATACCTTCTATCTTGAAAGAAGAAAAAAGAGAGAGGAAGGAAGGAAAGAGAAAGAAAAGCCCTCTAGATTTCCTATGTGGCATCACTATTTTTTTTTTCACTTTAAAAATAAAATTCCTTCGGGGCACCTGGCTGGCTCCGTCAGTAGAACATGCGACTCGGTGGCAGGGTCATGAGTTCGAGCCCCATGTGTGGTATAGAGATTGTTTGAAATGATGTAATGTATGGTGATTAACATAACAATAAAAATTTTAAAAAATAAAAATAAAATTCCTTCTATTGTCTCTACCGGTTTTCTCTTACTTCTTATCCCCGCATCCTCTCAGACTTGCTTTAATCCAGATTTGACCTCACTGCTCCACTGAAATAGCTCATCTTAGGGTAACAAATAAATTCATCTTGATAAATCCAATCACTATTGTTCAGTCCATATTTTTAACTTATGCACTGCCTTTGACGCAGCTGAAACACTTCCCCCATTCAGCATTAACTTGTTCCAAGTCTAGTCACTTGAAGACTGGCCTCCATGAGGGAGAGATGGCCTCCTGGAAAACCTCCAAAGAAATGGGCTACAGCAGAATGCTTAACGCAGTCAGTCCAGGTGCTCCCTCAACCATGAATATGAGGCAGCAGAACAGGCTGTTGGCTGAGGTTCTATCAAATCATACAGCTGCAACAACAGAGTATGATCATGTTAGGGGAGAACATAGTGCCCCCCACAACTACACGACCTAAACGCCTCACACTCCAAAAGCTGGGATCCCTCTCTTCAAGTATCTGTCCACTGGGTTCTTGTGTCTTCCTTGAGAATGATGGTTTTTTTTCAACTTTATTTGGTAATGGCTTAAATGTTGTATCTGTATTTACCAGAGAACTGGTATATCATATTAAATTTTGGGTATGGTATATATCAGATTTTGATATTAAAGATAAGTTGGCATGATAAAATCAATTATAGTGCTTACTATCATTTCCGTCAGGGGTAAATGGTAATTAGTAATTGAAATTGGGTAGTCCCTTTTCCAGAATTCTCTGCCTGAATCCCAATCACAGCAAAATGTACTTGAATCTATTTTCTTTGTTCATAATCAGAAAGTTTCTCAAAGCAAAACTATTCCTTAGTTATGCTGTGAGTCTCCTTAGTAAGTAAGCCCAGACTCTTGCTTTCATCTTTAATACTTTATTAATGAATACCTAGCATAAATTATATTTCGTTCACATTTCCCACTTTAAAATGCTCAGAGTTGAGATTAAAGACATCTAAACCATTATTTTATTTTCCCTTGTTTTTTTAAATTTTATTCATTTATTCATGAGAGACAGAGAGAGAGAGAGAGAAAGAGAGAGGCAGAGGGAGAAGCAGGCTCCCCATGGAGCAGGGAGCTCCATGTGAAACTTGATCCCAGGACCCTAGGATCATGACCTGAGTCGAAGGCAGACATTTAATCAACTGAGCCACCCAGGCGCCCTATTTTCCCCTGTTAATAAAGATTTCTTTCTTTGATGCTTTTGGTGTCCCCTAGATATTTCTTCCAACTCCTTGTATATACTTATTAGTGTATATTTTGAGCTCAAGAATGGAGAATGAAATTCCATCTTTAGAAATTTTATCTACAGTGGTAAAGAGAAGCAGTCAGAGTAATTGAATGATATATTTGCACTAGAAAATCAAAACCCTAAGTACTACTTCCCCTTTCAATATAAGAATTTTGTTCTTAATTGTACAAAAATTGTATTTCACTGTCCCTAAGTGGAAATGACTACATAATAATCATTTGTTCACTTACTCTATTAAATTGAAAGTTTTTACAATTCCTAACTTAATATTCACAAAATAATTCAGAGTTTTAGTGTAATTTAGAAAAGCATTTTCTCTGTATTCTCTACTATGCATCTACTCGTAGATAAGATTTCATAAGAGAAGAAATTGTAGATTTAATATTCTAGTGCAAATAAAATACACAGTATCAATTTGGGGGCATTCGAAATGGATCTAATAAGACTTCCTGAGTCATTGAATCCAATTTCAACATAATTTACTTTAGGAAATGCTAAGTGAATTGTCATTAGCCAGTTTATATTAAAGACTGTCTTCAATCACGTTTTTATTTAAAAATGGTTAAAATAAAATTGTATTATGAGCTTATTCAAAACTTCAGGGAAAATACATGAGTTTCCCAAAATAAAATGAGTCAAATCTAAATACATATTTATACAAATGTACTTTTGCTGGTACTGAGTGGAAATGTAATCTCACTGCTTTGCTATGTTCATTGAGATGATAACTGTGGCCAGGACAGCTGTGGAGTTTGATTATCTATTTAGAAAATAGCTATTTGGTAATTGATACTAGATAAATTTACTCATCAAGATGAAATGAGAATATTTATTCTAAGTGAGGTAATACTATTTTTACTTAATTTAGTTGGGCTTGCTTTCTCAGTATTATAGACGTAATAGGAAATGGGAATTACCTGATCCTTCTCCCTGTGGAGATGAGAACAGAAGACATGACATAAGTTAACAAAGACTCAGTGGGTAACAACTACATCAAAGAAGAGTAAAGTAATGTACTGAGCTAAGGGGTAAGAAGGAGGTGAAGGAAATGAGGAGAAATGGATCACTATAACAGCAAGGAGCAGAGGCAAACACTGGGATGTGAATACAAGGTCAGAAGAATCCTGGAAAAGGCCGAAAGTATAGATGAGGATGTCCTAGTGTATACTTAGGATACATTGTTCTCTGTATTAATTTGTATATAAGACTCATATAATTATAGGGTGTGGCATGGAGGAAAAAAGAAAACAGCCTTCCTACCATTAAGATTCACCCATTGTGATTAGGCACACTGACAAATTCTCACCTTATTGACAATAAAATCTTTGCTTTTTCACCTGAGAACTTTCTCTTCTGAACACAGAACAGCCTAGAAATATCGAAAATTTTATATCCCAGGAAAAACTCTCAATCAAAGATGGACCCTAATGATAAATAAATACCCTTCATACCTATCACTCTGAGGGACAATTCAGAGGTAGTTCATCAGGACTTTCAGTTTCCAATGAGACTGAACCATACTTGCCAAAATCAGTAACCTGCTTATTAATGCACTACCGATTTTTCCCCTTTCCTGGTTTCACTTTCCCAATGTTTCACTTGTGCTTCCAAGGATCATCTCCCAAATAAACACAAGTCCATGAGTTAGTGTATGTTCTAGGGGAATTCAAACTAGACACTTATAAAGTCAAAGATACAGAGTAAAAATCAGAAGTAACACATTTTTTATTAATTCTACTATTTAATATAATTACTACCCTAAGAGAGAGAGAGATGGACTGACCATTTTCACCTTTAGAAACATGGATTACCTATTCACATCACTTGCCTTGTCTGCAGATTTCTGTTGTATATCCACAAAAAAGTGTGTATTCTTAAGGATACTTACAGGATTTGGGGGGTCGGGGATGGGGATACATCTGCATTCAAAAAATAAGTTTCTAAATTCTTACTTCCATATCTTCTGCATTAGTTTCATATAGCATCAATAAAAATTTCACATGTATAAATAAAAGTTAAAAATACAGTATCAATCAATAGCTTCATAGAGAATTAATGAAAAATTAGCAAGGCCTCTAAAATTTGGTGAGTCTGGAAGTACCCTCTTCAAGAACACTATAGATAGGATATTACAGAGAAAATGGTCTAACAGTTTTTAGGTTAAATATTTTTTATGGGTTTCTCATATTCAGTGTTTTAAAAATGATACAATGAAAACTGAAATAGAATACATGATGAATCTTAAATAACATCCATTGGATTTTTACTTTACTTCCTTCTATAATTTTATGCCTCCTAAAGAGACAACCTCAACTTTACATTTACTAAAATTCTCTTTAACTAATTCTTTATTTAAATTTTCTATTCAGTTAAAAATTGTTTGCTTATAAGGACAATAATATGCTGCTATGCTTCTTATCATGATTAAAGTTTTTGATTACCTTAATTCATAGGGTGATTTATCCATATAGGATCATCCAACAGGATTAAATCTCTTCCAGCATTCTGATACAAACCATGCACATCCTAAAATTCATTGGTTGTTTTATTCTTTTAAAAGACTTATTTGAGAGAGAGGGAGACAGAGAGAGAGAGTAGGGGGAGAGGCAGAGGGAGAGGGATAGAAAATCTCAAGCAGACTCCCCGCTGAGCATGGAGTCTGACAGGGGGTTTGATCTCAAAACCCTGAGATCATGACCCGAGATGAAATCAAGAGCTGGTCACTTAACTGACCTGAGCCACCTAGGTGCCCCTGATTGTTTTAAAAACCCTCCAATAGATCGTAATTTTATTTTGAAAATTTTCATTCAAATTTCCTTTACTAAGTATGGATCATCCAATATGAAGTAACTATAGAACATTTTTAATCTTAGTCTTCTCACAGTTACATACTCTCAGAAAATTCTATGGTTTTCTTGTAGGTACATAAAAATTCAGGGGAAAAAACAGTATAGGAACTAATCAACAATAGACTTTTAATTTATTACAAAGCTACAAATTAATGAAATTGTATCATCCTTATTTTACATGCATCAAACTCACTGAATTCTTGGAATTAAGAATCAAGATACGTGAAACTGCAATTCTTCAGATGTAATAATGATTTTAAATCTAATTTATTGATGAGCATATCCACAGACCTTTATGGACATTATTTTGTAATTCCTTTATTTCTCTATAAGTTGTTTCACTTGTCATAAGCCAAGTCATGATTTATTCTCAATATACTCTTCAAAGATCAATAAAGATAATGTGTTCTCTTGTGAAATCAACTGAAAATAAGTAACTACAGTCCATAATCAAAGATGAGGTAAGAACGTACATTTGGAAATTTAAAAAATAATGGAAGAGATAAAGTAAACATTCCAACTGAGATGGTGCAAAAATTAGAAAATGGCCAGAGTAGTACAATATTTTGACCTTTCAAAACAAAGATTTTCCAGTCACCAATGCCATTCTAAAAATAAACATTACTATTTTCAGACAGCTATTTTTGCCTATGTAAGGAAGGTTAAGAACACTATGTCTTCTTTTGCCCTCAAAACCTCCCTCTCAAAAGAATGCATGTAAAGATAAGTTGAAAATGGCAGTGGTACAGAGAATGGAAAAGGGAAACACTGTTTACTTATTTATAAATGAAAGTTTGGGATTTAGATCATAAGCTTGTTATCTCCCATGCAAGCTAAACAAATATTTTTATATCCCATTTTATGAGATTGCATTTTTATTTCAAAAGACTAGACAATATATAAATATGCTCTCAATAATCATGATGAATCATTTTTTTACTTAATAAACTTTTTGAGTGCCTACTCTATACTAGGCAATTTTCTTTCTTTTTTTTCTTGGAAGTGAAAGCAGAGTTTATTGAACATATATATATGTTATTCGAACATATATATGTAACATATATAGAGAGAGAGAGAGAATGAGAGAGAGATACAGACAGAGTGTTCAGGAGACTTGGAAAGGAAAAGAGCTTGATTCTATACTGTAAACAACTAAGCGGACAGAATCTCTGCATTTGTGTACATTCTAGTTACAAAAGATGTACAATATATATATATATGTAAGGTCAGACAGAAATGAGAGCTATGGATTTAAATAAAATAGGTAAAAATGATGGGGCAGAAGGCACGCAGGACAGAGGAGAGAAGATGGAGAGCTGCTACGAGCTGTATAAAGTGGCAAAGGGATACGACAAAATATTTTCATGCATTTTATTCTAGTACTTTTTATAGCTTCTATAGATTCAATCATTTGATTTTGCATTTTTAATGAAATAAAGCTTCTCTATTTCCCAAATAGATATTACCTAATGCCATATATTGAATAAGCTATCTTTTCCTTACTGATATGAATGCTAACTTCATCACCTGATAAATTAAATCCCACAGCACATATAGTTGTGCTTCCAAATTCTCTTTTATTCCCCCTAATGAATTTTGGTACCAACGGTTTATCTTTCAATAACTCTAACCTTATAACATAATTTGTTTTCTGGTAGGACATTACCAACTAAGCTTATAAATGTTGAACACTATTTTTTTACAAATGAACCTGAGAATCATATTTTCAACTTTCATAAACTATTTTATTAAGATTAGGATTTAAATTGCACTAAATTTACATTTAATTAGAGGGAAATACATGTAACAGTATTATGACAATGTATCCTTATTTTTTTTAACTCACACCTAGAATTTCAATGATATTTCTTTTTCCAAAATCAGGTGGTAGTGACGAAAAGCACATAGATGTACCTCACATATAAATTAGTGTACATGTATGTACACACACACACAATTGATACATCAGCAACAAATTTTGTATGAAAAATACATAAAATATAATGGCATTCTGACTTTGAACAGGAAAGCATTTTTAAAAGCTTTGTGGTGTTTGTTTTATTCTACCTATGTTGTTTTTGTTTTTGTTTCTCATTTTGAAATCATTCTGTGGACCTTCTGGATCTGAGTTTTCATGTCTTTTTTTCCAGGCAGGTCTGGATTCCCTGTTTCTCCTCCCTACCCCTCTTCCTCCTCCTTCCTCCATTCCATGTGTAATGTTCTTTCTTTTTACAATTTCTATTACACATATTTTGTAACATAACCTCTACATCTATTAACTGTTCTCTCTCATTTTTAATCTTTGTCCTTTTTCACTATCCTCTACGGCAATTTATTGACTCCATTCTCTAGTTCACTCTTTTTTCTTCAGTTGTGTCCCTTCTATTTGTCTACCAAAGTCCACTTAATTACAGTAATTATATATTTATCTTCTAAAAAGCACTGTTTACTTTATAATATTTAATTATTTTGCTATGAGACCTTCTCAAATATCTCAATGATATCAATTAAATATATATACACTTTTTTTTTCTTTTCCTCTATTCTTTTCCCTGGTGATAGTCATACTGCTTTATTTGGTATTCTTTTTCAGTGTATATTATTTCTTAAAAGCACTGTTGATTCCTATTTGCCTGTTCATATTTAAAGCGGAGGGCCTAGATTAAGTATTAATATCTAGAATTTATTTGGTCTCCCCAACTGGGAATTCCTAATACTTGGATGTACTGTCCTATCTCTCAGAAAAGGTCTAGGACAAATTCTGAGAGCACATGCTGCCAAGAATTTCCACTTCAGAGAAAAATCTTTTTGGATTTATTTTAGGGGTAAACTCCACAGTCAGTCAAGGACTGTTTGTCAATCTTCTCCCATTGCCCCAAATTCACACCATTATGTGGAATTAGTTTAGGCTTTGATATGGGTCTCTATAGTCCCAAAATTACACTTGGAGCATTAATATAAATGTTTTCATATTTTTTAGAACTTAGTATCAAGGTTTTATTACAGATTATGACATAGGCCAAAAGCTCAATAGCTACAGGAAAGTAGAGGCAGGTACAGATCTGGTCTCATGCTCTAACTATAAACGTTTAATTCCTTTCTTCTGATGAGCACTCCAGACTTTTTCTGTTATTTATATTTGTTGACTCTGACCTGATCATTTCTCTGAGGCCTTTTAAGGTGCTCAGTTTCCTTCTTCCCATTTAGTCTGGTGTTAGTATCTTTCTCACCTATGTTTTTAGATTTTGCCATGTATTTATGTATGCATAAATGATATGCAACATTTTCTTATGTGTTCTTAAATTTTATATGCATTATATCATACCAAACCTAATTTTCCACTAAACATTATATTTCTGAAATTTCCTCATGAGAATGCATTTATCCCTAGTTCATTCAATTTAGCTTTGTGATTCTACTATAAATTTGTTTTTCTATTCATACTGAACATTCAGATGTTTCTTCTTTTCCCCAATACAATTAAAACTTAAATTAACCACATAATTCATATCTCTTTGTGCACATCTGCAAGAGTTACTCTAAATTATCAGTTCTCAAAGTTTGGTCTGAAAGCCCTGGGGGTACCTAAGATTTTTTTTTTTTTAAGATTTATTTATTTATTTGAGAGTGAGAGAGCGTGTGCAAGCAACAGGGAGGGGCAGAGAGAGAGAGGCAGAGAGAGAATCCTCAAAAAAACTCCCCACTGAGCACGGAGCCCAATGCAGGGCTCAATCCCAGGACCCTGAGATCATGACCTGAAATCCAGAGTCAGCCAGTTAACTAACTAAGCCACCCAGGCAGGCCATGCACCCAAGATTTTTTAAGAGCATATGTGAGCTCAAAAACATTTTAATCATAAAAACCCTTTGCCTTTTTCATCCTCCTAAGTGTACATTTGGAAGGTTTGCATAACGTAGTAAACCAATATCTTCTAAATATCCATTGGATAATGTAACAGAATTAAGCATGGTGATAAGACCTGTTCAAAGTACAAGATCTGAAATTGAATCAGTTATCAAAAATCTCCCAACAAACAAAAATCCAGGGCCAGATCATTTCCCAGGGGAATTCTACCAAACATTTAAAGAAGAGTTAATACGTATTCTTCTCAAACTGTTCCAAAAAAAAAGAAATGGAAGGACAACTTCCAAACTCATTCTACAAGGCCAGCATACTTTAATTCCAAAACCAAAGACCTCATTAAAAAAGAGAATTATAGGCCAATATCCCTGATGAACATGGATGCAAAAATTCTGAACAAAATACTAGCAAATCGAATCCAATAGTACATTAAAAGAATCATTCACTAAATAAATTAATTAAAAATTAATTAATTAAATAAAAAAGAAAAGAAAAGAATCATTCACCATGATCAAGTGGGATTTATTCCTGGGCTGTACGGGTGGTTCAATATCCACAAATTAATCAACATGATACACCATATAAATAAAACAAAGGATAAGAACCATATGATCCTCTCAATAGATGCAGGCAAAGCATTTGAGAAAGAAAAGCATTCATTCTTGATGAAAATCCTCAACAAAGTAGGGCTAGAGGGAACATATGTCAACATCACAAAGGCTATATATGAAAGACCCATACTTAATATCATCCTCAATGGGGAAAAACTGAGAGCTCTTCTCCTAAGGTAAGGAACATGACAGGGATGTCCACTCTCACCACTGTTATTTAATACAATACTGAAAGTCTTAGCCTCAGCAATTAGACAACAAAAAGAAAAGGCACCCAAATCAGCAAGGAAGAAATCAAATTTTCACTCTGCAGACGACTTGACAGTCTATGTAGAAGACCTGAAAGACTCCATCAAAAAATTGCTCAAACTGACACACAAATTCAGTAAAGTCACAGGATACAAAATCAATGTACAGAAATCTTTTGCATTTCTATACACCAATAATGAAGCAACAGAAAGAGAAATCAAGGAATCGATCCCATTTACAATTGCACCAAAAACCGTAAGATACCCAGGAATAAACCTAACTGAAGAGGTAAGTTATGAACTCCCTACTCTGAAAACTATAGAACACTTATGAAAGAAATTGAAAAAGACATAAAGAAATGGAAAAACATCCCATGATCAATGGAATGGAAGAATAAATTTTGTTAAATGTCTATACTACCCAAAGCAATCTACACATTTAATGCAATCCCTATCAAAATACCACCAGCATTTTTCACAGAGCTAGAACAAACCATCCTAAAATTTGTATGGAACCACAAAAGACCCTGACTAGCCAAAGCAATCTTGAAAAAGAAAGCTGGAGGCACCACAATTCTGGACTTGAAACTATATTACAAAGCTGTAGTCATTTAGACAGTATGGTACTGGCACAAAAAAAGACACATCGATCAATGGAACAGAATAGAGAACCCAGAAATGGACCCGCAACTCTATGGTCAACTAATCTTTGACAAAGCAGGAAAGAATATCCATGTTGCTGGACAGCAACATGCAGAAGAATAAAACTGGATCACTTTCTTACACCATACACAAAAATAAATTCAAATTGGATGAAAGACCTAAATGTGAGACAGGAAACCATCAAAATCCTAGAGGAGAACAAGGGCAGCAACCTCTTTGGCATCAGTTGTAGCAACTTCTTATTAGACACGTCATGTGAAGCAAGGGAAACAAAAACAAAAATGAATTATTGGAACTTCATCAGGATGAAAAGCTCTAAACAGCAAAGGAAACAATCAAGAAAACTAAAAGGCAACCAATGGAATGGGAGAAGGATATTTTCAAATGACATATCTGATAAAGGGTTAGTATCCAAAAATTTATGAAGAACTTACCAAATTCAACACCCAAAAAACAAATAATCTAGTTAAGAAATGGGCAGAAGACATGAATAGACATTTTTCCAAAGAAGACATACAGATGGCCAACAGCCACATGAAAAGATGCTCAACACCCCCCATCATCAAGGAAATACAAATCAAAACTAAAACAAGATATCCTACCTCACAACTGTCAGCATGGCTAAAAATAACAACACAAGAAACAACAGATGTTGGCGAGGATGTGGAGAAAGAAGAACCCTCTTGTACTGTTGGTGGGAATGCAAACCGGTCAGCCACTCTAGGAAACAGTATGGAAGTTCCTCAAAAAGTTAAAAATAGAACTATCCTCTGATCCAGCAATTGCCCTACTAGGTATTTACCCAAAGGATATAAAAGTACTGATTCAAAGGGACACATGCACCCTGTTATCAACAATAGCCAGATTATGGAAAGAGCCCAATGTCCACTGACTGATGGTAAAGAAGATGTGGTATGTATTACAATGGAATATTACTCAGCCATCAAAAAGAATGAAATCTTACCATTTGCAATGACATGGCTGGAACTAGAGTGTATTATTTTAAGCAAAATAAGTCAGAGAAAGACAAATATCATATGATTTCACTCATATGTGGAATTTAAGAAACAAAACAGATGAACATGGTGGGGGAGAGAGGGGGAGAGAGAGGTGGGGGGAATCGGAAAACAGACTTTTAACTATGGAGAACAAACTGAGGGTTACTGGAAGGGAGGTGGGTGGGTGGATGGGCTAAATGGGTGATGGGTACTGAGAAGCATACTTGTGATGAGCACTGAGTGTCTTATGTAAGTCATGAATCACTAAATTCTACTCCTGAAACTAATATTACACTATATGTTGACTAACTAAAATTTAAATGAAAACTTGAAACAACAACAACAACAAAAAGAATGAAATCCTGCCATGTGCTACATGGATGGAACTTGAGGGTATTATGTTAAGTGAATAAATCAAAGACAAATAACATATGATTTAATTTATATGTGGAATCCAAAACACAAAGCAAATGAACAAACCAAACCAAACCAAAACCACAGATACAGAGAAGAGAATAGTGGTTGGTTGTTAGATGAGAGGAGGATTAGGGAGTGGAAGAAACAGGTGAAGGGAATCAAGAGTTACAATTTTCTGGTTATAAAAAAAATAAGTCCTGGAGATGTAATGTACAGCATGGCGATTATGGTCAATAATATTGTAGAGCATATCTGAAAGTTGCCAAGAGTGCAAATCCTAAAAGTTAACTTTGTATGATGATGGATGGTAACTAGACATATTTTGGTGGAATTTTACTATGTATATATATAGATATATATAGATATATATATAATCTCAAACCATTATGTTGCACACCTGAAACCAATATAATGTTTTATATCAATTATACCTCAATAAAAATCATTTTAAAAAGAAAAGAAAAACAAGGTACAAGATAGATTAATGGATTTTATTTATTTATTTATTTTTAAAGATTTTATTTATTTATTTGACAGCGAGATAGAGAAAGCACAAGTAGGCAGAGCACCAGGCAGAGGGAGAGGGAGAAGCAGGCTCTCCGCCGAGCAGGGAGCCTGATGTGGGGCTCGATCCCAGATCCCTGGGATCATGACCTGAGCCGAAGACAGCCACTTAACCGACTGAGCCACCCAGGCACCCCAGATTAATGGATTTTAGTGTAAAAGAGTACAAAATGTTTATTGACATGGCTGCAGAATCCACACTGCAAATATTAACATTTAAAGAGTATCATTTATTGAGTTCTGATGTATTAAAAAGAAATCCATGGTTATATGAAAAAGCTATTCAAATGCTCCTTCCTTTGCAAAGTAAGTATTTTCTTCATTTAGTTCAACCAAAACATAGTGAATCAGCATGAATGAAGAAGCATATATAAGAATCTAAATGTGTTCTATTAAGCCAGATAAAAAGATATAAACAATGACACTCTTCCCAATAATCTCTTTTTTGAAAACAGTTATTTTCATGAAATACGTTCTTTTACCTTGTAATGAATGTATTATGTTGTTTTAAAATAAATCAATAAACAGTTTAAATTTTTCTCAGATTTAATTTCTATACAGAAAATATATGTAAATTACATATGTATATATGAATATGAATTTATATATGTATATAAATATATATGCATATAAAAATTTGTGTGTATAAAATGTATACATATATAAATATGTTATATAAGTATATATGCATACAAAATCCACAAAAGAAAAATTTTGTGGTTCTCAGTGATTTATTAGAGCTTAAAGGTATCCCGTGACTAAGAAAGTTTGAGAACCACTGCTATAAGGATATATATCTAGCAGTAAAATAATGAGGTATAGGTTGTATGTCAATTTTAGCACATACTAAAAAATTATTCTCCAGTCCTTTTATACCAAATATAATACCACCAGCAGTTCGCAAAGATTCTTACTTTTCCACATCTATAGTAAAATTGAGAATAAGGGGAATTTTATTTTATCTTGCTATATGATGGCTGTGAAATGATATCTGTTTTATTTTTTTGTTTTCCTGCCTGTGAGAAAGTACATATTGCCTTTTAAACCAGATTACAAAGTCTGCTCTAGTTCATAACAGCCCAGGTAGCTATTTGAAAGTCATGTACTGGCTTTTCAAAAAGTACAAGTTTCCCTCTCTACCATTTTCATACACTGGAGCGCAATAAAATGTCTCCAAATGTGTGGTTACAAAGAATTTTAGACAGAACAGGGAGATGACTTTGTGAACATGCTTCATCCTGACTAGATTATGTGCAGCCCTGTTTTCCTTAAATAGCCTAGATAATGCAAGATTAGCTGCATGTCCTCACTGAAGTGATGCTTTGGTTTGTCTATGACAACTAAGTAGGTCAGGCCACATTATTAGAGAAAGCAATATGGTCTAGAAGAAATAGCGTAGGCTGCAGATATAAGAAACCTACTTCTTGTTTCATTCCTTAATTCTCAAAAGCAAATGCTAAGAAAAACAAAATAATTATTTTACAATCTAAACTTGTTAAAATGAATCAACATTTTAACAGGAGGAAAACAAAAATTTAAAATAAAAATACAAGTTGAGGTAAAATTAAAATGTTTAAAGGAGAACTCTACTAGCATTTAAAAGTAAGGAGAAGAAAACATGCAATAAATAAAAAACTAATGAAAACTAGATTTTTAAAAGACTGTAAACATAAAAGATAAAAGAAAGATAAAATTAGTGCCATAAAATAATGAGTCATGATCAAAAGAGTTATTAAGTAAGATTTGTGGAAAAAGTTAAAAGATGAAGGATAAAATTCATGTTAAGGTTTTTAAAAATTTTAAAAGCAAATAAAGGTAAAAATAATATGTTGATATTAAAATGTAAAAAATCATTTAAAAAAACTTAATTTTAAAAAATGAGAAAATATTATCATCAAAATGTGTTCCTGATATTTAGATGGATAGCTAGCTAGCTAGCTGGATAGCTGGATAGATAGATAGATGATAGATAGATGGATAGATAGACAGACAGATATGCATAGGTAATATGTGCATGCACAGCAAAGCTTTTCAAGATTACTGTTTTCATATTAAAATTACAAATTAAAGTCAAAAGAAATTTCTGAATTAGGTCTATCTTCCTTCTGGGCAAGCAGCTGAGAAAGTAGGGAATTTTTTACTTAAATCTTCAACGAATGCCCCTGTGTTAAATCCAGCTTACCATCCAGGTCATGAGGACTGATTCTACTCCTCTGTCTGTCCAGTCCTAGATATTATAGGGTTGAGGTTTCCTAGAACAAACAATCCCTCAGCATGAACCCAGATGGCTAAACCTGATTATGCTTCTCCTAATCTGAACATTTGGAAAAGAGTACAAATAGCATCACTAGTAAGCTGAGGGTACTGACAATGTAAGAAATGTACTCTCTATTCTGTTCACCACACTTCTCCCCTCACTTGATCCTCAAAACACAGAAATTTTGGTAGAAATAACCTATCACAAGTTCAAAGCCACTTTCAAAGGTCATCAATCAGCATCTGTGTTATTTTTTCTAAGACAGGAAAACTCAGCCTTATGTACATACAGATCATGTGGTCACATTCTGGAGACCATGGGGCTAACTTCAGGACAAGAACTGTAAGTTGACTGTTTTTAAATTTTAGTTTTTATTGTATTTACATGTTAAAAAAAATGACCCTATTTCCTACTTATACAATAGTACAGTCTACATGGGATTTGATTCCACAGACGTTATGAATATAATATTCAAACATTTAAAGAGCTGAAAACCATTTAAAGAACAGTCCACCTAAGTTACACTTGAAGCTGTATCATCAAAAATAATTTAATATGAAAAGATGCTCCATATCCTAAATCACCAGAGAAATGCAAATTAGAACAAAAATTAGATACCACCACACACCTATTAGAATGGTCAAATCCAAAACACTGACAACACCAAATGCTGGAGAGGATATGGAATAACAGAAACTCTTAATTATTGCTGATGGGAATCCAAAATGATACAGCCATTTTGGAAGACAGTTTGGCAGTTTCTTACAAAATTAAACATTCTCTTACCATACAATCCAGCAATTGTGCCCCTTGGTATTTACCCAAAAGAACTGAAAACTTATGTGCATACAAAAACTTGCACATGAGTTTTTATAGCAGCTTTATTCATAACTGTCAAAATTTGGTAGCAACCAAGATGTCCTTCAGTAGGTGAATGAATAAACTCTGGTACAACCAGACAATGGAATATTATTCAATGCTAAGAAGAAATGAATTATCAAGCCATAAAAAGACATGGAAGAAACTTAAATGCATATTACTAAGTAAAAGAAACCAACTTGAGAAGGCTACATACTCTATGACATTCTGGATAATGAAAATGACAACTATATGACATTCTGGATAATGGGAAACAATAAAAGATGAGTGGTTGCCAAGGATGTGGAGTGAGTGAGATGAAGACATAGAGCACTGAGGATTTTTAGGGCAGTGAAAATACTCTGTATGGTATAATAACAAATCCATGTCATCATACATTTATCTAAACCCACTGAATGCACAACACCAAGAATGAATCCTAATGTGAACTATGGATTTGGATGATTATGATGTGTCAAGGTAGTTCAATCTTGGTAAAAATGTCTTATTCATATGAATGATGTTAATAATGGGGAAGTGCATCTATGGGGGCAGGCTATATATGGTAAATCTCTGTACCTTCCTCTCAATTTTATTGCAAACCTATAACTGCTCTAAAAAATAAAGTCTTTAATACATATAATTCAAAATACAATTAAAAATAATTATACCTTGTTGCTACAAAAAATAAAGGCAAAAAAGCAGTGTTTGAATTCATTTAGCACTCAGTACATAAAAATTAAAATCATAATCACTGAACCAAATCATCTACAGCAAAGTATAGATGATACTCTATTATTTTTAGGATATTTTAAATTTTAATTCACTTGAATTAAAATAATTCTGTGATTAGGTCATAGACATCCCATTTGTATTCCATGGCCAAATTTTTCTTTTTGTCTTCCTGTGGATCTTCAGTTGTGTTCTGCCTATGGAAAAGCACCCTGCAATGCTGAACATGAGGATTTAACTGATTAAACCCTGTCAAAGATGGAGAGTCTCCGTATGTTCTAATTATGTCAATATCCACTAGATCTAACAGCTAAAAATAACCCTGTCTCTCCTTGTCAACTTGGCTTTTCCAATATTAGCACAAACAGATTGTAAGAACCAACCATTTGTGTGATTGACTTACCACTGATCACGTGTGTGTGTGTGTGTGTGTGTGTATACATACACACAAAATAAACCACACTTTTGCTAAGGGAAAGAAAAAAATACTTCTTTAAAAAGCAGGTAATTGCACATATTTTGATTTTTTTTTCCAGTGCTGTTATTTTGAGCCTCAAAAACATTGTTTAGAAATGTAGTAGACAATGTATATGCATAAGAATTATACAATAGCTTTAAATAAAACATTTAAGAATCACAAAGATGTCAATTCAATGTATTAATGAATTTGTATTAAAAAAACTGCAATTAGGACTTCCAGACTATATTTGAAAGAACTGCAAAAAATATTCTAAATCTGGGACTCCATTCCAAGAAGATGAAATTAGCCCACTCGTTTATTTCTTGTTTTAAAAAAAAAAAATCTCACTGAAATATCCAAAGAAATTAAAAGGATAAGAAAGAAAACTCATAGTACTAATAGAAGACATGAAAAACACTGATGCACCAAAGCACTGAAGAATTTCTGGAAGAGATACACAAGATCTAATTGCTGGAATAAAACAAAGTTGGGCATAACTGGGTGGCATCAAAAGCAGAGAGAGTCTCAATGAGAAATAAATAGAAAAGTTCAAATGTCAAGCTCAGTAATGTTGAAGCTGAGGCACTAGAGACATGGGTGGTCAGTGAGGATAACTGAAGGACTTGTTAAATCACAATAGTGTCCAGAACGACTTTACACAGTGCATGCTAAATACACTGAGACATTTTTCTTAACATGGGTAGTAGGGCCATGAAATAGCCAGGTAGAAGGGGGAAAATGCCATGTTTAGATGTGAACAGCTCCAAGAAATGAGGAAAACACACTTGGCACATTAGAGTATCCAAACCCCTGAAGTCACCATAATTGTTTCTGTAATTCCCACTGGCACTAAAGGATCTAACCACACACCCCGACAACCAAAGTCCCACCAGAAGACGCTGGAATATGAATAGATTAGAGAGCATGATAAGGACTGGGGTGGGATGGGAGTCATGAAAGAACTTGATGGAGCCTCCAGCTGAATACTCCCTACCCTCTAAATGTGCTAATCTGCTAAATATCTGAGGACCAGGAAGACAGGTTCACTGTCATTCAGTTCCCACTTGGTATATACAGGGTGAAGCTTCTCAAGAATTTCCACAAACATCTTCACATACCAAAGGGGACCCTCAGAAGATTAAAAAACCATAACTGAGAATATTGTAGGGGCATCTGGGTGGCTCAGTTGGTTAAGCGTCTGCCTTCGGCTCAGGTCATGAGCCCAGGGTCCTAGGATCGAGCCCCATGTCAGGCTCTATGCTCAGCAGAGAGTCTCTTCTCCCTCTCCCTCTGCCCCTCCCCCCTGCTCTCTCTCTCTCATTCTCAAATAAATAAAATCTTTAAAAAAAAAAAAAAGAAAATATTGCATAGAGCACCCCCCCAACCTCCCACCTCTGGTAACCACCAATCTGAAATGGGTGAAGGTAGTCAAAAGGTGCAAACTTGCAGTTATAACATAAGTAAGTCATGGGGTGTAATGTACAACATGGTGACTATAGCTAATAACACCATATCGCATATTTGAAAGTTGCTAAAAGAATAGATCTTAAGAGTTCTCATTGCAAGAAAAAAATTGTAACTATGTGATGTGACAGATGTTAACCAGACTTATTGTGGTGATCATTTCACAATATATATGAATACTGAATCATTATGTTGTTCACCTAAAACTAATATAATGTTATATGTCAGTTATCTCTCAAATAATTGGATAGGGAGCTCACTCTAGTTATTAATATGCATTGACATAAACTTTACTTGCATGCAAGCAAAATTAAAATAATTTTTTAAGTATAGACTTCTAAAAATCTAGTTATATTATATTGCTAATGTGATTCAAGAGGCTGTGACATTCATTAAATCATAATATTGCATCCATTAAAAAAAAGTAGCATGAATAGCAAGGAGCATGATTGCTGAATTATGTGGTAAAGAATATGCTTAGTTTTGTAAAAACTGCCAAACTCTTTTCCAAAGTGGCTGTACCATTTTGCATTCCTACCTACAATGAATGAGAGTTCCTGTTACTCCACATCCTTGTCAGCATTTGATGGTGTCAGTGTTTTGGATTCTAGCCACTTTAATAAGTGTATATCAGTATCTCATTATTGTTTTAATTTGTAACTGTTTTAATTTTTAATTCTCTAATGACTTGTGATATCAAGTGTCATTACATATACCTCTTTGCTCTTTGTATATATTCTTTAGTGAGCCATTTGTTTAGATCTTTGCTCATTTTTAAATTTTTTTATTGTTGAGTTTTAAGAGTTCTCTGTATATTTTGGATACCATTTTTTTAATCAGGTAAGTGTTTATAAATAGTTTCTCTTTGTCTGTGGCTTGTCATTCTCATTCACAGAGCAGAAGTTTTTAATTTATCCAAATGAATTTAAAACTTATGTCCACAGAAAAAACCTGCACACAAATGTTTACACAACTTTCTTCATAACTGCCAAAACTTAAAAGCAATGAAGATGTCCTTTAATAGGTGAATGGATTAAAAAAACTGGGACTTACATAAAAAGGGATATCATTCAGCAACAAAAAATAAATACCTCATCACAAAAAGACATGGACGAACCTCAAAAGCATATTGTCAAGTGAAAGAGTCAAACTGAAAATCCTACACACTGTATGATTCCAAACATATGACATTTTTAAAAAAGCAAAACTATGGAGAAAATAAAAAGATTGGTGGTTGCCATGGGCTTAGGGTCAGTGCTCAGGAGGAGGGAGAAGGAAAGAAAAATAGGTGGAGCACAGAGATTTTTAGGGCAGTGAAACTGTTCAGTATGATACTGTAATGGTGGATACATGTCATTATGTATTTGTTAAGGCTCACGGAATGTAGAAGACAAAGAGTGGACCCTAATATAAACTATGGACTTTTAGCTCATAATAATAATAATAATAATAATAATATTGGTTCATCAGTTATAACAAATATATCACACAATGCAGATACAAATAATAGGAGAAACAGAGCGGGGGGAGGGTGGTATATGGAAACTCTCTTTCCAAACAATCTTCCTATAAACCTAAAACTGTTCCAAAAATATAAAATGTATTAATTTTCAAAAAAAAGTACATTGCCATGTAAAAAAACAAAAATAGTTTTTTTGGAAATTAAAACATATGATTAGTAGAAAGCAGAATAAATTCAGCTAAAAATCAAAATGGTAGGGGGTGCCTGGCTGGCTCAGTCAGTAGAGCATATGACTTTTGATCTTGGGGTTGTGAGTTCAAGTCCCAAGTTGGCATAGAGCCTATTTTTAAAAAAGTTAAAATGTTGGTTTAGATCAACTCAGAGACTCTGACGAGGGCAAAAGAAAAAGAAATGGAAAATTGTTAACAGCTCTACTGAGGTAAAATTTACATACTATAACATTCACCCATTTTAATTGTACAGTTCAATGGTTTTTAGTAGATTTCTAAGGCTGTATAATTACTACCACAATCCAATTTTTAAAACATTTCCATCAACCTAAAAATTTCCTTTATGAACCTTCTAGGCAATCCCAGTTCCCATCCCTGGCCCTAAGCAACCACTGATATGCTTTCTGTCTCTCTATATTTGCTTTTGCTAGACATTTCATATAAATAGAGTCATATAATATATAGTCTTCTGTATCTGGCTTCCTTTGTTTAATATAATTTCTTTGAGGTTCATTCATTTTGCTTCATACATCAATAGTTTGTTCCTTCTTACTTCTGAGCAGTATTCTATTACATGGATATACCTCACGTTGTTTATCCAATCACTAGTTAATGGATTTGGGGTGGTTTTTTTCCAAGTTAGTGTTGTTATGAATAATGACACTATGGATGTTCACAAGCAATTCTTTGTGTGGACATTTATGTCTTAGTTCTCTTGGACAGATACTTAGGAGTATAATTGCTGGGTTTTATGGTAAATACGTGTTTAACTTTTTAAGAAATTGCCAAACTGTTTTCTAATATAGCTTTAACATTCTACAATTCTACCAGCAGTGTACCAAGTTTCAATTTTTTTTTCCTTATCCTTGCCATCACTTTTTATTAACAGTCTTTTGGTTTATATTCTTTCTAGTTGGTATCCAACAGCATCTTATTGCAGTTAGAAATGTAAAACTTGAAGAGAAAAAAGGAAAATTGAGGAGATACAAACACATTTGAATGGATTTTCAGAAAAGGAGATTCAGTGGTTTCAGTGACCAAAACTGAATAATGATACATACCCAGAAATATTTTTGGTGAAGTTTACAAATTCCAATGATAAAAAAATGCCCATTTATGGACAAATAGATTACCTACAATTAAAGATAATCAGATTAATATGAGTCTAACACTTGAAGACAAGTGATTTTGAACTTAGATAGCCAGGCCAACTACCATTCACGAAGAAGGGCAAAGGAAAATACTAGTCAACTTGCTTGAAAAAAAACCTGAGAAAAAAAAAAACCTGAGAATATAGTATAGCGAAATTAAAACATAAAAATATAAAAGAATATAGGAATCAAGAAATGGTAGGGAGGTATAAATGTCATATAAACAAATAATTGCAACAATGTGTAATACTGTTACACAAATAAGATGCTAGGGAAATCCAAAAGAGGAAAATTTCAACAGTGGGCATATGAAAGTGGTCACAATGTGTGAAGATTTCATATCACACATTAATTCCCACCAAAAACCATCCACAATGAAAGAAACACTGAAAAGCTAAGTAGACAAAACAATTCCACCAGTTGACAATCTTTATCTGTCAGTCATCCTTAACTGGGGATGATGGGTACGTGAACTAACAACTGTCTGCAGTGGCCAGAGATGAAAGTTACATATCAACCCAATGGCATGGCCTTCTACTTACCAAAGCTCATCTAGCTTCTGCTGCCTCTGAATGCTCATTCCAACAGCAAAAGAGATCAATGCCGAACCCCTAATAATGGCCCTCTTCCTCGAAATACCAATTTGCCACTAGAAGGCAAGGTGACTGCACTAAGCCCCTTCCCTTGAAAAAATCAAGAGGTTTTTCCTCACAGCAATAATATCTACTGCAGGCATTGATTTGTCTTTCCTGTCTACCAAGTGTCAGCCAGCACCACCCTCTGGAGGCTGACCAAATACCTGGTTCACAGGCATGGAATCCCACACAATACAGCACTTGAGATGTTGAAGTAGGCACAACACCATCAGATCCAATGGCCAAATCACAAACCACACCATCCCAAAGCAGGGTGACCTCATGAGCACTGGAACAGCCTTCTAAAGACACAGCTAAAGTGCCCCTTCAGAGGCACCACTTTGAAACAGTAGATGCATTCTTTTGGATGTAGTATATGCAGCACATCACAGATTTCCATACAGCACTCTGACCCTTATACAAAGATTCCATGGGTCCAAAGACCAAGAAGTGAAAGCAGGAGTGGCATCAATCTCCATTCCACTCATTGACCCATCGGGAAATTTGAGTTTCTTACCCCTGCCAGTCTGTCCTGGAAACTTTAGGAGCTGCAGGTTTAGCAGTTCTGGTCCCCCAAGGAACCATAGTCTTTCCAAGTTGCACAGCAAGGATTCCACTGATTTATAAGCCATGGTTGCCCATAGGCATTCTGTACTCCTTGTATCCAGAAAGCATCAGTCAAGAGAAGTCATCTTTGAGAGAGGGATAATTGACTCTGAAGAGTAGAAAGACAAGGGCTTCATTTACACAATACGGTTAAGGAGAAATACACATAGAATCAAAGTGATCACTTGAGTACCTCCTGGTTTTATAATTTGCCCCATTTTAACTGTGAATGGACTTATCCAGAAACTCTGCCTGAAACTGATATAATTAGCTAGGGCTCAATTATCTTAGGTAGAAGTTCTAGGTCATTATACCAGCTAAGCCAGCTAAGGTAATAACTAAGGGTGAGTGTAATATAAAATGAATAGTAGAGGAGAGAGGATGAGTACCAGTTTCAAACTTGAGACCAACTGCAACAGTAAGATGTGCAGTTTATCCCCCTCACCTCCCCTTTCTAAGGCCCTCAAGGAGGAGGCCATGGTAACCATGGAGAAACTGCTCCCTCGTCATACACAGAGAAGTAGATCTGCGCTCTAGGGTAGACTCTAGGGGCCATGAAAATTCACCATTTCTGCTCCAGGGAACATGACTGACTAACAGCCCAGCTCCTGCCCTTCTGAATCCACCAATATTTGTATGGAGGCCATGCTTCCTGTGGGCTGCTTGTAGCCAATGACTGAGCACAGTGATGCTGATGGAGGCCTTTTTCTGCACAATGCTGCACTCTTTTAACAGATGGCCATGACCTGAGGGCATCCCATCAACCTAGCCAAACTTTCTTAGACTCAAGAATTTTCTTGGACTCCCGGAGTCTCACACTCTTCCTTTCCAATCCTTTTTCCTTCTCCCTCAACTTCAAATGTCTCAAACCTGCATCACTGTCTGAAGGCTCTTCCACTTTCTCTTTCTCCCCTTCCTTCATCCTTCATAGGCATTCCCCACTATAAATGTCTTGCTCATTTAATTTCATATGGAAGACCCAAGTTATCACAGAAAAGACCATGTCTTATTCGTCCTTAATTTTCAGCACTTTAGAGAGTGTCAGGTACGTATAAAGGTTATATCTAACCCATTTTATACTTAGAAGCCAACAGACTCTGGAACACAGTATATGATCTGTACATATTTGTTGAATGAATGAGTAAAATCAAGAAATATGTATTGAATTAATTAGTCATATCTAAAACAGTAACTAAATATAACATAATAAAATGAAATTTTTAGTTTATAGCAATTTATTTATACATCTCAATGAATATAAAGTCTAAATACTTTGGTAATTTTGTCATATAGAAAACATGCACATGGAATATATGGATAAATGTAAAGGAAATTGAGCATTAAAATCATATTACATTTTATGACAGTTTACAGATATTCTGGTTTATTAGTGTTTTTAAAGAATGATCAAATTCGTTGTACCGAAATATACAATTTATGATTTCCCCAAACATTTTCACATTTTTCTGGATGAAAATTAATGTTATTGACATGTTAAGATTATCATGGCCACAAAATTTCTGTAGACATTAAATACTATCACTAAAACCAACAAGAAAGCCTAGGACTAATAACTTGTAACTTATAATGAATGATACAACACTAACTTAATATAAAACCAACAAAAACTTAGTCATTTTTAATAGACAATCAAAGTTCAGTCTAGCTTTTCTTGGGCTTGTGGTTATAGAATTAGTGTTCATGGAGAAGGGAAACAGAAAGAGTTTTAGGACAGCATTTCAAGGGGAGAAATGCTGCATGAAGGAGGCTGAACATACATGCAGGGTCACTGCTTCATTGCCCCACTGCAAGCCTTGTAAGTCATCCATTTTACGTTATTATGTAAAGGTTTTTGGCTTCCTGATATCTCTGTATTTTCTCTCTCTCTAACCTCATTCCCTCTCTCTCTCTCTCGTATAATATATTCCAATTTTATAGAGAAGTGTGGTTGAGTTGTCTGCTCAAGGTCTCACAGGCTGAAAACTGTGTCATCTGGGCTGCATTCCTATTTGAAAACTCTGACAAGGGATTTGCTTCCAAGCTCTTTCACGTTGTTGGAAGAATTCATTCCCTTGCAGTTATAGAACTGAGCTCCCTGTTATTTTACTAGCTGGAGATGGGGGACAGCTCTCAGTTCCTAGAGGCTGTTCTCAGATCCTTGCCAAATGGCCTTGTCCATCTCAGCAACAGAAAATAGCCTTTGCATCAAATCCCCTGCATGCTTTGAATCTCTCTGACTTCCCTTTCTGAGAACATCCAGAGAAAAACTCTGCTTTTAAATGGCTCCAAATGATCTCCATGTCTTGAGGTTAACTGTGCCATATAATGCAACCAATCATAGGAGTAAAATCTATCACATTTATAGTCCTGGACCTCAAACATGATTTGTATACCAGCAGTGGAGAATTCAGGGACCCATCTAGAAATTCTGCCTATCCTAATCAATTTAAGGAAAAATGACTATGTTTGAAGATTATCAACAAATAATACCTAAAATCCCACCTTATTTTTTCATAAATATGTCTTTCAAAACAGTCACTTTTTAAATTTTTGTATGTGAGTAAGACAGTCTGTTATTTTTTGTGATGGTTCTTCATCATCTCTTCATTTCATGAGCTGATATACACAGACAAAACCAATAATTGGAAAAAATTCAAGACTAAGTACCACTGCATAGCTGCTAGGTTTAATCCTTCATTTTGGACCATTTTGTCCCTACCTCAACTTTTCGGATTCTCTGCCATGAGAAGTTTATTTATTACTGATACATAGTCGTAATGACTTTAAAAAGGACAGATTTTCTTAACTGAATGTGCAGAGTCCAGCATAAAATTTTACTCAGAAAAAACTATATAAATGTAAATTCTAAAATAATATCAATTGTCCACATACATTAACATCAATAGCTATAAAGATAAATACTTGTATCACCTGTTTTTTTTTATTATGAATATTATGTAAGACACTTTAACACACTCAGTTCTTGCCTGCAAACTATTGCTCTCACACTTCCCACTCTCAACTCTGAGTCATAGTCATTTTTATACTAATCTTTTTAACTGTGAAGTAATTTATTTGAGCTGACATTAAGGTACTTCAAGTGAAGTCATGTATGTAGTTTTATTTAAAAAAAAGAAAAGTCTACCGAAGATAGTACACTCATTCTAGACTCTGAAACTTTACATAAATGACTACACTGGATATTCCTTTAATTTGTATTCTCAGCTCTAATAATATAAATTTTCTCTGAAAGTTTATACCAGCTGTATTTTGAAATAACACTGGAATTTCATACTTTAGATGGCTATTCCTAACTGCAATTCTCAACTGGGAGAAGAGTCCTAGTTCCCATGGTAATGGTTCAGAACTTCTACTTCTCTCTCACTTAATAAAGCAACCAAATCAATTCTGGCTAAATGGTATCCCAAGGTATCTCCCTAGGACTGGATCAGAAATATGTCCACTGATACTTTACATCCAAAGACACCAGCAATGGCCAAATGTGACTGTACTGTGCAAGCGCATAAAGTGATTTCTCGATATCTGATCCTGCTGATACTTTACACGACTCTGGAAATGTAAAAAAAAAAAAACAACAAAAACAAGAAATCTTTTCTTTGTGAAGAAGGACTAAACCATTAAAATTCTTTGTTTGGAGGCAAAAGAGGTTAGGCTACAGATGTTGCTTAGCTGGGTGTAAGCAGAGTAAGGTGAAAAGATTGGTATTTTCATCTTGATAGCAGCTGCAGAGCACTGTGGGGCATGTTTCTATTTACATAAAGACTTGTTTAGTTATTCTAGAAGTTTTGGCACTAGTAACACAAGAGTGAGAAATCCAAGAAACTCATGACTGTGAAGTAGAACGATTCTTTTAAGTATCAGTTAACAGAGCAAATGGCAGACAAATAAAAGTTTCTAGACCTTGTGAAACTTGATAAAAACTTACTTAGAATATTATTTTTTTAAAGGAATGTACATAGTTTAAAGCAGAAAGCCCAAGTTTTCTATTGAGAAATGAAGGAATGCTATGCTAAGAGCTGTTCCATAGGAGAAGATAAATCTTTAAGTTTATGGAGGTAAATAAAAACAATATTTGGGCTAGAAAATGCTTAGCAATGCTGATATTTTGAAAATGCTGCTTCTTGATTAGAAATGGGGTAATAAATATGTACTGGTGTTCTGAGTATAGGACCAAGCAGCAAGTTATTTTTAGGGTTTTTCACTGTGTAGGCCTAATAATTTTTAAGTTGCTTTTTGAAATGCCCTAATATTTATTCTAGAAGAAAGTCTTTTGTCATTATCAGCATCAGTATTTTACAAAGCACATATGAATACTTTTCTTGGCGTGCTTTGCCAGGCGGTGTAGAAAACCTGCTCTGAAAAATCACAGATAGGCCCTCTACACCCAAGTGCTATCGACTGTGTTGACAGGGATTGATATTTTTTTCTTTCAGGGATTGATATTTTTAAATGGAAACTGTTTATCCAATATTGAATAAAGCAGATATTTACTTTACATTTTAAAGGATAAATGCATTTGGTGTTGTAGTGAATGAAGAGTAAATCCAAAGCAGAGCCTCCTGGAATGCCATGAAGTCTGTGGTAAACACAGACAATTCCTATTCTCGTGAAGCTTGCTGTCGTCAAGGTTTGTCAGAGTGAGTTGCCCAAACTTGGTCTGAGGAGGGCCACACGGGTGAAGTGTAAGCTTTCTGAAAGATGAAAGAAAATGAGGCCTTCTTCAGAGGAATTCATTCAAAAATGCAACCTAAAACAACTGGAGAGGCAGAAAGAGAAACTGAATGGATGAAGAGGGGATGCAAGAAATGTGCTTGTGAGAAGTTATTTAGAATATATTTTAAGGTGTTCTGGCATTGATAGAGAAAATATTCCAAATGTATTTCAAAATAAGATAGAGGACTAAAGACTCCTGACTTTCCACAGAGCCCCTTTCCTACTAATCTATTCTGGAATTCTCTTCAAAGGCCATTTATTGGCTCTAACTGGAACTGTTTATATTTCCATGCATGCGATATTCATATGTCATGCCAATATTTGGATAAATCTCTCTCTCTTTCTCTCTCTCTCACTCTCATCACTTTATTCAACCATATTATAAGACCATCAAGACTAGCAGCTCTGTCTTGTTTTTGGATACTCATAGAACCTATCTCAGTGATGTATGTATGAAAAGATTTCAACAAATGTTTGATGGATTGCATAGTTTATGCAACAGTTCCATGTAAAATAGCAAAATATTTTCCCTAAGTTTTGTCATAATGTATTCAATTTTCTCAGATTATATGCATTGAATTGGTACCTTTGGGGTTTCCAAAAATTATTTTCCAACAAAAAGGGAGTATTTATTAAATAAAAAAAATAAGAGACTAATAATCCATCTTATAAAGTTTCAAGGGTCTCTATCAAATAGATAACATGTAACTCAGCACTTCTAGTTTAGTAATTCCACAGGGAGATACTTAAGGGGTGAATCCATCTGTATCGGCCTTCTTTCTTAGAGAAGAAACACAAAGAGAAACTTCCTTGGTACTGATAAACATGGAGAGCTTCATAGATTGAGAAAGAGGCAGAGGAAAACAGAAGCATCTGTGGCCAGAAAATCTGTATGAAAAAAGAGGTCTGCCTCTTTATTGGTCAAAATATCACAAGCAGAGAAAAATGATAGGAATTATGTGGGCTGATTATAGGGCAAACTGACCTAAGCAAGAACCTGAGATGGAGGGCATTTTTTCCCTTCTGTGTCTTGGATAGTTCATTTTTATGTCACTATGACCCAACCAATTTCCCTGGACACATGTAGGAAGGGCTAAAAGGACAAATGAATCTGCATTTGTGTTCCTGGTCACAAAAAAAGGCAACCCAAATTGAAAAAGCAAGTGCATGTTTATAAAATGTGCAACAACAGAACTCTATCATATCAACAAAATCATCTTTATAGTCACTGCTAGTTCTAAAGAATAATACCATTTCTACCAAGTGGCTAAAATGTCTCATTTTATAACTCTGTCCTAGGTTCTGACTTCTTCCTCATTCCATGAACTGCAATGTTTTTCCTCTCCATCTTATAGATGTTCTTTGCCTTAGTTCAGGCCCCATCATCCTTATTATAATAGTTTTTTTTTTAACTGGTTTCTCTGAGTCCAGTCTCTCCCTGACCCTGTAAACAAAACTTACCAGTCTCTCCCTGCCTCTTCCCTCTAGAGCTACTTTCTATTATACACATCTAATTGTGTCCTTTCATAATTAGTAACTGCTAATAACTCTATCTTGCCAAATGAACAAAGTTAATATCCCTTAGCATAATATACAAAGCCCTTTCACATACAGCCCTATATTTTCTCCCCAAACTCATCTTTACTCATCTTCCACTATGACAATTCCAAGCTGGAACTTTGAATACATATTGTGAGACAAGATTCTCCAAATACATTTGTACTTGTGCTCCCTGTGTCCTTGACTATGCTCTTGGAGTTGCCTAGAATCACCTCTACTACCTTTTCCTCCATTATGCCCCTTTAAAGGCCTCCCTAACTGCCCCACACAGAAGTAGCTGCACATTTTTTTCTGCACCCATAGTGTTTTGTACATAGCAATATTATTTTATAATTAAACTGCCTTATATTTTTATTTATCTTTTATCTCTATGAGATAGTAGCTTCTATAAGTACAGAGCTATCTTAGTCATCTTTGAATTCTTGATCTGCAAAATAATAAGTGATCGAATGTCATCGAACTGAATAAATCTTTTTTTTTTCAGTTTGAAATGTGCCTAGTCTGATAAATTTCTCAAATACTTTATTTATATCAAACTTTCCTCTAACCTTTTACCAAAGAATTCTTTGTTATTTGAAAACCAGTCTCCAAAGTCACATAATGACAACCAGGTAGAAACTTTATAAAAAGCTTCTGCATTCTCACAATTCTGGAACAACTGAGTTTGAGGACAACCTCAGGAAAGTTGTTCTTCTCTACTACTGGACTCTACAACTCAAAAAGGAAATTTTAGTTTCACAACAGTAAGATTATCAGAAAGATTTTAAATTTCAACTGGGGGTAAGAGTCTGCCTCTGGATTTTCAATATAGTCCAGACTTGACTAAGCCAAGTGTGGTGTGCAGACCAGCAGCATTACAGTCGTCTTGGAGTTTATCAGAAGTACCAAATCTCAGCCCCACACAGACCTACCAAATTAGAATCTGCATTTTTACAATATCCTCAAGTAATTCATACACATATTAAAGTCCCTGGGAGAGTCCAAAGGTATCAGCTAAGCCATATTCTTATGCTCCTTAGAGATAGCAAAAATTGAACAGAAATCCTGATGTGTCTCAGAAATGACCATACCTCTAAAGATCCCATTATCCAGGACTAAATCTTTCATGGCTGCCTGAAGCAGGACCAGAATCTAGGGATTCCCTTGCAGCCATCCACCTCTGCTAGAGATGGGCAGTTATGAGAAGACAGAGTCAAGGGCACCCTAGCCCAGCACAAAAGTGGAAAACACACAGCTTTGTATTGTATGGTGACTAACATAACATAATAAAATTTTAAAAAATTTAAAAAAATAAAAAAAAACCACACAGCTTTGGAAAGGACATGTGCAACACAATTCAGGGGGGACTCATCATTCACATGATGTTTCTTAGAACTGTACCTGAGGGTGTCAGGTACATTATAATCTATATACTTGGTATCTCCCTGGGGTAGCACAACAAACATATCCTTGTTTGGAGTCAAATAGGTGTCCATTTAATCTCCCTGATCCTTAGGCTCATGACTTACAACTTTTTTCCCTTTCAGTCTTCTCACTTGTGAAGGTAAATTAATACAGGCTTAGTTTGTTTATTGGGCCAACCAACAAGAGTCAACAAATGTTACTGACTACTCTCCATGTGTCAGGCATTAGAAATACAGAGATACAAAAGACTTGTTACCTCAAGTATTTTATTGTCATAATAAAATAAAATCTGATGACTGAATTTCAAGGTTTATTTTATAAAAAGCTGTTCACACAAATATTCCACTTAAAAAAGTTTATATGGCCAAATAAATGTGGAAAGTACTATCAGATCACAGAAAGTTTGTATGTGTGTGCGTGTGTATGTGACTGTGTATGTGTAAACATTTATTAATATCCTGAAGTAATAATCTGAGAGACACTCTTTTTGTCTCAGACACAAAGCATGACTAGCTCATACATTATAGATTAGTCCTGTTCCTTTTTTCCTTTCACCAGATAACCTGTTTACTTCATTTTTCTTTACTTCATTTCTCTCAGCTGTTCAAACTTCATTCAAATATGTCCATCTTCTCCCTGACCCAAGAACCAAGCATGACTAGGAAAGAACTTTAAAAGGTAAGCTCAAGAAAGTTTGGAGGTTCCAGTATTTACTTGCCCAAGAGTAGCAGGGCTCTGTGTCCTTATAACTTGGCCCTCAATTTTCTGGCTCCATAGTCCTTTTCTCAGTCAGTCTGAATTTTCTTGCTATGATGTTTATCTTACTAATTCTACTGCCTCACTTCACAAATCTAGATGTTTTATTTCCATAGACACTGTGGCTCTAGGAAATAGATCATCTTTCCTCGGCCCTAGCACAAAAGTCATTAAAAACTTAGTCTTCCACTCAAAATCCTTCTCACAGGAAAAAGAAAATAGTAATATAATAAAATCATTTACATTTAAATTATAACTTGATCATTTTACATAAATAAAATAGCTCTGCCAAGGTAAGATGTAAGAACTTATACTACATGGTGTTAGCCCTCATGCAGCTGAACAAGCCCAGAGGTAGAACTCTGAGCCACAGTTAGTGATATTATTCATAAAGACTTATGTAATAACAACATAATATTTTTCCATTTCCTTTCTTTATTAATTTTTTTTGCTTAGAAGAGTAGCAAAATGTTTTTAACTCCAGATCCCACTTTTACATATGCATTTGCAGTATAAACTGAAGATAAAATGGGTTTATTTTAAAGCAAACGTTATGTTCAACAATGACAATGTTTTCATTTACAGTGTCTTTAAACAAGTGAATACAAGCAAAATTGAAGATTTTGGTTAGTTTTATAGTAAAATTCCATATAAACTAGATATCCTTTCTTCTGAGTTAAAGTTGCTATTAACCCTGTCATTTCAACTAATAACTAGATATGATGAATTATAGCAAAGCATTTATTCACATATTAGGACACAGCTGCCACAGCTTTAAAAAGTGTTTTTGATAAGCCTTCTTTCCAAGATAAAGATAGTTGGGATTGGGGAAAAGGTGGTGTCATCCTTTGATCCTTCACAGGGACAGCTACTCAGAAGTGAATCTCCAAACCACCTTGAGATATCAAGTGAGGCATTTAGAAACCAAATGAAGTCATCAATCTTCCCCTTCTACTCCTCTTTCTTTCTCAAAAAAATTTTCTATCATAATCTGAATACAAAAGCTTGGATATGGATTAAGCCTTAATTGTAATCAGGACTCAATACAAGTGCCCTGGTTAAAAGAAATGATAATATTTTGATCAGTGACATTTTTGGAGTAGCATGTTTGGCATGTATTTGCTACCAAACTAAATTTTTAAAAGTTAAATGTTTCACTTATTTATCTGAAACTGTAGTGTTATCATTTTCTTGACTTAAGATATTGTATTTTAGAGCCCACAAAATTTACAGCTGTCTGGAACCATGTAACACCGGAATGAATTACCATCAAATATTCTTTAAGTCTGCTCTTTCTGCCATGCTACAAGCCAAGTCTTTGTTACTGAATCTTTTTCCTAGTCTCTGCTCTGTCTGGAGGAGTTGAAGAAAGCATCAAGAAGATGAGATGTGAAGTTATGAAGGATAAACAGAAACTTGCATACAGGAGCAGTTCATTCAGTATCTCAAATCTCCAAAGTGCCACAAAATAAAGTCTGTGCTTTTTAGCCTGGTATCACAGTCAGTTTGGACTGCAATAACCAAAATACGATAGATTGGGTGGCAATATAAACAACAGAAATTTATTTCTCACAGTTCTGGAGACTGGAAGTCCACGGTCAGGGTGCCAGCCTGTGTGGGTTCCTGTGAGGGCCCTCTTCTGGGTTACAGACTGACAACTTCTCATTGTATCCTGACATTCCAGGGAGGAGCGAGAGGCAACAAACTCTCTCATGACCCTTATAAGGGCACCGATTGCATTCATGAGGACACCCCCATCACCTCATCTAATCCTAATCACCTCTCAAAGATCCCACCTCCTAATACAATCACACTGGAAGGGCAGAGTTGGAGATGTTGGGGGAGGATAAACATTCAATCCGTATCACTTGGCATGCAAGAGCTTTCACAAACATAATACCCATCACTGTCCCTTCTCACACCCTTCTAAATGAAGTTTCTTATCCAGTCATTTTGGCCAATTCATTGTTTCTTAAAAATAAATTTTGCATTTTTGCCTTTTTGTCTTTTGTGTATGTCATGTCTCCTACCTGAAGCAACTTCTTCCATGCTCTCTTCTGCCTCCTTCCTCGCCAAATCCTTAAGAAACAACTTAAATCCCACTTCCCCTGATAGGTCTTGCTCCATTTACCCCAACATTTACCCCAACTTATATTGTTATTTATCATTTTATGTTTAAGTTTTGTCGTCTTTAAGCTACCAGAGGTCAGACAACGTTTTCTGTTAAGAGCTAGATAGTAAACATTTGAGGCTTTGTGGACTTAGGGTCAAGATCTAGGAGATTATCTGGCATATTAGTCACAAAACAGATAATTTTTCTAAAATTTTTTATAAAATTTAAGTATAATAACAAATATTGTGTACAAATTTTTTGTAATGTGATCTCTTAAAGAGAAGAATATAGGTATTTGCAAGGGAAGGTACCATTTTGCTTATTTGGGGTTCAATGGTAATGTTTCCTATCATGAAAGTTAATAACAAATATTATCTATTAATGCTCATCTGTCATAAGATTTTATTTTTTTAAGATTATATTTATTTATTTGACAGAGACACAGCGAGAGAGGGAACACAAGCAGGGGGAGTGGGAGAGAGAGAAGCAGACTCCCCATGGAGCACGGAGCCCGAAACAGGGCTCGATTCTAGGACCCTGGGATCATGACCTGAGCCAAAGGCAGACGCTTAACAACTGAGCCAACCAGGTGCCTCTATCATAAGATTTTATATATTTTATCTTGAAAAACGTCTTTTCACATCAATAAGTATTGCTAAACACTAATGATGCTGATATTAATGCATGTGCATGTGATTTTAATTGAGTATATTTGTCACTTGGAAGGCATCTGTGGAATTCTATTAGGTTCTTCTCTTGATATTTGCCTTTTAGCATGACATTGCATTATAGATTAATCCTCTATTTGAAGATTCGGTGGGTACTCCTCAATCACAGAGTAAAACAGATTTTGAAATACATAAATCTCTTTTGTATTTGAGTTGAAGTATGAAAAATGTTAATGAACTGTGGTTTGAGCAAATACATTCACTATAATTTGTGTGGAAATGGAGATCTCCCTTCTCATTTTAACTTTTGACACCATGGGAAGTGTATAAAACAGCATGACGTTACTTGTGATTCATAAATGTTAGTTGTTAAAATGACTTTACTCTAGTGTGAATCTCACATATAAGCATTGTTTTGTCATTTTGGTTAAATTCATTAGAAAATATTAACAAGTCTGAAGTAAAAACAAATTTCCAAAGGCATTTAGTATTTGATAATAGTACTGGAGGGTGGTTCTTCTCCTTCAGGTAAATTCTACCTCATTCTTGAGCTAAAAACATCACATGAGTGCACATGTACACACACACACACACACACGACCCACTGCTAAGCCATCAAACTGCCGCTTGGTGAAGAAAGTCAGAATATTCAAGGCCAGAAGAGCAAATGAAGTTCATTACTTATGCTATGGGTTCCATAACACATTGTCCATTCAAATATTTTTCATTAAGTACCTGTTAATAATGCAATGAGTATTGCCTTTTGAGGAAGAGTGGAGTGTGGATTAGGTTTTATACTAACAGGTTTTATACTCCTTACATTTCCCACAAACTTTGTAAAGTTTGCTCAACTATGTCTTTTTCTGCTTCATAAATATTTTTAACACCATCAGTGTAAAATCTTAGCAGATTCCACTTAAGGATGTATTGAACTAGATAGAGTTTCTAAACTTTGAAAATATTCTCACAGATTATTCTTGTAAAAGAAAAGTGATAGTGTTGCTAACATTGGGCAACTCGTCATGAACTGAAGATGATTACTCAAAATAATTTGCCTTATTTTCCTTTTGATGTTTTTCCCCATGTCCTCAACAATTCAGACAACTATTCTTGCCTAAAGGCTAATAGACTTAAATAAATTTTTCCTATGGACAAATTTCTTCAGCTCCTGCAATCAAACACAATTTAATTAACTCACTGTTGGTAAATTATTTTCTTTGGTTGACTGACAAAAGAGACACTTGGAAACTTTGGTTATAGCCTCATTTTCATTGTTTTTTCTTTCTTCAAAAAAACTTCTGCGCTGGTAAGATATTCCATTTTAAATTCTCTAATTTTTTAGAAAATCATTGTTTTCCTATGAATTGGGAATATTATGATGAGTGCTTAGTCTGGCAAAATAACCCAGTTACAGTATCATTGCTTCATAAACCCAATACTTCACCATATAATTTGATAACAAACTAATCCACACTCCACTCTTCCTCAAAAGAGCAACACTCAAAACCCATCTCTCTCTTTTTTCCTGTTTTGACACAATGGATGTGCACTGGTAATACATACATACATATGTAATACGTACGTACATACACACATACATAATACAAAATAACATGCTACAGCAATTCACATGGCACGTGACACATCACTGAGTTACAGCCGTGCCCCTGATTTTCTAGCACTCTGAAGAGCAGTGCAGCGTGATGACAGAGTACCACGTATGGTCTCTGCTAGTCAACTCTGCCGCTGTACCTTGAAGACACACAGACAACATGTAGATGAACGAGTGTTGACACGGTCCCAGTAAAAGTTTAGTTGTGGACTCTGAAAGCTGAATTCCATTCTCATTTTAATGTGTCAAGAAATGTTATCATTGTAGTTATTATTATTATTATTCAACCAATTAAAAATGTAAAAAAGCATTCTTAGGTCGTGGACTATAGGAAAATAAATGGGCTACTCGGCCCTCAGTCCATAGTTGGCTCACCCCCAAACTATACCACTGTGCTTAATAAAGTCTTACCCACAGAGTAGGCAATCAAGAAATATTAGTTGTTTCTGAAAATGACACACTGATGTATTTAATTAACATAGTTTCTGTGAATAGAAATATAACCCCTAATCTGTGTATTAGCAAAGAAGCCTACTCTCTATTAGTGAGGAAATAGAAATATGCCGTGAAATATTTATTGGTAAATAGAAGCAAGCTACCTGCTGTGAACTAGTGACATCAATTAAGACTAAGGTAATTTGAGCTCCTCCTCGTCCATCCACCTATTTGGAAAGGATTATACTGGTAAATGCTAGGCTGTTTGAAAATATACATTATCAAAGTTTTCAATGATTGTGTGTCTAAACTTTAAAAATAATGGTTCCGAGGCACTTGGGTGGCTCAGTCAGTTGAGGGTCGACTCTTGGTTTTGGCTCAGGTCATGATCTCTGGGTCATGAGACTGAGCCCTGCTTCAGGCTCCATGCTCGGCACAGAGTCTGCTTGAGATTCTTTCCCCTTCCCTCTCACTCCCCCTCTGATCCTTCCCCTGCTCACACACTCTCTCTCTAAAATAAATAAGTAAAATCTTAAAAAAAATAATGGTTTCAATTTTTGCCTCCCAAGGGACTCATAAAATAACAACTGCAACAATTTAAATTCAGATACATTTTACTTATGTTACTGTTTTTCTCATTTCAGATTTGCGTCCTTGGAAAAATAGCACAAGGTAAATAATTTATTTCTATACATTGGGACACTGAGTTCTGTTAAGACGACTGTTCTAAAAATCAATTGGGAATATACAGCAATTTGGAACATTTTCTATCCTGATCCCTGTGGAAATGAATCCTTATTCAATAAATTAGCCCCATGAAGTAAACATGAGGGGGTTACTTATAAAGTGCTTCCAGATTGTAACTCTTTACCATCTACCTACAAGAAGCCAGAACATGAAACATTTTTAAAATGTTTAGAAAAGAAAAACAGAGCATATGCTTAATTCACTTTATATTTATGCAGATAAATAATTTATACACAAACTCCTTTTCATTCTTCTGTCTCTGATCATCTAATTATTTTGTTAATTAACTTTATTAAAAATATTAGAGGCTGAATTAATGGTGACTCTTCAAAAGCACACCAGAAACCCTGGCGCTCAAGGGTTTTCTGAAACCTACTGCATAAGAGAGAACACCACTTGACAGTTTTATTGATATATCAAAAAGGGAAAGTCAGGGAAATATATTTATGGAGTTTTAGTGCCTGGGCTAAGTGTTTTTAAGGTAGGTTTTGCAAGGTAGGAAACTGGTTGAGTTGGGCAGAGTTTATGATATAATAGCTTTGGAGTTCTAAGCAACTGTGAGGCAGGGATCTCAGTGCAATATGAATGAGAAAAATAAGGTATTTGATAAATAGGCTGATATTTAATATAGTCTCTTGGCTTTCTATTGCTGCATAACAATTCACCACAATCTTGGAGGTTTGAAACAACATTTATTATCTCACAATTTTCTTGAGTCAGGGCATAGCTGGGCTGGGTTCTCTGTACAAGGTCTCATAAATCTACAATCTACATGTCAGCCAGACTGCATTTCTTTTTTGAGCTGGGCATCTTCTAAGCACTCAAGGTTGTTGGCAGAACTCCGTTCCTTGTGGTTGTAGGACTAAATTCCCTGCTTTCTTACTGCCTATAAGCTAGGACCATCTCAGCTCCTAGAGGCCTTCACAGCCTCCTGCCATATGCCCCTCAGACAGGCTATCAACTGGGAATGGTAGCTTACTTTTTCAAAGGCAGGACGAGCAATCTCTTTGACGCAGTACTTCACTTGATTAGGACAAGTCCACTCAGGATAGCTTCCCTTTTAATTATCTCAAAGTCAACTGATTCAGGACCATTATATTTGCAAAATACCTTAAAAACATAATTACAACAGTGATATGCCATCACCTTTGCCATATTCTATTGCTTTGAAGCAATCTATAAATACTACCCACACCAAGGTGAGGGAATTATGCAATGACAGAGGTCATTGCAGGTCAGCTCAGAATTCGTCAGCCAAATTTAGTTAGCTGTTCTTAACTCCCAGAAGCAAATATTTCTTGGAGAAAGTAGTTCAATTTATTTTTGCCCAGCCCTGTGCTGTTTAGCATAAAAAGAGGAAAGTATGCTTCATTCCAGAATTGTCTTAGCATAGGCACAAGAATGTATATTGGTTTCAGTCTCAGTGGACAGAGGTTTAGCATTCCCTGCTTTTCCAGTTAAATTCTCTCAAAGCAACTAGTCAGGGGTTCAGTTTTTCTACAGTTTCTACTGTGTAATATACAATATAATATACCTGTGACAAAAACCTAGCATCTTGTATTGGTTTGAACCTATAAACCTGTTTTATATCTAATCACTTTGCTTTCTACCTAATATTGTAAAAATACACTGGTAAATAAAAAATCTCCCTTTATCCCAAAAACTACTTTAACACTAAATAGTGAATCAAGTACATCATGTATGCTGGCTTATCAGTTAATTTTTATTTTCCAAAGTAATTTGGAAGGAAGGTCAAAATTACTCAATAGTAAGTCTTTCTTTTCAGCACACTCTCTGTCACTTATCTGATGCAACTTATTATCTTTTCATCCTGACATCTGTCTCCTCTATATCACATTTCTTACTCTTATTTATACTTTAGTCTTCTTAGATTCAACAGTCCGACATTATAATCATTCCCTTGTCCCTCTATCCTTTGAAACCCCAATCTTAGCATTATACGAACGTCAAATTACTCCACACCTCTCTCTTCAGAGTTGAATACAGTTGAAGAAAACACAATCATGCTGACACATCTCATTTTAAGCCTGTGACCAGTAAATTCAAGGGGACCATTTCCTTGGCCATTTCCTTCCACCACTCTTTTGAACAAATGTTAGAAAAACACCTAAATCGCCTCTTCCACCTCTCTTCACTTTCAGCTGGTAACCTTTCTGTCTACTTCACTGAGAAAAGCAGTAAGAACATTCACGTATTCTTTCTACCACATCTATAAAACCAATTTTATCAGTTCTAATGAACTCTTCCATCTTACTAATATGTACAAACTTTCTGTGCCTCTACCCAAGGCCAAACCGTCCATGTTCCATCTCACCAACTCCAGAAAATTACTTCAGCACAGCAATTTTCCCTTTTTTTTTAATTTTTAACTTTTTTTTATTATGTTATGTTAATCACCATACATTACATCATTAGTTTTTGATGTAGTGTTCCATGATTCACTGTTTGCGTATAACACCCAGTGCTCCATTCAATACATGCCCTCTTTAATACCCATCACCAGACTAACCCATCCCCCCACCCCCATCCTCTCTAGAACCCTCAGTTTCTCAGAATCCATAGTCTCTCATGGTTCATCTCCCCCTCCGATTTCCCACTCTTCATTTTTCCCTTCCTACTTTTTTTTTTTTTAACATATAATGTATTATTTGTTTCAGAGGTACAGGTCTGTGATTCATCAGTCTTACACAATTCACAGCGCTCACCATAGCACATACCCTTCCCAATGTCCATCACCCAGCTACCCCATCCCTCCCACCCCCCACCACTCCAGCAACCCTCAGTTTGTTTCCTGAGATTAAGAATTCCTCATATCAGTGAGGTCATATGATACTTGTCTTTCTCTTATTGACTTATTTCACTCAGGATAATACCCTCCAGTTCCATCCACGTCATTGCAAATAGCAAGATTTCATTCCTTTTGATGGCTGCATAATATTCCATTGTATATATATACCACATCTTCTTTATCCATTCATCTGTCGATGGACATCTTGGCTCTTTCCATAGTTTGGCTATTGTGGACATAGCTGCTATAAACATTGGGGTGCACGTACCCCTTTGGATCACTACATTTGTATCTTTGGGGTAAATACCCAGTAGTGCAATTGCTGGGTTGTATGGTAGCTCTATTTTCAACCTTTTGAGGAACCTCCATATTGTTTTCCAGAGTGGCTACATCAGCTTGCATTCCCACCAACAGTGTAGGAAAGTTCCCCTTTCTCCGCATCCCCGCCAACATCTGTCATTTCCTGACTTGTTAATTTTAGCCATTCTGACTGGTGTGAGGTGGTATCTCATTGAGGTTTTGATTTGGATTTCCCTGATGCCGAGTGATGGTGAGCACTTTTTCATGTGTCTGTTGGCCATTTGGATGTCTTCTTTGGAGAAATGTCTGTTCATGTCTTCTGCCCATTTCTTGATTGGATCATTTGTTCTTTGGGTGTTGAGTTTAAGAAGTTCTTTATAGATTTTGGATACTAGCCCTTTATCTGCTATGTCATTTGCAAATATCTTCTCCCATTCTGTCGGTTGTCTTTTGGTTTTGTTGACTGTTTCCTTTGCTGTGCAAAAGCTTTTTATCTTGATGAAGTCCCAATAGTTCATTTTGCCCTTGCTTCCCTTGTCTTTGGCGATGTTTCTAGGAAGAAGTTGCTGCGGCTGAGGTCTAAGAGGTTCCCTATATTCAATCATTCCTTTTAACACACAAAACTCTTCTATTTAAAAATGTTGCTTATTCTATTTTTAAAATATGTTTGTCTTGATTTCTCATGCTCCTCTAGCTAACGACCCATTTTTATGTGTCAGTTAAAAGAAACTTGAAGATTTTCATATGCCCAGTTCTCTCTTCTATAGGCGTTTCCCCTTGTCAATCTACCAAAGCAATTACTAAATGATTGTCTCTCAGCTTCATCCATCTGTACTCAACTTTGTAAATTCAACTTTGTATGTTGGTACTGGGACTCTGCAAGCTACATTTCTGCTTTGCCTGATGACTCCCTATAAAATCTGCCAATACGTGTCACTAGGGAGAGACTGCAAGGCTAGAGGGAGAAGAAATGACTGCTCTTCCTGTTTGCTAGTGTGGGTTTCCCATCTGCCACTTTTCTGGGGGGAGGGGTGCAACATTCAAGCCATGATTTTTCACTCTGGCAATGGCAGTTCCTTACTCTAACATGGTTTCATTCATTTTGCATTGTTTTCAACACTTGTAAAACTAGTTTCATCATGCCCCCACCCAGAAGCACCAGCACTAGCCAGCTAGTTCTCCTTCTCAGAGGCAAGGCCAAGTCTAAAGTGAGGTAAATGCGGACCTAGGTCACAAAAGTTAAGGAAGAACTCCCTCTCAAGGCTGTCTACTTGCCAATTAGCGACTTGATCTTGATGGGGTATTCTTGCCAGGGCTGAACAGTCAACACTCTCTGTGAGTTAGTTATCTTTAGTGTTCGGTCCTGGACATGATTCTGAGCTTTCCTGCCCTCCAGCTATAGGAAATCACAGCTGCTTTTTAGGCTGTTGAGGAAGTCCTTCCACATTCATACTTGGCTTCAGATTTTCACTGTGTGTGTGTGTGCGTGTGTGTGTGTGTGTGTGTGTGTGTTCCCAGTGCATGAATGGCACTCAGCAAAGCCGTTCGATTTCCTTGTCCCGATAATTACTGCATACTCTGAAGATCTCAATAACCTGAGATATTGCATCAACAACTACATTCCCTTCTTCTGATATTCCATCCCAGTGAATGTCATCACTGTACCTTGATAGCATACTAGAGGTATCATTCTGCACCTACCACTAGTGACAGGGCTCCCAAAGTCAGCTGGTCAGTGATCCAATCTCAAAATCCATTTTAGAGTTAGATTCCTTGGACCACACGCAACACCATCTAAGATCAAATTTCCAAAAAATCACTCTGAGATAGAAGTTTGCCTATAAGACAGAAATTTGGGAAGCACCCTTGGGAATCAACACTTGTGAGGGAATAAAGAAAGTAGATTGGCCAGAGGGAGGAATTAACTTTAATAGTCACACAGAGATCTTAGTTGATCCCAGGGGGAGCACAGAAATTGGAATGCTTATTTCACAGTGTTGCACCATGAGTCGAGGGGCTGGACTTCTACAACCAGCACCTACCAGTTCTTGGTCACTGCCTGCCCCCCGTGGAGGGGTCATGACTGGCAAGGCAACCCACTTTGGCTGAGGCCAATTGCAAAAAAGGGACTTAGCTCAGACACATCATCAATCAAATCTCTTAGCAGCAGGGGGAATAAGTTCCTCTGTTGTAGTGGGGAGATCTGGGCAGCTCACTATATCTGCTGCAATTAATAAATATTATATATGATATAATCACTTTCCCCTTACAAATATTTTAGAATTATTAATGACAATTAAATGTTAATGACTCCATAACTATGGCAGAAATGCATAGTCACAATGCATGTTTATGTAAACCCATGTAAAAAATAATCAGCAGATTAATAAAGGATGTATTCATATACATAAATATGTATTTTATATATAGGCTAATATTTAATGTTTCTCCCTTGGAAGTTTTAATAACCAGGGAAGAGAACCATTATTAGAATTACTTGTCATTGTTTGAAAATCAATCATAAACAATTTGTAATTGCCACTCCAACTCTTTTATTTATTTATATTCCATTAATGTCATTTCTTCCTATGACTATGGACGACTAAAAGACTTTGTTCATCCTGGGTAATTGAATAGAAAATACTCTTAACTAAATTTTTATTTGCATGGTAACAGCATACTACTGAATGTCTGTCTATTCAGATACCTTAAGAAGGTAATTAAATAAGATAATTAAATAAATATTGGCATTCAAGAATTCAAAAAGAGATGAATTTATACAAAACAAAGACTCAGAGCTATGAGAAATATATAATCCATTGTATTAATTGACAATGATTTAGAGCTATGAGAAATATATAATCCATTGTATTAACTGACAATAGATGTGATTCTTTGATATTTAGCAAGATGTTATGATTCTAATATATTCAAAAATATTTACAACAGAACATATTTTCTATTTAAGAATCTGCGTAGCAGCAAGTATAATCATATAGTAAAAATCTGAATATATAAAGCACCATAAGTACACCAATCAGTCTTCTATTGTGCATTCACAGGCCTTATTTAAAGGACAATATGCAAATCAGAGAAAAGGCAAGCTTTAGGAATTACTTTGGCATGATTAACCGCATCATTTGCACACTGAATCACATCATCATGAAAGAAGAGGATATACTGTCAATGTCCACCTGCTTTCAAAGCTTTCACACATTTTGTGGGGGTGTTGAAACATTATAATGTTTTCAGAAGATAATTGCAGCAAAGAGCTGAAAAGGATAAGTAAGCATTATTTGGTATATGCTTATGTAGTACATAATAATTAATGAAGAAATGGTAACAGAAAACTCAAAAGTGTTCTTCTCAGGTATTTTTAATTTGGTTAATTGACTCATTCATTCAAGCAATAAGTAAATATTTCATTAGTGTTTTCCTTTTGCCACACATCGTTCTAGATATGAAGGTACAGCAATAAACAAAAATGGGGAAGAATCCCTATCTCATAGAATTGAGGATACTATGGCAATTTCTCTTCAGTTACATCTGGATGGCTTAATAAAAGAGTATTATTTTAAAATGGAAAAGCTAAGCAGGCAAAGCTTACCCCTAAAGGCTCCAAAGTTTAAATAAACCATGAAGGTGAAAAAGTCCTGGTAATTTCCATGGATATGGATTATGTCCTGCCATCTTACCCATGCAACTCACTGAATCTAGTTAATTCCTACACATTATGCGGCTCTCAGTCCAAAGGTTTTTTCAGAAACTCAGTAGAGATCTGTTACCTCTCTTCACTAGATCAAGTCCCTTTGTAAAATACTTTCTTAGCATTTGATACTAATCCTACAGAGCCGTGGTAAAGCTTGCATTCATTAAGCTGCATGATTATTTGAGTGTTATCTGTCTCCCCTAGTGGAATATGACTCCATGAAGTCTTGGACAGTACCTGACTTGTTCTCTACTTTAACCCAGGGCCTGAATATAGAACCAAGCTTATTGGTATTCAAAAGGTTTTTATTGACTAAGCTAATAAATAATTAACAAATTCACTAATACTCAGATCTTTAATATATAAGACTGGACTTGGTAAAATAAAATTTGAGAAAGATAAAATTTATCTTCAAGATTCCACATTCTTGTTTCTTTTCCTCTTCCTCCTTTTTCACTCCCCAGGTACCAGGCCCCATCACTTCCACATTTTCTTGGCACTTGATGGACTGTTACTTAATCAAAATGTGGTCTCAAGAAAAGTTCTTAAAATCATTCAATTACGTTATAAAATTATGTATAAGCCTTAAGGATTACAGTTAACAAGGGCAAATTTTGTTTTAGGCTAGAGAAATTTATTTTACTTTGCTAAGTCACAGGTTTAGTGTTTAGAGGTTAACATTCAGGATCAGATTGCAATGGGGTTTTCATTTTATTTTGTAAAAAATGAGTGAAGGGCCACTAGTGAAAATTGCCAATTTACCTGCCATTAAGGCCATCCCTGGAAATGAGGACCTTGATTTTATTATCTGCAGTATCATGTTTCCTTCCTTCCACTTGCAAATTTCATTTTTTAAACTGATTATACATAATCCCTAAAAACATGGAAATCATAAAAATTCTCAAAGCATGAAATAAAAACCTTCACTTCCTTTCAAAGGTTCTTTCCTATGTTCTTTCTTTCCTTATTCTAAAAAAGTTATTTGTAAAACAAAAGTACTTTATAAGTAACTGTGTTCAGATGGGAAGCAGGATAATAACAATGGTGAAGTGCAAAGACTGCCTGGCTCCACATCCTAACTTGACCACCTCCTACTTGCACTACATTGCTTAACCTGTGTGGCACGTGTTTTTAATTTTTAAAATGGAGAAAATAGGGCACCTGGGTGGCTCAGTCATTAAGCATCTGCCTTCGGCTCGGGTCATGATCCCAGGGTCCTGGGATCAAGTCCCACATCGGGCTCCCCGCTCAGCGGGGAGCCTGCTTCTCCCTCTGCCTCTGTCTCTTATGAATAAATAAATAAAATCTTTAAAAATAAATAAATAAAAATAAAATGGAGAGAATAATTTCCCATGGTGTTATTATGAGAATTAAGTATTAATATACATAAAATAGCTCATTAAAAATCCCAGCATAAAATAACCAAAGAGAATAACCAATAAACAGAATAAACTAAAGCCTCATAATTCCTGTGAAGGGTGAGTCAACCAGCTGTGATATTTATTAAGTGCATATTGTGAAGAGCTGTATAAAGGAAATTAGAGTGGAACCAAAGAGAAGTGTCTCTGCATTTGAGAATCTTAATGGGAACAGAAAAAATTAAAACTATAATTCATGTTGTACTCAGATACACAACAGATACATCAACATAAACATGTAGTCAGATATGTTTTTATACTTTATTGAGATATAATTTACATATCAGAACTGAAACATGGTAAGTATACAATTTAGTAATTTAGTACATTTAAAATCATATAATCTTGACCACCACCCAGTCGTATTCCATCATTCCAAAAAGTTAAGTCAATCCACAATCCCATCCCCAGTCTTAGCAACCAATAATTCAGTTCCCATCTCTACAGATTTGACTTTTATGAGGAGATCATATGAATAGAACCATACCATGTAGCCTTTCAGGCCTGGCTTCCTTCATTTAGGATAATGTTTTTAAGGTTCATCCATGTTATAGTATTTATCAGCATTCTTTATATTACTGAATAGGATTCCAATGTATGGATATATACTACATTTCTGTTTATGCATTAATAAGTTGACAGATACTTGGATTGTTTCTACTTATTGGCTATTATGAAAAAAGGCTGCTATGAGCATTCATAGATAATTCATTGCGGGATCACACATTTTTATTTTCCTTGGATAGAAAATATCCTTGTTATGTTACATGGTATATTTATATATAACATTTAAAAATATTTTCCAAAATGGCTCTAACATTTTATATTCCAATTAGTAATTTATGAGGAGTGCGATTTCTCTACATCTTGACACATTACTATATGACTATTTTTTGTTATAACCATTCTAGTGGGTATAGAGTGCTATCTTATATAGTTTTTATTTGCATTTCCTTAATGACTAGTAATAATGTTGCACATCATATAATGTGCTTATTAACTCTTCACATATCTTTCTTGGTAAAAAATATATTAAAGTCTTTTGTCTTTTTAAATTAGGTTGTTTCTTAATACTGAGTTATAGGAGCCCTCATATATAATATTCTTGTGTAAAATATAAGTTTATAATATATTAAAACTTTTAATAGTATATATTAAAGCTTTGTTTTGCAAATATCTCTCCCATCTAAGATTTGTTTTTCATTTTCTTAGTGGTTTTTCTTCTGAAGCACAATTTTTAAAATTATCATGAAGCCTAATTTATCATTTCTTTTTCTTTTATGGATTGTATTTTTTGTGTCACAGCTAAAAATAATCTAACCCAAGGTAATGAAGATTTTCTCCTATATTTTATTCTCAAAGTTTCATAATTCAGGCTCTTACATTTAGTATTATGCCCCAGTTTGAGTTAAATTGTGTGTTTGGTGTGAGATAAGGGTTGAAATTCATCTTTTTGCATGCCAACATTCTGTTACCTTAACACCATTTGTTGAAAAGACTATCTTTTCTTCTATTGAATTGTCTTGCCTCCTTTTTTTTTTTTTTTAAATAAATTGACCATAAATGTAAGAGTTTATTTTGGACTCTCAATTCTGTTCCATTTATCTATATCTATTCACTGGCACCACAATGTTTATTTACTGTTACTATACTGTAAGTTTTAAAATAGGGAAGTTTATGTTCCCAACTTTTGTTCTTTCTCCAAGTGACTTTTTTTTATACTTTATTGAGATATAATTTACATATCAGAACTGAAACACTTACATATACAGTGGGCCTTTGCATTTTACCATAAATTTTAGGATGAACTTACCATTTTCTACCAAAAACAAACAAACAAAAAATCCTGCTGAGATTTTAATTTTCACTATGAATCTATAAATTAACTTGGAAAGAACTGCCATGCTAATAGTAGTGCCTTTCAATTAATAAACTAGAATTTATATCCATTTATTTAGATCTTCTTTAATTCCATTGGCAATATTTTAGTTTGTAGTACACAAGTTTTGCACTTCTTTTGTTAAATTTATCCATTATCTTGTTCATTTTGATGCTATTTTGAATGGAATTATTTCCTTAATTTTACTGTAGATTGTTCATTGAGTGTATATATTCTTTTTTTTTTTTTTTTTTTTTTTGAGAGAGGGAGAGGGAAAGAGAGAATCTTAATCAGGCTCTATGCCCAGTCTGGAGCCTGATGCAGATCTGATCCATGACCCTTGAAATCATGACCTGAGCAGAAATCAAGAGTCAGATGCTCAACTGACTGAGCCACCCAGGCGCCCCATATATTCATTTTTACATTGATATTTTTATCTTGAAAACTTATTGAAATTGTCTATTAGTCATATTATAATTTTACTGTGAATTATTTAGGATTTTCTACATACAGAATTGTGTCATCTGTACATAAGACAATTTTATTTCTTCCTTTATAATCTAGATTCCTTCCACTTCTTTTTTCTTGCCTGACTGCACTGGCGAGAACCTCTTATACATTATTGAACAGAAATGACAACAGCGGACATCATTATCTTATTCCTGATCTTAGGGGAAAGACATTTAAATCTTTGACCATTACTTATGTTAGCTGTAAATTTTTGTAGATTCTCTTTATCAGACTGAAAAGTTCCATTCTATTTACATTTCATTTTGTTAAAAATTTTTATCAAGAATAGACACTGGATTTCATCAACTGATTTTCTGTATCTATTAAGATAATCATGTTTTTTGTCTTCATTCCATTATATGATAAATACATAAATTGATTTTTGGATGTTAAACCAACCTTGCATCTCAGGGATAAATCTTTTTTTATCACATTATATAATTATTTTATATGCTGCTAGATTTAGTTTAATAATATTTAGTTGAGAGTTTTTTCATCTATATTCTTGAGGGATATTGCTTGAATTTTCTCTTCTTGAGACATGTTTGTGGTATCAAGGTAATATTGGTCTCATACATTAAGTAGATAAGTATTCACTCTCCTCTAACTTCTGAGTTTCCAAAGTATTGGTGATATTTGTTCTTTAAAATTTTGACATTACTCATAAAAGCATCTGGTCCTATATTTTTCTTTGTGTGGAAATTTTTAATTCCTATTTCAATTCCTTTAATTGTTATAGGTCTATTCCAATTTTCTATTTTTTGAGTTAGTTTTAATAATTTGAGGCTTTCTAGGAATTTATTCACTCATGTAAGTTTACTAAGGGAGACAGGATTTTTTGCTGATTTTAATGTTGGCCTGGGAACATCTTACATATAACATTGCCATTATTTTTTATTTCTTACAATATCCTTGCCCTGTGTACCTTCCTTAGGCCTCATCATTCAAACCTAGGTGTGATATTAATGAAAAAGAAGAGGCTCAGGGATAGAAAGGACAGATAAGGGAAAGTTAGATGAGAATGTAGGATTTAGGATTAAATAATTATACAAATTGGCAATAAATGCTATTTATTTTTATTTTTGAAGTATTTCTATAAAAACAGCCAAACTGGACAACATTTCTTGCTTCTACAAAGTTTCTTCAGTAACTGGAATGATTTAAGTGGAGGTTAGCACGGCAGGTCCTGATGGTTGGGAAGAATCTTAAAGATGATCTGCCTACAAAAATTAAAGGAGATGAAAGAACCATTCTGATTAGTGGGCTCTAAAAAGGCTTTAGATGGGTGCCTGGGTGGCTCAGATGGTTAAGCGTCTGCCTTCAGCTCAGGTCATGATCCCAGGGTCCTGGGATCCAGTCCCACATTGGGCTCTCTGCTCAGCGGGGAGCCTGCCTCCTTCTTCCTCTCTCCCTGTCTCTCCCCCTGCTTGTGCTCTCGCTCTCTCAAATGAATAAATAAAATCTTAAAAAAAAAAAAAAAGGCTTTATGACTCATAGATAAAAAAGAAAGATAATATGAAAGTCATCAACTGGAGGACTTCAACAGAATCCTTGGAATTAAAGCAATGATGAATACATTTTCAGAAAGAAGTCTGAGGATAAAAAGAAAAATATATAGATGGAGACAAACAGGAAATCAAGACCATGCTTTTCTCTGTGTCTGTGGCAATTTGTACTACAACTGGGACTCTGCATATTGGTTAAGGAAAGTAGTGTTTTCTTAAATGAGACAGAAAAGATAATAAATATCACCCTTGTGTGTTACTAAACTTTTTAGCCTACTGTGATCTGTACTGTGTTTTGTTGTTGTTGCTATTATTTCAATCTTACAAAGAAAAATCTTTCTCTTTAAAGTCCCTTTCTCCTCTTTCCCAATGTCAGAGATTTGAAGCATGGCCCAAGTGTATAAATATGAAACTTCAGTAAGGATTTGCTTATAAAATTTTTTGCTTTAAAACTGATCTTGTTAATGGAGAAATCACAAAAGAAAAACTAACAGAATTCATATTTACCTTGTAAATAAAGTTTATAAAAATTAAACTATAAACAGTATTAAAAGACAAAAACAGACTGGGAAAGTTTACAGCAAAAGCGTAAGTATACAGACTTAAAAGTATAATCTTAATGTATACAAATTTAGGAAAAACACAAATGCAACTATAAAAATAAAGAAAACAAATTACCAAAACTGAATCAATAGGACAATAACCACTTGAAAAAATCATTCAACATCTGTAACAACTAAAGCAATGAAAGTTGATAATAATTTTACTTGCCAAACTGGCACAAATTTGACAAATAATGATGTGATAGGAAAGACAATGATATACATGACAAGAGTAGGAATGTTTATTGTAATAACCTTTCTGCACTGAGATACATAGATATCAGGAGCTTTTAAACATAGAGATAGCCTTATCCTCTGAGCCATTAATTTCACTTATAATAAATTAACCTAAGTTACTTTTCAGATGCATGTTCAAAATTTACAGACACAGATTTCCTTCCTGGAGTATTCATAATTTGGGGGGAAAATCTAAAAATTTGATAAAAATTTTTAAATAAATAATGGTACTTCTAAATAGTTGAATATTATTTTTCAGGAAATAACATGAAACCTACACTAACCATATATTAATTTTATAATAAAAAACTTCATGTTATTTAAAAGCATGGGAGGGTATGAAGCAGATGGAGAAACAGTTGGGAATCTGAGAGACAAGTCCAATGTGCTAGGAATCTTAGAGTATAGGATAAAAGGTGTTTGATAGAAAAGAGAAGAAAGAATAGGGCTAGTTGCATGATGGGAATCACAGAGAAGATTAAAGGTTACTACAGAAGGTCATCTTTACTATTGGGCTGAGACAAACAAAAGTACAATAGGAAGAGAAATTCCCATGCCCTACTTGGATATTGAACAGTCTTCTCTTAATAGTATTTGAGCCTGAAGATATCAACTTCAGCATTACTTTTACCAGTGCATGGAATCTAACTCTCGGAAAAAAAATTAATTATTGGCCATATCTCCTTCTCACTTCACAATAGACTCGTGACTCTCAATGGTTCTCAATAAGAGTATGTGTAATTAAATAATGATAGAAATGTAAAATATAAAACAGAAAATTTGAATAAGGCAATATAACTAACTCAGGGTCCTTCAACAATTTATATAATACTACATTTTAAAAAGATACAAAACAGGGGCGCCTAGGGGGCTTAGTGGGTTAAGCGTCCGACTCCTGATTTCAGCCTGGGTTGTGATCTCAGGGTCTTGAAATCAAGCCCTGTGTTGGGCTCCATGCTGGGTGTGGAGCCTGCTTAAGATTCTCTCTCTTCCTCTGCCCCTCCCAGCTAGTGCTCTTTCTCCCTCTCTCAAAAAAAAATTTTTAAATAAATAAAATGATACAAAACAATCAGCCATCATTTTTATAGAATTTCATAAACAGTACTCTACAGTAAACCATAATTTAGTTTTGGCTAGACCAGTGTTTAATTTGAACCAAGTTGCATATGAAAATTTGAACTTCCAGTCTTTAGAGTAGCAATGACTATGAGTGAAAAAGGGCTCTATGTCATCAGGTAAAGCTTTCCACTACATCTTTACTACTGCAGACGGAAAAAAATAATCATTTACACAGGATGAGGGTAAGGAAGCCAGGAAGGCACCCTGGGAGTAATAACAATTTCTAGTACTGATATTTTTACCAGAGAAGATTCATTACTTGGGTTTAAAAAAATAAATTTTTGAGGGTATCATTTGGTTAGTTATGCTCACCTTAATATAAATTAATCCATCCCTCACTTTCCTATTATAGGAGAAACTCAGAAAGGTATAAAAAAAAGGATAATTGATGAAAAGTTCATGGAAAAATATAATACAATTGGCTAAACAAATATCATCTACTGTAGGATTTTATTTCAGGCCAAATCTGACCTCTCAAATCTATTTAATAATATAAATAAAACCCTTTAAATAATTTCTATAGAAGATTCTGAATTTGAAGAGCTGATGCAATCATTTCAAAACTATCTTATGTCTAGGGAGTCATAAGGCTACCTGCTGAGTCATGGCAATGAGGCATCACCCCATGAAGTTTAAAAAGACTGATTCTTTTTATGATTATCTTTTAAAAATATCACAACTTTCAAAAGAATGTTTTCATAATGTTGACAGGTGTGCTGTGATTACTCATCAGGCCAGGAGCTGCACATAAAAAGGGCTTTTTTTTCCTCCATGGTTAAGAAACTTGGCCATGAAAATTTCCATTCCACTTAAAAAATAAATGCTAACTAGCAGATCTCATTTATTAAACTTTCAAGAATTCATGGCAGTGGAATGAATGGGAAAGATATGAAGAGGAATATAAAGTTTCATTGTTTAAGGTGGATGGTCAGCCACGTCAATAAAAATAACTGGTTCAAGACACAGCATGGCAGCATGGAAAAAACATGGGCTTTTGGATGAAAGAGTTACGAGTTTGAATCTTCTTTTGTAAGATACTGGTTTTATAAGTTTGAACAAGTTACTTAACTTCTCTGTGACCCATTTTTTTCATATTAACCCTGAATGAAGTAATAATACATGACTTGTGGAATTCTTATTGAAGAATATATGTAAATACATACCCCCAACTAGTCCTCTCAATGGAATAAGGACACTTATTTGGTGGTATCCATTTGCTGTCCTCTGACCTTCTAAGTTCCTTTTTAGAGATGAAAGAGTGAGTCTTCTTTATAGCTACTGCAAGAGCTATAATCATTTAGATTATAGTCAGAGAACAAAAATTGAATGGAAAATGGTGGTCGCTTGGGAGGTGGATTAGCTAACCAGAGCAAAGTCAGTACCTGAAACGGGCATGAAGCAGAGCCCTGATGAGCTGAGTAAACAGATGAATCAGAACAGAAAACTGGCATCAGGGTGGAATGTACCACGGATTTTATGAATCAGAAAATTCTCATGGTGACTGAGGAATATGTTGTTTACCTGGAATATATGGGAAGGAAAGAAAATTCTAGATAAGGAAACTGAATGAGAACATGAGGACAAATCCTATGCCAAGTGATATTCATGACTATGACTGATTCTGTGACATGAATTCTAGAGAAAAACAGAAAGTCAAGATTTCTAAGGCCATCTCTGAGGACATATGAAACCCACACTTGTTCCTTCAGGCAGTTTCTAAGGTTTTATAAGTTATTGCTTCAAGGGAAGACTTCCCAATCTAGATTTCTTAATTTCTTGAAAACTGCCATTACCAGTCAGAATTTGAAAGTCAAAAATTACATTTTGTTAGAACTGTATAAGTGCATGTGTGTGTGAAATTTGCTCTATCCTCCTCATTGAAAAAAGAACTTAGAAATTTCTAAACTTCCCAAATGAATCATATATGAGGTCAAGGAACTGATGTTTTTTCCAAAGATCACTTCAGAAATTGAAAAATAAATCAGGATAAGTCTACTTCTTTCTGGAGCTCTTTATGGAGAAAATATTAAGTAAAAGGGTTTGCCTTTTTGTCTTATTTATCCATTTATATATCTTTGATTTTCAATTGTAACAACTACCTATAGTCATTAAGATAATTTATTTAAATGAGGTTGTTGGATAACATAAGAAGCTTTCAACATTCATCACACCATTTCTTCTTCATTCTATCCATTCTCAAAAGTTCTAGGTGTCCAGGGACGCCTGGGTGGCTCAGTCATTAAGCGTCTGCCTTCGGCTCAGGTCATGATCCCAGGGTCCTGGGATCGAGTCCCGCATCGGGCTCCCTGCTCAGCGGGAGGCCTGCTTCTCCTTCTCCCACTCCCCCTGCTTGTGTTCCCTCTCTCGCTGTCTCTCTCTCTCTGTTGAAAAATAAATAAAATCTTTAAAAAAAAAAAAAAGTTCTAGGTGTCCAAACAGGAAAAAAAAATCCAAAGACCACTATGAGAAAATATTTGAAATATTTCATTTTCTTCTGAATTTTTAAATAAATATTGATATATTAAAGCAGAGCACAGCTGAAATTGCAATGCTGAATCAAACACGTTTTCCCTTACAAATGTAAAGAACAGTCTTCACTGCTAATTAAATTAGAAAACATTTATTTGAAGATTTAATACCAAATATATTTAAATATATTTGGACTCTTCACTTGTCATATTCATGAAGAAAAAAAAATCTAAGCATCTAAAATGTAGATTTCAAAAATAGAACATATTTCATAATTAAAATAGCCAAAGGGTAATGCTATGATCTTACGCTAGTCCAGCTTAGATACAGGTATGAGGGACTATCCGGGTATTTTTAGTGTATTTTATACTCATCTTCTATCTTCACTATCATGTATTTCTTTTCCCTAGAACATATAAATTGGGATAATAATTATCCAGGTAGTATTTGGAAAACCATCTTCCACACTTCCAAAGAAACTTGTATAACTTGATACACTGGATTTGGATTTTCTCTTTCAATGCATAATTACTACTTTTTAACTGTTCTGGCAAGGTTTAAAAAATAGTAGCTATCAGATTATATTAGTTTTCTACTGCTGCCACAACAAATGCCACGGAGTGGGTGGTTTAACCACAGAAATGTACAGTTTTGGAGGCTAGAAGTCCAAGATCAAGGTGTCGGCAGATTGCGGTTCTCCTGAGATCTCTCTCCTGGTCTTCCAGATGACCCTTTCTCTCTGTGTCCTCACGTGGCCTTTTCTCTGTGCTCACATCCCTGTTATCTCTGCATGTCCACATTTCCCTTTCCTATAAGGACACCAGTCAGATTGGAGTAGGGACCACCCTAATAGCCTCATTTTAACTTAATCCCTCTTTAAAGGCCCTATCTCCAAACATAGTCACATTCTGAGATACTGTAGGTTCAGGCTTCAACATATGAATTTTCAGGGAACACAGTTCAGCCCATACACAGATCTTTAGAAACACATAGTTTGCAAGCAGAATTACTTTGGAAAACTTTACTCAAAGGTAAACAAATTTCAGAGCCAAAAGAAGTCAAATATTTATGTGACCTCTTAACTTGAAAAGTTGATGTAGCTGGAGGGAAACAATTATTTTTAAAACAAACATTAATCATAACCAAAAATACCATCTAAAGAAGAAATAGAATTCAGGAGAGTTTTAGTGTAGTAAAGTCTAGTAAGTTATCAAGGTGATTCTCTTTCAATGTAAAAGGTAAAACTCTTCCCTCACCCACTGTCTAAAAATATAAAAATGAAGATAAAGGCACAGTATGATGAATTGCAAAGTTATTGCGATGAGGGTTTGTTCATTGGAAGTGTAAGAGACACTGTAAGAGGAGGGGAAAAAATGATTGGCAGAAAGCAGTGACTCCACCCAGCAAGGTATCATCAGAGGGACACTGCCATTAGACTCTCTCTTGAGAAGGAAACAACTAATGCAATTCTAAGAATGGCATCTGATACCAAATATCAGGTTGTCTCCTTATGTATGATGCAATTACTCTCTACTTCTGCCAAACCTGTAATCAATCTTGTAAATTTCTGCTACACATACTACATGTGGTAGATTGGCAAATCAAGATAAGGGAAGCAGATGTACATACAGCTCACCACCATAAAGTGTAATGCTGAAAAGAAATATATATTTGGATATCAGCTATGAAGACATTTATGATAAAATAATGATGATGATGATGTTGATGATGATGTAAGCCTTTTCAAATATCTGTGGAAATATTTGAGACAGGACTGGGATCACATTTTGTGAGATGGAACAAAGCCATATTACTCATTTTACTAATGTGGCCTTAGATGATTCAATGGCTTGGAGGCATCTGTATTATATCATTTAATCACAGAAAACAAGCCATGGTGTTTTATTATGAGATCTCCAAAATATAAATCTCTTTCTTCTTTCTCCATCTCTGGACTGTTTGTTAGTGGGCCTTCCTTTTCCATGAGACTCTTGACTGTCCTTATGAGACATAAGTTCCCTTCCATTCAAAACCTAATTTTTTCACTAAATAGTGCATTGAGGAAAGGATTTTGATCTTTGATCATTCTCAGTCACCTCAAAACTTTTTAGAATTAAATGGGTTAATATCTTAAGAATATATAATAAACGCTGAGGGTAAAGGAGGTGAAGAATTTAATACTATCAGCTATCATTGGTTAGTATCTTAGCATTTTATATTCTCTTTTTACTAGCTTTTTTTCCTATAACAACTAGCTGAAGCAATGTCCACCAAATTGTGGAACATACAATTTATAAGAAAGAAGTCTAAGAGAGAGAGGAGAGGGGCCCCTGGGTGGCTCAGTTGGTTAAGCGTCCAACTCTTGATTTCCACTCAGGTTATAATCTCAGGGTCATGAGATTGAGCCCCGCCTCGGGCTCTGTGCTGGGCACGGAGCCTGCTCGAGATTCTCTTTCTCTGTCTCCCTCTACCCCGCCAAAAACATTTTTTAAAATTTGTTTTTAAATAAAAGAGAGAGAGAGGGAAAAAGTACAATGAGACAGGAATTGGAAGTGGACTGTACAAACCTTTATACCTTTATCTAATCAGTTCTCCTAAATTCCGTCCACTTTTTAAATTTCTTAATTAAGTCAGAACAAGTGCCACTTATAAAATAGTTTTGGCAAGTTTAAAGTGGTAAAAATAAACCACACGACTATGACCCCATACTTTCAATTCCAGCATTAAATTACTTCGCTGACTTTCAGCCTTAAAATTTCTTATGGACAGCCCTTTTCCACTCAGTCCACTGAAATATGAAGGTGAAAATGTGTTATTTTGAAAAATCAATTAAATGTTTGACAGCACCATACAAAAATGACAGTCATCAAGCCAGAGCTATTGCCTGAGAAATTGTGAGAAGCCTCATGGATGACTGAATACTACAGAAGACTAGGGAATGATGTATCCTTGCTCATAATGGAATTTTTGAAGGAAATCACCAAGTGCATGATGACTCCAGAAATAATACTGTTCTTGAAGTTTGCCAAGGCTAAATCCACCTTTGAAAAACCGCTGGTACTTAATAATAAAAGCCTCCTCTCTCACATGGGGTCTCAGGATGACACATATTACACATAATTCTACTTGATGAGCAAAGGATATATTTTATTTCCACTGTATTATAATTGTACCATCCCAGAAATTTGGAGGAATTATTCTAACTTTGTGTGCATGTAATGACTCAAAGTTCACTCTTATAAATCAAAGCATAAGCTTAAATTTTCTAAAGCCTATAATTTTATAAATACATGTATACTTAAATTTGGTAAGATAAAAACTCTCTTCAAATTCTTTACAAGTAGGTAATTTTCTAATTCAAAGAACGATAAAAACTCATTTCAAATCTTTTCAACCAAGTAGTAAAATGATTACAACTGTTGACTTTTTCTTTTTCTTTTTCAGGTAAACAGAGTAATTGTTCATAGTAAAGTAGATACAGTCAAAGAAACAACGTGAACAAAATAAACACAAAAGCATAACAAAACAGGTAGCTAAAGAAAATCTAAAGAAATTGAAATAAAAAGGAATAACCAAGCCTTCACTTAATATTTGCATACATGTGTTCATTGAAGTTTTAAATAAATATTATCTGTGGATATAAGGATCATGGGTCATTGCTATTTTTTTCTTCATACTCTCTAGTTTTCAATTTTTCAATAATAAATTTATATTGGTTTTTAATCAGAAAAAAGTTACTTAAAAAAAATCTTATTTATCAATAATAAAATGGTAGATTTTGCATAAAATTCTGTATTATTTTAGAAAAGTGAATTAACTGTTTTATTCTTCAGTTTTCCTTTTTACTGTTATACACAAAAATATTGAAATTAAATACCAAAAATGAAAAGAGAATTAGTTGTTGACATTTCTCTATCTTTAAAACAGGAAATTTAGGTAGAATGTACAACGACCCCACACTAGCCTCACTCCCCACAAAAACACACACAACCATATATCAAGGCAGGTTAAATGAATAAGAAGAGAAACAGCTGATGATTGATGCTGTACTCAATACACAGATTAGAACAGCAGGTGAAGCCAAGTTTTCATTTGAAAGAAGCATCCTCTCACAAATATCACTGGTTTAGGTAACTTGTGATACTCCTTTCTAATTATAGGGTAGTTCATTTAATGCACTGTAATTTTTATTGTGTATTAAATAAACAATAAATTATTTCTAAAATAGTTTGTATTTTAAGCAATGGAAATATATTTTGTATGTTATATGTCAATTAATGTGTAATACAGATCTTAGCGGTTATTTAATGAAATCTCAATAATAATAATGAACCTCTCCTCTGGGAAAAGGGGGAAAATCCAGATTCTGTGTTCATTATTTAGCTACCAATTTGGGTAGATGAATTTCTTTCATAATTTTGATAATATATTTTGTATATATATTCTACTCACATAAAGAGTATAGAATATACTTTGTATATTATGTATTTATATTTATATATATTTGTATACATATTCTATTTGTAGTTATATTTTATATATTATATATGTGTATTTATATATTATATTTATATTTATTTGTATTTGTATATATAGTACTCATAGAAAAGAGTAGATTCTGATTCATGTTTTTAATCACAGTCTTCAAAAATTGGAAATTAATGTTTTCACATCATTTCCTTATATATATTTCACAGAAGAAGAGTTTTTAGTTGTTTATTTTTTTAAAAGATTTTATTTATTTATTTGAAAGAGAGAGAGAGCACAAGCAGGGGGAGTGGCAGGCAGAGGGACAGAGAGAAAGAGTCTTCCTGCTGAGCAGGGAACCCGATATGGGACTTGATCCCAGGACCCTGAGCTGAAGGCAGACACTTAACCGACTGAGCCACCCAGGCATCCCTAGTTGTTTATTTTTTAACAAAAATATACATTCTAGAATATAAAACCTAAGAAAAGTCAGTCATTCATGTTTCTTAGTGTCCTCAAATACCAAAAAGCTGATTAAACATCTAGAGTACAATTTAAGAATTGTATTGACGATGACTTACAAAAAAAAATACTTTGTAACTTTATCATCTCAGGGCCAAACTAAAATTTACCTAATATATATTTTAACACAAACAGAATGCAAGAATTCATATTTATCATGTTAGCACTTAACTTTAATGGTTAAAATTAATGGTAGTCTCATCCGGTAAGTGTTTTATGTAAATTATATTAATTTACTCAGTCATTAATAAATATTTGTTGTAACACCTATGTATCAAGAATATAATGATAAACAAATTAGACAAATTCTCTACAGTGGAAGAAGCAGCAGGTATATTATATAACTCAGGTGTAGAAGGGGGGAAAAAGGACAAAGCAAGACAAGTACAATGGAAGAAAAAGGATCGTCTTCCAGAATGAATGTTCAGTGACAAGAGACCTGAATGAAATAAAGGATAGAGCCATGAAAAGACCTGGGGGGACTAATGGCCAGGTAGAAGGAACCATATACACAAATGTTTCAAGAGGGAACAAGCTTAGCTTCACCTTGGGTCTCATGTATTCAATACCTCAACTCTCTGAAGTAGGTACTGTTAAGATTCCTTTTCAACACATGAGGAAAGTAAGGATCAGAGAGGCTAAATTATTCAAGAAGATCTCATGGCTAGTAAATATAAAAACCTGATTCCAGAATTCAAACTGAGAATCTACCGACAAATTATGTCACTTATGTGAATACATGATTCCAATGGCTAGTCTATGATTCTATAGTCCTTAATATTAAACTACAAAAATCAATTAAAACACACATTGTAAAAAAAAAAAAAATTTCTTAAGATCTGCAAGTTTTTAAAATCTCAGAATCTGATTGGAATGTGGATTATTTTTAAACCAATTAGTATAAAATGCAAAGCATGTACATCTTTACACTGTTCTGTTAAAAACTAAACAACAGACTGATATTCAGATTTCCAGCCATTACTATTAAGAAGTGATCAACTGAGTAGTTTTCATAAAGCCAGAATAAGAATCCCAGGATATAAACTGCAGTTCACACCACACCACAGGCAGACAGTAAGTGGTTCCAGCAACAAAATTTAGAAAAATGCAGGAAGCCAAGCAACAAAGCATGAAAATTGGTATGTCCCACAAGAGAGCAGGGTACGATAAGAAAGCAATTATTTCAGAATCTATGACTTACTTATGCCCAGACATGCCACGCCCATCTTTCCACCCACATCCATACATCTATCCTGCCTTTATGACTCCTCTCTACCTCTGTCTCTTCTGTTTTACAAATATCTTGTTGTTTCCCCTGGTTAACATCATATTAATCCTTATCTTCTTTCACTGCCTTTCTCTCCTTCCTGCATTCTCTTTGCTCGCTTACCTCTTGCAATATTCTCACTTGGCTATAGAACTCAGAAAAGCCACCGGGGCCCAAAATAATAACTAGAATGTACCTTCATGGGAACACGTGTACCTGTATTTATGTGAATGAGTATTTGTGATTGACAAATTTGTAATTAATAAAATCCACTGAAAAATAAGAATTTTTGGCCTGTTAGTACTTTCCTGTAAGGCCTTCTTATTAAGCTCTTGCATTTACAAATAACATTTGTGATATAATGCAAAGGGGATACTGTAGGGCAGATCATAATTTAAATCCTCAAGGAATAATAATAGCATGCTAATAAAATAGGAATACCCTAAAGGAACTAAAGTAAAGTGTGTGATATGATCTAACAACGAACTAAAACAGACCAATGCCTTTAATTTGCAAACGTACTCTTAAGAAAACACAAAGGCAAGGAAATAATTCTAAAAATAGAAAACTTTTCATGTCTAGATAATATTTATAGAATTCTCTCTCCACTCTCTCTTTAGTTTTCTTTAGCAAATACTTCTTAAACTTTTATGAAAGGTTTATTGATGGACTTCAGATGCAGAATTTGAGAGTATATTAACCAGGCAGAAAGGGATAAAAATAAGGGAATATCTTCCTTAGAAAAAAGGTAGCAAGATAGGTCAGTGCCTCAAACCTAGTGAGTCAAAGGAAGTCTCCCAAAAGACAGGAATGATCTTAGCAAGGTGCTCCAGGTCTGAAAAGTATCCACCTGAGAAACTTTTCCAGAGAGCCAGTAAGCTGGAAACGAACAGCAGAAGGTTGAGTTGTAAATGTTATTGATTAGTTTTCCCTTGGGTGTATCAGAAACTCTCAAAAGAAAAACAAGTAAACAAACAAAATCATTCTTGTCTTTTGGCTGATTAAATCACTCAAATTTCAGAGCCTGGATATCAGGATTTTCTTCTGGAGCCTTTTTTTTTTTTTTTTTTTTTTTTTTTTTTTTTTAAGTAGGCTCCATGCTGAACCCACAAACCTAAAATCAAGACCTGAGCAGAGATCAAGAGTGGGATGCTTAACTCACTGAGCCACCCAGGCACCCCTGGAGCCTGTTCTTAAAACATCTTTCTCCTCCATCTCTAATTGCTCTCCTACAGGACACAGTGCTCCAGCTTAACGGATGTTTCCATATTTGTCAGAGGCAACATGATGATCTGTTATATATTTACACTCTTCTCCCCAGACTTCCTCTCTCCACACATCATTTGTCTACCTCCCTTTCAGTGACTCTCTCATTACTTCTCCTTCCTTTAAGACTGCAGATTCCTCAGGCTCTCCCCCTCTGTCTATCAGTGTGACTATATGTGTATCACATTTGACACAATACCATATTACTTTCTCTCTTTGTAATACTATCTATCCAGCATAATCCCCAACAGATATTCAATATTTAACAAATATTAGGTCAATTCTGCTTCTCTTCAAACTATATTGGATCATATATTCACTAAGAGAGTAAAATAAAGATCAAGAAGTCTTAATTCTTTCTCGATTTGTCCGAAACAACTATCACTATCCCATTTTAATGGTACATCTCTGAAGAATTCTTGAATTAATTCTTTTAAAAATGATGCTTATATGCATATGTTCTATGATCTTAGAAGCTTATTTAAAACTATATGTTTATGGAAAGAAGACAGCTATTAGTACACATTGGGTGGCTTTTCTTCTTGCTTAACATTTTACGTTTTTTGTAAGAAATTACAAAGAAGAATGTCTTTCTTTACTGAACCTCACTATGGGGAGATAATATGTGCAAAAGTAAACTTACACTGCTTCTAGCACTGCTATTGTTAATATTGCTAGGAATCAAGTATTGCTATTCATTACGGTCACTGGAAAACACACTGGAGACTAGGTTTGCTTTATGTTGTAGATATGTCACCTATTTTTGAAACAACACTTCAGTGCTTTTTTATACTATGCTCTTCAAGCCAAAATAGACTATTTTCTCTGTTCTGTAACTTCTATTTCAAACCAAAGATAATGGACTATTTATGCGTTCCAGAACTTCAATAATAGAACATTTGGCATGGCTTGACTGACCTTAAACAAAACCATCAGGCCAAACACTGGGTCACGAAACAGAAAAATAAGGTGGTAAACTGTCATACTGAAGTCATCAGTAAAATGCATGCTAGCCATACAATCAATACATGATGAAGGGCCAGGGCCAAATTGTGTGTGTGTGTGTGTGTGTGTGTGTGTGTGTGTGTGTGTGTATGTTGTATGTAGTCACATTTTAGGCACATAAAAAAATAAGTCTTGAGAAGGAAATCACAAGATCCAGGGGCCAGTGTAAGTAATGCAGAAATGGTCTTGCTGAATCATATTCATTGGGAGCAGAACATTCAATAACATTGTTCGAGATTTGATGAAGAGAATAATAGAAAGGCTTCTGTTCCTGAGTCCTTAAAACTGAAAAGAAATCATTGTAATAATTTAGCATATACATTTTACTTTCTTTGTATTTTTAAGTGAGTGAAAAATTTCAAAGTTACGTAAAACATATAAAGTAGGTCAGACACATCTAGTGCTGTGAAGGTGAAGGGCAAGGGGAAATCACATTGACAGTCACTGGCATTTTATCCACCGGTTCATCCGGAAGCTCATATCTGTACTTTTAGGACAAGTACATGCTGTTAGTTAGCCAAGGCATATGTCAGGATGTTAAGGTGTGATATTGAGGTAACCTAATGACCTGCATAATTCTGACGTCTTTAAATCCTCAATTTTCACATTGAAAATAACAATAAGGAATTCTACTCAGCTCCAAGACAGCAAGGTTCCATATTCTCACAACTCTGTTGCTCCCTGTCTTAAATTAGATTTTGTCATTACTTCAGATGTTTTGCTCTCTCATTCTTAGTTTTCTGGGCTATCTGAGGACAAGCAGAATACCATGATTCTTTCTAAGACCTCAGTTCTGTTCTTTCTTTTCCTAGCTGGCCACCTTCCCCCCACTACTGCTGTAAGCAGTAACTTATTTGCAAGGACAAGCTGTTTTCTGTTCCATGGGTAACATGGCACTGATACCCATTCAGGTATTAGCTGGTCATCATGTTTGTAATAATCGCTGGGTTAGTCATTTATAGCAAAAGAATAAGAATTTTTGGAATCAAGAGAATGGTGTTTGATTGCATACAAATTTGTACATTGCATCTTGAAATCTAGTTTGGGGAAGAGGAATCAGAACATTATATTGTACAGAGAAATATGGCGTTTATAGACAGAAACTTCAAGTATTTAAAGATATCAATTCTCCCTTAACTGATCTTGGATTCAAAATAACATCTAAAAGTATCTGGAAAGGATACTTGAGGAATTTTACAAGCTGATTCTAAATTGTATATAAAAGAGCAAAAACACAGATAGAATCAAGATGCCTTGAAGAGGAAAATCAAGACAGGTGAAACTGACCCACGTTTACCAAGGCTTACTACAAGGCAATAGCAACTAAGAGAGATGGTTGGGGTTTACAGAAAGAGAAATGATTAGTGGAACAAATAGAATAGTGATCCTAGAAACTTGATTTACAACAGAATGGTTACTGACATATCAAGCATTGACAAGGATATGGAGCACTGGGAATGTTTATCCAATATTCATACAACTATACATTGGTATAATTGCTTTGGAAAACAGCTCAGCATTGTTTTGTAAAGCTGAAGATATATATTCCCCACAGCCAGAAATTGCACTCCTAATTTATATCCTAAATAAACTCATTCACAGGTGAACCAGAAACATACATGAATATTCATGGTGGCATGGTTCATTATAAGTCAAAACTATTAACAACCTACATACTGTTCAATAGGACATAACCTTCAGTAGATATATCAGTAAAAATGAATAAAACATAACTATGTGCAACAGTATGAACAAATCATAGAATGTTGAATATCAAGAATAAGTTTGCAGAAGTCTTTTTATGCTATGACACCACTTTTACAAACTTCAGAACTAAACAGCATATTGTTTAGGGATGTGAACATATGTGGTAAAAATGATTTTCAAACCCAGGAGAAAAAAGAACACAAAATTCAGGATGGTAACTAACTGGGGGAGGAGGGGTTACTAGTAAGAAGATGAGAGTATTATATACAAGTAGCTTCACTGGTACTAATAATATTCTAATTCTTCAGATGTGACTCTTCTATAAGTGTTTTATTATTATGCTTCATAACTTATACAAATATTTGAATGCATTATTTTGTATTACATATTTATGTATTAAATATTATATTAAATAAAAATTTAAAAGTCCAGAGGCAAAGCAATATATGCATCATCATTTAAATAAGAATATAAAATAAAATTATGCATCTAAACATATAACACATTTGGAAAGATTCCCATCAAACTTGTAACAGTTTTGCCTCTAGAAAGGAGAATGGATTCAGAAAGAGTAACACTTTCTTTCTGGTGTACTTTCTTTTCATAATAAGAATGCACTCATGTATTTTTGTTTCATTTATTTTTAAATATTAATAAAATGTACACCTGGAAAAAATTTCCAAATAGAAATTTATGCAGGTTATTTGCATTACAGGATATAAAAAAGAAGTACTGTACTTCAAGTTTGACTTATACCAAATAATATAAGATATCCATAACTCTTTTCCTATTTGGCAAGTAAAAGTTGGACTATAGATTACAATGATTTATTCCAGGAAGAGAGCTCAAGTACTTCTAGACAATAAGACCTCAGACTCTTTCTTTAATAGAATATGAAATTGAAAATCTAGGATTGCTGGGGCATGATTAAATATCTTGAAACTGCTGTTAAGATGTTCATCAAGTTACTTAAAAAATTTTAAGAGAATACATAAGTGACTGTAATTGCCTGACATACTTGAGCTATTTATAACACATTTCTCTGCATCAAATGGAAGGGATCACCTGAGGAGGCCCCAAATAAATTAAACTCTCTTTGCCTTCTTAATTCTGTTTTATTAAGAAATAAAACCAAGAGTCAATACAGAGATCAAAACATTATCCTTATTCTTGAGAGGTGAAGCAATAGGGTGTGTGCTACTTATTTTAGCCAATATGGCTCATTAATACGTGAACAAAGCTGACTTTCCCATTCAGCCATGTCAATCCTAGCAAACATTTCCTAGAAGCAGCAGGGCTCCTGCAAGAACAATGGAATAACCTCATGCTCTGTGATCCAACCACCCTGAGAGGAAGAGTCCTGCCAAACCCACCTTCCCACATTTACCCCTTAGATAAGTCACTCTACCTCTGGAGGGGTTTAAGGGGTTAAAAAGAGAGAAACAAGAAATGTTTCCAGGGGCACCTGGGTGGCTCAGTCGTTAAGTGTCTGCCTTCGGCTCAGGTCATGATCCCAGGGTCCTGGGATCGAGCCCCGCATCGGGCTCCCTGCTCGGCAGGAAACCTACTTCTCCTACTCCCACCCCCCCCCCCCCGCTTGTGTTCCTGCTCTCCCTATCTCTCTCTGTCAAATAAATAAATAAAATCTATAAAAAAAAAAAAAAAGAAATGTTTCCATTTCTTTTTTCCAGTTCTCTTTTTCCATCTAGGTGACAGCTCTTCTTCTCCCCATTACCAACACAAAATCATACTCTAGGTAGTTCCTAGATGTGTCTGTAAGATCTGAGAACAGGACAGAAATGCAGATTTGTGGATCCACCCCAAGTCAGACTCTGAAGGTGGGTCCCAGAAGTCTGTGTTTTAACAAGCCTTCTGGTGTTTTGAATGCACCTCAAGTTTGAGAATCTCATTATGTACACAAACTTCAATATTCTCTGCTTCAACATGAGGACAAATGTGATACTATATCTAAACTATAGATTTCATTAAATGAAAAGGGTAATACATTGGGAAAAAAGAGTCCAGTATTGGAATCTTTTCCCCACTAACTTGTTCTTTTAAATTAGATCAAATTACCTGAGATTCCTGTTTTTACAGCTACAATGATAAGGCTGAACAAAATGATTTCTATACTCTCTTGAAGTTCAAATTTTCTATGATTCTATTTTATCCTGAAAGTGCAAAAATAATATTCAAACATGGTCTTAAATATTCTTTAACCATTTCCCTAGCCCTGTCTTATGCACCCCTCTCCTTTTAGACATTCTTTATTCAGCAAACATGTATTTGATACCAACTCCGTTCAAGGCTTTGAGAGCAAGGTGAGAAAGACAAAGATGAATAAGATCCTGAGAGAACACATAAATCTATAAGATGGACTGCAAAAGTGAGTATATTCCATGTAGAAAGAAGGAAAAGAAAGTGCCACTAAAACTTAGAGAATAGCTAGCATAGCTATTTAGGTTAAAAATCAGAGCATAGACATAATAATAACAAAAAACAAAACTTAGTTTGTTGGTTGGTTAGTGCATTTTTAGCAGTTTAGTAGGAAGGAGTTATTATTTGCATTAGTAAGATTGTTGGTGTTTTTGGAACTTTTATTCTTTGTGAAAAATTACTGTAGAGAGAAAAGGCTTGCTTTTATAGTCTTATGAAAAACATACCCATTTTCTCCTGCTGATGAATGCCCACCTGAAGAAAGTGAGCTACTGGCTCTGTCATCTCTCTCTTCTTTGCTAAGGCTGGATTTTAGTTGCGGCTTGCCCTCAAGACCAAGACCAATCTTTGTCTGCTGTCTGGTTCTGTTCCCTGAAACACTAACAATAAAATCCTTCATCCAAGGGTCATTATCTGAGGTTACTTAACCTCTAGCTTCTATTCTTTAAGTTCCAGAAACAACTCAAGTTCTTCTTGGTCTCAAAGTGACCATAATAATATTCTCAGTTGCTGTGAATGTATGCCATGAATTCATTCAGATATTTCCATGAATTGAATCCAACTTTTAATAAAAAGTCTATTTGAGGGGCACATTTTGCTTCTTGGAATTTACATAGGTTTCTATGGAGAAAGGTGACCCAGGAAAAAGTGGCTGCTCCAAACCAAAATGGTTCTATTTTTTTCAATGTTTAATTGACTTACTTGTATAGATCGCAATTGTATTTTGACTTTGAGCACTGTAATAAAGAGGAATGGCAGACCTTCATTTAAAGACACTTCTTAAATTCATTTGGAATTAATTTTGCATTTATATTCATTCCCAGGAGGATAATCAACCAAGTCCTAAAGAGAGCTCAAGACAGTGATTCTTCCTCACTCAAAACTTCAGTCCTCCTATATGGTACCAAACGTATATAACTATTTTTACTTTTTTAAGACCCCCACACAATCTACTCATTCATTCTTTAATGTACTTGCTTCTTATATACATAATTGCAAATCTACTGTGTGCCAAACAAGCTGCTAGATGTTCCAGAGAATACAACATTGTTTAGACATTGCTCTCTAAGACCTTGTAATTTGCAGACAGATGTTTGAATGGATGTGGCTGAAATATCCATGGAAGGTCTCATATGCAATCTTCACACAAATCTACTTTTAATGACACATAAAACATGAATACTAACAAGTCAGAACAAAAAATTCTGAACTTTCTCAAAATATCTTTTTGCTCTCCAAGAATGCATTAAATTAGGCACATACAAATAACTTTATTGTAGTTACTAGAACAATTTGTTATAAAAATTTCCTCCACCAAAAACAAAAATAATTGATTCCTTTCCCACCCAAAATCCTATTTTAAATGAATGGATTGATTAGAGCATTAAAAACACTCCAAGTTTAGTTAAGGAGTCATAAGACCCTTAGCTTGATGATTTTCCAAGCATGAGACCTAAAAAATAAATAACCTCTCTGAACTTTAGCTACTTTATCTGTACAAAAGGAGATACTAATACCTGTCTGATTATCTTAAAGGGACATTGTGACAATAGTCTAAGTGATGAAAAGCAGAAGTTAACTGTAACTTGTAAAACACAGAAAATATGTATTTTTATTTATGATCAATGAGCTAAAGAGATAATGGAACACTTTATTTAATAACTGAATAGTATCCCTAGTAAAGGATTTGTGAAGCATTATTCCTTGTTTTCTATGTCCTTTGCAGTGAGTCACATCTAAATGCTCTGAGGATGATAAAACTTTATTTCTACCTTTCCTCTTCTCTCTTTCTGATTATTATTAACAAGTAAAAACATGGACTGCCTGGAGCTTCAGCTCCTTTCCTTGCTCTTTCTCTCTCTCTAGGACAGGTGCTAATGAGTAACAAAATGAGAAAAAGCAGAACATCAGGAGAGTAAGAACTTTCACATTTCACACAGAAGATAATCACACCCTAAATAATTATAAGTTTATATCAAAGGAGTGAGAATGTCTATGAGTTTCCATAATTGCCATTTCTAAAATAGAAATAGCATTTCAACTCTTGTGATATTAACATTTCAAGTTCAGTTCAGATCCTTTAGAGGAACAAATATTTACTAGATATTTCTGAATTGAAGGCTTATTCAAATGGCACCTTTTATATGAATCATTTATACATGTTGGAAATAATTTAACCATTCTGAAACCAGTGCTACTCTCTCTTTCTCAACTGATTATTTGGCATTATATTTGTTTCAAAAGGACTTACTGTTAAATTAATTTATGTTATAAATTATGGGTAAAATTTTTACTTCAGTTTAGTCTGAAAGATAACAGACTGGGAAGCCCAGCCATGCCAGTAAATATATGACTATGAGTAAGTCAAATAAACTCTATAAATCTCTATTATCTTACATATTACATAGTTTTAACTGATCCCTATATTTACATCTACATCTAACATTCTGGTTTTTCTTTCTTTCCTCCATATAATTGTTAACCACACATATACAAGAAAACTATCATCAAAAATTAATCTGTGGAAAAATTTCTCTGAAGTTAACAGTCATATTTAGAGAAACGACCTCTCACCAGAACTTCAGAAGCACAACAATTTAAATAATGTAATTTCCTGACCATATTGTTGCATCATAAATAGCAAATCAGATGGAGAGTTTCTCAGCGTTGGAACTACAGACACTGAGCTTGATAATTATTTGGGTGTTGGGAGGAGCTGTCCTGACCATTGCAAGATACTTAACAGCATTCCTGACCTCTGCCCTGTAGATCCTAGCAGCACTCCTACAAATCTGACAACCAAGATTTCTCCAGACATCACCAAATGTCCACTGGAGTAGGAGGCAAAATCACCCCTAGATGAAAACCACTGAAATATAGAAATGGTCAAATTCTTGGATCACGAGGCACCTGAGTGGCTCAGTTGGTTAAGCTTCTGCCTTTGGCTCAGGTCATGATCCAAGGGTCCTGGGATCGAGCCCCACGTTGGGTCCCTGTTCAGCAAGGGAGTCTGCTTCTCCCTCTCCCTCTGCCCTTCCCCCTGCTTGTGCTTTCTCTCTCTCTCTCTCACTCATTCTCTCTCTCAAATAATAAATAAAATCTTTAAAAAAAATTATTGGATCACCAAGATTTGCTATCTAAAATCAATGTTTTTTACATAAATCTATTTCCTCAAAGATTGAAATTTTTCCTAATTTTTTCAATTCTGAAAGTAGCATTCCCAATGTAATTATTATGCAATATTTCTGACCATAGTAATAATTTTCCTTAGAATTAGGTAGTGAAAACATACATGTTATATTAGTGGAATAAAATATTTTTACTTCTACAGTTTTCTTATAAGATTTTTAATTTCTAAAAGCAAATCCTGGAAGAGCAAATTGTTTGGGGATTTTATTTTTAATAACTGAGCTTCTGGAAAGAGATTGAACTAATAAAAGAAGGTAATTTTTTTATGACAAAAATTCAATATGGAAGAAAACAGGCTTAAGTCTCTAGAAAATTAGACAGTTGTCAGGCCATTTCCTTTAAGAATAATTTTTAATGAAGCAAACGTTTTCTGATGTGATTTGAAAAAGATGTAGGTACAGAGGTTAGAAGGTGGGAAGAGTGTATGTAAATCACAATGCTGGCGATCTTAAATACACACAGTGTGACTGTAAGCCACAGTGGTTATACTTAAGTTATACTTAAGCTATAAAGAGTTTTCTTCTTTATAGTTTATGTTCTGCAGGTCCACCACCCATTCCAAAGAGGTCTGTTTGAAATAGGCCATTCATTACATGATCTGAGCTCATTATATATATTTTTAATAGAATGTAGTCTCCATGACATACTTTTAAAAAGTAATGCCTGAGTACAAGACATGACTGTTATGTCCGGAAAATGGAGAACATTTGAAGAGTATTGCTCATTGAAGGTCTGTGAAACTAAAGAAAGAATAGGGTGACAAGTGTTTTAAACACACAAGCAATATACATAATGTACAATATCCACTTTTAGTCTTCTTTTCCTGTTAACACATATATTCCACGAGAAGATATTCCGGAGGTCTTTCTGGATGAGTTAGGTCAGGGGAAAATTTTTGATTACCTTCCTTCTCTTACAGACCTCAGCTAAAGTCAAATTAAGTTTAACTTTCCAATCATTTGGAGTTAAATGTAACTTTACAAAATCCTTATGTATAATATTATTGGCATCATGATTTTATTGTCTTGGCTTTATAGGTTACATTTTCAATCAAGGTTTCAATCAGGTTACATTTTCAATCAAGAAGTGAATTGATATTGATATACCAGTGACTAAGCAGGCAAGCATCCATGTATAATTTAATGAGCTCATTTTTTTCTGCGTGTCTACTTTGATCATCTGTTCACTTGACAGGTCTTTTCAGCTTGCAGGTCTCATGGTTAAACTGTGCTCAAATTTAAGTGTACAGAGATTCAAATTTTATGTAAATAACAATGTCCTTGTTAACTGATATGGTCTCTATTTCCTTGTATAACAACACCTGTTCACCTAATCCCATTCTCAGGTTCCGACCCTGTACCGGTACACTGATGCGGCTTTTTGAATTAATTATTTACATGCTAGTTCATAAAAGATAACTATTGTAAGTAGTCTCCCTAATAGACTCAGAAAACAGAAAATCCTTTGAGGGAGTGAAGGTACATTTCACAAAGACACATCTTCCTCAAACTGTAATAAAATTAACAACTTCAAGCCATTGAGTTGCTGCTTGGGGAAATGAGGTGTAATTTTAAAGTAATGATATTGATTTTCCTATGTGTCCTTGGAACTCAACCACATTACCTAAGGCTCATACCACGTTAATCCTAAAATTAAAGACAACTAGATCTTGGAAAGTACAGTCTTCTAACTTAATAACGCAAGTCAGTCTATGCTTCATCTCAGTTCCTTAGCTTGCCTTGCTAGACCTAGGTTTCTCCCAGAGAGTTATTTTCTTGGGCTCTTAAGTTTCTGGATTCTTGTAAGGCATTCCTTTTTACAGCAAAATTGGTAAAAATAAAATCACTTGCCTTTATTTAGGACCTTCAAAGCATGTTGAGAAAGATCTACTTAACCTAAGGGTATTCCTTTTGATGAATTAAGCCCCCATACCTTTATGTTAAGCATCATTTCATGGAAGCCATGTAAATCTTTCATTATTTTGAGCTAAGCAACACTTCCTGAAAATAAAATGCTAGGAGCACCAAGGCATTAAGCCACTGACCCCCAACACTCAATGTGTGACCTACTAGAGATGCTGCCTGAACAGAGAAAGAAGGGCCAAAATTTGTGAGCTAAGCATCTTATGTATACTTCATGTCTACTCAGTAAATACGGTCTCTCACACACACTTGAGCACACAGGGCTAACCGGCTTTGTGGTCAGATAGGCTTGGATTTGATTTCCAATTCCAATATGACTTGGAATGTAACTTTAAACATTTGATCCTTTGAAATTAATTTTTTGGCAGATATAATAAATAATAACAAGCAGTTTCTGACACACAAAAAATACACAAAAGTGATAAAAATATTAAATGTTACTTAATTTTTATTCACTGAACATAGATCCTACTGTGAAAATATTTTTAAATATCTATATTACAGAATATATTAGTGGGTTTTAATTATTTTATTTCAAATGTTAACCATCAATTTGTACTAAACGTACAACTACTATCATATAGAACACTCATAATTTTTGAAAATATAAAGAACTCCTCACTATTAAATTTTGGGTACAACTGCCATAGGATAAAAGACTGTCTCAAGATCACATAGTATATCAAATGGTAATTAAAACAGGAATCAAAGGGTCTGGATTTGAGCCCTGAATTCACCATTACCTAGCTGTGTGACCTTGGACAAGTCATTTAAAATCATAATCCTAATTTCTGAGCTAAACAATGGGAATAGCACCTTTTGACCTTCCTAATGCACAAGGTAATACAAGAAACAAATTAAAATATGTGAAATCACTTTAAAACTTTACTGAAAACATAGTTTTTAAAAATAAGGCTACTTCTAACTTGAACAAGAAGAGTGGCCCTAAAGCAACTGCATTCCAGACGGGGGAAAACTGCAAAGAGGAAAGAAAAAAATCATCAAAATTAAACTCTGCCTATTCATATTGCTACAGAAATGAGAACCAACTTTGTAGCCAGTAGAACTAATTTCCAGTTTTGCTGTTTCCCAGATTTGTGAACCTTTGCAAAGTTACTTAAATTTTCTTTGATACAGTTTTCTCATACATTAAATAAGATGGCAGAACTATTATTTGGCTAGTAAATACTCCCTTCACCCCTATTAATAAAAGCCCTTTTAGTTTGGAATGGTGGGATATCCCCAGCTAAAAAGAAACAAACAAACAAACCCACCTTATCACCCTTTTAGCTAAGTTATCAGTAAGAAATAAGGAGCCAGACAGTAGTCAGTGAAATCATAGGGTTGATTTATGATAAAGGTTCTTTAGAAAAGAACAGACCCAGCTGGTTTGACCCTTTGCTTTTATCATTTCTCTTAAACCTTCTGCTTGCCTGGATCATAGACGTGATGTAAGAGTTTAAGCAGATATCTTGTCACCATGGAAAGAAAAGCATAAGGGCAAAGTCATCTACTAAGAATTGCTGAAAAGAAAGCTAGAAGAAGCACAACAGAATTTGAGGGTCCATATCAACTATGGACTACCTACTTCTGTTTCCATATTTGAGAAAATTAATTTGTTTAATCCACAGCTTATTTTAGTTTTTAGTTACTCATGGTCAAATACAATCTCTAATATTTTTTGCAAGGTTGATGCTTGAAATACATATAATATAGAATGACAACATGGAAAATATCTGAAATATTTTAAGTGTAAAAAGGTAATTTTTAATTATCAGCCATGGTTTCCCCTTGCCCTGTATCCCTTGTTTCTCCCCATGGAGAAACCCAAACTCTCTGGCATCCACAGGCCCCAGAAAAACATGCTAGAATAGAAAGGAAAATAAATGTTTGGTTGTCTTATAGCCTGAAAACTCAAAATTAACAACACACCTTTTATGTGTTATAGCTCAGTGAAGCCATTTGAGAACAGTTAAAACTGACAGGGATTTTCAGAATACAATAGCAGATCAATAAAAGATGTAAAAAGGTTAAAAGCTGACTCCCATGAATTCTAAAAAAAACTAACCAGAAAAAAGTAGAGCTAAGATAGGGGCATGTCAAAAAAACAGAAGAGGCAACTGAAAGAAATTTTCACTGGCCAAAGATGCAATACTTGAGAATTACTATGGATACCGACTGCAGCATAACAAAACACACGCTTAGATCTTTGATTTCACAAAAATCTAAAAAATAAACATCTAATTCGTCAACTTTGGATTATGTTAGGAGAACTATTTATTTTTGAGAACTGATAAATAAAGGTAGATAGACAAACACTTACCACCCTTTCATATATAATCTGTGACCGGTAAACAAATGGTGATGAGGTGAAATTTCACTTTATAGAATATTCCTGCAAATAAAGAAAGACAGAATGTTCTCAGTTTGCAACTCCCACTGAATTACTAGAACTAGACATTGAAAAATCAATGGCTGTTAATATCACTTTTTAAAAGAAAAATATCACTTTCAATTTTTTTGCATCCCAATAAAGAAAATACCACTACCTATGATATATTCATGAGAAACTACAAAAAAATCAATGGTGAAGGGAAATAGGGAAAACAATAATAGACTAATGACCAAAGAGATGAAAAGTTAATCATCCAAACTACAAGGGCATAGGAATGTAATAACCATCTAACACATCCATCTTGAGTTGTTTGCAGCATCTTCATTTCTCAGGGATGCTATTTTAATCTAGGTCCTACAGAACTCAGAGCGTGAGCCAAGTTTAAAAGCAACATTTTATTTTGTAAATTTAAGCCCAGACTAGTGAGAATGAGCGAAAAAAATGGAAGCAAGTTAAGAAAATATTTTCAGTATTTTGTTGCAAAAATTTATAGTACTGGGTCATTGCTTCATCATAAACCATAAGTACAAACAGCAAGTCACTCAAAATTTGTTTGCTAGAGGGGCGCCTGGGTGGCTCAGTTGGTTAAGCAACTGCCTTCAGCTCAGGTCATGATCCTGGAGTCCCTGGATCGAGTCCCACATCAAGCTCCCTGCTCAGCGGGGAGTCTGCTTCTCCCTCTGACCCTCCCCCCTCTCATGTGCTTTCTCTCTCTCATTCTCTCTCTCTCAAATAAATAAATAAAATCTTTAAAAAAAAAAAAATTTGTTTGCTAGACACATGGGACTTTTTTTTTTTTAAAGATTTTATTTATTTATTTATTTGAGAGAGAGAGAGAGAAACAGCATGAGAGGGGAGAGGGTCAGAGGGAGAAGCAGGCTCCCCACTGAGCAGGGAGCCCGACGCAGGACTCGATCCAGGGACTCCAGGATCATGACCTGAGCCGAAAGCAGTTGCTTAGCCAACTGAGCCACCCAGGCACCCGACACATGGGACTTTTAAAGAGGAACTGAGAAGAAGCTGTCCCTTGCAGTGGTCCATTAGAGAGATAAAAGGAAGTGATTTACCTACAGAGCTCTTTTTATCTCTTGGTTCCAACTTGCCAATGATCATTCCATGGGAAACTAACTTCTTCCCACATCTGGTTGTCTTATCTAGCCTTTCATGGGGCTCTTAGGAAGGAAACATGACCTCGGGTCTAATAGTGGAGTCATGACCCAGTGTGGATGGGGTGATGACCATGAGAGAAAAACAGAGGCACTGGATGAAATCTGTGAAGAAGCACAACGTTTGGTCCAATACAAATCCCAACCTGTGTCTCCTCAAATAAATTAACACTTGTGTCTTAACTAGTTTTTCCAGCAAAAACAACAAAAAACAATTAAAGATCCTATGCCATAGGTCCAAGCCCCCTTTCCTGTCTAAACTTTCTCTGTAAGTAAACACATCCAATTCCACTGTTTTAACTGGCTTCCAAATGTATAACCTCCACCACATGTCTTTCCTGAGTATCAGACATGCCTAATGCTCATGAAATAATTCACATGAAGTAATTCCCCCAATGCCTCCCAAACTTACTAAGTTCAAGACAGACCTCTTGATTCATTTTGCTCTTTTCAGCCACCATCCTGAAATACTGCAGTACACATTTGATAAACTTCTCTACTCCCACACTAGTTTTCTACTCATTCAATCATTCTCAGTAAAGCAGTTAGAATGATCTTTATTTTGAATATTAATTTCTTATTTAGCACCCTCTGACAATGGTAATAGCTACAACTTACTGATGTCTTATTTCATGACAGGCAAATTAAAAAATGTTTTATATGATTTTTTAAAGTCAATCTTCTCAACAAACACAAGAGCAGAAATTATTATTATCATCTCTATTTTAAAGATGAGGAAACCAAAAAAAGAGATATTAAGTAACTAGCCCAAAGTCACAGAATTCCATACTTGGAAAAGCTAGAATTTGAACTATATTCTCAACCACTATTCAATTCTCTCTAATGGCTTCCTACTGCTCTCAGAATTAAAACTTCCTAGTATGCCTTTAACATTGTACATGATCTAGCTTTCACCTCTCTCTCAAATTACCTCTGATTAGGCTTCTTGCCCTAAACTGCAATCATGCTTCTCATTCTTCTGTTCTTCGAACATATAAAGCACATTCTGGCCAGGTACACTTGCTGCCATTTCCACCTGGTATCCTTTTCCCAGCTCACTGAAAAAAATGGCTAATTTTCATCTTCAAAATCTAAGTTCATTTGTCTCTTCAGGGATTCTTTCTCCTACTAACTCAGGTACTTTCTCTTACATCATCCTATTCACTTCCTTCATAGCACTTACCACAGCCTGAATAATATATTCACTTCATTATTTGTTTGTTGAATGTATATTCCTTCAGGGTAGATACTTTATGTTTTTATTATTGTTGAATTCCTCAATATCACATCCAGTGTTTGACAGTCAGACTTAAACCTAAATATTGTTGAGTTAATAAAGGTATAGTTACAGCTTATACGAAATAGAAAAAATAATGATAGAAATATGTCAAGAACCATCCCCCAAAACTATAAATATGCCTTTCCACAAACGTGTGCCTGGATAATACATAATGAAAATGTAAATGATGTTTACATCTGCAGTTAAGCAGTTTACTACTAATAAAGATTTTCTAAAGGAAAACTGTGAAGAAAATTATCATGAAAAATGGAGACATATTAAAGTATGGATATTAGTATATAATTTTCTCCATGGAGGGCATGGTAAGTCTAGGAAATTGTACACTTAAAAGAAAAATGTATATATCTTAAATTACAATTTATTTTTATCTGATCCTGCTTCTCCCAGATTTCTTATATAATTGATACAATTCTAATTTTTTCCATATTCTAAGACTCTCATTTTCTAAAAGGATATTTGTACTCTTTTCAAATCTTATTTTTGTATCTTGCCTTAGAAAAATGAAAAACAAAATAGGATCTATCAAAATTGCCTAGGATTTACTTTCAAAAAGGCATATTTAGAGTATAGTATATCTTATAAACCTGTAGATTAAGACAGTAAAAAAGTAAATTTTCTTGGGGCGCCTCGGTGGCTCAGTCAGTTAAGCATCTGCCTCTTGATTTCAGCTCAGGTCATGACCTCAGGTCCTGGGATTGAGCCCCTGTCAGGCTCCCAGCCCAGCATGGAATCCGTTTGTCTCCCTTTCCCTATGCCCCTCTCCCTACTCTTGCTCTTTCTCTAATAAATAAATAAATCTTTAAAAAAAAAAAGAAAAAGTAAATTTTCTTTAAGAACACATAATTAAAATACAGTTGCAATTCTTCTATCAGAATATTGTCTAGAGGAGTCTTTCAAACTGGCCTAACAAAACCGGCTCCAATAAACAACACTTCCTAAGTGCAGGGGCATTAAAGAAAGGTCAATAAATATATCATAAATCTCTCAAAGTCTATAAAGTAAAAAATATATGTAAATAAATGGCAACTAAATATGTAGTTCAAAAGTAAATTCAGGAGATTCTGGGGAAATAATGGTAATGGTGTCATTGTTCACAAATCTCTCCAAATCTCAACATAAAAATAGGTATAACAATGAGATAGTCAAAAACCCAAACCCATGGACAAGACTTATGATGAAACTTGGAATATCCATTAATGTCAAAATACAAAGAGAGATTTGAATGACACCAACAGTCCCAAGACCTGCATGACATCAATGTCTATATGGGATTAAGCAGAGGGGAAAAATAGGGCATCTATAAATCTGAGAACAGAAAAAGCCCCTATATAGGCAAAGATAGTCTTTGAAAGCATGGTAGGCCAGATAATGGGAGAAGAGCAGCTGACAGTGGGAGGGGTTTGGCCCATTCCAATAGCAAGTAAGTTTCATAGGTCTATAGTCTGCAGTGGTGGATGCAGTCTAGCCCTCAAAGACTTGCTAAACTGACCTGACAAGATTTCCTGCTAATATATGACCTCACACCAAAGAGGAAACAACTCTGAGTGGAGTAGGATAGGTGCAATAGAGATGAAGAAAAAAGAAGGACCAGGAAAAAGTAGAGGTAGACAAAAAAGTCCAGGTCTCAAGAAAGTCAATACTCTAACATAACAGGAAAAACACAGAAGAGGCAGTTGTGAACTTTGCAAAGTATTTTGAACCACACCTCCTTCAAAAAGTTAAGGAAAATAGTGTGCCTGGGTGGCTCAATCAGTTAAGCATCTGCCTTCGGCTCTGGTCATGATCCCGGGGTCCTGGGATCGAGTCCCACAGCAGGCTCCCTGCTCAGCAGGGAATCTGCTTCTCCCTCTCCCTCTGCTGCTCTCTCTCTCTCTGTCAAATAATTAAATAAAATCTTTTAAAAAAAAGTTAAGGAAAACAAATTTCACATTAAAATAATATGCAAAAGAGAACTACTGAGTCAAATCCCATACAAAGGCAAAGTAGAAAAAGGTACAGAATGACATCTCTAAAATGCCAGATAGACATCTTATAGAAGAGATAATCTGGTAATATTTTATATTAAACTAAACTGTTACTAAAATAATTTAAGCCATGAAAGAATAACACATTAGAAATAGAAATACTTAAAAAAAAAGAAATAGAAATGCTCAATGAATAAGGTAATGGAGCTCAGGTAACAAGTTGAAATTAAAAAAAAGAATTATTATTTTTTTAAATTTTATTTCATTATGTTATATTAGTCACCATACGTTACATCCTTAGTTTCTGATGTAGTGTTCCATGATTCATTGTTTGTGTATAACACCCAGTGCTCCATTCAGTACGTGCCCTCCTTAATACCCATCACCAGGCTAACTCATCCCCTCACCCTCCTCCCCTCTAGAACCCTCAGTTTGTTTCTCAGAGTCCACAGTCTCTCATGGTTCGTCTCCCCCTCCGATTCCCCCCCTTCATTTTTCCCTTCCTACTATCTTTTTTTTTTAAACTAAACTAGAAGGAATGTAAGAATATAAAAGTTACAGATTATGCCTTAAGAAAAATAGATTTAAAAGAGAAACAGTTAAAAAATAAGGACAGAGAAGAGTTTAAAATGATTCAAGAAAAATAAATAAACATCAAGTAGGCAAAAAATATCCAACATACAGATAATAGGAATTTCTAAAAAAAGAAACCCATCTTTGGCCAGTGTGAGCTTCTTCTCAGATGAATGTTATACTCTTTGAATATATAGTCCCAAATCAGCAATTGAAAAAAATTTAAACTACATATAAAAGAAGCACGTTGTGTTTCTAGGATCATGATCCCTAGAAAAACCATCACCAAGGCACATTTTAGTGACTATTACTTACAATGGAAAGAAGACTAAATTTTCATCAAGTATTTTGACAATAATGCCAAGCCAGGAGAAACAATGATCAGAACAATAGCAACAAGTAACCCTACTACCCATATTTCCCAGTTAAATATTCCACAGCAGTTTTGTCTATATTTGTTATATTTAAATCTCTCTTTGGGGGGGTGCCTGGGTGGCACAGTCAGTTAAGCTCCCAATTCTTGGTTTCAGCTCAGGTCATAACGTGAGATCAAGCCCCACAGGCTGGGTGTGCAGCCTGCTTAAGATTCTCTCTCTCTCCCATATGCTTCACCCCCCCATCCACCTAAAGAAAAATAAAATAAATAAATAAATAAATCTCTATCTTTGGTGAAATCTTTATCATTGATTATCACTTTCATTCTATATGTTCAATGTATGGGTCTCTTGCTTAATTACAATCATATTTTTATAATTACTACAACACATTTTGTTATCAAGGTTACCTGATATATAGCAATAAACAATCTCACATATTGAAATTTAAAATGGCATCAGAAAAACTGTTGCACATTGTTGTCAATTATATATGTTGCAGACACCTTCTCCTAGGTTTTTGCTTGTTTGCATCTCCAAATGGTGCCTTTGGATGAATATAATTCTAGACTTTAGTGTAGTCTAATTTATCAGTATTTTCATTAATATTAAAATGTTTCCATTTAAACATACGGTGAAGTTAAAGAAAATAGAAAAAAATGCAAATACAACCTAAGAAAGTAGAGTTTGACCAATGAAATGAGATTAAGGTAGAACACACAGTATTTTTGAGACATGATTACAGAAAAATAAGCAAAATTATCTTTATAGAAACCATGACAAGAATATACAGACAAAGGGAAAATCTAGATTTGATAAAAGACTTCATACTTGCATAGTTTGTGACAAAGTTCATGACAGTACAATTGAAAACAAAATCTACAAGATTTTTTCCCACCATAGGTAGAAATTTGGGAATAAAATTTGTGCTAACATAATTGATCATAATATTTAAAAAAAAAAAAACTTAGGAAATCATGATTTTTAATCTATTAGTCACCATGTCATCCACTATATCCCAACATCTGCACCCTAATTAGGAAAATTTAAAATGAACAATCAGTAGTCCCCAGGGAGTAATAAAAATAAGAATTATCATTTAATGATCATCTATTATGCTGAAAACTATACTTGGAGCTTTACACATTTAGGAAAAATGGTTTGGGCTGGTATTTATTATAGGAAGAGATGCTGACTATGCTACATGGACTGAGAAATCACTGGGAAGATTTCTGAGCAGAGAAATAGAATAGAGAAAGTGAACAATTTCCCACATCATGCTAAAGCAAATTTTCACAAACTTCTTAAATTTAATTTAACCAATTAAGTTAACATCAAATATGCCTGGATTCAATTCACAAATTCACATCTTAGCATCCAGCTTTGGTCAACTTAGCTCTTCTGTGCTTCAGTTTTCTCTTATGTACAATAAATCTTTCCTCCTTTAAGTTATCTTTTTTTAAAAGATTTTATTTATTTATTTGAGAGAGAGGGAGACAGAGCATGAGAGGGGAAAGGGTCAGAGGGAGAAGCAGACTCCCCACTGAGCAGGGAGCCCAACGTGCGACTTGATTCCAGCACCCTGGGATCATGACCTGAGCTGAAGGCAGTCGCTTAACCAACTAAGCTCCCTCTCATTTAAGTTATCTTGAGAAAAGCATGACTTAATGCACTTATGCACCTAGAAAATTAGAATAACTCAATTATAATATCTATTATTATTACACATATCATGAATTTTTAGTGTAATTGCTCAAAAAAATGAAAATGTACTGTTTGAAACTTATAATGTCTCTATTGAAATGAATAATTTGAAATTAATGGTATTTACTTTCTCAAAGCAGTTAACTTTTTTTTATTTTATTATGTTATGTTAATCACCATACATTACATCATTAGTTTTTGATGTAGTGTTCCATGATTCATTGTTTGCGTATAACACCCAGTGCTCCATTCAGTACGTGCCCTCCTTAATACCCATCATCGGGCTAACCTATCCCCCCACTCCCCTCCCCTCTAAAACCCTCAGTTTGTTTCTCAGAGTCCACAGTCTTTTATTTAGTGCTTGCAATACTCTGCATACTCCATTTGGGCTTTTAGTAAAGATAGTAAAATTAAAAGCAAAAGACGGTCCGTTATCTTAAGAAGTTTACAATATAATGGGAGAACAGCACCAGAATTAATACTGAATATGGATTAAAGAAAGTAGAAAAAATAATAAAGGAAATCAATAAAAACATACAAATATGCTACTTAAGCAACTTTAAGTAGCAACAGTTCCCCAAAATAAAATTCTGAAAGAAACTAAAGTGACAAAGGGTTGGATGAGTCCTTTGTTGGAATATTTACACATTTCAGATTTGCTTGAGGGAAAAACCTTTCACTCCAAAAAGGCACCAGAAAGCGGAGAGGGGGAAGCCAAGAGCCCCAGCCCAGTATCACTCACATAAGATTTTGATATCCACTTTTAGAGCCAAAGGGCAAAGAATGCAATTCATTATGTAACCCAAAAAGACCTTTAAGGAGAAAAGGGAAGAGGAGTGGTGAAGTATTAAAAAAGAAGCTAAAAATGGATGACATACCAAAGGAGATGGCAAAAGGAAAAGGTCGGTGACAGTGTCATGGGAGAGACCCCACCTACTACAGAAGAGCCAGGCGCTAGCTAATCGTGACTCTGGGTAGGTCTGACCCTTGGGAGGAGGGCTTGGGGGAGAAAAAAAACACATAGCTCAGTAAATCAAGTCAGGAGGTTGGAAATGCAACCCATATTCTAGCTAAAGTATTCATTAAAGCATTTCAACCCCAAATACCAAACCAGAAAAGGTAAATTTGAACTACACTGCTCTTTAAAAAAACCAAAACTTGTTTTTCCCAGTATATGCCCAAATATAGGCACTAATATAAGTAATTCCTTACTTTCCAAAAAATACATTTTTGCTCACCTTCATTGTGTAAATATTTAGGGTATAAATGAATTGGGTAAATATCTATTTTAATATTTTTACACATACATATTATCCTCCCATATAATAGATGAATTTTGATTTTAATGAAATAATTGCATGCAATTCTTTATGCTCTTTCTGCATGACTGTCTTGCCAAAAACAAACAAACTGTATTTTCATTGGAATTGTACTGAATCACAGAACTGTATAGAAAAAGTTTTCACATTTTTCTTTCTTTTTTTTTTTAAAGATTTTATTTATTTATTTATTTGACAGAGAGAGAGCACAAGCAGTGGGAGCTGCAGGCAGAGGGAGAAGGAGAAGCAGGCCCCCTGCCAAGCAGGAAGTCCAGTGCTGGGCTGCATCCCAGGACCCTGGGATCATGACCTGAGCTGAAGGCAAACGCTTAACGAACTGAGCCACCCAGGCGCCCCTTCACATTTTTTCATATGGAAACTTTTAATACACAAATATGGTATATCTATTTAGGTGTTTTGAATGTCCTTCAGTAAAATTTTATCATTTTCTCATCTTCACCTAATTATTTGACAGATTTTAGTTTAGTTTTCATTCATTTCACTTTTTTCACAATTTGCTACTATTCAATTGATTTTTATGTTGATTTTGTACATAGGAAAAATCACCAAACCCTCTAATCATCAAACCCTCTAATTCTTCTTTAGAATTTATTAGTAGATAAAAATGACATTTTCTATATACTCTTTAAAAAAAAAATTAGTAACAATCACATTTGACACTGAAGTTATGGGATCATTTCCCCTGGATAATTACTAAATCTAGGTTAGATTTCTTCACTGCCTTTTTAAAACTATTTTTCTTACATTGATTCAAATCCAGGACTGATTGAGGTCATTTCAAGCATATATCCTTCCCAATTTTGCATGGAATTTAAACAGTCACTTCCTTTCTCTTAAGGGATAGGCTGGAAAAATCCAAGGATGCTTTTAACACCCACACCATTTCAAAGGTAGGTTTGCTTCTTGGCCTTGGGAATAAATGGAGAGTCCTTTGGAGGTTCTGTCTCCTCTGCTTCTTTCTTTCCTTTTTTTTCTTTATTTTTTATTTAATTTTTTAAACTTTTAATTCCAGTATAATTAAATACAGTATTAAATTATTTTCAGGTGCTCCTCTTTTTCTTTCTTCATGTGTGTTTCACACGGTTTGCTCCCTCAGATAGGTTCTTCTCCACAGTCCTCATGGTAGAAAACAAAGCTCCAACAGATCAAAGGTTTTCATTTTTTTTCTCATCAACCACACATTGAGACATCCTACACTAGAAATACTAAGTCCAAATATTTTGCAGGAAAGTCACATTAGTCAAATTTAGTTAGTCCAAATTTAGGAATTTGGATGCTTAACTATGGACCAATCGAATCTAGTCCAAATTTGATTAAGAGACAGGATAGTGTGTTTGACTCAGACCACTCAGCTGGGGCTGGGGGAGAGCATCACATTTCAAGGTAGCAGTTTTCTCTGCACTTTTCTAAACCCACACAGACTCCCACAGGCTTCTTTTTTTTTTTTTTTTTTTTTTTAAAAATTTTATTATGTTATGTTAATCACCATACATTACATCATTAGTTTTCGATGCAGTGTTCCATGATTCATTGTTTGCATATAACCCCCAGTGCTCCATGCAGTACGTGCCCTCTTTAATACCCATCACCAGGTTAACCCATCCCCCCACCCCCCTCCCCTCCGGAACCCTCAGTTTGTTTCTCAGAGTCCATAGTCTCTCATGGTTCATCTCCCATAGGCTTCTTTACCAGAACAAACCTGAATAAGTTGCATATACATATTTTAAGTTTATATCTCGACTTAAGCATATTTCTTTTCAGTATTAATCTGTTATCTTCTATTGCTTCAAGGTTTATAGGCAATATTTAGATATAGTCCAACATTGTTGTTAATATGCACAAGAGACTGTTTTCGCCAATATGTTTTGTTGCATATTTTTTTAGCTTCTGCTGGTTGGGGAAAGTATTTGTTTAAAACTCCCTTGTCTATGAATCCTAACATATACAAAGACAGGATCTTTTGGTTAGCCTCGAAACATTAGATTACATAGCAGTTCCTTTTGTTATAGTACTGCACTCAGAAGAAATACCAGTTCAGGAAAGCAGCAACAAGGTGTATTTCTCAAGGGCACTTCCGAGTTACTCTAGATGCAATAGTTTGATCACAAAGTCTGTTTCCAGGGAACACAATCTAAGCCACAGAAGTCTATTTACAGTCTACAGTAAAGCTTTTCAAATCTTCTTATCCTCTATAAATGGAGATCTTTCACTTCAAGAGTCACCCTCACCCCCTGTAGTCTCTCTTTCCTCATTCCAAACTCTTCCACTCCCTAGTCCAAACCACTGTACCATTTGTCTTTGTGGTCTGCCCTTCCTAAGTTAGATTTCTCAGAAGGAGACTTTGAGACAAAGATTCACATGAGAGTGATTTATTAGCAAGGGTTCTCAACATGGGAGAGTAGAAATTGCTCTGGGAAGGGAAATAAGCCAAGGAAGGGTGCAATCTGGGGCAGAGTTCCATGAAGGATCACTTTGGCTCAATCCCACAGTTAGCTCTGCAGCCAATCTGGGGTAAGATAGCTGGACTATTTACAGACTGCATCATCACTGGTTAAGGGCTAAGCAAGGGAGGATGGCAATTCCTAGGCACTTCTGTCCTCCACATGAACAAACAAAATAATTTCCATCAGCCTGAGGGCAACTCTCCACAGAGCCCCAAGGACTGGTGTGAAAGCACACAGGGAGTCCGGGACCATGAAAATGGTAAAAAGATCCAAGAGGATATGAGAAGAATACAAATGAGCTACAGATCTAGCCCTTTCTCTTCCACCTGCAAACTGGTATCTTTTCCAAACCAAATACAGTTCTCTAGGATTCTTTGTCTCTCATCTATTATGCTACTTCTGCCCAATAAAGCCTGGAAACTCAACAGATGCAGATTCTCACTAGTGAAAAAGAGTTCTGTTTTCCTTACTGTTAGAAAGGGATAAAACTTTTTAAAATCACATTTATGTAAACCAGTGTGTTCAATAAAGTTTTTGATTAATTGGAAACTCAATAAGTATATAAGTGAAAAGAAAAAGAAGTATTATGTTCTAGTCAATTCAGGGTGAAAGCAAACAGAAATGTATGACAGCCTTGATTAGCTACTTGTAACAGAGTAACACATTTTGATTTGGATTATTCAAATAATTACTTAGAATTTCTATATAAATTTCTTTTATAACCTTAGTCCTAGTATATGAATGCATCTACCCCAACCTTAAAAAAGAATAATAATAGAGTAGTAATGAATAGTAAAGACTAGCAATGAAAAGTTACAGAAAAAATTAATTAATTTGAAGTGAAACTCAGCCTCCACAATACTAGAGGACACCATTCAGTTTTGCATGCCAGTTTTTCTTTTGAAAAGAGGAAAAACATAATAAAATAATATTTAATTTTAAAATACTTAAAACGAGCTAAGATAAAAATTGTTTTCCTTTAATGAAAACAGCATGATTAAAAACAGCTCCTCTTTTCTATGCACTTCCTCAAAACATTCTACTACATAAAACCTGGAATCATACTTCTATTTAAAAGGTACACAGAAAAAGAAAGCGAGAATGTAATTCTTAATGTGATATTCCAAGTTTATTATTGAAGAAAATTTCAGCCACCTGAATTCTAGTATAGTTTCTGCCACTAACTAGTCACGTGACCTTGGACAAGTCATTTAATGCTCAGTTTTCTCAATATGATGAGTTGGACTTGACAGCATTAAAGATCATTTTCAAGACTATAAAGGGGCGCCTGGGTGGCTCAGTCAGTTAAGCATCTGCCTTCAGCTCAGGACATGATCCCAGGGTCCTGGGATCGAGCCCCATGTTGAGCCCCACATGGAGCCTCACATCCAGCCCCACATCCGGCTCCATGCTCAGCAGGGAGTCTGCTTCTCCCTCTCATGCTCTCTCTCTCTCTAATAAAGAAATAAAAAATCTTTAAAAAAAAAAGACTATAAAGAATATGAAATATTATATGGCTATTACACTATGAGTCTGATTTTTAATCTAGGAATAAATAAATACTTAGGAATTTTAAAAAATCAAAAGTTTCTGTTCTTTAGTATTGGTGTGTGGAAGAACATTACTTATTTTGTAAAAGATTTTGCTATTACACAAAATACTCATGCATGTTTCTTTTGGATCTCACCTTATGAAAATTACATTTGTTACACAAAGAAACAAGTTTGACTAATTTAAATGTAAATTTGCCTTTTAGAACAAATGACCTTACGTGGCTTACTAAACTACCATATTCAGCAAAATTAACTTAGAATGAATTTTAACTGTGAAAGTAACATCCATCTTCAGTGGATTAAGCTCTGCTATACTCAGAATAGCCAAAAATATGTTCTACTGGTGAAATGATAATTTCAAAAGCAGAATTTTAAAAAAATTATTGGTGGGGCACCTGGGTGGGTCAGTCCATTGAGCATCTGACTCTTGATTTCGACTCAGTTCACGATCTCAGGGTCGTGAGACTGAGCCCTGCATCGGGCTCCACACTCAGTGCAGAGTCTGCTTGAGATTCTCTCCTTCTCCCTCTGCCCCTCCCTGTGGTCACTTGCTCTCTCTCTAAAATAAATAGATAAAATCTTTTTAAAAAAATTAATGGTAATATTCTGTTTAATGTCAAAAGGAGATAACTCTAAATTGGGGATTAAACCAAGTACATTACTTTATACTTACACTTCATTCTTTCAGTTCCTCAATATTTAACTAGGTTTCTGTAAAGGTTAATTTTATGTGTCAATTTGACTGGGCCATGGAGTGTCTTAGAAGGTATTTGTCAAACATTATTCTGGGTGTTTCTGTGAGGGTGGTTTTGGATGAGGTTAATATTTGAATCCAATCAGTTAAAGGCCTGAGTAGAGTGATATGCTGACCCTCCCCTCAGTAACAGAGAACTCTTCCTGCCCAGTGACCTCGGAACTGGACGTCACCTCTCCTTGCTTCTACAGCAGTTTCCAGCCTTCATGCTAGAATTGGGACATTGCCTCTGCAGATTCTGGACTTGTCAGCCTCCAGAACTACATGAGCCAATTTCTTACTATAATTCTCTTTATATGGAAATATAGATATTGATATCCTATTGATTTTGTTTTTCTGGAGAACCATGACTAGCACAATTGCTATTATAAATGACATATTGGTTCTTTTATATATATTGTTTTAATTTTGAATTTGAAAAACTAGAAATTCACAAGAAGTTGAAACGGTAGCACAGAGAAGTCCTCTGTTTCCCCCAATGTTTGTGTCTTACATATTTATGGCACAATATCAAAACTAGCATTTTAGGTCATTTTGTCACATATACAGATTCATGTAAACACATGTAACCATAAACATCATCAAAATATGGAATTCTTCCATTACCACAAAGATTTCTCTTGTACTATCCACCCCCCCTTTTTTTTACAAACATAGGCTATATTGGGGGAGAACAGATGGGGGGCAGGAATGGGGTCAGTCTTCCTTCAGGCTCCTGAACATGGTGGCTAGCACACTCTGGTGCTCCAGCTGCCCCTCGCTGGGCTCCAGGTCCATCTCATCCTTGGTCCTCGTCCTCACCCAGCTCAAGCTCCTACGGGTTGGCTTGCTGTCCCAGCTCGGTCAGCTCCTCACAAATAGGATCTTGCTCTGGGCCCAGCTTTATTTCACCATCTCTAGCCCCTAGCAACTGCTAATCTGTTTTGCATCTTTATAATTTTGTCATTTCAAAAGAGCTATACAATGAAATCAAATCATATGTGATCTTTTGTGACTGGCTTTTTTCACTCAACACCATACTCTTGAGATTCATCCAAGTTGTTGCATGTATCAGTAGTTTATTGTTTTTTATTTCTAAGCAGTATCCATGGTGTGGATGTACCACAATTTCTCTAATGAGTCACCTACTGAAGGACTTTTTAGATGTCTCCAGTTTCTGATTATTACATATAAGGTGCTATGAACAACTATGTTTATGTCTTTATATAGACGTAAGTTTCCTTTTCTCTGAGGTAAATGCCTACTAGTAAAATTTTGGGGTTGTATGGTAAGTACATGCATAGTTTTTAAAAACTTTCAAACTGTTTTCCAGAGTGGTGGCTATAACATTATATACTCCCACCAGCAATGTATCAGTGATCCAATTTCTCCACATTCTCCCTGGTATTTGGTACTTGTAACTATTTCTATTTTAATTTTTGTAATAGGTGTGTGGTGACATCTTATAGTCTTAATTTGCCTTTTTCCTAATAGCTAGAGAGGTCACATACATTTGTCAATTGTATATCCTTTTCAGTGAAATAAATCTTCTTGTTTTTGGCCCATTTTGTATGTATGTTGTCTTTCTAGTTAAGTTTTGAGTTATTTTAACTCTAGATTTGAGTCCTTTGTCAGATTATGTGGTCTACAAACATTAATGCCAATGAGTAGTTTTTGTTTTCACCCTCTTAATAAAGTCTCTCAGAGAGCACAAGTTTATGATTTTAATATAGTCTAATTTATATTTTTTATGGACTGTGCTTTTGATGCCATGCTTAAAAACTCACTATGCCTTAGGTTCACAGACTTTGTCAGATGTTACCTTCTAAAAGTTTTATAATTTTACTTTTTGTGTTTATATCTAGGATCCATTCTTTGGTAAAAAGGTGTGAGGTCTAGATTAAGGTTCTTTTTCTTTTTTTCCTATAGATATCCAATTATTTCAACTCCATTTGTTGAAAATACTAGCCTTTTTCCACTTCATTGCCTTTGCACCTTGGTCAAAAATTAGCAGGAAATGCTTTAATGGGGCTATGTCTGGGTTTTCTATTCTATTCCAAAGACCTATGTGTCTATTCCTCCACCAATACAACATAGCCTTGATTGCTGTAACTACATAATGTCTTGAAACTGATAAATTGATAACTTCAATTTTAACTTTCTCTTTCAAACTTATTTTAGCTACCCTAGTTTCTTTGTCTTCCTGTATAAATTTTAGAATAACTTTTTTCTACATCTACAATGAATATTATTCCGATTTTTGGCAGGAATTATGTTAAGCTGGTATATCAATTTGGGGAGATCTTCAGATCTTTATATATTGAGTATTCCAATCCATGAACACAGCAAAGTTCTTCATTTATTTAGATCTTCTTTAATTTTTTTATCATCACATTTGATAGTTATCAGTGCGCAAGTCATGTTTATTACACATTTCATTTTGGGGGGCAATTGTAAGTGATACTATATTTTTAATTTCAGTTTCCACATGTTCACTCTTAGAATATAAAAATACAGTTGCTGTGTTTATGATGTATCCTGTGACCTTGAATTTACTGATCAGTTCTAAGAGTTTTTTTATATAATCCTCTGGATTTTCTACGTAGAAAATCATGTCATCTACAAATAGAAACATTGTATTTCTTTTTTCTGACCTATATGCCTTTTATTGTCTTTTCTTGCTTTATTGTCCTGGCTAGAACTTCCAGTAATATGTTGAATAGCAGTGTTGAAAGCACACATCCATGCCTTATTCCCAGTCTTCAGGGAAAGCACTGAGTCTTTCACCACTAAGTATAAATGTTAGTTTTAATTTCTTTATGGTTTTATTAAGAAAGTTCTCCTCTCTTACTCTGCTGAGACTTTTTATCACGAATGGGTGATGAAGGTTGCCAAATGCTCTTACATATCATGTGATGCGTCTTTAGCCTGTTAATATGGATTACATTGATTGATTTTCAAATATTGAATCATATTTGCATCTATGAAATGAAATTCATTTGGTCATGGTGCTTAATTCTTTTTACATGCTGCTGAATTCTATTTGCTAATATTGTGTTAGGTTTTACATCTATGTTTTTGAGGAATATTGATCTGTAATTTTCTTTCTGTGGTACTATATTTAGATTTGGTATCAGGATAATACTAGCTTCATAAAATGAAAATTATTCCCTCTTCTTTAAGTTTTTGGAAAAGATTGGATAGAATAGGTGTTAATTCTACTTTAAATGTTTGGTAGAATTTTACAGGGAAATCATCAAGGCCTGGAGATTTATTTTTTAAGAGGTTTAAAGAGTACAAAATATTCTGAGGTTGTATGGTGGAGTCTAAAAGATGTTTATATGTTTGAAAAACAAATTCATCTTCTATTGTCTTCTATTTTCAAGCTATTTTGCCACACGCTCAGACCACTTCAGAAACCATTTTCTATCAATATAGGACAAGGTTGGAGTAACCAGAAAGTTAACAGACAGAGATTCAGTCATGATGATGTTTTGTTTGTTTACAGATTTTGTATTTATAACACAGAGTACAGCTCTAGGTGAGCTGGAGAGAGACACAGAGGGCAAAGAGAGACAGAGAGAGATAGAAACTCTACTAGGAAAAAGCAAATCTTGGTGATTTGCTTTTATAAGTATTATAAAAGTAAACTAGTATTATAAAAGTAAACTACTAGTATTATAAAAGTAAACTAGCCCATAAAACTAGTATTATAAAAGTAAACTACTAGTATTATAAAAGTAAACTAGCCTATAATAAATAATTTTAACTAAAATTTTTAAACATAAGCATAGTTTAAAAAACTTCAGATAAATAAATTTTAGCACATGTTTATAATTGAGTACTCTATTAGCTATGACTATGCCATCCAAAACACTTTTATAAAAACAGGATGAAATATTTTTAATTAAATATAAGCACAGTATACGGAATCTTAAAAAAGCAATAATACTTGCACAACATCCATTAGGTAATGTTCTTTCAAGTATTTTTTTTAAAGTTTATTTATTTTTTTAAGTAATCTCTATATCCAACATGGGGCTCGAACTCACAACCCTGAGATCAAGAGTCTGATGCTCTTCCAACGGAGCTAGCCAGGTGCCCCTCAGGGATATTTCTGGTAGAAAAAAACTTATTATTATGCTTTTCCTGAAAGAATAAAAAGTAAACTTAGTTAAAATGATCTATAGGCACATACTTTCAACTCACCATTTCTCAGTGGAACAATTCTGCTTAGTTAACTGTTTAAAAGAGATTAACAATTTTAAGCAAAATAAGGATTCTACTTAAAAGTGTTTTACAAAAATAGCTGTTCCCCAATGCAATTATTATATGAAATGCAGAGAAAAAAACAAGCAGTCCTACTAAATATTAATAATAGTGCTCTCTCTGGCTTCAAAACAAGTTTAAAGCCATGGCCCAGCATAGCTGAGGACAGCTGACGCAGTATATATAAGAATATCCCTGGGTGCCTGGGTGGCTCAGTCGTTAAGCGTCTGCCTTCGGCTCAGGTCATGATTCCAGTGTCCTGGGATCGAGTCCCACATCGGGCTCCCTGCTTGGCGGGAAGCCTGCTTCTCCCTCTCCCACTCCCCCTGCTTGTGTTCCTGCTCTAGCTATCTCTCTCTCTGTCAAATAAATAAATAAAATCTTTAAAAAAAAAAAAAAAAAGAATATCCCTGAGCTCATAGTGCACTTAATCACAGGTGGCAAAGGAACTCAAAGTGGAAATGTGAGTCCTGCCGTTCAAAACAACCATGGTGTTAGAAGAATACAGCATGCTTCTATCAGCCCTGCACATATAAAAGCATAAAAGGAAGATACCAGAAATAGATTCATCTCAATTTGTGCAAGTTGACAAATTCTATAGCAAAATGCCAACTAAGCCAACGTCAATTGTGTTTGGTGGGGCCCGAGGAGGGTGGAGGACTTCATGGCTGACATCTTCAAGTATCTACCAAGGGGATAAGAATACGAATAAGCATAAACTGTTATTTGTAATGTATTTAACTTAGTTTATTTTTCATTTCTAAAATCTGTGGTGTCAGGACAGCTGAGTAGTCCAAGCACCATATTCTGATAAGACTTTTTGAAAAGAAATAATGTGACAGGAATGTGTAAAAGGAATTATTTCCTGGTTTAGAGAGAGGAAGCAGAAAAGGGATAAATTGGAAGTACTTCCAGGCACTTCTAAGAATCCCTTCTTTTCACACAAGAAGTCTAAACAACAGAATTCCCTGGGGATAATAATTGAGCCAGTTTTACCTAGTATTTTATAAAGATCTCCAATTCTTCCAAATAATATTAAACTTTCCAGGCAATCAAATGCCACACTAATGGGATTAGCATGCAGATTAATGTAAAAAATTCTGAGTGGGTACAAAAATAGTAGCTGATTTTCAATCTTTTATGTTTGACATATTTATTCCAAAATCTACTTACAACAAATTGGGTTCCAAAGAAAGACTAAACCAAAGAACTACATTTTAAAGTTCAGAGTGTTGACTAAAAACATCAGAGTAGAAGCGTTTCCTAAATGCCTACAGTGGAAAATCAGTAATGCTAGCTACAGTAAACAAGTTTGTTAGAAGAAAAACAAAACTGCTAATGTACCCATTGTACAAAGCCAATATTTGTTCATGCTTGGAAATCTCTGTATAGTTCTGGCTACTGATCCTCAAAAAAGCCAAGCTTTTCAAGGAACAGTCCTATTTTATCTAGTTCCCTGACACTACTACATCTATTCATTCATTTTGTCCCTGAAAGGAAGAAAATAGTATAGCTAGAGTCAAATCAAGCATATATTGCACCACAGAAGTATATGAAGTGAGTTTCACTTAAAGAAAAAAAAGTTAAAGTCACCTAAGAAATGGTGTTTGTTGTTGCTGTTGCTCTCACTGCCGGTGGTAGTAGTGGTGTTTGGTTTGGTTTGGCCTTTTTTTTATTCATCCTTTTATGGAATCTTACCACCCAAGTAGGTGACAAGGAAAAACAATATTTACCTTTGGGTAAAATAATTCTGAGGTAACATCTTCCTGATGAAGACTCTCCTGCTCCATGAACTATGCCACTCTGCTCATGAGAAGACATGAGTGACCGATTAGACCAGCTCCCCACTAGACCTTAGGTACAAATTCATTTCCATTTCTCTTGGTACATTATTACTTGGCTTCACTTCTATTTGTCTCTTCTGCCTGTTATTACCAAGTGTGAGATTAAGGGTCTGAGTGGAAGGAAAAGAAGCCTGGAACCGTGATCCTGTATTTCAGATAGGATTAAGACTTAGGATGAAAAGAGAAATCAGTTTACCACACAGAGATTGGAAGCCAAATCTCAAGCTAGTAATTCAGTAATGTTCCTGGCTTTGTGTTCTACTCACATCTCTCCTCTGTGACACCGAGGCAGCTATAAGCAACTGGTTAAGACTCTATCTCAAATATAGTTTCACGTCCTTAGGAATAAGAAAAAGACAAATGACAAGAACTTCTCTGCTGCAAAAGACAATCTAAGATGAAATGACAGAAGACTTTATAATTGTACTAGTTCTGATGTGGTCAATATAAAACACTAAAGGGAAAAGCTCAACCTCTAGTAGGTTTTGAAAGCCAAAATAGCTTTAAGCAATAAGAGTCATATCAGTATTAGTTAATTTTTTTATTCCAAGGCAAGATCTGAGGGTGTTACTGTCAAGAGAGTCAGCATCTAACTAAAGAGAGTTGTTTAGTGACTGTGGTTCACTTTATTGCCAGTTAAGCAGCCAGTGGCCAGGCTGTAATTAGGATCTTGATTGACCACCCCTGGACAGGAAATGATCAGGTTGGAAGTTGGTGAATTCAATACAGGAAATCCACCCTTGCTTTCAAAAATAATTTAATCACTTATAATTGTTCCACATTCTCATCTCATCACTCATATCATTTATACTGGAAACTTCCTAAACTCTGAGGCAAAAATAAATAATTTATAATGTTGGAAATACTGAACATTTTTTTGATGATTCTTAAACTCAAGAAGTTACAACTTGGATAAGGAGACAAGATTAACAGGCATGAAATAGGAGTAAATAAAATGCAAAACAGTTCTGCTCTGATATAGAACTGGTAAAAGCCAGCTGGCCAGTCAGTGCTGCTGCAAAGACTTGACTATGAATAGAGGAGTAGAAAAGGAAAAAAAAAAAAATGTGGATTTCTTAAAGTCAACAACATTTGACTATAAAACACATTATCTAATAATAGTTATTAATCAGGACTTTTTACATATTTCCCATGTAAAAGGAGGAATTTATCAGAGGTATACTGTGGTATCTTATGTAAAGGCTGTCAAATAAAGGCTGAACCATCAAACCATGGGAATTGCAGAGGGGAGGTGCATTGAAGGCTTAGGGAAAATAGAAAACATGGCTCAATTATCATTGCTTTTTTGTCCTTGGGATAATGAAGATCAGGCCTCTTAGCAGGTTTGGTGATTATAATACAACAGTGTCTATATTTGCTATACTGTGCAATGTATCTCTGAGACTTATTTACTACTATTTGTAGGTTTGTACCCTTGAACAACATCTGATAGAGGACCTAACTATGGCTACAATGGCAATCCTATAACAATATATAAATGTATCAAATCAACATATCATACACCTTAAATTAACACAATGTTATGTGTCAAATATATTTGAATCAACAAAGAAAACAGAACTCAAGTGCCACCAATAGTCAGTTTCTCCCTCTCTCCTTCCCTCCCTCTCTCTCTCTTCTCAGCTCCCCAGCTGTTGTTAGAAAAAGGAATTCAGGACCAAATTGGACTAACTTAACCTGATCTGAGTCAGATTAGAGGAGCAAATAAAAATAACACTCCTGTGTACGTGGAGGGACATATAAAATGCCATCCTATGAAGTAGGTTCCAAAAGAAAAAAAGGCCATTCAAAGAGAAAGTTAAGGATTCTCAGTAAATAAAACAATATAATGTCCACCTTTGGGGAATAACAAAATCTACCAAATTAAACATTCCAATCAATTGTATAGCATACTTTAGATGTCAGAAAATATTAAAATGTCCAAAATACATACATCTTAGATTTTAACCAACTGAGCCATCCAGGCATCCTTTTTTTTTTTTTTTTTTTTTAAGATCTTATTTATTTGAGAGAGTACAACCTAGATTTTAAAAGATATATTCACACTAAAGTTTGAGAAGCACTGAGAGTATTCAGAAACAAAAAAAGAAGAAATAACACTTAAACTGCAGGGCGCCTGGGTGGCTCAGTTGGTTAAGCGACTGCCTTCGGCTCAGGTCATGATCCTGGAGTCCCTGGATCGAGTCCCACATCGGGCTCCCTGCTCAGCAGAGAGTCTGCTTCTCCCTCTGACCCTAACCCCTCTCATGTGCTCTCTCTCATTCTCTCTCTCTCAAATAAATAAAATCTTAAAAAAAAAAAAAAGACTTAAACTGTAACCCATGAAAGATGGTACAATTTGCCTTTGAGCTAAAAGAATAGGTAAATCCAATAAAGAAAAAAAAGTACAGAAAGCAGTATATTTGATTCAAAGGGCACTGAAGGAAACTTTCAGAATAAATCTGTTGCTCCTCTTTTTTTTTTTTTTTTTTTTTTTTAGCTGATAATGTACTTCATAGCTAAGAGTAACCCCCAATGGAAATTAGAGGTAGTAAATTTGGAATTGGAAAATGTGCTGACTCTACTGTTTACTTGTTTTGTATACTAATTAGTTAGCTAATTTCTTGGGTTGTCAAAACTGATTACTGAAAAAGTACTACCCATTACTTGAGTGAGATTGAAATAAAAACTGATATAATTATCAAAGTGGATCAGAGTACTAATATTGAAAGAGAATAATACATCTCAAAAACTGCCGAAAGAATAGAATGAGTGACAGAAACAGAAAACTGCCATATATTAAGCTGGGTTTTTTTCCTCCTAAACATTAGAAACGTTAAGAATCCTCAAATATAGCACCTTCTTAGGTGGGAATTTTCCAAGAAATATTCAGTTTGTTCGTGTAATATCAGTGCAGATGTCAAACATCTGATGGTGGAAAAGCAAGATTATATTTAGCTTTAACTCAGATGTTTTTGGAGAATTGGATTTATGTTTACTTACAAAGACATATGTTCACTTTGAATGTTAGTGTGTTGATGAGAAGAGAAGAGAAATATTTTAAGGTAACAATCATAAATGCAACAGGAATTGAAAACAAATAACATTTGTTGCTAAAATCCCAAAGATTATTCAATTCAAACAAGCTAATATGCATGGAACTATATATTACTCAATAGTTTCACTGCCTCTAGAAAAACTGAGAATATATAAAATAAAATACATCTCTTAGAGGCACCTAAGGTAGCTGATTCAGTTAAGCTTCTGACTTTAGCTCAGGTCAAGATCTCTCTCCTCAGCAGGGAGTCGGCTTCTCCCTCTCTCCCATCCTTTCCCCCTTCCCCTGCTCCTCCCCCTGCTTGTGCGTGCTTGCGAGCTCTCTCTCTCTCTCATAAATAAATAAAACCTTAAAAAAATACATCTCTTAGTTTTACCAAGATAGTCTAATATAAAATAGTGTAGAAATAAGCTTAATTGACTTTAATTCAGAGTATATATTTCTGCATTGTACATCTAACTAGACCATTTATGTATCATTCAATCTGTCACAAAAATTATTTTCACTCCTATTTAGTCCCCAGCTAGCCAGTGAGTAAACTACATTAGCATGTCAAAAGTTGACATTTTCAAAATAAGTTCCTTATTATAATGAAAAACTGAACTTATATGATAAACATAAAACCTTCTTGTTGCAATTTCAAGACTGCTGAAAAAACTGCCACTTCCCCAAATCAATCTCTACATGTTTGTTGGTATCTATACTTCCTAGATAGGAGTTTATAATCCTTCAGCTCAGGATTTTGATACCATTAGAATTAAAACCCACTTGGAAAGGGGAATATTTTGAGAAATTATCAGGTAAATATCCTTTCAGATTAGAATAACTATTATCAAAAACTCAAAAGATAACAAGTGTTGACAAGGATATGGAGAATGGGAACACTTATACACGGCTGGTAGGAACGTAAATTGGCATAGTCATTATGTGACACAGTATGGAGGTTCCTCAAAAAATTTAAAAGTAAAACTACCATGTGATCCAGCAATCCCATTTCTGGTTATACATCCAAAGGAAATGAAATCTGTATCTTAAAGAGATCTATGTACTCCTATATTCACTGCGGTATTTTTCAAAATAACCAAGATATGGAAACAACCCAAATGTCCATGAATGATGAAGAAAATTTGGTGTGTGTGTGTGTATATATATATATATATATGTATGTATGTATGTATTTATTTATTTATAATGGAATATTATTCAGCCTTTAAAAAGAAGGAAATCCTGCCATCTGCAACAACATGGGTGAAACTTAAAGACATTATGCCAAGTGAAAGTGAGCCAGACATAGAAAGATAAATACCTCATGATCTCACTTATATGTGGAATCTAAAATAGTTCAACTCAGAGAGAAGAATGGTGGTTGGTGGGGTGGGGGAGTAGGTGGAATGAGGAGATATTGGTCAAAGGGTAAAAAGTTTCAGTTATCCAAGATGAATGAGCTCTGGAGATCTAATATACAGCATCGTGACTACAGTTATTAGTATTGTATAACTGAAATTCATTAAAAAGATAGATCTCAAATCTTCTCTACACACACACACACACACACACACACACACAGAGGCAACTATGTAGAAGTGATGTTATTTAGCTTGGTTGTAGTTCTTTTCACAATGTATAAATACATAAAAACATCAAGTGGCACATCTTAAGTCTACACAATTTTTATATGTCAAACGTATCTAAATAAATTTATTTTAGAAAAAATACCATAATTTGAATGGGAAATAGCATGAAGATTCTGGGATGTAATATGGAAAGAAGGAAAGCTTGGGCAGGAATGAGGAGTAACTTCTGAGAGGACGTCCAAAGCCTTATTCAATACCCACATGGGACTTTGATGAATCTTAGGAAACAAGTTGAGGAAAATAAAGCAAGTTGCCAAAGACTAAGGGTATGTTACAGGTTTTAAAGATGTATTTATTTATTTATTTATTTGAGAGAGAGAGTGCACGTGAGTGGAAGGGCAGAGGGAGAGGGAGACGCAGACCCCACTGAGTGGAGAGCCCAATGCAGGGCTCGATTTCATGACCCTGAGATCATGACCTGAGCCAAAATCAAGAGCCGGATGCTCAACCAACTGAGACACCAGGTGCCTATAGGGGTATGTTACAAGTTTTAAAACACTCAGAACAATCACACTTAAATGATACATTGTTTAGGACTATGCATCTGTGGTAAAAGTATTTTCAGAAGAAAAAAATAAATAAAATTTAGATTTGTGGTTATCTGAAGGAAGCTGGCAGAGCCCATAGGTAGTGTTAATGTTATGGCCAATGTAATTAATCTTAAATTGGAAGATGGATTCCCAGGTGTTTAATTTCATTCTTCATAATTTACATATCTGTTCCATATACTCTTTCATATGCATCAAAAATTATTAACTTTTGAAAGGAGCATACAAGGCAAATACTGTCATGTTCATCCATCGCTGAGGACTGGTGCGGGTTAAAGAAGGCTAATTGTATGTATAGGTACTGAAAAGAAGTCACATACTATCTTGACTGTTTTTCCCCCCATGAATAAATCAGTTCCTGGGCTGCATGTACGGGGACAAGAGATGGTGCCACAACAAGGCTGAGAAAGCTGTCTGGAAGATAAGCATGATAAGAACTCTGAGCTGAGCTCTCTGACCCACCAACAACAGAAACAGATGAACAAGCTAAAGCTGGACATACAGATTTAGTTGAAAGACACAACTCATCCTGGTGAACAATGGTAGAGCAAGGCAGTAGCTAATTCAAGTAAACAGTCAAGTTGCGAAAAGAAATATATATATGCAATTTCAAAAGTTAAAAAAGTCAATCTGTCAATAGAATGACAAGATAAACCACAGACTGGGAGAAAATACTGACAAAAGAATGATATAGGACTATTATCCAAAATATACAAAGAACTTGTAAAACTCAGCAGTAAGAAAATGAATCACCCAATTTTAAAAACGGGCAAAAGATCTGACCAGACAACTCACCAAAGAAGATAGATAGTTGGTAAATAAGCATATGAAAAGATGTCCAACATCATACGTCATTTAAAAATTGCAAATTAAAACAATGAGATAACACTACACACCTATTTGAAAGGCAAAAATCCAAAATATTGACAATTTCAAATGTTAGTGAGGATGTGAAACGACAAGAAGTCTCACTCATTGCTGGTAGGAATGCAAAATGATTCAGCTACTTTGGAAAACAGTTTGGCCATTTCTCACAAAACTAAATATACTCATATAAGATATAGAAATCACACTCCTTGGTACTTAAACAAATGAGTTGAGAACTTATGTCTACACAAAAACCTGCACATAGATGTTTATAGCACCTTTATTCATAATTGCCAAAACTTGAAAGCAATCAAGAAGTCTTTAAGTGGGAGAATGGATAAACTGTGATACATCCAAACAATGGATGTATGGAATAATAGAATGGAATATTATATTGGAATATTATTTAATGCTAAAAAGAAATGAGCTATGAAGTCATGAAAAGACATGGAGGAAATTTTAATGCATATTACTAAGTAAAAGAAGTCAATCTGAAAATACAACACAATGCATTAATCCAACTATATAACATTCTGGGAAAGGCAAAACTATAGAGATGGTAAAGAGATCAGTGGGTGCCAAGAGTTGGCAGGAAGGGGGGGGGATGAATTGGCAGAACACAGGGAATTTTTAGGGCAGTGAAATGACTTTGTATGATACTCTAATGGTAGATACATGTCATTATACATTTGTCAAAACCCATGTAAGGGCGCCTGAGTGGCTCAGTCAGTTAAGCGTCTGCCTTTGGCTCAGGTCATGATCCCAAGGTCCTGGGACTGAGTCCCATATCAGGCTCCCTGCTCCACAGGGAGTCAGCTTCTCCTCTGCCCCTCCCCCCACTCATTTTCTCTCTCTCTCTCTCTCCCCCCCCCCCCATAAATAAAATCTTTAAAAAAAAAATGTGGTGTGGTTACACCAAGAGTGAACCCTAATATAATGTATGGACTTTAGTTGATAAAAATGTGTTGATGTAAGCTCAACTGTAATAAATGTACCACTCTCGGGGGCAAGTTGCTAGTAGGGTATGTTGTCTATGTGGAGTCAGGGAGTATATGGAGACTCTCTGTACTTTCCACTCAATTTTGTTGTGACCTAAAACTGCTCTAATAAATTAAATCTTTTTTAAAATTAACCTGAAAGGCTTAGGAAGTTCTAGGAAATCAGAAAATAGAGAATGAGAGTATGTTTGGCCTCAGAAACACAGAAAGGCAATCTGCACAGAAGATTCAGGTAAAAGTAGGTTTTAATACTAAGTCAACATTTTATCCAGCAAGGAAACAAATTTTAGTCTGTAAAGAACCATAAAGAGCATCTATATGACAAACAAAAAACAACTGCAAATTAAAAACTATTTTAACATGCAAACTACAACTAATAAAAGTTACACAATTTCTCCTTATCTTGATCACTAAAACCATGTATTTCCTCTGCTTAAAAAGCTCAACTCACTACAATTTATTAAAACTATCAGGGGCGCCTGGGTGGCTCAGTCGTTAAGCGTCTGCCTTCGGCTCAGGTCATGATCCCAGGGTCCTGGGTTTGAGCCCCGCATCAGACTCCCTGCTCAGCGGGAAGCCTGCTTCTCCCTCTCCCACTTCCCCTGCTTGTGTTCTCTCTCTCACTGTGTCTCTCTCTGTCAAATAAATAAATAAAATCTTTTTAAAAAATAAATAAATAAAATAAAACTATCAGTTATGTAATCAGATTTATCTATGTTTAAAATATAATTCAATAATTAATTGGGCTCAAGTAAAAATTATGTGGGCATAAATAAAGGTAGATGCAGACCCAATGAGCATTTTCCTTTAAAAAAAAAAAAGTATCTGGGCTTGAAAAAGTAGGATTCCATAGAATAGTGCTCAGAAATTCAAAGATTTGAATAGCTAGAACTAATTAACCTTTTAATATTGCCATTATAATATGCATTCAAAAGCAGCACCTACTGGGTTTGAGCAGTTTGTTAGAGGAGTATGAGAATAAATGTCAAACCCCTTCCAGGATAGGGCAATTCTTGTGATCAGGTTCATCTCAGAGATCTTAATTCCTGCAGGTTTGCTCTGACTGAGAATGAACCTTCCAATATAGAATTTTGGATACCCTGTCAGTATAAGAGAGTAGACTTGCTATAGTCAGACCAACAGAAAGTATCAGGAAAGTTCTTTTCAAATGATGATCCGAATATAAAATTATGGGATACCACTTGCTTCATAGCTTTACCTGCTTGATGACAGATCATCAGCCTTAAGAAAGACCGAAACACTGACTTTTATAAGAGGTCACATTTGAGCATGACATTGTTTTTCAGAATTGCTTTGTGGCCCCATATCTTTGCATAATTGCCAAAACTTGAAAGCAACCAAGAAGTCTTTTAAGTAGCAGAATGGATAAACTGTGATACATCCAGACAACGGAATATTATTTAGAGCTAAAAAGAAATGAGCTATCAGGAGCGCCTGGGTGGCTCAGTCCTTAAGCGTCTGCCTTCAGCTCAGGTCATGATCCCAGGGTCCTGGGATCGAGCCCCACATCGGGCTCCCTGCTCAGCGGGAAGCCTCCTTCTCCCTCTCCCACTCCCCTTGCTTGTGTTCCCTCTCTCGCTGTGTCTCTCTCTGTCAAATAAATAAATAAAATCTTTAAAAAAAAAAAAAAAAAAGAAATGAGCTATCAAGTCATGAAAGGACATGGAGGAAACTTTGAGCTCTTCCCTGAAAGTGTCTCTGCTTCTGCTGCTTACTTACTCCGTGGATCTATTTAAAATCTGCTGGAAAATCAGTAAGCCTTTGATTTTCTTTATCGGGTCTTCCTGGTAGACTAAGAAATGTACTGGTATTTGCAAATAACCCAATCAAGGATTACAATAAAGTGTTTATTTTGAATAGAGGTTTGCTGTAACATTCTATGCTTTTATAATTGCCATGTTTACCTTCAGTTATCAAAAACAGAGGACCGAACATGAAAGAATATGCTGCTACCAGCTGAGGCAGCACTGTGGTCAGCAACATAGTCCACAGAGCCAGACTTGTGCTCTTGTTGCTGACAGTTTTTACCTGAAAAAAAGATAGTAAGTATACTGTCCATCTTTTGACTTTTATAAAAATATCACCATTTGTTAAAATAGCAATATTTTAGCAACACTCTCAAAAGCAGTCTAAAATACGATACTTCAAGACCCAAGATGAAAGAAACAATTGCAACTGGCCATCTGTAGGAGCTGTTTAGACAATATTAATCACAGCTGTAGTAAGTGGCTGTCTCAGTTCTTGACTCTAAATCTACGCTTTTGGCCAACATAGAGGCTCGGTCCGAGAAATCCTCTTCTTCACAGCCTGTGGCTGCAGGTCTTACTTTCCTCAAACACATTTTCCCCCTTTCCAAAATGAAACAATTTGAATGAGACACTAATACATATGCATGCAAGGCCACAAAGAGCATAAAACCTGTCATGATTAATTCTCTCAGTAACTACACTCTTTCTCCACAGACTTTATTCTTTTACAACAATGAAGTAACCAATGCAGATAGAGTAATGGTCACTCCACTCATACTGTGGAGTATGGTTTGGACTAAAATACATATCCTAGGATAGAAATCATCCAGGAAACTTGCAATAAGTGAATGAGTGAACTATTTGCTTTTTTTTTAATTTTATTTATTTATTTTAGAGAGCAAGAGAGAGCATGTGCAGGGGAGGGCAGAGGGATGAACTATGTTTTTTATAGAGCTAGGTTCTTAAATGGTGAGATGTCTTAGTTACAGGTGGTGTAAATATCACTGCAAAACTGTAGTATGTCCATTCTCCTAACAATGAGTCAGTGGTCTTTTCCAGCCTGTGTGGTGTGCTAGACCAGCGCTTTTTGAATACTAATGTGCATGTATAAGGTCCTAGATGATTTTAACTGCCCCTGGCTATTTCAACAACTGCGATTGGAGATTTCAATATGCCACTCTCAATAAGTGATAGAATAACTAAATAGAACATCAGTAAAGGTGACTTGAACAATTCTATCAAACAAATAAACATACTGGAATTTATGGGACACTCCACCTAGTGACTGTAGACTACACATTCTTTTCAGGTACATACAAAACAGTCCCTCATACAGACATAACTGGGCTATAAAATAAGCTTCAATAAATTTCAAAAAACTGAAATAATACAAGTCAAGCTTCTGATCAAAACAGGATTCAATTAGAGCCTCACAAAAGAAAATGTGCAAAATCAGAAATATTTGGCAATGAAACAGCAGACTTCTAACTAGCCCACTGCCAAAAAAATTGCAAAGAAATTTTAAAATACTTTGAACTGAATGAAAATAAAACCAAACATATCAAAATTTATGGGATGCAACTAAAGAGGTGTTTACAGGGAAATTTACAGTTTGAAACACCTATATCAGAAAGAAAGAAAAGTTTCCAAATATTAATCTCACTTTCCACCTTAAGAAAACAGGGAAATTTGGGGGGTGATGAAAATGTTTTAAAACTGGATGCTGATGGGGCTGTTGGTTAAGCGTCTACCTTCGGCTCAGGTCATGATCTCAGGGTCCTGGGATTGAGTCCTGCATCAGCATCATTGGCTCCCTGCTCTGTAGGGAGTCTGCTTCTCCCTCTGCCTGCCGCTCTCCCCTGCTTGTATGCTCTCTCTCCTCCCTCTCTCTGTCAAATAAATAAAGATCTTTAAAAAAAAAAAAACTTTAAAAAATAAATAAAACAGGATGCTGGTCATTTCTGTACAACTCTAAAAATTTGCTAAAAATCATTGACTTGTACATTTAAAATGGGGGATTTTTATGGTATGTAAACTATTGTTCAATAAAGCTGTTAAAATACTTCTCTGCTGGAAAGAGAAGCACTGAGGTATTGATGTATGAATAAGAAGCCATCTTAGATGTCCAGCCCAGCCATCAGATGACTCCAGCCCAGCTGCCAAGACTGCTAATACATGACTATCTCAAGAATAGAACTTATGACATTGAGACAGTTTGTTAAGCAGCAGTGGATAAGCAGAGCAAGGTATCTTAGGTTCTAAGATTCTGAGTGTGTCCACACCCTCCGTAGTCATGTGGCAGCAAGGCTCACCACTCAGCATTTTTCGCTCTATCTCATTTTTCTTTTCTTGCTTTCCTTTCTCTCTGCCTTAACTGCAACATCATCATTGTAATGAGGTATCATTTTCCGGTATAATCCATTCTGTTGCTGACTCTATAGTGAATCAGAAGTCTAAAAAATGTAACAGACTGCATGATACACTCTTTTGAAAAACACATATCCAATACAATATTTCTATTATCTAAAAGACTCTTCCCGCAAACATCTGGAACTTCCTACATTGAAGAGGGACCCACACTGGCACCTGCCATCAGAACTAGGGGCTGGGGATATGGCTGCAGTGAACAAATCCTTGACAGGGCATGGTGTGGGCTGCAGGAATGTGACCTCCCTCAGATACAACTTTGTTTGTCTTTCCCTGTTTTCACTAACCACCCCCTTCCAAGAGAGCAGTGTAAATGGGTGGTAATATATGAGAAATATTTATTTGCTTGCAGCTGCCAAATGTCTTTCAGTTAATAAATGAATCTATATAATATATATATTCACAGACAGTATTATGCATGATTCACCTTTTAAACCTGAATATATAAGAAGAGTTTATAAGAAATGAAAATAACATCTTCTAGAATTCTCAGCTATGTGGTTTTAAAAAAATCTAGATTCATATACTACAACTTTCTGTGGTAAAATGTATTAACCTTAGATAGCTAAATAATGTCCCAATACTAAAATTTTGATACTTTTAAGAAAAAAAAATCTGGCAAATTAGTCCCAAAATACTACTCCATAAAATATTAAATAAATTTTTAACAAAACTTTTATCACAATTAAGGAAATTATGTTCAAAATTAGGGTCAAATTTATTTTAATCATATCATTCTCTCTAAGCACACTAGATTCTAAAAATGAGATTTTTCCTTTTTTTAAAATATGAAGTCACTTCTATGAGACAGAACTAAATGTCTTGGGATTTATTAGTGTTTTCCAACCCATTCTAATCTACTAATCACCTGTGAATGTGTTAGAACTTGTCATTAAGCTATCTACTAATATAATTACCTTTCCCTCTTTCTCCCTACCTGATATCTCTATAGTACATCTTTAAATATAGCATACTGGGGCGCCTGGGTGGCTCAGTTGGTTAAGCGACTGCCTTCGGCTCAGGTCATGATCCTGGAGTCCCGGGATCAAGTCCTGCATCGGGCTCCCTGCTCGGCAGGGAGTCTGCTTCTCCCTCTGACCCTCCTCCCTCTCATGCTCTCTGTCTCTCATTCTCTCTCTCAAATAAATAAATAAAATCTTTAAAAAAAAAAAAAATAAATAAATAAAAAATAAAAAAATAAAAATGAGATTTTTCCTTTTTTTAAAATATGAAGTCACTTCTATGAGACAGAACTAAATGTCTTGGGATTTATTAGTGTTTTCCAACCCATTCTAATCTACTAATCACCTGTGAATGTGTTAGAACTTGTCATTAAGCTATCTACTAATATAATTACCTTTCCCTCTTTCTCCCTACCTGATATCTCTATAGTACATCTTTAAATATAGCATACTGGGGCGCCTGGGTGGCTCAGTTGGTTAAGCGTCCAACTCTTGATTTCGGCTCAGGTCATGATCCCAGGGTGTGAGATCCAGCTCCACGCTGGGCTCTGTGATGGGCATGGAGCCTGCTTAAGATTCTCTCTCTCCATCTGCCTTCCTCACCCCATCACCACATGCACATGCACGCACCATCTCTCTCTCAAAAAAAAAAAAAAAAAAAAAAGGATTTTAAATATAGCATACTGTCTAAGGTCCATTAGATGGCTACTGCCCAGAGTGATAATAGATATTCATGACACTGGCCCTAGGGCTCCTTCTAAGTCCCCCAAGAGAGAGAAAATTATATTCTGACTAGTTTTAATGCTATGTGTGTTTCTATTAAACAGAAAAATACTGCATTATTTTATATATTTGTCAGCTCCTTGTAAGTAGAAATTAAGACTGGCATTCCTTTTCATCCTTACCTTATCAACATTACTTCACTAATAGTGTTCTTTGAACATACACAGAATGGGTGTTGAAACTTTTAGGAAAAGGAAGTTAAACTGTCTAAAAGTGTCATTGGCCACTTTTCTTCTTTTCTCATCATGTCACATGAATGCTGTTGAAAGAGATCACAAATGGTCTGAAGATATCTGTAATACCCAAATTAGTGAGGCCATTTCTTTGCAATAACTAAAAGTATACCAGAGAATGTATTGTAATATTTCATTTATTTTCAAATGGGGCTGTTTACTTATACAGATTATTGATACAGAATAAGGTATAAGGATCTCTTACAGGACATGGGGACCTAAGTTTGGACAGACTACTCTCCAAGACTGAAAATCACTCTAAAATGAGAAACCAATCACTCTCATAGTAACTCATGTTTAGAGATGGTTTGTAAAGATAGTGTTGTTGGCTGAAATGAAATTTCTCTTAGTCTCCATCAAGAAGATCAAGTTACAAGTTACAAGATACAACAAATATAACATGTTAATGTAAAGAAATTAGTTATTCATTTATATTGTAACCTGACTTAAAGATGATCCAAAGGGCAAGTTCAGGCCAGTGTCTCCTCAGCTCACAGGGTCTCTGCCCTGTGGAAAGCAGAATCGAGGCTCCCTTTTCAGGCAGAAGCCATAAGGAAAAGGGAATATGAAGGTAGCAGAACCAGATCCACTGTCCACTAATATTACCCAGCTCTCTTTTCACTGGTTTTGAATCCACCAAGCCACCTTTTTTGCATTTGGCACATAAGTTTTCTTTCTAGGATAGAATGTGCTGACCAGCTGTATTTCCTTCCTTTTGGCAGATCTATTTCTAATTATGAATTAATGAACTAGCCTTCTGGGTTATCATGAGTCTCTTATGAGTTTCATTAGCATTAGTCAGTTCCCCTGAGTCATATCAAGTCTGTGTTTAATGATGGGATTGAGTTTCTGGCCTTGCAAAGCTGAAAATCTAGTCTCCAAGGACCACCAACCCCACTAAGGTATCACTATGCCTGAATTTCCAACTGGCCTTTTAACATGGCTCTTTAAATGAAAAAATAAGTATTTCAAAAGGAGGTAATTTCTTTTAAAAAGCTCAGAAAATACAAGCTACCTAAGAGGGTAGGTAGGCAAATCCTAAGGGAGAGTCCCTCTAAGTTCTATTTTGGTCCTCTCACTTGGCTGGTCTGAAAGTGCAGAGTGAAGCACAAATCTAAGCATTTATCCACTGAATCTGATCAACCCAGATATTTAGATCTCAGTCAAATCAGGTCACAAAACCTGCATGTCTGCAACTATGAGAAGGTTGGGGTGGTCTCCACTTACCTTATTAGACAATTACAACTGTCCGCCTTATCTGCCTAGCTAGACAAAAACTTACTCCCTTTGGTAACTAGAGCCAAACGTTTAAAATTACAAGAGAAACTTTAGAAAATGGCCATCTGTTCTTTCAAATCCAGGTCAATATGGAGATTTTTCAAATGCCCAAGACAAAAAAAAATGGCTAATCACAACAACCATTATTTAGAATACACACTGTCACATTAAAAATTTAAAGACTGTGGTACGTTCTATACATGTGGAAGCCTATGAGAGCAGCTTCATACTAGAGACTGACTTGTTTTAGGAAATAAACATTTTCATATTTCTAGATTGGGGAAGTATCAGAATTTCCAAAATAATGGCATACATGATCATATGTGCTTACTGTAGGAAAAAAATATGTATGTCACACATTGATCTTCATAATCTCATCAAAACAACATTTTTTTTCCAGCAGAAAACCTATCGATCTCTCTTCCTAATTTTTCCCTGTGGTGTGTTCTCTGACAGAGATATATTCTCTGAGAGTAAAGAACAGGACCAAAGTCTGCTGCTTGCCTTCTGAAATCGATTGTGGTCAACACTGGGAGGTGTTGCTACCCAATGAACAAGATCTAGACAGCAACAAAGCAGTGTAGATGTTTGCCCCAATTGTAGACAAAAATTAGTGTTAAGTCTTTGGAGACCATTGTTTCAACAGTAAAACAAGATACACATTATTTTCTCAGCAACCCAAGAGGCATAAAAACCAACTGGACATACTGAATGTAGTGTTAGCTCTTGTCTACATTTCAAAGAAAATTCTGTTTCATAGGCTTACTAGAGCTTACTCTCTGAAATGCTGGCTGAAAAATATGTTAAATAACCATAATAATATGGAAAATAATACTACCTTATTGGAAGCACTATTTACTTACAAATTATATTTTGAATAAAGCTGGAAAATACAATGGTAATATATGTTTGAAATAATCATTTAAAATTCCCTTCTCTCTTAAAATTGTTTTAGCTAGTCAGGGTCTTTGTGGTTCCAAATGAATTTTAGGATTTTTTTTTTCTATTTTTGGGCAAAATGACATTGGAATTTTGAGAGATTGCATTGAATGTGTAGATTACTTTGCATATTATAGACATTTTAACAATGTTAATCCCTCCAATCTATGAACACAAGGTATCTTTCCAACTATTTGTGTCCTCCTTAATCTCTTTCATCAAAATTTTATAATTTTCAGTGTACAGATATTTCACCTTCTTGGTTAACTTTTTTTCCTAAGTATTTCATTCTTTTAGATGCTATAAAAGGGATTGATTGTTTTCTTCATTTCCTTTTCAGACAGTCCATAGTATATAGAAACACAATTGATTTCTATATGTTGGTTTTATATTCTGCAATTTATTGAATTCATATATCAGTTCCAACAGTTTTTTGGGTGTAGTCTTTAGGGTTTTCTATATATAAGATCATGTCAGGCTAGGACTTTCACTACTATGTTGAATAGAAACGGTGAGAGCATGCATTCTCGTCTTGCTTCTGATCTTAGATGAAAAGCTTTTAGCTTTTCACCATTAAGTATGAAATTAGTTATTGGCTTGTCATATAAGCCTTTATTATGTTGAGGTACATTCTAGCTATACCTAACTTGTTGAAGAGTTTTTACCATGAAAGAATGTTGAATTTTATCAAATGTTTTTCTGCGTCTATTAAGACAATTATATGATTTTTATCCTTCATTTTACTAATGTGATATATTATACTTACTGATCAAGACAGCAAATCTGGATCCATTATCCCTTACTGATTTCAAACTATTTTACGAAGCTATAGTAATGAAACAGTATGCTTGTGTCATAAAAACAGACACATGGATCAATGAAACAGAATAGAGACCCGAGAATAAATTCATGCATATTTGGTCAACTAATATTTGACAAAGGTTCCAAGAATACACAATGGGAAAAGGAAAGTCTCTTTGACAAATAATGCTAGGAAAACTGGATAGTCATATGCAAAAGGATGAAACTGGACCCCTATCTTACACTATACACAAATATCAACTCACAATACATTAAAGTCTTAAATGTAAAGCCTGAAGCCATAAAACCCCTAGAAGTAAACATAGGAGAAAATCTCTTTGATATTTGTCATGGCAATAATTTTTTGGATTTGATATCAAAAGCTAAGGCAAGAAAAGCAAAAATAAACAAGAGGGACTACATCAAACTAAAAAGTTTCTGCACAGAAAAGGAAAATAATCAACAAGATGAAAAGGGAACCTAAAAATGGAGAAAATATTTGCAAACCATATATTTGATAAGGGGTTAATACCTAAATATATAAGAAATTCATAAACTCAATAGCAAAAAACAAATAACTTGATCAAAAATAGGCAAAGGACCCGAATAAACATTTTCCAAAAAAGATATACAAATGGCCAACAGATATATAAAAGGCGCTCAACATTACCGATCATCAAGGAAGTGCACATCAAAACCACAATGAGGTATAACTATACACCTGTTCAAGAATGTCTATTACCAAAAAGAGATAATAAATGTTGGAGAGGATGTAGAGAAAAAAGGACCCTTATATGCTGTTGGTGGGAATGTACATAGGTACAGCCATATGGAAAAGAGTTTGGAAGTTTCTCAAAAAAATTAAAAAGAAAACTACCATATGGATATTAAAAATTAAAAAGAAAACTACCAGCAATCCCATTTTTGGGTGTATCTCCAAAGGAAATGAAATCACTATCTTGAAGAAACATCTGCATCCCCCACCATGTTTGTTGCCACATTTTTTAATAATAGCCAAGACATGGAAACAACCTAAGTGTTGACAGATGAATGGGAAAATGTGATATACATACATAGTGATAGATAGATAGATAGATAGGTAGATATTTATGTATATAAAACATATATTTACACACAAAGTAGAATATTATTCAGCCTTTAAAAAAAAAAAGGAGGGAAATCTTGCCATTTGCAACATGGATGAGCTTGGAGGCCATTATGCTAAATGAAATAAGTCAGACAGAGAAAAATAAATACTATATGGTATTATCTGTATGTGGAAACTGAAAAAAAAAAATTAAATCAGAAAGTAGAAAGATTGCCAGGCATTGAGGGACAGTAGAGAAGCTGGGCAAAAGATCAAACTTTCAGTTATAAGATGAGTAAGTTCTGAGGATCTCATGTACAGCATAGTGACTACAGTTAATACTGTACTGTAAACTTGAAATTTGTTGAGAGCAAATCTCATAGAAAAAATAGTAATAACATGTGATGTGAGAAATGTGTTTATTAACTTGAATGTGAGAATCATTTCACAATATGAATATTAAATCATCACATTGTACACTTTATATATTTTGTAATTTTGTCAAATGAACAACAGAGCTGCAAAAATAAATCAAATAAAATTCCCTTCTTTGATTATCAGGGTACATTTTTCTGAGCCTTAGAATAGTCAATGCTAAATCTAAATCTCCTTTCTTTGTGGGGATGATGTTGAATCAGGTCAAGTGGGATAAGAGGATTATAGATGTATTTCTGATATCTTTATGGATTTAGCAATGTGGCCTTAATCATTCTGAGTTGCATAAATCAAGATAAGAATTATTAGGTAAGAGTGTGCACATGACATTAAGAACAAACAAAACTGTCTGATAGTATTATATGATTTATTAAATACACACATGTATATGGTCCTCCTAACCCAAGTGTAAGGTATTCATAAAAATAAATCAGTAGAGATTTCAGTGCACTAAAAGTTACAAATGCTTCATTTAGCGTGTAAAATGCAAAGGAACTATGTACTATTAGTTTGATGACACAGCCATTATTTAGGTAATTTAAGCAGCAAGAAGAGATGTCTAACCAAGGGGAAAAAATTAACTATTTCTTTAATTTAATAGGAAAACATTACCAAAAACAATGAAGATTGGGAATATTGCTCTTATTGTGTAAAGTGTGAATTGATGGCCTTCTCACTACATGAAAAATGATGGCCAGGAGTTCCTATTATAGTCCTCTTCTGACTATAGCAACTTTTATGATGGAAAGAAGTGATCCCTGGATTTGCATTGAAGACAGTGAAGATGCACTGCCCCCAGGTGTCTGTACTAGGATTTACTGGATTAAGAAAAACATTATTATTTGCAAGAGGCAAACAGTCTCTTAAGAAGGAAACATCTGTATTTTTTTGGTCAAGTCATATTTTGCATTTTTACTGGAGCTTTTCCTTTCCCCAGATGTACCACAAAAGATATAATTGATAATACTGAAATAGCATGATCCTCTTGAAGAAAATTAAAGAAATTCAATAAACAACATAAAAATTATAGGGCACCAACCAACATTGTAATCCTAGTTAAAGATGCTGAATTGTGTTGAGAATACCAACTATCTTAAATCAGGTACCAAAGAAATTAAAAAAAAATAAAACTCTAATACTCCTGGGACTTTTTATCTGTGCACTAAATTATATATTTAAAGCAATACATATAAAGCTAAATATTCAAAAATTAGACCAAAAATAATGTATAGTGAGTGCCTTTTTCAAACGTGTAATATCACATTTTCCTCAATGCTTTTACAGGTGCATTACAGTACCTGATTTCATTTTACCATTTGGTATCAGGAAACCGGCAAAATGAGTCAGAACATGTTCCAAAGCGGGAATAGCATTGTATAGCATTTTAAGTACATATTCAAATGCTAATATCCAAAACTATTATTTCATAACACAGACCCATAGAAAATGGAAAATTCCACCTACATTTTAGTCCCCAGAAAAAGCCACTACTGCACCCACTCCTTGTAAGGACATGCAAGTATAACAATAATTGCAAAATTTTGCCAACCCACTTATTTTTTCTTAAAAGGCAACTCACATAAACTATAAGAAGTTTACAGAAGTAAAATTAATGAAATTTAACTTTTAAAATTGCAAATGTGTCAAAAAGTTGTTAATCCTGGATACATACGCAGGTACGTTGAGAAAGATCATATAGTCCTTGTGTGTATGGTTCACTTAGTGACCTGAATTTGGAATAGAACAGACCTGATCTTCTACCTAGACTGATATAAGTGCAACATTTGACCATGGTCAGGATATGTCAGAAAATGTCCCCACATCAACTGGTTTCAATCCAGAACTCTACTTCAATCTCTCAGGTTTGAATTTTCTTAGGACTGCCAAGAAAAAAAATCTAAAATCTCTTGCTCAAGAGAAAAACAAAAAAGTTTGTTTCACAGTCACATTATACAACTATTTACTGAGTGCTTAAAATGCACCGAAGTCTCTAGTTGCTTCTTCGTATATTTTAACTTGGGATCTGCAGGCTCCTCAATTAAAAGATATGAATTTTAACAATTTCCTTATTTATCTCATAAAGTTGTCAGGACCAACTAGTTAAAAAGTAATAAAAATGAGAAATCCAATAAGTATGAGGTTATATCCAAATAAAAAATGGCCATACTGAGAGGACCCAAAGCTCTCCCCTTCTGGGGAAATTTCCAAATGTAATTCAGAAAGCCTACGTGGGCTTTCTCAACTCAAACTTCTGTTCAATAAAATAACATAGAAACCATCGTAAGTAACCCAAGAGAAAAATACACCATGATTATGAAAGGTAAGTCACAAAACTATACAAATAGCCACAACCGTAAGAAAATGGTGTTGAAGAAACCAGAGAAATGCAAACCAAATCAAGATGAGCTACCTACATTTTTGTTTTGTTTTTGTTTCCCACAGCACAAGGGCCCGTGCTGGTAAAGGTACAGCACCTTGCAAAGAGATAAAGGCTTTTCTTTTTTCAAGAGCAGTTAGATAATACCTATTAAAACTTAAATACGTATAACCTTCGTTAGAACAATTCCACTACCAGGAATATCTTCAAAACTATTATAAAAGGATGCTTGACGCAGCATGGTTTGTTGATGTGAAAGTTGGAAACAACCTAAATATCCATTAGTAGAGGAAAGCTTCTAACTCATACATTGGAATATGCTACCAAAGAAGAAAATAAAAAACTTCATATATGAAAATATCTCTAAGAAATATTATCAATGTTTGAAAAATGAAAGAAAATCATGGGGAAATAGATTATAAGAACATGCACAAATACACACAGATAAACATACTACTGTGCTAGTATTAGGCATGTGCTAGATTTTAAAAAGAAAGAGAAATGTACAAACCAAACCATTACCCTGACAGGGAAATTAAGAACTGGATGGTAACAAAGGGGAAATTCTCAAATTTTACTTACATCCTCATGCAGTGCTTACATGCTGTCCAACAAAAATAGACTTGTGTATCATCTGAGAAAAAGTAAATCCAACAGATGAGAATGAAAGAAAAAAACAGAGACACGACTATTTACTCATTCAACCAACAAGGTTGTTATATTAAGATCTCTTAAATTGTACTCCTTTATGATAAAAAAGTATTTAAAAAATTTTTAAACCTTTTAATTTACAGGGTAAGGGTATACCTGGTTGCATCAAAAATAAAGATAAATGTCATAAAAACATCTGCCTCAATGATAAAAAAGAGAGACTACAACGAAGATCAAGTATGTAAGCTGTACTAAATTCTTTTCTTCCCAGAAAGTACCAGTACTTTTATTTATTTATTTTTGTTTCCCTTGCTTCCAACGATGTATCTAATAAGAAGTTGCTGTGGCTGAGGTCAAAGAGGTTGCTGCCTGTATTCTTCTCCAGGATTATGATGGTTTCCTGTCTCACATTTAGGTCTTTCAGCCATTTTGAGTCTGTTTTTGTGTGTGGTGTAAGGAAATGGTCCAGTTTCATTCTTCTGCATATGGCTGTCCAATTTTCCCACCACCATTTGTTGAAGAGACTCTTTTTCCCATTGGATATTCTTTGCTGCTTTGTCAAAGATTAGTTAACCATATAGTTGTGGGTCCATTTCTGGGTTCCCTCTTGTGTTCCATTGATCAATGTGTCTGTTTTTGTGCCAATACCATACTGTCTTGATGACTACAGCTTTGTAATATAGCCTGAAGTCCAAAATTGTGATGCCTCCAGCTTTGCTTTTCTTTTTCAAGATTGCTTTGGCTATTCAGGGTCTTTCTGGCTCCATACAAATTTTAGGATTGTTTGGTCTAGTTCTGTGAAAAATGCTGTTAGTATTTTGATCAGGACAGCATTGAATGTGTAGATTGCTTTGGGTAGTATAGACATTTTAACAATATTTGTTCTTCCAATCCATGGGCATGAAATGTTTTTTCATCTCTTTCTGTCTTCAATTTCTTTCATAAGTGTTCTGTAGTTTTCAATATACAGATCTTTTACCTCTTTGGTTAGGTTTATTCCTAGATATCTTACGATTTTTGGTGCAATTGTAGATGGGAGCGATTCCTTGATTTCTCTTTCTGCTGCTTTGTTATTGTTGTATAGAAATGCAACAGTATGTTGATTTTGTATCCTGGGACTTTACTGAATTCATGTACCAGTTCTAGCAATTTTTTTGTGGAGTCTTTTGGGTTTTCTACATAGAGTATCATGTCGTCTGGGAAAAGTGAAAGTCTGACTTCTTCCTTGCTGATTTGGGTGTCTTTTATTTCTTTTTGTTGTCTGATTGCAGTGGCTAGGACTTCCAATATTATGTTGAACAACAGTGGTGAGAGTGGACATCCCTGTCTTGTTCCTGACCTTAGGGGGAAATTTCTCAGTTTTTCCCCCTTTTAAGATATTCGCTGTGGGTCCTTTGTATATGGCCTTTATGATGTTGAGGTATGTTCCTTCTATCCCTACTTTTCTTGAGGGCTTTTTTTATTAAGAAAGGATGCTATATTTTGTCAAATGCTTTTTCTGCATCTATTGAGAGGATCATATGGTTCTTATCTTTTCTTTTATTAATGTGGTGTACCATGTTGATTTGCAGATATTAAACCACCCCTGCAGCCCAGGAATAAATCCCATTTGATCATGGTGAATAATCCTTTTAATGTACTGTTGGATTCAATTAGCTAGCATCTTGTTGAGAATTTTTGCATCCATGTTCATCAGGTATATTGGTCTGTAATTCTCCTTTTCAGTGGTGTCTTTGGTTTTGGAATCAAGGAAATGTTGGCCTCATAGAATGAGTTTGGAAGTTTTCCTTCCATTTCTATTTTTTGGAACAGCTTCAGAAGAAGATATTAATTCTTCTTTAAATGTTTAGTAGAATTCCCCTGGGAAGCCATCCTGCCCTGGACTCTTATCTGTTCAGAGGTTTTTGATTACTGATTCAATTTCTTTGCTGGTTATGGGTCTGTTCAAATTTTCTATTTCTTCCTGTTTCAGTTTTGGTAGTTTATATGTTTCTAGGAATTTATCCATTTCTTCCAGATTCCCTAATTTGTTGGCATATAATTGTGCATAATATACTAATTGTTAATTGCACGTAATATTCTCATAATTCTTTGTAATTCTGTGGTGTTGGTTATGATCTCCTCTTCCATTCGTGATTTTACTTATTTGGCCCTTCTCTTTTCTTTTTGATAAGTCTGGCTAGGAATTTATCAATTTTGTTGATTCTTTAAAAGAATCAGCTCCTAGTTTCATTGATTTGTTCTACTCTTTTTTTGATTTCTATATCATTTATTTCTGCTCTAATCTTTTTTTTTTTTTTTTAAAGATTTTATTTATTTATTTGAGAGAGAGAGAATGAGAGAGAGAGAACACATGAGAGAGGATAGGGTCAGAGGACGAAGCAGACTCCCTGCCGAGCAGGGAGCCCGATGCGGGACTTGATCCAGGGACTCCAGGATCATGACCTGAGCCGAAGGCAGTCGCTTAACCAACTGAGCCACCCAGGCGCCCCACTGAGCCACCCAGGCGCCCCATATTTCTGCTCTAATCTTAATTATTCCCTTCTTCTGCTGGTCTTAGGCTTTATTTGTTGTTCTTTTTCCAGCTGCTTTAGGTGTAAGGGTAAGTTGTGTATTTGAGACTTTTCTTGCTTCTTGAGGAAGCCCTGTATTGCTATATACTTCCATCTTATGACTGCCATTGCTGTGTTCCAAAGATTTTGGATTGTCATGTTTTCATTTTCATTTTCTTCCATGTATTTTTTTCATTTTTTCTTTAATTACCTTGTTAACCCATTCATTCTTTACTATGATATTCTTTAACCTCCATGTATTTGTGGTCTTTCTGAATTTTTTCTTGTGGTTGACTTCAAGTTTCATACCGTTGTGGTCTGAAAATATTCATGGTATGATCTCAGTCTTTTTGTACTAGTTGAGGCCTGATTTGTGACCCAGTATGGGATCTATTCTGGAGAATGTTCCATGTGCACTCAAAAAGAATGTGTATTCTGCTTTTAGGATGAACATTTAGGATGAAACATTCTGAATATATCTGTTAAGTCCATCTGGTCCAGTGTGTCATTCAAAGCCAGTGTTTTCCTGATTGATCTTCTGCTTAGAATATCTGTCCATTGCTATGAGTGGGGTGTCAAAGTCTCCTACTATTATTGTATGATTATCAATGAGTTTCTTTAATTTCATTATTAATTGATTTATATATTTGGGTGCTCCCAAGTTGGGGGCATAAATATTTATAATTGTTAGATCTTCTTGTTGGATACACCCCTTTATTATAATATAGTGCCCTTCTTCATCTCTTATTAAGTCTTTGGTTTAAAATCTAGTTTGTCTGATATAAGTATAGCCAATCAAGTTTTCTTTTCATGTTAATTAGCATGATAGATGGTTCTCCACCCTCTCACCTTCAATCTGGAGGTGTCTTTTGGTCTAAAATGAGTCTCTTGTAAGCAGCATATCAATGGGTCTTATTTTTTTATCCATTCTGATAGCCTGTGTATTTTGATTGGAGCATTAAGTCCATTTATATTCAGAGTAATTATTGATAGATATGAATTTAGTGCCATTGTATTACCTGTAAAGTCACTGTTCTTGCAGGTTGTCTCTGTTCCTTTCTAGTCTTTGTTGCTTTTGGACTCTCTTTCCTACTCAAGGGGTCCCCTTTAATATTTCTTGCAAAGCTGGTTTAGTGTTCATGAACTCCTTTAGATTTTTATCTTGGAAACTCCTTATCTCTCCTTCTATTCTAAATGACAGCCTTGCTGGATATAGTATTCTTGGCTGCATATTTTCCCCATTTAGCATGTTGAATATATCATGTCACTTGCTTCTGGCCTGACAAGTTTCTGTTTAGAGGTCTGCTGCTGACCTTATAAGTTAAGGACCTTTTATCCCTAGTTGCTTTTACAATTCTCTATCTTTGTATTTTGCAAGTTTCACTATGATATGTCTTGGTGTTAAACTGTTTTTGTTGATTTAGAGGGGAGTTCTCTGTGCCTCTTGGCCTTGAATGCCTGCTTCCTTCCCCAGATTAGGGAAGTTTTCAGCTATTATATTTATTCAAATAAACCTTCTGCCCCCCTTTCCTGCTCTTCTTCTGGGACTCCTATGATACAGATATTATTGTGCCTTATGGAATTGCTTAAATTCCTAAGTCTGTATTTGTGATCTAGTAGTTTTCTTTCCCTCTTCTTTTCAGCTTCATTATTTTCCATAATTTAATCTAATCTTCTATATCACCTATTTCTTCCTCTGCTTCTTCCATCCTCATTGTGATTACCACCAGTTTGTTTTGCATCTCAGTTATAGCATTTTTTATTTCAGCCTGACTAGTTTTTAGGTCTTTTATCTCTGCAGGAAGGGTTTCTCTGGTGTTTTCTATGCTTCTTTCAAGCCCAGCTAGTATTTTTATGACTGTGGTTCTAAATGCTTCAGATATATTGCTTACATCTCTTTTGAGCGAATCCTGGCTGTGATTTCTTCTTGATCTTTCTTTTAGGGAAAATTTCTCCATCTTGTCATTATGTCTAGGTTTCTGTCTTTTGCATGTTATGAAAGTTTGTTATGTTTGCTGCTCTTGAGAATAATACTGTATTAAGAAGGGGGTCATACACTGTCCAGGGCCTGACACTTCAGGAAGTGTTTCTGGTGTGTGCTGTATTGTGTTTTGGCTGCTCTTCCCATAGGTCAGTTCTCTGCAGAGTTCCTCCTGCTTGCAGTGGGGAGTTTTGGACTTTTAACTAGGGGAGCTTTGAGCTGTTGTTAAGATAAAACTTACTAAAAAAAAAAAAAAAAAAAAAAAAGCCTGATCCAAGAATAGTGAAAGGGAAAAGGAACAAAAAAAGCAAATAGACAAATAAAAAACAATAAGCCGGATGCCAAAGAAAAGTAAAGAAAGAAGGAAAAAAGAAAAGAAAAAGAGAGAGAGAGGGGAAAAAAAAAAAATAAGCCTGGTCTTATAACCACCAGAACTGAAGCTGAGGCTTTGGAGCACTCTCTGATCAGTAGACTTGGTACATGTGGGCAGCATGTGTTGGTCTTCTCAGGGAGAGGCCCACTGCACGGGCTCACAGTCAGACCTGCCCTAGTAAAGATGTCCCTGTCAGGTGTGGGTGGACGGGGTTTGGTGTAAGCACTTCAGCCTCCCCTGGAGGGGCTGTTTTCCTCTATGCAGTCCTACGGTACTGGAGGGCAGGGGTGAGGGCGGGTGGTGGAAGATGGCATCACTCTGCCCTCTTGTTCCTGGGGAGGGGAACTCATGGCCACCAATGTTCAGGAGGTCCTCACAGAAAAGCAAACAATCTCCCCTCCCCTCCTGTGTCCCAAGCCCTTGTCAGATCCCTGCCCTGAACCTGTCTTTGTCCAGGCCTTAGGCATGCCCGGCACCACAGTTCTCCTGTGTTTTATCTCTGGCCAGTGGCCAGGATTCAAAACTCCAAATCATAAAGGACTCACCAAGGCGCAGACCCGCTTTCCTCCCCTGGAGGGGAGCCTCGCAGCGCTGCACCAGGTACCATTCTGTCCCAGAAAAACAGTCGCACGGCTTCAGAGGTGCCTGGAGTTATGGTGAAGCACAGCAAATAGCTGTGACCAGGTTACCTGCCCTCTGTGTGCATCTCTGTTCTCTGCTGTTGAAGAGCTGCCCAGTGGTGCCCAGTGGGTCCTTTGTCCTTGGAGAGGAAATATACCTTCTTCCAGATGTGCTCCAGGAAAGGGAACATTCTTTACCAGTGCAACCCAGGGAATCCCCACACCATGGCATCCTGCTCAAACCCTACTCACTGTTCTCTTTCTTGCTCTCTCCCTTCCTCCCAGACTTCCCTCCACAAAAAGGGCTCCCTCGCCTCGTGACACCATGACTTTTCTCTCCCCAATTCACGACTCCAAACCTAACATCTACCATGTTCTCTCCCTCCAATTGGGCAGATTGTTCTCTTAATCCCCAGATCAATTTCCTCCTAGTTCAAAATAATTTGATGTTGATCTAGCTGTGTTCAAGGGACAAGGCAAGCCCAAGTTTCCCCTACTACTCCATCACTTAACTCCTCCTCCCTGGACCTTTGCATTTTTAAAGGTGTCAAAACATGGTGGTAGAATTTTAAGAGCATGCATTTTAAGCTTGGGTCAAACCTGGATCTGAATTACTCGAGAAGTTTTCAAGAAGTTGGGATTTGGGGACCCAATATGTAAAGAGAGACTAATACTACCCAGGATTAGGACTCAAGAGTAATAAGCATTAATAAGTATCATTAGGACTTTAATGTTCTCAAAAAAAGTAGCTTTTATTTCATGTTAAAGTTAATTTTTAAAGATTTATTTATTTGAGGGAGAGAGAGAGAAAGCACACACACGAGTTGGGGAAGAGACTGAGGGAGAGGGAGAGAGAATCCCAAGCAGACTTAGTACTGAGCGCGGAGGCTGACCCGGGGCTTGATCTCATGACCCTGAGATCATGACCTGAGCTGAAACCAAGAGCCAGATGTTTAACCGACTGTGCCATTCAGGTACCCCATCCATGTTAAAGTTAATTTTTAAAATAAACTTTGAAATTTAGAATACCTTTAGATGTTCTGAAAAAAAACATGAAGTTAGTAGAGAGTTCCTATATATCTCACACCCATTATTGCCTTTATTAGTACTTCCCCAATAGTAATTTCCATTAATAGTAACTGCCAATGTTACATTTGTCATACAACATTTGTCATACAATGAACCAATATAGATACATTATCATTAACTAAAAACAACATAGACAACTGGTATTAGCACTGGCATACAGCTGTCTGTGTGGATGTACATGTGCCAATCATTTGTGTAAATACCTAAGAACACAGTAAATACCTAGATTCCACAGTAAGACTACATTTAGCTTTATAAGAAACTGCCAAACTGGGGTACCTGTGTGGCTCAGTCGGTTAAGCCTCTGCCTTCGGCTCAGGTCATGATCCCAGGGTCCTGAGATCAAGCCCCGTGTTGGACTCCCTGCTGAGTGGGGAACTTGCTTCTCCCTCTCTCCCCTGCTCATGCTCTATCTCTCGTGCTCTCTATCTCAAATAAATAAATAAAATCTTCAAAAAAAAAGGAAAAGAAAAAATAAACTGCCAACTGTCATCCAAAGTGGTTGTACCATTTGCATTCCAACAAACAATGAATGACAGTCCTGTTACTCTATATCTTTGCCATCAGTTGGCATTATCAGGTTTTGGATTTTAGCCATTTTAATAGGTGCGTAATGGTATCTTGTTTTAATTTAAATATCTTTAATGAGAAATAATGTTGAGTATCTTTTTATATGCTTATTTGCCATTTGTATACTTTGGTGAGAAATCTGTTCAGGTCTTTTGCTTAATTTTTAATCATGTTCATTTTCTTGTGGCGTTTTAAGAGTTCTTTCTATATTACCTTTTGGATAACAGTCCTTTATTACATGTCTTTTGAAAATATTTTCTCACAGGCCTTAGTTTGTTTCATTCTCTTAACAATGTCTTTTACAGGGCAGACGTTTTTAATTTTAATAAAGTCCAATTTATCTATTTTTATGGATCATACTTCAGTATTACATTTTAAAATATATCCCCAGGGCACGTGGGTGGCTCAGTCAGTTAAGCATCTTCCTTCAGCTCAGGTCATGATCTCAGGGTCCTAGGATTGAGCTCTGCATTGGGCTTCCTGCTCAGTGGGGAGTCTACTTCTCCCTCTGCCCCTTCCCCTGCTCTGGCTCTCTCACTTGCATGGTCTTTCTCTCAAATAAAATTTTTTAAAAAATAAATAAAAATAAAAACATCTGCAAACTCAAGTTTATGTAGATTTTTTCCTATATTTTCTTTTAGAACTTCTACAATTTTGCATTCATTCTGAGCTTCTGTGTGTATATATATAAGGTATAAGGTTTCTGTCTAGGTTATTTATTTATTTTTCCATATGAACATCCAGTTGTTTTAGTATCATTTATTAAAAAGACCACTGAATTGTCTTTTCACCTTTGAAAAAAATTGGTTGAATGTATTTGTGGGGGTTGATTTCTGGATTCTCCATGTATTGTATTGATGTATGTGCCTTTTTTTTTTTTAAACCAGTATCATCTTGTCTTGATTACTGTTTTACAATTTTCTGCATATAGATTTTGTATTATTTGTTAGGTTTACACTTAGGTATTTCATTTATTGGTGCTACTGTAAATGGCTTTTTATTTAAAATTCCAATTTTTATAAGAAAACAACTGACTTGTATACTAACCTTGTATCCTGAGAACTTGCCACATACATGCTTTTTAGTGGCAGAAGGTTTTTTGGTAGATTCTTTGGGATTTTCTATGTAGAGAGTCAAGTCATATGAAATAAAGACATTTACACATTTAGTACAATCCCTATCAAAATACCACCAGCATTTTCCACAGAACTAGACCAGTCTTAAAATTTGTATGGAACTACAAAAGACTCTGGATAGCCAAAGCAATCCTGAAAAAGAAAAGCAAAGCTTCAGGCTATATTACAAAGCTGTAGTCATCAAGACAGTATGGTACTGGCACAAAAACAGACACATTGATCAATGGAACACAAAAGGGAACCCAGAAATGGACCCACAACTATATGGTTAACTAATCTTTGACAAAGTAGCAAAGAATATCCAATGGAAAAAAGAGTCTCCTCAACAAATGGTGGTGGGAAAATTGGACAGCCATATGCAGAAGAATGAAACTGGACCATTTCCTTATACCACACACAAAAACAGACTCAAAATGGCTGAAAGACCTAAATGTGAGACAGGAAACCATCATAATCCTGGAGAAGAATACAGGCAGCAACCTCTTTGACCTCAGCCACAGCAACTTCTTATTAGACACGTCGTTGGAAGCAAGGGGAACAAAAGCAAAAATGAACTATTGGAACTTCATCAAGATAAAAAGCTTCCGCACAGTGAAGGAAATAATCAACAAAACTAGAAGGCAACCGACGGAACAGGAGAAGGTATTTGCAAATGACATAGTGGATAAAGGGTTAGTATCCAGAATCTATAAAGAACTCATCAAAATCAACACCCAGAAACAAATAATCCAGTTAAGAAATGGGCAGAAGACATGAACAGACATTTTTCCAAAGAAGACATCCAGATGGTCAACAGCACTCATATATCAGGGAAATACAAATCAAAACCATGATGAGGTACCACCTCATACCAATCAGAATGGCTAAAATTAACAACTCAGGAAACAACAGATGTTGGTGGGAATGCAAGCTGGTGCGGTCACTCTGGAAAACAGTATGGAGGTTCCTCAAAAAGTTAAAAATAGAACTACCCTATGACCCAACAATTGCACTACTGAGTATGTATCCAAAGGACAGAAAAATGCTGACTCGAAGGGGTACATGCACCCCAATGTTTATAGCAGCATTACCAACAATAGTCAAATTATGGAAAGAGCCCAAATGTCCATTGACTGATGAATGGATTAAGAAGATGTGGTATAAATATATTCAATGGAATATTATTCAGCCATCAAAAAGAATGAAATCTTGCCATTTCCAACAACTTGACTGGAACTAGAGTGTATTATGCTTAGCAAAATAAGTCAGTCATAGAAAGACAAATATCACGATTTCATTCATATGTGGAATTTAAGAAACCAAACAGATGATCACAGGGGAAGGGAAGGAAAAATAAAATAAAAACAGAGAGGGAGGCAAACCAAAGAGACTATTAACTGTAGAGAACAAGCTGAGGATTGCTGGAGAGGAAGTGGATGGGGGGGGATGGGCTAAATGAGTGGGAGCTTAAGGGGGGGAATTGTGATAAGCAATGGGTATTATATATAAGTGATGAATCACTAAATTCTACCCTGAAACCAATACTACACTATATGTTAAATAACTTGAATTTAAATTAAAAAAATACAAAAGTCCAGTAATAGAATCACTGTACAATGGTAGGGTGGGAGGAGAGGTATTCATTCTTTTGTTTCACTCATTTAGCAAACATTTTATTTAAATATTACGTGCCAAACCCTGTGTGAAGCACATGGGTAGATACAAGATGTATTTCCCACTGAAACACAACATAATGAAGACAGTTTAAGCTTGCTCACAGATTTTATTTATTCTCCTTCATGCCTAGAATAATATCTGAGCAGAGTAGGAATGGTAGTATTTCTGGAATAAATAAAACATGAGTACAATGTAATCCTTGCCTTTAAGGAGCACAGAGTCCATTTGGAGAGATAATATACAAAGATAATTATAATACTTTACGTATTTTAATTGAGGTACATAAAAAGGGTTTATAAAATCACAGATCAATTTTAACTAAAAGACTTCACTATGGCGATGACATTTGAAAAAAAAATACATACTCCTGCTCCAAGATTTTCCCTGAAACGGCCTGAGAAAATATATAGTTTACCCAACTCCTTACTTAATATCACTGCTTGAAAGCGTCATCAGTGTCTAAAACTTAACAGGGTCAAAGAGGATATCTGATTCCTCCTTCCACTCCAATCTTCTCTCCTATTCTAGCCTTATCCACCTCAGTAAATAAAAATTCCTTTCTTCCAGTCCCTCAGACAAAAAAACAAAAGTCATCATTGTCTTCTGTTTTCTTCACACTTTACACACTGATTAACCTGTATTCCTTATACCCCATATCTCATATCTTATCCACTAGTAATTATCTATCAGGGCTACTTTTAAATTATATCCTGAATATAAAACATCTCTGTGCTTCCACTGCTCCTGGGGCACCATCATATCTCTCTGATCTAACCCATCTCCCTAATCCTATTCATGCCCTTCCTGGAGATTATGTCTATAAAGCTGTAAGGGGGTGCCTGGATAGCTCAGTCGGTTAAGCATCCAACTCTTGATTTCCTCTCAAGGTTATGATCTCAGGGTTGTGACATGGAGCCCTCTGCCTCTCCCCCCTTCTCCCCCCCCCTTAAAAAAAAAAAAAAAAAAAACCTGTCAGAGTCATTTTTTTAAAACAGAGCAGATTATATAACTCTTCTGGTTTCCTATGGGACTTATAATAAGTCCTCCTTACCATCACCTACACAGCCCACCTTTTACTTCTCATTCCCTCTCTTCCCTTTGTTCTGTGTGCTGTGGCCACACTAGCCCTCCTGCTCCTGGTTAAACATGCCGTACTCATGTGCATGCCAGAGTCTGTACTTTGGCTCTTTCCTCTGCTGCAGTTCTCTTGTCCCAGATTCTCCCATGGCTTTCTCAATTTCCACAGCAAGGCTTCTTCTAATGCCCTTCCTCCTTAGAGGGGCTGCTTCAGTCTACCCTTCCAAAAATAGCAGTCATGTTCATTCTATATTATTTATTTTCTTCAAAAAATATACTTTGATATTATGTTTATTTGTTTATATTTATGTTTTCTTGTTTATCATCTGACCTCCCCATAGGAATGTGAACTCCACAAAGTCAGGGACAACATCTATCTTGTTCTGAACTAATAAACAAGGCTTGGTACATTAAATAAATAAATGAATGAGTGAATGAATGAATGAATGAAAATAATGAGCATATTACCAGGCAAAGAAGGGAAGAAAACATGATAAATGCTGAGATAACACTGATACATAGAGTTGGAATGAGAAATATTAGAACAGGATACTAAAAGAAAAGAAGTTTTGATTAGAATTTGTACTTATTTGCCTACCTAAAATGTTTGAATTTAATCATGTTGTCAATGAGATTCATCAACAGAATGACTGGATTTGTTTTTTTTTGTTTGGTTGGTTCCCCTTTTGTTTTTTTGTTCTTGGGGATTTTGTGTTTGGGGGGAAGGGGGGTTATTTTTTCCAGAAAACTCACCCATGAAAATCTGATGGCTTGACCGGAGTTTGAAAACTAGATTTGCAATTACTTCAGCAAGAGAGTAAAAAGTCTGGATTAATTTCAAAGTGTTTTTCTGTGGTAAAATACAGAGCATTTGGTGACCCATTAGAAATGAGGTAAAGGGAGAAGACTAATTTCTGGCTTGAGCAGCTCTATGTTTGATAGTGTATTAAATAAGATAGGGTGCTCAATATGAGAAGGGAAGGTGTTTTGAGGAACAGAAAATAATTGTATTGGGAATAAGGTGCATGTGAAATAGCTTCTAGACATGCATGTGGAAATTATAGAAATATATAAAAACATGTCTAGTGGACAACTGAAAATAAATGTCTACAATGCTATTGGTTTTATATTTTGTATAACAAATCACCACAAATTTAATAGCTTAATTCTTTTTTTTTTTTTTTTTTTCAGAGAAGGAGAGAGAGAGAGAAAGGAGAGGGAGAGAGAGAATCCCAAGCAGGCTTCATGCCCAGCATAGAGCCTGACATGGAGCTCTATCCCACAACCCCAAGACCATGACCCAAGCTGAAATCAAGAGTCGGAAGCTCAACTGACTGGGCCACCCAGGCACCCCACACATTTAGTAGCTTAAAGCAACATACATTTGTTAGCTAAGCATTTCCATGGGTCCAGAGTCCAGGCACTGCTTAGCCTGAGCATAAACAGCAAACTGAGAGCTCATAAAACCAATGTTTAGATGTATATGAGGCAAGCCTGAAGAGTCCCCGGCACAAATGGTAGTGATAAATACTGCTAAGGGGACTCAGATATCATAGCCATAAAGGTAGAGTCTGGGAATACTAAACAAAATTAGAGATCTCCCGTTATATGACTTCACTGCTAACCAAATGAGGCCTGGGAAGATTTGGATACATAAATAGTTACTGGGGAAAAAAACAGTAAGCATTAAAAAAAATTCTTTTAAAAAATAGGAAGAGGAGCCAAAGAAGGTGATTAACTTGACAAAATTGGTAAAGAGAAAGTGATATGCTACAGCAGCTTCTACAGAGTGGTTACATTGAATGCTGTATCTGGCAGCTTCCAAGCAGAAACCTCCCCAGTCTTAAAAATAGGGGGGACTTTGTACAGAAAACTGGTTACACAGAGGAAGAAAAGGCAGAGGAGTCAAACAGAAGAAGGTGAAACGACCAAAGGTCAGCAACTTTAAGAAGCCCTTTCCATCCCTAGAGTAGAAAGGACAACGGGAAGAGGTGGTGTTATTAGAGCCCAGAAGTCTGGGCGTACGTTGGAGACTGGAACTAGAGAGGAGGAACTCTCTCTCGGGCACAGGAGCTGTGGAAGAAACTGAGCAGCTGTCACAGGTGCTACTTAAAGCAGAAGCCAGCGAGAAATTCCCTGGTAGTCAGCTCTGCCTTCCACCAGTGTTTCCCATGGGCCGTGTCTACCTGGAAACCCACAGCCATCCTGAGAAAGTGTTCTCTGCCACAAGGAAGGTATGTCAAAGGGAGAATGAGGACAGAAAGAGCAGAGTAAACAGTTAAATGAAGCACAGACAGAAGACTGAAAAGAAGCAGGTCACAAAAAAATGAGACCCCTGTCAGATTAGAATCTCTATATTCAACAAATAATATTTTGAAATTTTAGATAGGGGCATTGCTACAATAATAGATGTCACTGGCCCAAGTACAAATGAGGTGGGAAAAAATAATGAGATTGTTCTTTGTGCATGACTTAAGAAATTAGTCTTTTCTAGGTTTTTTTCATGAAATTGTCTTGACATTTTAATAGTAAGAAGTAAAATTCTTTTCTAAGAAGTAATTAAAACCATATCGCTGATTAAATAAAAGCAGATTGGGAAATAAGCACATTTTTAATATACTGAGCTTTTGAATTTACTGCAAAATGTATCCATTGGGAAAACAGCTTTGCTATGAATTAATCCCCAATGGGCCTTTAAACTAAAATCATTTCTAACCAAATTCAGTTTTTAAAAAGTCATTAAATTTCTTCTTGAATAAAATATCTATCTATTTAAACACTGCTTATATTAAATATTTATGAAAAAACCTGAGTATTTAATCTGGCATAATATCACTGAAATAGGGGCCAGGTGCCAAGGTTATAACCACTGCCACTACCTGGTTGGGCAAACTTTGGTAAATCAGTTACGTGTATGACGAAACCTCCACCCCTTTGTGCTACATAGAAACGAATATATCTGTCTTACAATCACAGAATAGTATTGAGGCCCAAGAAAATCCAATGTTTAAAACACACAACATGAAAACTCACCTTGTAAAATTAAAAATGGCTAACACAAAGTGAAAAGAATAATCCAAATAGTGACGTGTTTTCAGCCAACTTTTAAAATAATATAGTGAACATCCATTATTTACTAGAAATAGCTTTTAGAAGAGGTTATATAAACTAAATTGAATTGGAGGGGAAAAAAGAAGCTGCAGGAAAGTGACTTGCTAGTATATCATAGCCACTAAAATTTTCTGAAAAATCTCATGTCCTGAGAACTAACCATACCCTCTCTATTTTTCAGATAAATGTTGAAAATATCAACTTTATGTTAATACATTAACTTTACTTATTAACTTAATAAATATGATCAAACACTGGGATCTAGAGAAATCAATATAAAGGCCTAGTTAAATTAAAGAGATTCTTTCCAACACTGAATAACAATTAAATATATATAACATTATAAATGGAATAAGAACAATTCCATGTCGCTTTGACAGTATTATTTTATTTTAGTCTAAAACAATAAACAGAAAGGTTTTCAACATATAAACTACTAGATCACTAATATATCAATGTAACAAAAATTAATTAGGCAGTCCTAATGAACACTATAGATAAATTAACAGAAAGGTCAAGGAACACTAAGAGCCCAAATTCCCAGAGATATGCAATCATAGATAAGTTTGTAAGCTCCATGCTAGGACTTCAAGAATAAATCAATTTCCATTTATCAAACCATATTATGTGAATACCAGTATTACTTAGAGATACCAATTTACAGTAAATATGGACTCTTTTTTTCTGAAATCCAAAGTATTCTCATCACATTCTATATTTTATAGCATTGTTTTCTCAAATTATTTGATGACAGAACTGTTTCGGGGGTTTTCATGTTTTGCTTTTTTTCTAAGCTACCATCTTAAGCAAGATGTTCTTTGGAAAACATCTGGGAAATGTTTATAATAAGCATTGGTGTATTCATCTAATGGCTGCTTCGAGAACATACTCATTGAAAAAATGTGCCATGCCTTGTTCATGGGTGTGTGCAGTGCTGTACCTAGCATAGGGCCATGTACACAGTAGATAACACCTATTGAAAAGCATGTATCAGTGAATTCTGTCACTTATTTGAAGAATTTAGTAGGCACAGTATTTTGAGATATAATAATTTAGTGTCTAGAAAGACTAAGAAATTCTGAAAAGTACCATGTATGAATTCAAAATATAACACAAAGTATATATACACTTAAAGAATTTAAAAATTATTAGATATTTTAGAAATTATGCAATTTAATGCCACCATTTAATAAAATACATACAATAAAATAAAATACTACTTTTGTTTTTACATTTTTATTTATATTTTAAAAGATTAGGTATGAAATAGTTCCTAAATTTTACAGACCTAGATTTTATTTTCATTTGAAGACACAGGGTATAAATTTTAGAGATGTAAATGTTATTTTAAAGAGATTGAGTGTGAAATAAATAAAGAATAAAGCTTTCAGCATTAAGAATTGTGAGGTTTCAACACTCCCACCAAAATGGCTAAAATTTAAAGGTTTGACAACACCAAGTGTTGGTGAGAATGTGAGCAACTAAAATGCTCATGCACTGATGGAAGAAGGTAAAATGGTAAAACTATTTCAGAAAACTACTTAAAAATCTAAAGAAGATCAACACAATATATATCTCAAAAATTCTACTTCGGGATGTATGCAATGGAAATAAATGTGTATGCCTACCAAACAATATGTACAACTTGTAATAGTCAAAAATAGAATCACCCAAATATCCATCAAAAGTTGAATAAATTCATTGTTGTATATTATTCATGCAAGGAATTTTAAACAAACCAACAAAAAAAAGGAATAAACTACCGCTATAAGCAATGGCATGTAGACAATCTCACAGATGTAATGTCATGGTTGAATAACAGATAATAGACTAAAATTCAAATTATCTGATATAATTTTCCAGATGGTGGCAAAGGGAAAAAATGAAGTAATCCCCAAAGTGCCCCATGAGTAGTGGTACTCTGTGCACTTGGTGAGAGACAACAGTGTAGAGAATGGTGGTCTCACTGAGCTTTGGAGACGAAAATTGGAATTTGGGGCTGCAGAGGCTAGGCAGAGTACCAGACAGAAAGGATCTTCGAGAGAGAACTAGAAGGCCCAATTGAGGTGATCATATGATTTACCATGTAAACTGATAAACGGTGAGTGAAAGGGCATGCTATGAATAATTATGCTAGGACAACATATATATATCGAACCTGCCTTTGGCAAACAGTTATAATCAACCCTGCCATTCACTGTTGATTTCTGTTGAAGGTTGGTCCTAACTGGTTTTCTGGAACACACCAGTTGTCTCTGCTGTAAGGATCTTTTCCTGCCAGTCCCAGGCATGGAGGTGCTTCTCCTGAATTCTGTCTCCACAGTGCATCTAGCTTACATGCATATATATGTGCAGTCACTATTTACCAAAACTCCCCGATGGGTTAGAGATTCTGGCTTGAACAAACTTCTAGCATCATTCACATACTTTACCAAACTCAGCTTCTATAAATCTTTTTAGAGGGTAGTGATGGTTGCACAATTTTATGAATATACAAATAATCATGAATTATGTACTTTAAGAGGGTAAATTTCACAGTGTTGAAATAAATTTCTAGGCCCAAGTGGAGCCACTCCGTCTGGGTGTCATATCAACAGACCAAAACTTAGATAACTTTCATGTCCCTGTAAATATTCTTCCTTTTTTTTTTTTTTTTTTTAAGAAAGGCAGACTGCCACATGCAGCACCTCATTTGGATGTCCGGAGTCTTGGAAGCTTGACTACACTACATTCTCCTACAAATGGACTTTGAGAGCTTGTTTGGAGCTTCCAGCAGGGGAGCGCAGCTACTCGTATACCCTTGACTGAAGAAATGGTCCTCCTATATTGGGGAAGATCATCCTCTTCAACCAAGCACGCGGCTTCGGGAAGGACGTACATGGAGCAATGAGGGAGGAAGGGGACACCTGCCTACTCAGCCAGATCAGCCGAATCAACCCTGGCGATCAACGGGGTGACAAATGTTAGAGCCAGATCGCCCTCACATCCTGTAAATACTCTTCTTGACCAGAAACACAGTATATCCAGTCAGCCAATCCTCAAATACCAACTGAGCTCTATACTTATTTCCTTGTTCCTAATTCACAAGACTGCCTCCCCTCTGGCAACCACCAGTTTGTTCTGTATACTAAGGGGTACGAAACAGTTGTTTTCAAACCTCAGGATGTGTTCATGAAAAATATCTGGAGAACTTATTAAAAGGTAGGTTGCTTGGCCCCACCACCAGAATTTCTGATCCAGGAAGTCTGGGTGGGGTGTAGAATGTATAATACTAATAAGTCCCCAAGTAATGCTAATACCACTAGTCCAGCTACTGTACTTGGAGAATCACTGAGCCAAGCCTTCATGTACCAAAAACAAGTGAATAAAAAAGGTCACTTATGATCTTCCACCAGGTTTCTATTTGCCTGATATGTGAGAAATTAAGAGCAACTCAAGTGACCCTTCTCAAAAAAAAAAAAAATCAGCATCATTAAGTTATAATTTTAAAATTGAACCCTCAAAGGAAGGAAAACATATTTCAGGGGAAGAATGAGAAATTCAATCTGGTGACACTGAAACATTTGGGAAGAGATGGTGGAGGTTTGTGACTCAGGGTATAGGTAAGCAAAAGGTAGTTAATAGTTTTTTTTTTCTTTTTTTCCTTTTCTTAAAATTTATTATTGAAATATAGTTGACATACTATGTTATATTAGTTCCTGGTGTACACCATAGTGATTTGACAATTCTATACATTACTCAGTGTTCACGGAGGTAAGTGCAGTCACCATCTGACACTATACAACGTCACTACACTATTACTGACTATATTCCCTGTGCTGTACTTTGCATTTCCATGACTTATTTCTTTCATAACTGGAACTTTTTATCTCTTAATCCCCTTTACCTATTTCACCCATCCCCTCATCCACCTCCCCTCTGGCAACCACCAGTTTGTTCTCTGTATTTAAGAGTCTGGTTTTTTGTTCATTTGTTCATTTGCTTTGTTTTTTAGATTCCACATACAAGTGAAATCAAAGGGTACAAGACTGTACTCTTTTATGGCTGAGTAATATTTCATTATAAACACACACACACACACATACATCTTCTATCCAATCATCTATCTATAGCCAGGTTGCTTCCATATCTTGGATGCTGTAAACAATATTGCAATAAACCTAAAGGTGCATATATCTTTTGCATTAATGTTTTCATTTTCTTTGGGTAAATAAATACCCAGCACTGTGACCGAGGGTTTAGGTAAGCAAAAGGTAGTTAATAGGTTTTTTTTTCTTTTTTTCCTTTTCTTAAAATGTATTATTGAAGTATAGTTGACATACTATGTTATATTCGTTCGTGGTGTACAACATAGTGATTTGACAATTCTATACCTTCTATACTGGGTCACATAATATTTCTATTTTTAATTTTTTGAGGAAACTCCATTATGTTTTCCACAGTGCTTGCACCAATTTACGTTCCATCAACAGTGCACACGGGTCCCCTTTTCTCCACATCCTCGCCAACACTTGTTATTTCTTGTTTTTGATACTAGCCATTCCAACAGGTGTGAGGTGATATCTCATTGTGGTTTTGATTTGCATTTCTCTGATAAATACTGATGTTGAGCCTCTCTTCATGTGTCTGTTGGCCATCTGTGTGTCTTCTTTGGAAAATTTCTGTTCAGGTCCTCTTCCCATTTTTTATCAGATTATTTGGGGTTTTGATATTGAGTTGTATAAGTTCTTTACATATTTTGAGTATTAACCCTTTATCAGATATATCATTTGCAAGTGTCTTCTCCCATTCAGTAGTTTGCCTTTCGTTTTGCTAGTGGTTTCCTTTGCTGTGCAAAGCTTTTTATTGTGGTGTAGTCTCAACAGTTCATTTTTGTTTCCCTTGCCTCAGGAGACATATCCATAGATATGCTGCTAAAGCCAATTATTGCCTATGCTTTCTTTTAGTTTTATGGTTTCAAGTCTCACATTTAGGTGTAATAGTTGAGATTTTGAGCATGAGTTTCTTTTGAACAATGTTTTAGTTGAGGATACCTGAGAGCAAAGCTCCAGGAAGCTCCATAGTTGGGGGCAGGAAGCAGATTTCAGAAAGACGGCAGCAGAGTGGGAAACTTACAAACAAAAGCAGAGCAGGACAGTGCTATGAAAGCAGGAAAAGGCATTTCACAAGGCAGGCATTCCCAGCAGTGTAAGAGGCAAGAGGAAAATGTGGTCTGAAAAGGGATCCTTGGATTTCAGAGAAAGATAGAACAAAGTTATTTTGGAGCTGGCAACAATCTTGATGATGACATAAGGCAGAGTGTTAAAAAATATATACCCATCCCCCTTCAGTTAGTAATACATTTTATATATATTCAGCAAAATATCATATAAGTAAAATGCAAAAATGAAAATGTTTTTAAAGAAATGCATTTTGTTATTTTCTGCTTCATCTGGTCAAGCAATGGGTCATGACATGAACTTAAAAAAACCACTGATCTAGTTTAACCTACTCATTTCATAGAGGTGGGGAATAATGAAAAGGTACGTGACAAAAACAAATTCAAGATTCACATGAAGGACACATGGCTTCTAATCCAGTATAAGGCCAATTAAAGGATCCTAGCTCAGTTGGTTCTCCAGAGAAGCAGAAACCATGGGATATGGAGAGATATATTTAAGAGGAAATTTAGTATAGGGATTGGTTCACATAGTTATGAAGGCCAAGTCCCAAGATCTGCCATCTGCAAACTTAAGGACCAAGAAAGCCAGTAGTGTAATTCAGTCTCAGTCTGAAGGGCTGAGAACTGAGAACATCCTCTCTGCATCTGAAAGCCTAAGAAACAGGAGCACCAATGTCAAAGGGCAGGAGAAGATGGATGGCTCAGCTCAAGCAGAGAGAAAGAATTTGCCCTTCCTCTGCCTTTTTGTTCTACTCAGGCCTCAGTGGATCAGGTGATGCCCATCCACATGGGTACGGGTGATCTGTTTACTCAGTCTGCCAATTCAAGTGCTAATCTCTTCCACAGCCACCCTGACAGACAGACCTAGAAACAATGTTTTACCAGCTATCAGGGCTCCCCCTTTTTTTTTAATATTTTTTATTTATTTGATAGAGAGCGCAAGCTTCGGGGAGGGGCAGAGGGAGAAGCAGGCTCCCCACTGAGCAGGGAACCCGATGCGGGGCTCGATCCCAGGACTCCCAAGACTCCGGGATCATGACCTGAGCTGAAGGCAGACGCTTAACCGACTGAGCCACCCAGGTGCCCTTATCAGGGCTCCCTTAACCTAGTCAAGTTGACAAATAAAATTAACCATCATGCAGCAAAGGCACATGCCATGGCCTTGAGCTTAAAAATACCTCAGACTTAAAAGCTTTACATATTTTTGCTTTTGAATGCTTATTAATTATGACATTTGTACACATATTTCTGTTCTATCTACCACAATAATGCACCTATTAAAAATATACAAATATGGTTTATAGCATACTATTTTGGTTCCAGGTACCCCCGACTTCGTTTGTTTGTTTAGTTATGTTTTCCAAATTTTGGGCTCTGGACCTCCTAACAGATGGGCTTCACTAATCCCTGGGAATCCTAGTCCTTCACTCCTTCCACTATATTATTACTCTGGTCTTCAATTGCCTGCCAAGAAGAGTGCTAGAATAGAATGGCTGGAGTCCAAGAGACCTGGTTCAAAAGTAATTTGTGCAACTTTTGATGTGAGATATTGGGCTGGTACGCTTCTTTCCATGAGTCTCTGCTTTCTTCATATCTAAAATCTAAGTAATACTGCCAACTTTAATAAAATACTGAATAGTCCTGTTTAAACATTATTTCTTCCTCCACTCAGGCGAAACAGCTTAGTATCTGGCATAAAGTGGCACTCAATATATATCATTGCCTACACCCATCACCACATCCTTCCAAGCTGCTGTTGCAGAGTGAGCCCTGCTCTAAATTCTTTCTTCATTATGCCTCCACTTTCTCTCCTATGCCAAAAGCTAGCACAAGTAGTTTGAGCATCCAATAGGGGGAAGGAAAACAGGTTTTCTCTGTATAGCTCATCCCTTCAGAAGAATTTACATTAGGACAGTAAGAGGAAGATCAGGGATAGCTGAAGAGTATTTTTCAACAAAGGAAGTAAAAATTATGAGAATTTCTCTTTGAAAGAACTTGATTTAAACCTCTCTTCACAAAATTTCATGTTTTACATTTACCCATGTATTCAGCTAATTTTCCCATTAAACTGCAAACCTTTTGAGGGCAGGGCCTGTGTCTGTGTCATAATCCTTCCATGGCACCTGTCCCAATTATCTTCATACAGAAAGCCATTAATCGTGTGTTGAATCAATAATATTGGGTTTTACCCAGGTTTGGGGTTTGGAACCTTGTATAATGGTTCTCTTTCTGGAACCCATGCTGTTCTTAGTAGAGAGCAGTGAGTAACCAATCCATTACAGCAATGAATAAACAGTCCTGCATTCTGTGAAAGCATCCAAGCAAATGCTACCTAGGGGTTCCTCTCAACAGAGATTTGGTGACACAGACTAAAAATAAAACCAATGCTGCAGTCCCTCTGTCCCCACGGCTTCAAGTATGTGCTTTGATTTGAAACAGATGGATTCGCTCTGAGCACAATACTCCTGACAAGTAGAAAATAAAACAAGTACACTTTCTGATAATTTAGAATACCCAAGGTCCATGATTCAAGAAAATACATAGAGAAATGTCATCACCTGCTTAACTCCTCTAAAGAGTTTCCAAAATAAAACTGCCGATGTTGTTTAGCTTGGTTTGCATAAACATTTTTTTTTTTTTTAAATTTTATTTGAGAGAGAGAGATTGAGAAAATGAGTGGGAGGAGGGGCAGAGGGAGAAGCAGACTCCCCGCAGAGCAGGGAGACCAATGTGGGACTCGATCCCAGGATCCTGGGATCATGACCTGAGCCAAAGGCAGATGCTTTACCGACTAAGCCACCCAGGCGCCCCTACTTATATATTTTTAAAGGGAACAAGCTAGACTCCTTTTCATGCCTCAGGACTATAATAGATCAGATGTAAAAAACTGTAAGTCTCTAGAAATAAGTTGATAATATTCTGTGTGTGTGTATATATATATTATATATTATATAGCCCTGATAGCTGTTTTAGTTTGAAGAACACTCATAGATAAGCCTCATCTGATTCTCCCTTGTAGTCACTTTTGTTTCCATTTAACAGATGAGGAAACTGAAGGATAGAGAAGTGATTTTTTCCAAAGTCATTCCTGCAAGGGTAATACTTTCACATTCTGAACTGTTTTATTCTTTATATCATGCAGTTCCACTACTGATCTTTGCTACTATATTGTTCTGATTTTCCTTTATTCTATCTTGGTGTCTGTGGAAAATATTGCTAATGAGGTACTTTCCTCTAGCAGGGTTACCATGTGATGGCAATTTCCACCTTGAATCAGAGCAGTAGGAAAAATAACAAAGGAAGAATCACAAAGAGCATCTGCTGATGATAGCAAAGACGATTGAGGGGCTGGAATGGAAAATTCTGGGAACAAGACTGAAGCTACACAGCACTTTATGCCTGGATCTCTTAAAATTTTTTCTTCAGTCGTCAGTAAATGGCAATGATCTAGAGTGTAGGACTGCAGTAAGCAATTTTAGGTAAGCTAATGGTACAAAATGACCTGAGACTTTACTTGTGCTGCCACAATTCATATACAACCAAGAAATTTTATGGTACAGCATTAAATAAGAATGGCTTAGCTAGATAATGTGTATACTCGATGACCTTCACAACAGCAGCAGAAGTCTTTATAACTACCAGAATTGATTCCAGCCATTCTCTCCGATTAGGGCTGCCTTCAAAGGCTTTTCTGTTGTTGCAATAAGTTCTAATGCAGCTATATTGCTCTGCTCTAATTAAACTCTTTCAATTATAATCTAAATCCTACATGCTTCATGCCAATTGCCATAACTATCAGCTTTAATCTGATATTTTAAAAAACAGAATTTCAAATATCAAATATGCATTCCATATTTCTCTCCCTCAAAAAACATTCAAGCTGTGCCAATATTGGGTTTCAGGATTCATTTATTTGATCAAAAATTTAGTAATAAGCTGGTTAAAGAAACCTCCAAAGTTTTTGGAACTAGGGAAATTTTAATTATGGACCAGATGTTAGATGATATTAGGAAATTATGTTCTTTTTGTTAGGTGTAATAATGATATTGGATTTGTAGGGAAAAGTCTTTTTTTAGGAAATACCAACGAAAGTATTTATAGATAAAGTGTCATGAAATCTGCAACTTATTTGTTAATGATTCCAATAAAATATATATATATACACATATATACATATACATAGAGAGAGAAAGTTATAGGTGATAATATAGATTAAGCAAATGTAGCAAATATAAAAGTTATTGAATGTAGACTGTGGATATATGTGCTAATTATGTCAACTGTTCATCTTTTCTGTATATTTGCACATTTTCATAATAAAATGTTGGAAAAAGTTAATCCTATATTACATGCCAAAGACAGAGGAACTGAGGTCATAAAAAAATAAATAAATAAAACAAAGTCCCTGACTTCATAGTCCAATAGTCTAACTAAAGGTATGTAAATATATATATATATATATATATATATATATATATATAATTATTATAATTTGCAATGAATATAGTACTAACAGTAGGTAGAAGATACTTGAGGGCACAGAAAGGAAGAATATAATTCTGCCTACAGATGTCAGATAAACACTTCCACAGGGACTGAGTCTTACATATGGGGGCTCAAAAAATTCACGAGCAGGGAGGGCACTGTTGGCAGAGGTGAGTGATGGGCCTCACTGCTGAAGCCTGAAACAGCACTGAAAGGTTGGGGAATGGCACACTCAGGGTGAGTGGACCACTGAGTATAAAACGGAAGAGTGGAAGATGAGTCTACAAGCTACACAAAGACTGGGGATGGGATAAGAAGAGTATGTTCTGCTAAGAAGTTGCAACGTTTTCCTGGAGGCAGTGTGAATACTTAAGAAATTAAAAAACTACTGTTAGATATATACAAATATTAAATCATTATGTGTTATATACCTGAAACCAACATAATGTTACATGTCAATTATATCAGGTAAGAAAGAGGATGACATGTTCATCGATCCATGACTTCCCAACTGAGTAGTTATTCAAACTCCTGGATCAAAAAGACTTCTTGGTCAGCATCACATAAAAATGACCTTGAAGTTTCCCAAAAATTTAAGAAAAAGCATGGCTGATTTTTTTCTGGTTAAATGAGCCCAGAGAATGCATGCCATGTTCATGCCAACAGAGATTAAATAGTGAAAACTGTTAATGATAAGGGATTAATATATAAAGAAATACATACCATTTAAGAAAATCTGGCATGCAAATTCAAGGATTAAGAACTAAACCAAAGAAAAAATAATTTAAGGAAGATTGTTCACATTATTAGAAGATGATTAACTTTGAAGAACCTCTAACTTGTGTGTTAATCTACCCATGAATACCGAAATTCTTTTCTTCAAAGATAATTGACTATTTACTTGAAGTCTATGAACAAACAATTCTCTATTGCTAAGAGCCACTTGCTTCTGGATACCAATGGCAAATGAAGACAAGACCTCAGTGAAATGATAGTTAAGGTAGAAAGATACTATGTTTTAATATGCACTTTGCACCTTTTAAAATCTACCTATGATGCAGCGCCTGGGTGGCTCAGTTGTTAAGCATCTGCCATCGGCTCGGGTTGGGATCGAGCCCCGCATCGGGCTCTCTGCTCAGCGGGAAGCCTGCTTCTCCCTCTCCCACTCCCCCTGCTTGTGTTCCTTCTCTCACTGTCTCTCTGTCAAATAAATAAAATCTTTAAAAAAAAAAAAAATCCACCTATGATATTAAGGGAGCTAAACCTCCACTGCTGTCTGGTTTTGTTTAAACCTGTATTTACCTTTTAAATTTTGGCCAGTGAATGAGTAGTTTAGTTGCATCCCCAGACTCAAATTTCTGAAATTTTTATTTCAACTTTTGTCTTCACAAATCATATATACTGAATACTATAAGAAAGTACATTTTAAGAGTTTTTCGTTGTATTTTTGCCAGATGCTGTGTACATAACCTAGATCTTCTTAATAGCATGAGATGTTCTAGCTTCACTTTCCAGACTTCAACCTTTGCCTGCATTTAATGTAACACTATTTAATTTTCTCCTCTAATTTATAGGAATGAGAAATGAATGGCTTATAATCATATGGTTATGATCCAGTATTGAAGAAAAATAACAATTTGAATCTAAAGGTCTACTTAATGGATAGCTTTGAGAAATTTTAGGAATCACATAAATCTGTTAAAATGTAGTTCTTTAATAGATTGTTGGAAAAGTATTCAAAGAAAGGATAAGAGACAAGACGACCTTAAATTGAATAACATTAAAATCCTTAGTAAGCACTTTTACACTAGCTCCTTGGGAGAAACTATAACATCTGCTAGGCTTCTTCTAACTTGAACTCCCAGGCTACCAATGAGAAATGGAAAATTACTTAAGTTATGTCTGTGCCCACAGGAACTATTTAGACTCTAGGTTTCTCCCATATGAGCCTTTGGTCATACCTCTAGAGAAGACCAAAGAAAATATCCACATTGTCAGAGAAGAAACAGAGAGGTCTTTACTTAAAACAAGGATGTAGAGCAAAAATACAAATAGCTAGACTATTATTTCTTTAATCAAAAAGCACCTAGGATAATCCTCCTATATTTTTCCATCGAGCTCATGGCCTAGAAAATTTAAGATAGCCCTCGGGGAGCCTAGGGGCATAGCCCAAAGGTGCCACCTAAAATACGAAATATTTAAAGTGTCCATATAACCTTTAAAAATGTTTGCAAGTTTTGTGTTCTACTCCTTAATATATCAAAGCTTCTTTTAATGTAAACATGGTTTCAGCTACCTATAAGTTAAATTGTTAATCCTTTTCATAAATCTTTGAATGAAATCAATGCTCTCAAAGATAATCATGCTTATTTCTGGCTTTATAACCTAAGTACACTCAGCTTGAGAAGCATGACATAGACAAAATCCAAAGATTTCTGTGTAAAGATCACATGCCAGAGGATAATATTGAGACCTCCAGGGCTCCAGAGATGGAGGACTACCTGCTCTTCAGTTAGTGAATGCTGTTGATGGTCTTTTAGATTTTCTTCATTACTCGGGGAAATGAGTGGTATGGGTACCACTGCTCATGCCTTTAGATCAAAAAAGAAAAATCTTGTACTCTTCAGTTGAACTAAGAAAAATTCAAGGAAAATACAATAATTTTCTCAGCTTAGGTCATGCTCATCTCTAGATCAACAGTTGAGCTGAAAATTGAATACCATAATTACTCCAACATAAAACTGTGAGGTCTTAGGCCCCACAGTCAGACGGCACAGGATAGGAAAGTGTGATTGGAAATCTGCACTAGAATTTTCTGGCTGGGGTGGGGAAGAATGGCCTCCCCAATGAGGAGAGGTGCTGGACATATATAGATGAGATACTAACCTAAACTGACTGGGGTGGGGAAGAATGGCCTCCCCTAAGCCATGAGGATAAGGAGAGGTGCTAGACACGTATAGATGAGAACTAAACTCCTATTCCGCCTCCAGGTCTCAGTCCGGCCACTCTTAGCCTCAGGGAGGCCTCTCTTGACTCTCCCGTGTTGGTTTTGTTACTCTCTTTACATATCCCCATGGACTCTGCCTAAATTGATAAAATATCTGTATTCTCAACTTCACTGTATGAATCTTTAGTGCAGGAAGTTTGTCTCTCTTATTCACACTGCCTTAAACATAGTGAGTCCTCACTAAATACTGACTGCCCATAAGATTAAATAACAATCACTTTTGTACCAGACATCAATGGCAAATCAGTAATAATAATAATATGGTACTAATGTAATATTTAATATTACATTAAATATAATAATGATATTTAGCTTCATGCCCTCCTCTTTCTTATCATTAATTCATTTCCTCTATTTATGGGAAGTTTATGCATGCTTGCATAAACCTTTAAAATTTTTCTATACAATGATGTATTGTATGGTGATTAACACGACATAATAAAAAAATAAAATAAAAAATATTAAAAAATAAATAAATAAAATTTTTCTATAATGGTTTATCTTCTGGGCAGAAAGAAACCAGATATGTATTTCCTTTCTCAGATTCATTTATGTTTGACTAGAGAAGTTAATCAATCATGAAATCCAATTAGCATGCTACTCTTAGGAGCCACAAGTGCTGCTGAAGTGTCCCTCATTCATATTAACATCATCATTTTAGTAGAATCTATTTAACAAATAACATAATACCTGGTGGAATGGCTTAAAATTAGGACACACTTCAGCCAGCTTAATAGCAATAAATTGGAAAAGTATGTGAATAAAAGGGAGTGTCTTATTCATTGGAGCTCTTCCTGAAAGCAAAGATGCATTTTTTTTAAAACAGAGAGGCAATCTAAAGCACGTAAGAAACACCAGATCCTCTTCAATGAATTATGACTTGTGGTTATTTCCCCCCAAGTAACTATGAACACAGATTATAAAATATTAATCAGCTTCAACCTCTATTTATCATGCAGGACAGACAGAAACTTCAGACATAAATGTTATCAGTCTTGATTCAGGTCTTTTGGAAAAGTATCTTCTGGAACTAGCATGTGTTGGTCAGAGATTCAGAACAAATGTTAATGGACAGTAGAAAGTAGAATGATGTCACTGGTTAAGTCAGCTGAGACCAGGTGGTCTGTAGGTTGCACCTTAATTCCCATACCATCTTCAGTTCGTCAGATAAAATTAATGACTCACTCCGAACAATAAATGACTGTTGTTTGAGGCTAGAGGACAATTCCTTTGCAAGGTCACTACATGTAAACACTGCATACTTTATTAAATTCTGACTGACATAATCAAGAGGGAAATAACAAACTTGAATCTGACATTATAGTCCTACCACTATAGCACTGGAAAAGTAAGAGAATCAGGACCTTTTTATATAAAGAGTAACGAAATGGATAAATTGCCACAAGTGATAAATGACATAAGAAATGTGATTCTCAACATATGGTTTAGAGATCAGACACATAGAAGGAAGCCCTATCCCTAAAATGTTGACATAGCAATAGAGTTTTCTATAGGAATGAAAATTCATTTTCACAAAAGTCAAAGAATTGAAGGGCTATGGCATATGGTGACACATAGATTCTGCTCAGGCATTTTGTCACCTATCTCAGTGCTATACTCAAATACAACGAGATTGGGGCACTTCAAGTTTGCCGGCTACAAACTGTCTATTTTTTTCAGGAGCAAATGGACTACGTGACTCAGCAGACTGTGGATTTCCCATCACGAGGCGTTCAATCACAGGCCAAAAGACCACTTAGCAGAGATGTGGGGTACAGCCTTTAAGATCCCTTCAACTCTCACAGTACCACTCCTCTTGTACTTGTACATATCAAACATATCATACTCTTGTAATTATTTCTTTAATAGAATTCTTTTAAGTGCTATGAGGACAGGAGGCTACTTCTACCTTCTTCACTGCAGTGTGCTCAGACTAGCACAGTGTCTAACTGATGAGACACTCAATAAAATATTGTTCATTAACTGACTGACAAGTCTTACAAACCTAAAATAAAGGGGTGCTTGCTGAGTTAAATGGTTTTTTAAAGATTTTATTTATTTATTTGACAGAGAGAGAGCACAAGCGGGGGGTTGGCAGAGGGAGAGGGAGAAGCAGGCTCCCCGCTGAGCAGAGAGCCCAATGTGGGGCTCTATCCCAGGACCCTGAGATCGTGACCTGAGCCAATGGCAGACACTTAACCAGCTGAGCCACCCAGGGACCCTTAGTTCCTCCCAAATTGAAATGGAAGCTGTTTTAAAGAATGTTCAGATTACTGTGACTTCCGAAGTTTCAAATTAAAATATACAGAATTTGAAGCTAACTTCATGTATTATTATTACAGGGCAATAATACTTTGTAATAAAACACATCTAATTTTCCATCTCATTCCTAGTAAATACTAGTATATATATATATTAGTATAAATAATATAAAAGGAGGCAGTTGTATCATTCCCAAAACCATTTATTTCCTTTGACTCATCACTGAAATTATAAAATTTAATTATTTTCTAAACAAATAAATGCGATCTTCCAAATAAATAGTGTTGTTGCTTCGGTCAAAATTCGACGAGAAGCTTTGGAAATTTTTGATAAATGCAGATAAATTTTGATTTTGCATTTTGATAAATGCAAAAAACAAAAATGCCAACAAATCAGGTATGAGTAATACTGGGAGGAAAATCATAAAATCTGGAAACACTCTACCTTTAGTTACTTCAAAATTGACTTCAATTTCCCATTTTGCTTTCATGAAACTGAAAATCAAAATTGTAGAAGATAGTGTGATTCATGATACTAAGATGACAGTCATTATTTTGCATACTCAAAAGAGAGACAACTGCCCCACATCAAAAGACTAATAATGAAGACATTTTTATGAATTTAAATAAAATAAAAGGCCCAAATGCTGAATATATATATTTTTTATTATTCCCTTCAACTGACTTAACTGACTTTTTTCCCCCAAATATCACACTGATAGCCCTGATTGTATAGATCAGGGATTTCCCACTGCCCCAAGGGTCGCAAAATCAAGGTGGAAAGCCTGCAAGCAGATGTGTTTGTAAAACTGAATGCCTGTAGGGGGGATATGTATGTATCAGTATGCTACAGTTGGAATTACCTCCCACTTTTTAGTCTAGCCTGCCTCACACATAAACATAATCTCCCTGGTACTTTCTGATGGCCTTTGATATTTGATCCCAGACTTAGACCAACCCCCAAGAAATAACAAAATGTTTTTTTCTCTTCATTCAATCAACCACTATACTTCATAGATATAATTATTTGCCTTCATGGAACTAATACAATGCTTTAAAGATAGCAAAAGTACTGACTAACAAAACATAAAAAATTTCAGGGCAAAATGCATATATGTACAACCAAATAAAATAGATAACTAAATTTAGAAAGATTATGCAATATCCAGGCACAGGGCCAAGTGTTTTATATGTAACATATCATTTAATGCTCAAAACTATGAGAAAGGTAATATCGTCATTACTGCCATTTTGTAGGAAAGAACAAAAGTTGAGTGACATAAATATCTTACCCAAATTCAGCTGGCTAAGTAGATGGCTAGGATGGGATTCAAACCTAAGTAGCCTGACTACAACATCTGCATTATTAATCACAGGAATATTACATGTGTGTATATATATGCATGCATGCACATGCGGAGAGAGATATCAAGATCATGCCTATAAGCAAGGGCAACTTTTCCTTTCTTCTAGCTAATGGCTTCTTGAAGAAGGTAAATTTAAGAAAGGCATGCCCTTCAATTACATTACACTGAAGAGATCAGTGGCTAAACAAATTTCAATGACCATGCAGCCATTCAGCTCACCAGCATCTTCAAAATCCCATATTACAAGCCAAAGGACTCCAAGGGAATCAGAAAGTACCAGTGAGATTGCAGAGAGAAGCTGGAGAAAGAAATCTTACAAATTTGCTTATGAACTACTAAACTCACCACTGAGCTGTGCATATGAGGTTCTGACCCTAAAGAGTATATTATACAGACTTTGGAAACTGAACTAAGATATAGATATTGTCCAAGTCTCAGACTGGCCACTACTAGCACACACATGGGGCAGATACGAGTAGCAGTGAAAAGGCTTTGAGACATTGTAACCACAGCCAAGGGAGAAGCAAGTGGAACTTATAGTTTGAATGCCATTGGGTATTTTGCCTGCTAAAACAAAATGTCAACATTCCTCACAGAATTTAAAGAGACTCAGTGTCTCATAATATAATATGCAAAATGTCCAGGATACAATCCAAAATTACTTGGAATATGAAGAACCAGTAAAATCCCAATTTGCATGTAAAAAGTCAATTAACATATGCCAACACCAAGCTGACAGAGATGCAGGAATTATTTGACAAAGATTTTAATGCAGTTATTCTTAAAATGTTGCAAAAAATGAAGACAAAAACTCTTGAAATCAATCTTCTTAACAGAGAGAAACATTTTGTTTAAAACATGAATGGAGACAGGAAACTGGGGGGGAAATACCAAAAGGTCTAACATTTGTGTCACTGGAGTCTCAGAAAAAGAATTGAAAAAGTGTGGTATAAAAATATACTTGAAGAAATAATAGATAAAAACATCTTAAATTTGGTGAAACTTAAAGCTACAGATTTAAGAAGCTCAGAAAAGGTCAAACAGGATAAACACACACCAAAAAAACAAAAAACAAAAAAACAAAAAACATGCCCAATAGACCTAATAATCAAACTGCTGAAAACCAAACATAAAGAAGTAATCTCGAAAGCAGCCACAGGAAAATATTACATTACTTCTAATAAAATAATGATTTGAAAAAAACCAGATTTCTCATCAGAAACAACAAAAGTCAGAAGGAAGTGAAACAACATTTATAAAGTGCTAAAAGAAAAGAATTGATGACCAAGATTTCTACATTCAGCAAAGATATTTCATAGGAAAGAAGGTGAAACAAACACATTCACAAATGAAGGAAAATCCTGAGCTAGCAGAGTGCTGTAAAATAATTACTAATGGAAGCACTCCAAGGCAGAGGGAAATGATATCAGAAGACAGTTTTGAATACCAGGAAGGAAAGAAAAGCAATAGAAATGGGCAATATTGCAGTAAATATAATAGATTATTGTTTCCCTCTTGAGTCTTTAATACATGTTTGATGGTTGAAAGAAAAACACTACATCTTCTGATAGAGCTTTCAATGCATGTATACATAATATGTATGACAACTGCAAAACAAAGGGTAACGGTTAAAGAACCTACATAAAAACAAGATTTCTATATCACATCTGAGGTAGTAAAATACTGATCCCTAATAAACTGTAAAAACTTAAGTGTGTATTTTTAAACCTGGAGCAACCAATTAAAAAACCCATTCAAAGCAATATAGTAAACACAACAGATAAAATGAAATAGTAAAAAAAAAATGTTCACATAAATCCAAAAGAAGATAAGGGGAGACAGAAAAACTAAAAATATAAGGAATTATCAAAAAACAAATATAAAATGGTAGTCCTAATTCCACATGTGTCAATAATTACATTAAATGTAAATGATCTAAACATACAATATAAAGGACATGTCAATAAGGATTTGAAATAAGGTGACACAGTTCTATGCTATTGGCAAGTAACTCACTTTAAATATAATGTTATAAGTAAGTTAAAAGTAATAGGATAGGGGCACCTGGGTGGCTCAGTCGTTAAGCGTCTGCCTTTGGCTCAGGTCATGATCCTAGGGTCCTGGGATCGAGCCCTGCATCAGGCTCCCTGCTCCGCGGGAAGCCTGCTTCTCCCTCTCCCCCTCCCCCTGCTTGTGTTCCCTCTCTTGCTATGTCTCTCTCTGTCAAATGAATAAATAAAATTTAAAAAAAATAAAGTAATAGGATAGAAAAATAAATACCAGGCAAAACTAATCAAAAAAAGCTGAAGTGGTTATATTAATATCAAACAAAGTAGACTTCAGAGCCGAGAAAAATATTAGGGATAAAGAGGGACATTACATGATAATAAAAGAAATCAATTCAGCAAGAAGACTTAATCCTAAATGTGTATTCATCTAACCATAAATCTTCAAATACGTGAACCAAAACTGACAAAAATACAATGAAAACTAAACAAACTCACTAATATAGTTGAAATCTTCAACACTACTTTTTCAGTAATCATTTGAACTGTAAACAGAAAATGAGCAAAGTTATAGAACTGAGTAACATCATAAATAGGTAGGATATTATTGAAATCTATACAAGATTCCTTCCAATAAAGGCATAATACCCATTCTTTTCAAATGCACATGGAACAACTGCTAAATAGAATGTACCGTAAACTATTCAGTAAATCTTAACATATTTAAAGGAAATGAAATTACACAAAGTATGTTCTCTGCCCATAATGGAATTAAACTAAAATCAATAATATAAAGATTCAAGGTTAAGGTCTCCAACACTTGGGAACCAAACAATTCATTTTTAAATAATTCATGGTTCCAAGAGTACGCCTCAAAGGAAATTAGGAAATAATTTGAACTAAATGGAAACAAATCTACATATTATCAAAATTTATCAGATGCAAGTGAGGCAGTGCTTAAAGGGAAATTTATGGTATTAAAAGTTTATAGGAGAAAAGAAAAACTCAGATCAATAGCCTAAGCTTCCACTCTATGAGACCAGAAAAAAAAAAAGAGCAATATAAAGCCAAAAAAATTAGAAGTAAATAATAAAAATTAAAGTAGAAATCATTGAAATAAAAAAAAACAGCACTGGACATCAAAGAAGCTAAAAACCAGTTATTTGAAAAGATGAATAAAAATGTAAGTCCTAGCAAGACTGAAAAAGAAAAAAAAGAAGGGCAATAAAATATGGGGAATAAAAAAGGATTTCACTATAGAGTATGTAGACATTAAAACAGCAATTAGGGGGCACCTGAGTGGCTCAGTCCGTTAAGCGCCCGACCATTGGTTTCAGCTCAGGTCATGATCTCATGGGTTGTGGGATTGAGCCTCCCACCCTCAACAGGGCTCTGCACTCAGTGGGTAATGTTTGAAGATTCTCTCCCTCTGCCCTCTCCCCACTCATGCATATGCATGTGTGCACATTCTCTCTCTCTTTCAAATAAATAAATGTTTTAAAAAAATAAAATAGCAATTAGGGAATATTATAAACAACTCTATACATATAAATCCAACAACTTAGATGAAATGAACTAATTCCATGAAAATCATTAACTATCAAAATGCACCCAAAATCAAATAAATAATCCGAATAGCTTTTTAACTACTAAAGAAATTGAATCCATTGTTTAAAACCTTCTGAAAAAGAAGTGTGGATTTTTTTTACGGTGATTTCTTAAAAAAAAACATTTAAGGGGGGGGCGCCTGGGTGGCTCAATTGGTTAAGCGTCTGCCTTCGGCTCAGGTCATGATCTCAGGGTCCTGGGATCAAGCCCCACGTCGGGATCCCTGCTCCACGGGGAGCCTGCTTCTACCTCTCCCTTTGCCTCTCCCACTTGTGCTCTCTCTCACTATCTCTGTCACTATCTGTCTCTCTCTATCGAATAAATAAATAAAATCTTTAAAAAAAAAATTTAAGGAATAAATAACACCAATCCTATAAAACATGTTCAAAAAAAAGAATACACTTCCTAATTCATTTTATGGACCCCAGCATTAATCTGACACTAAAACTGGGCAAAGACAGGATAAGAAAAAAACAACTACCTACCAATATATTTCATGAATAAAGAGGAAAATATCCTCAGCAAAATATTCACAAATTAAATCTATCAATATACAAAAAGAGAGTGAACTACAATCAAGTGTAGAATTACCCCTAGAATGCAAAGTCTGGTTCAATATTTGAAAATCAATTAGCATAATCTACCACATCAATAAAGGAAAAAACACATTATGATATCACTTAATGCAGAAAAAAACATTTGACAAAATTCAAAATCCATGCATGACTAAAACTCTCAGCTAACTCAGCATATAAAGGAATTTCTTCAATTTTATTTTTTTAAAAAGTATCTACCAAAAATCCTACATCTAGTATCTTACTAAAGGTAAAAAACTAAATGATCCCCCCCCAACACTGGAAGCAAGACAAGGATGTCCACTCTCATCACTCCCACTCAGCAACTTACTACAAGTCCTAACCAGCACAATAAGACAATAGGAATTAAAGGCATACAGATTGGAAAGAAAGAAAACTCTTTCCTATTCATGGGTAACATGACTTTCTATGTAGAAATAGTAAGAAATCTATTTTTTAAAACTCCTAGAACTGGGCGCCTGGGTGGCTCAGTTGGTTAAGCGACTGCCTTCGGCTCAGGTCATGGTCCTGGAGTCCCGCATCGGGCTCCCTGCTCGGCAGGAAGTCTGCTTCTCCCTCTCCCGCTCCCCCGTCTTGTGCTCTCTCTCTCAAATAAATAAAGAAAATCTTTAAAAAAAAAAAACTCCTAGAACTAATTAGTGAATTAAGTAATGTCACAAGATACAAGAAAAACATGTATCAGTCATATTTCCATATACCAGCAATTGGAAACTAGAACAATCGGAAATGAAAATTTTAAAACATATTTACAATATCTCAAAAAATATGAAATTATTAGGTATGAACCTAATAAAACATCTGAATGCTGAAAACTAAAAAACACTGATAAAAAAATTTAAAATGGCTCAAGTAAATGAAAAGATATACTGTGATTATTACATATTAAAATTATTTAAAATTTTAAAAATTTCAATAATATTGAATGCTTGTATGAATGTGGAACAAAAGCAACTCTCATACATTGTTGTGGAAAAGCAAAATGAAACAACTACTCTAGAAAACAGGTGACAGTTTCTTACAAAGTGAAATATATATTCACCATATATCTTACAAAATGAAATATGAAATGTGACCCAGCACACCCACTCCTGAGTATTTACCCTAGAATAATAAAAACATATGTTTACACAAATGTTTTTCAACAGCTCTACCCATAATCTTCCAAAACTGGAAAGAATCCAACATTCTTTAATAGGTAACATCCATGCAATGGACTCCACAGTAAAAAAGAAGAAGCTCAATATATGCAATATATTGAATGAATCTCAAAAACATTATGGTGAGTGAATTAAGCCAGTCTCAAAAGGTTATGTACTGTGCAATTACATTTTTATGATATTCTCAAAAAGACAAATTTATAGTGACAGAGAACCAATCAGTGGGTACCAGACTTTAGAAGCAAGAGGAAGGTGTCACTACAAAGGGATAGCAGGAGGGAGATCTGGGGAATCATGGAGCTGTTCTGCATCCTGGTCATGGTAGTATTTATACAAATCTATGCAGCTATTAAAATCCATAGGACTGTACCCTAAAAAGTTAATTTTACTGCATGTTGATTTAAAAACTAAATAAAATAAACATATAGTGGAATCAACAGAAGCTATTTGTATTAATCCAGGACATTCTCAGCCTCAAAAAAATAAGAAGTTAAACTAATATTGACTTAATCAAACAAAGGTTTGTTTTTCATATTTAAGAAGTCCCAAAATAAGTAGTTGCTTGTTTGGTTAGCTGTTCAAGAATGCTGTCAAGACCACAGGCACTTTCTATTTTCAGGTTATTATCCTGTTGACTTTTCATCCTCATGCTTGTTGTCTCTCAGCCAAATATGGCCACTGGGGCTTCAGGCATTAAGATCTTGCTTAAGGCTGGAAGAGGGTGTTAAGAAGAAAGCCATATCTGCCCTCATTATCAAGAAATAAAAGCCTTTGCAGAAGACCACCCACTTCCAGCAGACTTCTCTTTACATTTCATTGGCCAGAACTGGGTCATTTACCCACCACTGTATCCTGATTGTGTATCCAATTACAAGTGAAAGACTAAGGAGTTACCTCCACTTGAAAAATCATGATTCATCTTCAGAAGTTGCTGCCCTACTGCCCTGCACAAGTAACTACCTGCTTCCACTACTTAAGAGTATGAACTAAAGTTTGTTCACTTGTTATTTCCACGTGATATATGGAATTTGTGAAAAAGACTACTTCACTTTTGAAGTACTACTTCATTTTCTCTAATTAAATAATCATTTCAAATTCTTATCACAAGTTTTTTAATACATCCAATCTATATTATAGAGAATACGTTTTGGATAAGCTTAAATTTATTCCACATCAGAGACTTAAAAAATACATGGAAAAATAAGTGTGCATGAATGCACATGCAGAGGAACTAGTGCTTTGAAGAAAGTAAACTGATACAAATATCTGGCAGAAATGTTAACATCCAAAATGTTTTCATTCTACACTCAAATCTTTTTTTAAAAAATTTTTTTCAATATAGCTTTCCTACCACCTTAAGAAAGGGTATTTTCTTCAGAAATGCTTGATGGCATTTGCTTAAGGACTGCATGATTAAGAGTACAGTCAATCTAAAGGGGACCTGGAGGAAGGCAATAAAGATGTGAGAATACCTTCTCACAAAATTCACATTTCCTTTTTATCTTAAAAGTCTGAGATTGTTTTTTTTCAATGCAGCCCTTGCTCATTCCTGATCTCATTTTCATCTTCCATATTCTGTGCAAAATTTCCAACCAGGGAAGAAACATTTGGTACCTTGGGTTGTTCATCCTTTTATAGTCTTGCTGATCTTTGCGTCTAGCACCTCCGTACATTTTCTGGTTTCCCATAGAGTATGCAAAACCCAAAGAAAGGCTTATTTTTGTCCAAGATGGTGTCAAAGAACAATATCAAGTGTTCATATAAGCACCTGCCAGTGGGTCAGCATTTAAAAAGCTCAGGTGGAAATTCAAAGAGAATTCAGACTCCTTCTTCAGACCTACTTTTATAAGTGATCTTGCTAACCTAATGTCACATTTTTTTTAAATGCTAAGCTCTACTGAACATCATACAGATAAATCAAATACAAACTGCTAAACTACTTTCTGTACCAGCTGTAAAAGACAGATGAGTGTCTGACTCCTGCTAGTTACTTTCCCCTTAGGGAAAAAAAGGAAGCAGCTGCTCTGAGCAATTTTTTTATGGACTCACCAGTGCTTTTTGAGAGAGAACAAGTTTCTTTAAGGATGGCAAACATAAAGGTAAGATAGATATGGTTGTGAAATTTCACTCATCTACAAGAAGGTAAAAAGTTAAAATCCCATCCTCTTCACCCCCAGCCCAATTTCTGGCATTTGGTTGAGGTACTGTATTAAGAGAATAAAGATGATTCTTTACATGCATGCACCCGAAGAAAGGCATTTTTGCTGGCAAACATGTTCCATGAATAGATTTATCCAGGTAATGTCATCACAGGGAATTTAATCCAATAGCATGTATTAGGTTATAAAGTTATTCATCTGTTTCTGTGATTTGTAAGTCCAATAGTTTACTTGAATGTGTAATTCACTAAATTCTAAGATAAACTGTAAAATTACCAACACCTCCCCTTCACTCTTAGAAGATTCATTTAAATACTGCTTTATCAATAGTATCTATCGTATATAAACTTCTACAAATCAATTACTTTTTATCTTACCTGCATCTGTTTTCACTAAACTTTACCTATAAGACTTCTGTCTTTGTATGCCTGGGTGGCTCAGTCAGGTAAGCATCTGTCTTTGGTTCAGGTCCTGATCCCAGGGTCCTGAGATCAAGCCCTGAGTCTGGCTCCCTGCTCTGCAGGGAGTCTGCTTCTCCCTCTCCCTCTACTTCTCCACCCCGCTTGTGCTGTCTCTCTCTCAAATAAATAAATAAAATCTTAAAAAAAAAAAGACTTCTATCTCAAAGGTGGGGGGGGGATTTTATTACTTTGCAAGACAATGAACTCCTCTAACAATACTCAGCCTTCACTGATTTATTTAATGTTTTTATATGACCAACATCAACTTCTTTGTTAAACCTCTTGTCCTAACTCCCACCACCAAAATGCCCTTTCAAAACAAAATATTTGACATTACTACTGTCTTCCTTTCATTTCTTTTAGTCCCAAATTCCTGGAATAAATGGTGAGCATTCTGTGATTCAGCCATAAGAGAAAATATTTTCCTTTATTGCATTATGCATCATAAACAATGTTGTCTACTGTTAAGCACACAGATACATACACACACACACATACACCTTCACTCATGTCACTGTCAATAAAATCAGCTCTACTCTTAATAGTCATTTGGAGACCTAGGCTCCTTCCATCTTGTGAAACCACCATGGAGGAGAGAGAGATTAATACTGTGTTTTTACAATGACTGTCCTCACTTTATATGTCAATAATGCAATCGTGGAGAGTAAGTATACTAGCTCAAGAGGCTATTGGATAAAGAAAAGAGATACAAGTTATCATAATTTCATATAAAGGTCATCTCCTTCGGAAAGTATATCAAAGTCCCTGAATTCAAACTCAGGCTCCATATTTACTAGAGGTATGACCTTGAGCAAATTAGTTATCATATCTGTAATTCGATGTATTTATTGTAATGTCAATATATTAATAACACATCAAAGGATTATCCTACAAATTAAGTGGATTATTACCCATAGCGTATTAAAACAGCACTGATCACATAGTAAGTCATCTCTAATGTTAGACTTTATTGTTTATGTATCTTTTCCCCTAGATTATAAATTTCCTTAAGTAGTGGCATTATAAAAACTTGAACAGTGTCTGACAAACAGTTCTTGCAAATAAATACATGTCAAATGTGTAAACCTACATATATATATCTCATGTAATATATATACACAATATATATAATCTCATGTTATATATATATACACATACATATATATATATACACAGACACACATGCACACAATATATATACACATAATCTCATATAATTCTTGCATGAGTCCCATAGGGTAGATATTTTTATCTCCACTTTAATAGATGAGGAAAGGAAGTTAAGAGAGATTGTATAATCTACCCAAAGTCAGACAGCTAATCAAGATTCAAATCCAGGCCTGTCTTTCTGTAGATCCCTTTCCCACTACTGCACACTACCTAGGAGTATGTAAGCCAATTTATTCATACCACCAAAACAGCATTTATTATGTATTTTGTCTTGTCTATCTTCTCCACTTCTGTGAATTACTCAATTAGCAGACAACATGCTATATTAATTAATGGCAAGCATTAAACACATGGATCAAAATTTGGACAGAGAACAAAGTGATTTAGAAGGTAGAGTCAACCAATTTTCAAACAGTTAATGTTTGGTGAGGGAAAAGTCACAGATGGCAAGTTTTCTAGCTTAGCCATTAAGATTCAGAGCTCTGGAAGAAGAGAAGATTTGGGAAGAAAGATGTCTAGGCAGGGCTGTCAAGTAAACAGTAGGACAAATAGACTCTGCTAAAAAAGAGAAGTCTGCTCTAGATATAGGTGTAGGGTTAATCATCATATAGGCAGAATAAAAAACATGGGAGAGGAAGAGTTCACTCAGATTTAAATGAGACTTCTTTCCTTACAATATATCAAAATTCAGGTAGCATGGAAGCCAACTGAATTGACAGTAATCTAACATCTCTTATCCTTTCCAATGCACCACATAGTTTTAATGTATTCCCAGATATAATTATATAAAGATCCTTCTATTTCTTTTCCATCTTATCATTTCTTCAGTTGGTTAATGATGTTAAGAAGTATTATGGGGTGCCTGGGTGGCTCAGTCGTTAAGCGTCTGCCTTCGGCTCAGGTCATGATCCCAGGGTCCTGGGATCGAGCCCCACATCGGGCTCGCTGCTCGGTGGGAAGCCTGCTTCTCCCTCTCCCACTCCCCCTACTTGTGTTCCCTCTCTCGCTGTGCCTCTCTCTGTCAAATAAATAAATAAAATAAAATAAAATAAAAATAAGTTTTAAAAAAAAAAAAAAAAAAGAAGTATTAAATTAATTAAACAAGCAGGCCATTAAACTGAGGTGGTTTCAAAGCATTAGTAGCCTACATAATCAAACCAAAATCTAAAATCAGAGTCTATTCCTGTAAATACACTTGTATCAGAGAAAATGAAATTTGAGAACAACCAATCACAAAGAGCCTTTCCCAAATAAGGCAACTCCTTAAGGTGTACCTAATCAATTAATTTTCTTGGTTTGCTTTCACATCTGCTATATAAAAGCCTTTACCCTAGGTCCTGACAGCAAAGTGCTCCTTGCCACTTTTGATTTGGTGCTGTCTGATTCAAATCAATGTTTGTTCAAATTCTTGAAAATTTTAATATGACTCAATTTATCTTTTGACAGAAGGTAAAAAATGTACATCATAAATGCAACACACTATGTCACATTTTAAAAACTGACATTGCTTGTTTTCATCTAAGATTAAAGATTTGAACTTGGAGCAGTTTCTAGCAACTTCTAAATGAAGAACAGCAGCATATAAAGTACCAGTAAATAGAGTAAACCAATTTTAGAATCTTAAGAAACTAAGGCTGTTAGGACACTAATGACCACCTATCCTAAGTGAAAATCCATTTTATTGTCTTCCCAGAATCTATTCCCATTTCTGGTAAAAAAAATATTTATATATATAGATATATAGATATAGATATATCAGTTTTGCTTTAACGAAATAACCTTTCCCTCTTGGGCACGGCCTTGATAAGACTGACTGTAAATCAAGGGACACAATTCTCCTCTGACAATGTGTGGACAGATGACCCCAGTTTGGCCAATAAAATTCGGGCTATCTCCATAGCACACACCCTCCCCAATGTCCATCACCCAGCCACCCCATCCCTCCCACCCCCAATGGAGCACTGGGTGTTATACGAAAACAATGAATCATGGAACACTACATCAAAAACTAATGATGTAATGTATGATAATTAACATAACATAATAAAATAGAATTAAAAAAAAAATCGGGCTATCTCTCTACCTGAAACTGAATCTTGCTCAGAAAATGTGTTGACAGAACTCATTCAGAGTCCTAAAGCTAATTAGCGGCAAACTAAAAACAAAATCCTGATTGTGATTTCCGGAAAACTGCTCTATTCTGACTATACTTTTCACTTTCCTATGTGCTAGAATATTCTACAAGAATCACAGGAAATATAAATCAAAATATACAGTACTAGCCCTCCACCGACAATATTCAAGAGGAAAGATCCTTTTCACTTCATTTGTATGACAAATATCTACACAAAATTATTTTAAAATAATATCCAAATACTTAATAGTCTACAAATAATAGCTGTTAAAAATAATATTTAAAATATTAGGGGAGTGTTGTATAGTATTATGAAAAGGAAAGGCTCTCCAAAATACATAGCTAGCTCACAACCCATATCTGTATCTCCCGCTATTCTGGTAGGAATGGTATGCTTATCATTAAACAACTTACTAAGTATTCTTTTAATTTACCTGTAGCTGATCTCCTAGGATGAACTAGATATCTCGCAGCTGCGGGAGGAACAAGTGCCCTGAGGATAAGGGAACAGCGCGTCGAGGTTGCTGAGGCCTGGGACCCTGGCTGACTTGGGACCGCACCTCGGAGCTCCGCACCAGGATCCGGAGCAGAGCACCCCCCCGCCCAGGCCTTTGGTCCCCCGGATGGCAATAGGTTTTCGGTCCGCGCCTGCGCAGTTCCTCTTCCCCCGGGCCTCCAGTTCCTCTGTGGCACTAATAGCCTTTGGGCCAGAGCACATTCTCCGCACACCTGGCCCGGCCCCTGGAGCAAAGCGCCACAAGCGCTTTGGGGGATGGAGGGGCCTCAAAACATCCAGGAGAACTGGCGTTTGCTTGATAGTGGCGTGAGGAGGAGTCTGGGAGAAGAGCCTCCGCACCTGGGTACCCTGGTGTGTGTCATCTCAGGACTCCCCTGCCGGCACCCGTAGATCTCCAAGATCTCGAGAGAAATCAGGCTTCTTCCTGGAGGACTGGCTGCTGCAGCAGTGCCTCATGCCTCACTCAGCCATTCTCTGAGCCTCCCCGGATGCGGAGCGCTTCTCAGCCCCTTCTCTCCCTGCCCTTCCATCAGGACCTACGCTTCTTCCCCCGACACACCTGAAGCCACATAGAGCACCCTGCGAGCTCCATCTGTGGGTCCCTGTTTACCTTCCTGGGGCGCCCCACACTCCGTCCCCCCCCCCACACTCCCACCACCAGTTCCTGGCCCTCGCCCTCTGCCTTCCCGCATGGTGTTCAAACGAGGAAAATACTTTCTTATAGAGGAGCTTGGGTGCCCAATACAGGGTGCTGGCAGTTGGGCTGGGTCTGAAAGAGAGATCAAAGCCGTGAGGCTGCTCCGCAGGGGAAAGCTTGAGGAGCGGTGGCAGTGGACTCCTGGGACAAATTCTAGATACCTCGCAGCTACCGGGAGGAAAGTGGCCTCAGGAATAATGGAACCGTGAGTTGGGGGAGCTGCGACTGTTGACCTTGCCAGACATAGACCTAGTTCCCCAGGAGCCTGTGCCTGCGTCTTGGGTCTTGGGCCGCTAGGCCCTGGGCATCCTGGAAGGTGATAGACTCCTGGTAGTTGCATGTGCATTTCCCTCCCCAAACCGGGCCTTATTTGTCCCTCTCTCCCTTACACCTCTGTTGAGACGGAATCCACTCCTTCAGTCCTTGCCAGGCCCCTGGGGAAAATCGCCATGCCAGTGTGACAAATCGCCGTCGCAGTGTGACTCTGACCATTGTTTCTGGGGAATTTCAGAGGACTCAGGCTTGCTCAACAGATGATGTGAGCCAAACTCCAGAATGACGAGTCTGGGTAGAGCTGCTGAGAAGCCTGGTCCACCAAGTTGTTGTTAGTTCTGCCTGTACTTAGCTTCTTGCTTGGAGATGCCAGGCGGAGAGATTGTCTCTTAGTATAGTTGTGTCAAAATAATTTTGATATAGTCTCCTGATTGACCAGTTGTGAGGGGGGGCCGAGGGGGGAGGGTGGTGGAACCTGTTTCGAGATGATGCAAATGGGCAAATGTGAGCGTCTAATGTGATGAGAACCATTATTCGAGTGGGATGGAGGAGGGGCTGAGGTTTATGGCCAAAACAACAGTTATCGTAATTACGATTATTATAAATATTTGTTTATACATGTAAATTAGGTAATATAAAACAGACTCATAAATTATACATGTAAAAAGTAAAACATGTAAACACTTATAATTTCATCATTATTCGTCGTCATTATAGTTATTATCTTTTTATTATTACTATTATTTCTTGAGGTTTCATAGTTGCAGCAACAGCAACAAAATGCCCCTATAAAGTTTTTCCATTAAAAAAAATCCCCTGGGGCGCCTGGGTGGCTCAGTTGGTTAAGCGACTGCCTTCGGCTCAGGTCATGATCCTGGAGTCCCTGGATCGAGTCCCACATCGGGCTCCCTGCTCGGCAGGGAGTCTGCTTCTCCCTTTGACCCTCCCCCCTCTCATGTGCTTGCTCTCTCTCATTCTCTCTCTCTCAAATAAATAAATAAATAAATAAATCTTTGAAAAAAAAAAATCCCCTGGTTTATCTAAATTTAATTAATACTCTAGTTAGCCATTTTAGATTAATTACATCTGGGGTAACATAACCAATACTTCAGAATGAGATATTTGAGCTTAGTTCAAGATCTGGGAAAGGTAGTTAAGAGAAATATCCTGACAGTGGAGAAGGGGGTAATTCTGGACATACCAGGTCATCAATCATCACTATTAGTCCTGGGCACAAGTCTGTGGTTTCTCACTCTGAGTAGAACAGTCATCAGATGTTAAGGGAAGTGGAAAATTGGGAGGAGAAAGCCCTAAATCTTACTGCTTCTCTGTAATCAACAAGTAAATTCCATGAGTAGAAGACAAGCAAATGGAAATTTAACAGTTTTCACCTGGGATAAAGCCAGTCTGCGTACAAGGTAGTAAATGAGAATTGTGCCATGAAATAATTTTATAATGCAAGGCTAGCTTTCTATAAAATGTTTAAAATTAGCTTTCAACAGAAGGTATTTTTTTAATTTCTTTTATTACTTTGCCTTTTTTTATTCCCTCTCCTTGCCTGTTTTCCCCCTCTATCCAGTATGTATATTACTGTTTTTCTTATAAACAGGCAGATTCATTTCTTGGGGGTGGGAAATTCTAATATTTTATAAGCCTTCTTCCCATTTCTTTAGCTTTTTACTTCTAAATGATACAAGATTATATATACTTATATATATGCTTAGAATTTATTTTAAAAAATAGAACACTATTTAAGAGGAAATAATAATTACTCATGATTATGTTATTAACCAGATTTATCCACTATTAACATCTTATTCTTTTGAATCACAGTTGTCTTTTTTTATTCCCTCTTGTTTCTATGAGCATTATATATACTCAATAAGAACCAAACAATGCAGAAAGTACAAAAAAAAAAAAAAACCTTAAAACTTACCCTGAAACAACTACTGAAAAATGATCATCATTACCATTAGGTAAATACCATCCTAACTTTTTGGAATACACAGAGATAGGAAAGTGGAAATGTACAAGGTAGACTGGTAGGTAAATCAATAGGAAGACAGGAGATAGATGTTAGAATATTTTTATTAAAATGAAATAATAAAGAGAGTTTTTTTTAAATTTAAAACACTTTATTTTTACTTAATAAGGAAAGAATAAAACTAAAAAAATTTAAATTTTGAATATTTCTTCACTACGAGAAATATTATTTCCTAAAGAATCTCATCAAGGTTGAAGTGAAGAAAAACAGATACAGATAAGCAGTATTTTTTTTTATTAGTATGAGTATGTCCCATGCAATATTGTATGTATACTTATTCTAAAATAATATTCATTATTTATCTGAAATTCAAATTGAATTAACACATTCTGTAGCAAATAAAAATATAAGACACTGGTTAAATATGAATTTCAGATAAACAATAATTGTTTATTGTAAACATTTTATCTGGCAACCCATACTGTATCTAGTTTGGAGTGGGAGTAGAGAAGAGGGGCAGGCCATTCCTTTAGGAGAAATACCATTGAACTTTGAATCATTTCCCCAATTCAGAATGTAGTGCTAGAATTTTAATTCCAACGGCCTATTACTTTTGCTTCACCTTTACCAGTAGGGATCTCCATTGTGCTTCTTCAGAAGTTAGGGGGAAAAGGAATCAACATTCTGTTTTCCTCCAGGTTTGGAGGTATTAGGAAAACTCCCCTCACTAAGAGGCATTCTGGGCTTGAGATTAGCGTGAGAACCATACCAGGCTGTGCTTTTCTATTCTGCTCAAAAATGTATCTTTCATTCTTCGCTGAGAGTTTTGGGTTTTGCTTGTTTGCTTGCTCTGGGTTTTGAATTAAATTACTCTACTTACCCTTTGTGGTGTTGGTAAGTTTATCATTAGTTTCTTTTTTTTTTTTCTTTACATTTTTTGCTTATTTTTTCATGATTTGACAGGGAGAGTGGAGTCTATAAAGAAGTTACAATCTTCCTCCCTCTTAGCTCAGAGATACTATCTTTAGAATTTCTATTAACTCTACATACTTGGTAAATAAAACTATGTAGGTAAAATCTTGTAGTAGCAAACGAAAGCTTTCATTGTTTTGGTTGTAGTATAGAGTGCCTAAAACTTGGGCCCTTGAGTCAAAAGTCAAACTGCCTGGACTCAAAGCTCCATTCTACATTTTCCTCCCTGGAAACTTAGGCATGTCTCAACCTCATTAATCCTCATGTCCCCACCTTGTCAATGTGGTGTAATAGCACTGCCTTTCTTGTAGACATTTTCTGAGAATGAAATGCAGTAAGGGAATTACTTAACAGTGTCTGGCACATAGAAAATGCTCAATAAACATTGACGACTCTTATTATTTCAACCATTAAAGAATATCCTCTATTCTTAGAATCACGAAACATTAGAACTGGAAGAAACCTTTGCACTTACTCAAAAAATATTAAATGCATGTAGTAATTCTTTCTAGGTGCCATAAATAATGAATAAGATACTATTGTCCAATGTCACATTTTGCCGGCATTATTGTTTTCCCAGAAAGGAGGAGTTATTAAGAAAGTTTGAGATTTATCTGTAGTAAGATGAGCAATACTATATTTAGAATGTTGGGGGTTTTTTTCCTAAGTAACATGATAAATTCAGGTGCTAGGAACCTTTTATATCTCAGACAGGATTTTTTCACTGTTGGTGTTGTGGAAGAGGGGACTTTGAATGAGGTAAAGATAAAGCAGTATAGACAAGTAGACTATAATACTTTTTGGCTTAAAATTAGGAGGAAATAAACAGAGGTTTTCAACAGTTAAGCTCACTCTGACACTTCCCTCAGTGACATGGGATGTCCCTGCATAGTGTGACACTATTTGTAGCTGGATTTCTCCCCAGAAGCCTGTATGCTTAAGCTATAATTCATTACTTCAACAACTTTAGGGCCCAAGAGAGCTCTGTCAGATTTCATGCACAGACTTGATTCAACAACCTGACAAGCATGGTTAGTTCTCTTGTCTGAGCTCAATTTTTATTTTAAAGTGTTTCCACATTTTGATTTACTAAGTGGTAAAAAAAAAAAAAGAAAGAAAGAAAAAGAAAGAAAGAAAGGAAGAAAGAAAGAAGAAAAGAAAAGAAAAGAGATTGGGGAATATCCCATCCAAACTATTGCTGCTAAAGCTTCTTTATGAAATATATAAGATCCACATAATTACGTTTGGATATAGAGACTTACACTGATAAAGCCAAGATTATAAGTTCAATTAAGTTCAATTCCCTCATGGACCAATTAGCTTCTTTTGTTCCTCCTCCAGAGGTTATATGTAGTTATTCATTCAACCATTTATTAAGTGTTTAGTACTGGATAGGCCTAGGTCACAGTCTAAGGACAAACCAGCGCTTAGTTAGGGCTAGTGTTTGCAATCAAAGAGCATGTTCCACTTGAACATGCCCCTGATTCCATCTGGCCAAACTAAATGTGAGAAAAATCAAAGGAATGGAAGAAAGAATGGAGAAAGGAGTAAAAATGTATTACCATTTCTGGACACTAACCTATGGAGGAATCATTTTTGTATATAAATGAAAACTTACTCATCTCAACAGATACTGCTTTTATAAGCCAACATCCAGTTCACAATAATAGAGGGTAATGACAATATGAAGCATGGTAGTTCTATTGAAGGAAGTTAGAGAATACAAAGAACAAAAGGCAAAATTGGGCTCAAGATTCACAGTCCTTGGAGAAAAGGACCTTGTCAGGTAGTTAAGACAATTTTTTCATGTGGCAGAAGTCTCTACAACATTTCAAAAATGGGCTCTGGGATAGAGTTAAAGAAGAGGGGAAGCAGGATCAGACAATTCTAAATACATGCAAATAAAAAACAGATCTTTTAATTCACACAGCAATGTTGAACTATTTATTTTCGAGTCCCAAATCTGAGTTATTATCTGTCCAGTTAAGAGCTATCTTTGAATGTTATAGAAAAGAGATTTGTATCAGTTGTTTGGTTGATCATACTGTGAATTCAGTAGGGATTTTTTAAATATAGAATTATTTTAAATGTTTTGAGGGACACTTGAAGTGACACGAGTCATTATTTTATTTTATGAAGATCAAGACCACTTAGACCTCCTCTGGTAATGATGAGTTATACAAAAATATTTGATATTTATTCAGCAATTGAAGAAAAATTTGTGAAAGTGGAAACAATAAGATGACCTTCCTGGAGAAAGAACAGATGTTTTGCATGTTTGGGAACTATTGGTTTTTTGTTGTGTTTTTTTAAAAAAAAAAAAAATTATTTCTGCCAATGACATCCAATAAGCCCTGCCATTCTGGGAGGGGGAAAAAAAAGGAAGAAAGAAGAGAAAAACCAAATCTGCATGTAGAAAAAACAACTAATAAAGACTCATTTATTTTCATAGGAGGTTTTAAGAATCCAGCCATAGGTTATCAGAAGAAAGGAGGAATGGGCTATATCAAAATCTTCATTGAATCTGTTCTCTCTAGCTAAAAACACATAGGCCTGGTCTATTGTCACACACATACACACATGTCTTCTCCCACAAGTGATTCTTTGCTTAAACTTCTTTTCCTATGGGTTTAGACATCCAAAAGTCCATTTGCTCTGTGTGATTTCATAAGAAGCTTGAAACATTGGCTCAACAAGGTGAATCAACTTTCATAAAATGAATTATTTCCTTTCTTTTTTTAAAGATTTTATTTATTTATTTGACAGAGAGATAGAGAGGACAAATAAGCAGAGCAGCAGGCAGAGGGAGAGGGAGAAGCAGGCTCTCCACTGAGCAGGGAGCCTGACGTGAGACTCTATCCCAGGACTCTGGGATCATGACCCAAGCCAAAGGCAGATGCTTAACAACTGAGCCACCCAGGCGCCCCATCCTTTCTTTTTTTCTTCCTTCATTACTACCTGACTTCCAACTCCTAGTACATATATTTTTGCTTTCTTTTGGTTTTTTTGGGGGGGGAGGGGTTGTTTTTTTGTGGGTTTTTTTTTTTTCTTTTTACTACTGACCATTATTAAGACTTTCTCTTCATGTAGAAATAGGTATCATCAGAAGCACTTGGACAAAATATATTGTAACAAAAAATTCATAGAGCATTATTGATACTATAATTTTAGGTAAATTTTAAATACTACAAATAATTGTTAAGTCATTCAGAATACTTTTGTGTTATCTTCAAATTACTTCATATCCATGATTCCAGAAAAGGAAAATTTAATCCTTATAAAAAGCAGCAAAGCTTACAAAAAAAAAAAAAAAAGGCCACTTTGATAGAAATGGAAAATGCACTCAAATGTACTTCTAATAGTTAATGGAATTTTTTCCATAAAGGTTGCACTGATTGCATGTGTTCACAGGAGACTAAAAACCGTATGTCTTGACAGCTGATGGCTGCATGAATAGCCTAGTAGTTTTTAGTGTTCAGAACTGAAGATATTCAATTAGAAGCTTTTCTAGGTGATCTCACAATTAAGAGACTTTTAAAAAGCATTTTGGGTAAATGGGCAGCTCTGTACAGAACTTTATTAATAAGGTAAAAATATTCTAAAAGCCTTTCAATCATTAATGACAGTGATTATAATTTCCGTCAGAAATTTTATTTTAGGAAATATGCAAATTACCCTCTATTGGACAAACATTTCTGGAAGGTATGAAGAATAGATAATACTTTTACCCATAGTTTCTCCTATAAAAAATAATCTGTCTTGTTATTTCCAAAGTCAACAATCTTCATACATAAAGTTTGGGAAATCTATTCTAGAACACTGTGCTATGCATAAACACATATCCTCATCTGAACAGACGTGAAAGTCTACTCTAGCAAGAAAAAAGTGGACACAATAGTCTTGCACATCTATAGTAACATACAACACCTCTACCTTTCATTCCAGAGTGCACTGACCATATCTGGTCAGCTCATATCAAAAAGCAAACATAAATGAACAAAAACAACAACCAAACCTTGACTATACATCTGTATGTTGATTTCTGGGCAAAGTACAGTAATGTAATTCAACAGATAGTTGAAAACTATTACAGAAGCTTCAGAATGCCTAACATTTTACAGATGGAAGCTTCTTAAGTGGTGTCACTAGTGCTCTGTGCAACTTAGTATCCGTAAGACAAAGCCTTCCACAGGAGCTGACAGAGTTTGTCCTTTTAGTCAGACAAGGGACGGTACCATCAAATGGTAATTCCACAGAAAAGACACATGCTAATGGGAGCTACACATGGCATATACGAGAAATTGCTAAGAATATGAAAATACTGTAAAAAAATCATACAAAAATTATACAAAACACAGTAAAGAGACCCACTAAAGTATGAAGCAATGGCTCCAAACATTGGAGAGCTGGGAAATAGCAGCCGGAAAAAGATTGACTTGTCCCAGAGTAATTATGAGTTTCTTTTTCTCTCAGTCTCTGTTACTGATTCTGTCTCTCTGTCTCTCTCTCTCTCTCCTTTATGAAGCAAAAACAGAAGAGAAACTCAAGAATGATAGTCTTCGTGTGGCTCCTATTCACCTATACCAAATAAAATTATTCCCACACACTTAGAAATTGTGGGAAGCTCTGAGTTCATATTACATTATATGAGATCTATAAAAATTGCACAACTTAATAAGTATATGTTGGACTTTTAAAATTTACTTTTCTCCTTTTAATATTTCATGATGTGTTGGAAAATATTTGTGAAATATTAATATGTCTTTCTGGCATTTTCTTTCATACCCTCATTTGCCTTTTGCCATGTTCAAGCTACTCTAATGCTCATTTCCTCAAGAAAGGGAGACGTTGGATAAGCATAATTAGAGGACCTCAGAGAGAGGGGACAGATGCTCAGTGACCCAGAGAGGCCTGAGAAAGAACGAACACAGATAAGGAGATAAGTTGGTGGGATCTGATAATGGTGACTCTGTATGCTGTTTCAGGAGTGTAATACCCCAGGGAAGACTCCAGGGAAAGAATGGGTATTTATTATGCATGGACAGACAGGGCTGTAAATTCCTTGGAGAGCGCTCCCTCAGCTGGTGGGACATGGAGGCAGCAGAGCAATTCTCAGATTCACAAGAATGAGATACAAACAGCAGGAAAACCTACTAGATCTAAAGTAGTGTTTTTTTGTTTGTTTTAAGATTGTTTATTTATTTGTTCAGAGAGAGAGAGAATGAGAGAGAGAGAGCACGAGCACAAGCAGGGGGGAGAAGCAGGCAGAGGGAGAAGCAGGGTCCCTGCTGAGCAAGGAGCCTGATGCAGGGCTCGATCCCAGGACCCTGGGATCATGGCCTCAGCTGAAGGCAGACACTTAACTGACTGAGCCACCCAAGAGCCCATAGATCTAAAGTAGTGGTAAAGGCAGAAACATCATAAATTTATGTTTCTTTACATCTAACTTTCACTGACTGAGATTTGTATCTAGCTAATTTTCAAAATAATTATCACTTTAAAATGTCGTCATCCATTCATACAGCGTTTCTGGGTTTACCAGAGGAGTTAGAACATGGAATCTAACTGCTTGATTTCCGATGATGAGCTGCTCTGTGCCTCAATTGCCTAATTTAATAAAAACAACACCTACCTTATAAGGTTATTATGGGGATTAATAAATTAATATCTGCACTACTTAAGTATTTGATAAATGAAACAAGAAATAAAGTAAAGAAGACAAGAAACTGAGCCATTATACTCAAGGGTCACACAAAAGCTAAATAAAACATTGTGGACGGAAAGGTGAAGGAAACTACAAAACTACATTCCTTTTAATATTAAAGGTATTGTATTAAAAGCTAGGGTATTAAAAGTCAGATTTTGCAGTAAAGGAAACCAAGATTCAAAGAAGTGACTAGACCAGCACACTCATTTTTGGCTCATTAATATGGCTACAAAGACCATACTTGGTCTACATTAACACACACTGGACTGTCAACGAGATTTGCCCAGAGGGCACTGTAGGATAGGTGAGATCCTTTTGTGGTCAGGGGTGAGAGTCCAAGACTACTGAGTTTCAGGGAGGGAGATGTTACTGTGGCCTTGATACATAATAGAACACTGCACATTCCTCTTTTGATGATCAGTGAAACTGTAGCAAAATTAAAAGTTACTAGTAAAGAGTAACATTATAAAACCTAAAAAAAAAAAAAAAATTACACTCCTTTTTAAAAGGTCTCTGTGTCCTTTTGCCATTATACATGTCATCATATTGGATCTCCAGAATGAATTAGGAGTTCATGTTGAACAGAAATAATTTAGAGAAATGTTTCTCGGTAGTATCTATAGTTTGAAATAAAACATTATGTATACTCTAAAATACAGGTATTTTAGATACTTGAAGCAAAAGGTGGCAATGTGATGCCCTTTAACATATATACACTTTTTTAAATTATGACCCTTTTATATATCATTGTATCTATTATTTATATACATACACACATATGTAATAACAGTGTACTGCTGTTTTTCAGTTAACAATATTATGAAATCATTTTCCTATATGTTTGCCTCATTTTTTAATTCAAACAATATGAATTTTTTATTGCACCTATGAATAAATAATGCCAAATAACTTTCCACATCTTGCCATTTCACAATCAGTGCATTAATATTAAGTTCTTATCTAGAAGCATGTTTTAAAAGTTCTCCCAACTTGTAAAGTAGGATTATGTATTCTCCCCCTTTTTTCAATTTACTTTATCAAATATCTCAAAAAAGCCATGAAACTCCAACTCCTTGCCCAGTACTAATTTCTATATTGCATAAGGTGGTATGAGTCTGACACCTGCTGGCTACCTATGAAGTTGCACAATTGTCACAAATTGGAATTAAGTTTTAATTTCAGTTTATAAAACTCAGTGCTCTCTTGTGAAATAAAAATCATTAGTAGTTTTTCTTTTCTTTCTTTTTTTGGTAGGCATTTCAGGTTCTACTTTTCTTAATAAATTTATCATTTTGGTTTTTTTACTCTTGAAATGGTAGGTAAATATTTTAAGTAGAAATTTTAAGAAAGATTTAAATCTCAATATTCCTTAAATTGTATTTAAAAACTATCAATAGATAATATTTTAAACTGAGTTAAAGTATAAATATCATAATTTTTCTTGTAAAATGATATAACAACCATACCAAATTGATTATTTTTTTAAAGATTTTACTTATTTGTCAGGGGCAACAGCAGGTAAAGCAGGCAGAGGGAGAAGCAGGCTCTCTGCTGAGCAAGGAGCCCAATGCAGGACTCGATCCCAGGAACCTGGGATCGTGAACTGAGCTGAAGGCAGACGCTTAACCAACTGTGCCACCCAGGCTTCCCCCAATTGATTATTTTTAAAACATTAAGTAAAATGAAGAAATACTGCCCCACCATCCAAATACAAATTATATTCCCATTCAGGAATGTTTAATCAGTTTCTGCCATTTTCAGCTTACCAGAGTTGTAATCATCATGACTGTATGTCAGTATTTTGGGGCACCTAGGTGGCTCAGTCGTTAAGCATCTGCCTTCGGCTCAGGTCATGATCCCACGGTCCTGGGATCGAGCCCCACATCGAGCCCCACATCAAGCCCCACATCGGGCTCCCTGCTCCGCAGGAAGCCTGCTTCTCCCTCTCCCACTCCCCCTGCTTGTGTTCCCTCTCTTGCTGTGTCTCTCTCTGTCAAATAAATAAATAAAATCTTAAAAAAAATATTTTGATCATTGCACTTGTCACTATCTACTTAGGATTTTTTTTTCACATAATCTTTAGCATCTTCATTTCTCATGGATACTTTGAGTACATCCTGATTTACTTAATCACCCACTTTTTATTAAAGTCCTCACTTTCCAATTTTACTTAAAGTTGTACTGAAATGAATAACTTTATGTATAGAAACTTTTCTTTATTAAAATAAATGAGACATTCTTACACATCAAAAATTGAAAGTAGTGTCCAAGATGAATATTCTTTGGGGCATTTAAAGCTAATATTAAATATGTTCAAATTCTATAGCAAAATGAGGTATGACAGAGATCTATGTTATGACTCCAAATGTTAGCAATAGGCCACTATTCATTGGGTCCTCATTTGTGTGAACCACTGACGTAAGCATAAGAAGAAATGAGACAGAGTTGTCTCAGTTCTTACACTGGAAAATACCATTTTGAGGCATTTTCATCAGAGATGAGTAGACAAACAAATGATGGAGTTCAAAGAAAAATATGACTTCCAGAGAAATATTCAAGGAAAGCTTCATTAATAAAAATTAAATTAAAAATGGAGGCATGAATTCCATTTTTTTTTCTTTCACCTATTTCATTTCTACATCTTAATGAAAGTTTAATTTTTATGTTGAATGTGGTTCATGCTGGCTCATGATCTGGCTTATTAATATGAGAAACCTATGAGGTGGTATTGCTACACATTGAAGTGGTATTATCTGGGATTTACTGAACAAATTCTTACTAATTAAAAAAAAATTATAGCACAGTGTAGTGGAAAGAATAGTGATAGGACTGGGCTTCTGCAGATCTGGTTGTTTTTCCAGATTCACCCATTCTTTGCAAGATCATATCCAAGGGCAATTCAACCCACACATTACATATCTCTTCCTCAGTTCATGGTATATTAATAAAGCATACACACACACGGTGTGGCTTTCAAAATTTTTTAGTAATGGGAGGAATTTTACTAAGATGTTCAACATACAAAGCATCTATAATTGCAGGAGAGGGAACCTGTGAGAGAGCCTGTCAGATTTTCCCAGCCCTTCCTCTACTCTTGCTTCATCTCTCAGAAACTTGACCTCCTTAGAGGAGATATGTTAGAAAGGAAAAAGCAATCCCTGACATTTGAGAGCCAACCTGACACAACCAGGCCATAGTGTTTTTAGAAGCTGTCCTGGTGCCCATGTTATTATCTTGTTGGAGATGAAGAATTTCCCAGAACAACAAGGTCACTCAGCAACCATGAAGCTATGTGACAAAACAAGACCACTTGGTAATTTTGTCTAAGCAGAGAAGAAAACAAGGTCAGTGGGCAAACAACAAAGTATCCAATTGCTTCCTCTCTGGATTCATATGACTATATTAAGTATATGTAATATATAGTACTATGCTTTATCTGCTGCTTCTTTACCAATCATGACTTTAGCCTAGCTCTATTCTGCCCTCCTTTTAGCCAGGATTAATGAAGATACACAATCATAATATTGTCCCTACTTTCTTGCAGCACCATATTTAGAAACGCTGCTTACCTGGATCCTTCCCCAAATCACCTAACTAAAACTCAAATCCTGCATGGTGTATGTTCTTCCAGTGTGTTCAATTACATGCTTGTTACTGGTGGTCTTTGATGGTATAGAATGCAATTAATTTTTATGTTACTCTTGTATCCTTCAAACTTGCTAAACTTGTCAAATTAATTTTTCTGGGTTCTTGTTTGTTTGCTTTTGCCAATTGCATACCATTTTCTATATGGACGGTCATGTCCACAAATAAAGAGTTTTACTTTTTTCTTTTCAATCTAAGCCCCTTTTATTTCTTTGATTACACTAACGATGTTGAATAGGAGTGCTGAGAATGGAAATCCTTGACCCTGATTTTAGAGGGAAAGTATTCTGTTTCTCACTATTAAGTATGATGTTAGTTGTATGTTTTAATCGTGCCCTTAATCAAGTTGAGAAAGCTTCTTTCTATTCTTAAAGAGTATTTTAATTAGGAATAGTTATTGGCATTTTTTAAAATGCTTTTTCCTACATCTATTGAGGTACCCATATGCTTTTTTTTTTTTTTAATTGTTACTAAGGTAAATTATATTGATTGATTTTTGAATGTTAAACAAACCTTGCATTCCTGGAATGAATTGTATCTGGTAATGATGTGTTTGTTATTCTTTTAACGTATTGTTAGATTTGTTAATATTTTGTTAAGAATTTTTGTGTGTATATTTATGAGAGATATTGGTCTACAGTATTTTTTTTTTTTACTGTGATATTCTTGTCTAGTTTGGGTATTAGGGTGATGTGGGCCTCATAAAATGAGCTGGAAAACATCCCCTCCTTTTCTATTTTCTGTAAACATTTTTTTCTTCCTGAAATATTTGATATTCTCACTTGTGTTATTTCCTATGAGAAATCTGCCATCTTTATTTTTATTTCTTCATATGTAACTTTTCAACTTACCCCAGAAAAGGGGAAGAAAGCTTTTAAGATTTTTCTCTTTATCAATGATTTTTATTAATTTTATTCTGTGACCTCTTAGTTCTCATCTCTGTCTGCTCTTCTTCTTGCTCACTATTACGTAACCATACTGGCTTGTTCACTATTTTCTGAATATTCCAAATATACTCCCACCTCAGAACCTTGTACTGACTGTTTTCTATGCCTCAAAAGATCTTTATACTGCTCTTTACCTCCTTTAAATTTTTGCTCAAATAGCGCCCTTTCAGTGACGCCTACTGTGATCATGCCATGTAAAATTACAGATCTCCCCCACTTCCATACCACCTTTCTTAGCGTGGATATAATTCCATAACACTTATCACTTTCCGACTTTCCATACAATTAAGACTTTTTTTTTTCCTGTCTTCCCAACTGGAACATGAGCCATAGGAAAGCCAGAAACTTGGTCTGTTTTGTTCAGTATTGTATACCTAGTACCTAGAATGATACCTAGAATGGTGTATTGTCAGAAAATATTTGTGGAAAGAATTAATTATTAAACAAATGAAGACCAAATTAAAATCTTAATTTGAAAATAATATTTAAAATAAGTATTGTTTCTGATTGGGATTGATTTTGTACTAAAGAGCCTTGATTTTATCTTTGTCTTCCTGACAATTAATAAGCCCTTAATAAATATTTATTGAATGAATGAATGGTAAATTCTGTACTATATACTTAAAGGAAGGCCACATGTTAATGTGATGGTTCAGTTGACAAATCTAGTAGAATCCTAACTTATTGGTAATTTAATTTCTAGAGCATTTGCCATTAATAATTTTGTATTCATTGTTAATTTTGACTGAAATGCTCTTTCATAGTTGAATGTTCATTTTAAAAATATTACAGCTGATGTAGTATAACAAAAAAATGATATTACAGTCAGAAGACCTAAATTCAGGTCCCAGTTTTGCCATTTTCTAGACCTGTCACCACAGGAAAATCTCTTAAACTTTCTATCAATTTTCTTATTCTTAAAATGAGGACAGTAATTGTAAGTTCTCCAGTCCTTTCCAAGTCTAATGTGCTGGGCATCTATCACAATAAATCACTAATCCAAAGGCAGGGTTGTAAAAGATGATATTTTACAGCTAGGCAAGGTTACTACCATCATAATAAACGTCCATAATGATAACTTCAGGGTATTCTGAGGTCCCAGATTTCCTCCTGAATCATCCTAAATGTTTTTACGTTAACTTTTAATCCATCCTTATCAAGGAATTAAAACACACATGTACATGCACACACACACACACACATTTGGGAAGTTGTAAGGAAGAGACTATAGAAGTCTTTTTCTTCCTTGCCAGGGAGGCGAGCAAATGCACACCTCCCTGACAAGGAAGGTCGCAACAATGAAACCTTGTTGGTCTTTTGAAAAACAGATCTATACTCAGCCTTTTTTGCAACTATATAACATTCTACCTAACAACAGTATTGTTATAACTTAGTTATCCTTATATCTTATAATTACTACTTAGATGTACAAAATATATAATTTGGGAGATTTTCTTGTCATCTGAAATACCTACTGACCATCACCTCCTTCTCTGCTGGGCTCTGCCTTGTCATTGTCTCCAAATGTTTGCTGTGTGGTTTACACTCTTGCTGTACGAGGGTTCTTAGGTTACACAGGGCCTTGACAGTTCCCCAGACAAGAAACAAGGGAAAGGACTCCCCACATCTTGCAGACACCATAACAAATTTCCAATTTCTTAGTACATAATCATACTTATGGTTTCCAACTTTTTATTTTGCCAGGGACCATTTGTTTAAAGCAACTACCTTTTCTAACAATCATTTCATAAAAGATATTGTAATAGCAAAATATAAGAAAGGCTTAAAGTCAGAATAAAGGATAATATTTTTATAAATGTAGTTTTCTAAACAGCTCATTATATTGACTTTACTTTTCTCATTTTTTTTCCCCAAGAAATTTCTAAGTGATCACAGTATGCGCACAGTTGTCTGGAAGTCTGTGCTCTATGACACTCCCTGGGTCTTTCAACCTAACACCCCAGGGATGTGTGAATCATTTCAAGCTCATGTGTGGGTGACACTTAAATTTCCCACAGACTGAGGGAGAAAGTCATCAAAAGGACAGAACTCAAAATGGCCATTTAAGAACTCAGATACATGAGGAGAGAGTGTCTCTGAGACAAAATGTAGGTAGCATTGTGTTACTCTGTAAGCTTATCCTCCAGATAACCGATCTCGTTGAATGCAACAGCACCAATTCCATAAATATGCAGCCTGACTCTATTTTCTCTATTTCCTTTTCTCCTTTCCTCCACTGATGCTTCTTTGCTCCCCTCCATTTCCATATTCTTCAAATGCAAACATAGAAGAGGAGAGATGGAGAAAGAGAAAGCATAGTGACATCCGAAAGTAGTTATCAAAGCAAGGCATAGTACGCGTGGCTGCTGTGGACATACTCACTGTTAGTGAGCTGTACTCTATTTTGATTCTTCATCAGATCTGGAGGGATGGATGAATGCATGCCTGCATGTATGAATAAATGAATGAAAAAAATTTACCATTCTGTATAAATGCAACAGAGTATATAGGAGTAAATGATTGATCTGGAGGAACAAGTAGGGTTTTTAGTTATGATAAAGAGGTGGGGGGGTATGCTTTTCAAAATGGGGAAGTCGATATTGGAGGGATGGCTGGTTTAGAAAGAAGAGAGAAGAAAACATTACAGAGACAATCAGGTAATAAAGGATAATTGTTTGGGAGGATTCTGTCATTCTCTGATATAGGATAAGAAACAACAAATTAGGCTCCACATTCATTCACCTTGGTAACTCATTAAGATACAAATTCTAAACCTGAAGGTAGAGAATAGGAACCAAGGTTCTACATGTCTGAGATGGCTGTGCTGGTCCACGAACCACAGTATGCAGAGAAAGGCCTTAGAAGACAGAGGGCACTGGGATAATAGCCAGACGACTTCTCTCATTTAACTGGGATGACAGTAGAGCTCAAATCTGTAGGCTCCAGAAGCTTCTCAACTTGAGTGATGCAGAGCTCAAAAACTACAGACTTGGCATTGATATCCAATTCTTATAGAGACTTTTATCCCCTCTTCACTGTTACTATATTGAACTATGTTTTTTTCTTGCACCACCCTAACTCCTTTAATGGCTCCTCTTGTATATACCTCTTGCCTCCTAAAAGTAGATACTCTACAAAGCTCAGTTTTGGGATCCTTGATAAACAGATCCTGTTTTTGACTTTAATTAAACCTGCCACACATTTGATTTTCAGACTTGTGGGTGTGGGTGTGTGTGTATTAAAAGAGAAAGAGAGAGCACTCAGAGTGATTTAAACAAAAAGGAGATCTATTTTGCAAAAAGGAGCAATGCTATCTTCAAGCAAGGCTTAATCCAGCTCAACTATAACAAATTTATTTTCTTCCTCCTGTCTTTTGAGGTGCTCTCTTGATCCTCAGACTTGACCTAGTTATCTCTGGAATATCTGGGTTCTTCCCATATGTTAGGAAAATGATTATCACACTTTGCAGACCTCACTTCCTACGAAAGAAAGAGATATTTCCCATTCCCCATAGTCCCACTAAACATCTCTTCACATCTCACTGATTCTAATTTGCCCAATACTATACTAATCATTGAGGTGGTACAAATGTAGCTTACACAATTTGGGTGAAGTTAATTCCACCCAAACCTCATAGCTGAGAATATGAAAGAGTACTTTAGGCAGCAGAAAGGAGGAATGAGTATCAGGGAGCAAATGAACTAATATTTCCTACATTCAGTTCTAGATCTCTATCGCAGTCAATTTTCTCTTCTTGCCTAACATGGCCCACAACACTAGGTAAGATATTCTTCAAAAAGCACCTCTCATCTCAAGTCCCTTCTCCTTGCCATTCACTCTAATAATTATTATACCCTACCCATCTTTTGGATCTTCCCTCACACTTGACCTTTGACCTTTTTGAATCACATTGTCTTTCCCCCTCAATATTCTTTTAATCTACATTATTCCTCAATTATTTTATATGTCTCTTTCTATCCAATTGGGTTATAAGTCCATGAGAAGATCAGGATATGTTTACATTTTTTATATCCTCCTTCAGTACCAAGTAGACGACCAGGCACAGTCTGCACACAGTGAACAACTGCAGAATAAATCCTATTACAATTAAACGGGTAGCATATTGAGCCAAAAGAACACTGAAGTGGGAAAGTACAGTTTCAGTTTCAGCTCTGTCTTATACCAGTTGCATTAAGTATTTAACGTATGAGCCCCATTGTTACCATCTATAAAATAGGCAACTTTCTATATGCTGTGCCTATCTCAGGTTCACTTGTGGGATCAAATGAAATGAAGTGTTTTCAAAAGAAAAGGACACTTACAAAGAAATTCAGACTAGAACCTGGCAAAGAATTCTGACTTTTTAGGGAACACTTCCAGGAAGAAAATGCAACAGAACTTGTAATTTTGTGAATATCCTTAAAATAAGGAGCAGGAGAAAAGAAAGTGTTCTAACTGGGGAAGGGAGTTGAGGGCCAAAAGTTCAGGAATGGACATAGCCTTTTCCCTGAATCCGAGAAAACCAGCCTGACCAACTCTCATCCTTTTCAAATGTGATTGAAAAAAGAAGCCTTTTGCTATTACTCTTTTGACAGTGGGCAATTCGGAATTTTCCAACATTTTTCAGTGAATCCCTAATTCTGGCTCTATGAAATATCAGGAGTTAGTTTAGAAAAATAAAAGCAGCCATTGCCAGTTAAACCAATTGTAGCACAAAATCACAGAATCACAGAAAGGAAAGGAACAGTAAGAAGGTATCTGGTTCCCTTAATTAAGAGAATATGTCAACTTTCTAAATTAGACAAGAAGCCAACTTTTCAATGGCTCCGACAAGCTTTCACAGTCTCCTTTTGATGTAAATTCTTATTGTGTCACCACATGCAGCATCGTATACATATAAATGCATTTAGTTGGCCCCGAATTCCAAAAAGCCTAGATTTTTGAAGAGAATAATAATTGTCCCTCAGACCTACGGCTACAGAAGAGCTACCTGAGAGAGGTTCTTTGTGAAAACAGCTGCCGTCCTAAAGCAACACCTGATTCTTTCCATTGCTGTAACATCACATTAAGTTAGCCTGTGCTTAATGCAAACGTGATATCCCTGAGAGAAATCTAAAATGCCCAGCAGGATTATTACCTAACAATAAGGACAAACAGGAAAACAGATGGAGGTCATTTGGATATGTTTCAAATCCCTGGCCATTTGAATCTAGCAAACAAACGTAAGCAACTATAAAAATAACAACATTTACAGCATACCAATATCCTTTCAGTGCCATTTGAACCATCTAACTTTAGGAAGGGAATTCTTAGGAATTATTTCTGATGAGTGTAGTAATCACATAATGATAACATTGTTTAGTAATCAGCTAACATTTTTCTTTAATGCTACTCAAAGTTTATTAAACTCAATGATATATTTTTATAAATTTTGACTTCATAAATATATAAAAGATAAATAATATTTTTACAAATAATAAAATATATGCTTATTTCTTAATTCATATTGTAGTTATTCATATCCCTATTATTGTGCTTTATTTCATAAAACAAAGAGCAATTATAACAGAGAACAATATTTCCTTAATATCTACCTTTAAATATGAGACATTTAAAAATATTTTTCAAGTAAAAGTATTTTTTTTTAAAGATTTTATATATTTATTTGACAGGGAAAGAGACAGAGAGAGAGGGAACACAAGCAGGGGGAGCGGGAGAGGGAGAAGCAGGCTTCCCGCAGAGCGGGGAGCCCGATATGGGGCTCGATCCCAGGACCCTGGAATCATGACCTGAGCTGAAAGCAGATGCTTAATGACTGAGCCGCCCCTTCCCCTCAAGTAAAAGGATTTTTATTGCTAATAGGACTATGGAGAAAGAACACTCCCTTCATTGTTGAGTACATATAGCAGTTCAACTTTTACAGAAGACAATTTAATTATATTTTAAATTTTTACCTAGAAATCCCACTGCCAGAATTTTACTCTATAGATACAGAAATTGTATCAAAATATATGTACAAAGATTTCATTTCAGCATTTTTGTAAGTACAAAAATAAATAAATGGCAACAACAAAACAATAACTACAAAAGCAATTATCTCATCTACAGGGGACTGGTTAAATAAGTTTTGTGATACCTACCAAGAAAAATAGCTACCATAAGAAACAAAAATGAATGCTGATAGCTAACACTCTTTAAAGTACATGTTCAGTGTAAAATTCAAGATGCAAAACACCGTGTATCATGTGATCTCTTTCCTGAAAAACAACACAAAAAGAATATACAAGTAGACGTACTCAAATTTTCTTTCTTTCTACTTTTAAAAAAAATGGAAAATTTCAGAAAAAAATTTAATTGTTATCTTTGAGAAGTGGAATGAAAGAAAATGAAGGAGAGAGGTTTTTATTTTTAGTTCTATCACTTTTCATACTGCTTAGTTCTTTATCCTTGTATATGTGTAGTTTATACTGTTTTTAATTGTTTTTCATTAACATTATCTGTGCAGTGAAGTTAGAGGCTATAAGTGTTTTCCTTTTTGGACTATTATGTGCTTTTTAAAAAAAGTCACAAGTCATACATACATGTTTTATTTTCCACACAAAAAGAAAATAGAAAGTCTGGCTACTGAACACCTTAATATAGCAATGAATATGGGGGCTTCCCAGGAGAGAAAGATGGTATGCAGCATGTTTCAAAAGTGTTTAGCTGCAGAACTTTTAAAAAAATAATATCCACAGGGTCCAATATTCCATGCAGGAAAGGTTAAAAAACTGACTTCAATCAACAAAATATCCATTGAATGGTTTCCTTCTTATTATTAAATAGAGAGAAGATTATAAAATGCAGTTGACTTAAGTCCTATGAGTCCTTTTACCTTGATGCATATTTTATTCTTTTTTAAAGTTTATTTATTTATTTTTAGTAATCTGTACACCCAGCGTGGGGCTCAAACTCATGACTCGAAGATCAAGAGTCCTATGCTCTTGATCTAAATTTACATTGAAAAGGAATTCCTGTAGAGAGAGCTATTAACAGAGACTCCCTTTAACCTATGAGACTTATCTGCACAATAGGGCACCCTTTGTTTTTTCAAAACATCTCCTTTCACCTTCTTGCTAATGGCCTTCCTCCCCTTTCTATCCTCAGACTCTGCCCCTCTCCTTAGATCCTATAAACTTCATGTTGCCTCATTGTCTTTGGAATTTCATGTCTGTGTAGAGTCCCCATACATATGTTATTAAATTTGATTTTCTCCTGTTAATCTGTCTCATGCCAATTTGATTCTAAGTCCAGGTAGAAGGACTTTGAAGGGGAGACGAAGGTCTTTCTCCCTGACAGTTGGCATAGTTGACAGGATACTTTAACTTGCTGGACACTGCTCTTCCAGAAAGTGAGATTTCTTACCAAGTCAGACTCCCAGAATCTCTATCTGTGGAGTCCTATGGAGCAAGAGTGGTGAGAGTCCTTTTTCTCTCTTTCTAAATTTAGATTAGCAGAAGAAAATATTTGTGGAACTAGTTCCTTGGGCCTAGCAACTCTTTGGTTAAATTTGATAGAGTACTCTTTGGATACTGATCCATTTTCTCCCAGAGATGGTCTTTGTTTTCTTTTATCTGTGTTGTTTGATGTGCACATGAGGTAAAGGCTATTGCTAAGGGACATCTCAGAAGTCAAAGTCACAAAACTGATGGGCACAGATGGAGCACTTAAAAGCTGTTACAGTGCTTGCCACCTCAAGAAGACTCCTGGGATAGGATAAGTTGGTCACAGAACAGATTAGATTGGCACTCAGTTACCTGCCAACCTCAAGAAAATTTCCACGCAATGAGGTACACTATAAACCAACACATGGTCTTCAACCCGACAGCATATCCCTCTTAGGTATTAGTATGGCACCAACAGACCAAGGCTATTGATGTGCATATATTTCCCTGTTGTCTTGTTCTGTAACCTAAGAGCTTGGCTTTGTGACCAATGAGAACATTCTCTTTGGTCTTTGGTCTCCACCATTCGGAGGATGTACTTAGTGGGGTTCACCTTGGTGGCCAGTGAAACAGACCGGGGATCTGACTCTAACTCACTTTCTGTCTCTCTCTCGGTGTCCCTCTCTGTCTCTCTCTCTCTCTGGTTGTGCCAGCTCTCAGAAGTGTTTGTCATGAGAGGTTCTAGCCCATTGGAACCTTTGTTGTCTCAACCTTTGTTGCTTGTTAGTGCTGGAAAGTCCCATTCCATTATCGCCTACCTGGTGTCACAGATTAGCGGATCTGTGACTGAAGGCGTCTCACAATTTTATGGGAGAACTGAGACACCGTTTTCACCGCACCATCCTTACTGCCTGTGCCACAAAGATCTTTCCTTTCTTCGGCTAGTTTTGGGAGTAAAACTTTTATATCATGGGGCTCTGTGCCCTCTCTGGATGCATCTTGCATCTTTGGTTAGACCCTTAAGGTTTATTTGGTTGAGTCGCTATTAAATCCTACTTGTCAATGGCCAGATGAAAGATCTTTTAAATTAGCTATATTTAAAAGAAAAATATTCTTTACAGAAAGCTCTCAATTGTCTTATTGACAGTAACTTTATTGACAATAATTGACAATTAAGGGACTCCCTTGACAAAATGAAATCAAAGAAATTAGACTTAAGATTTAGAAATAAAATGTCCATATCCAATGTAAATTTCCCTTAAAATCTAGCCTCATCTGCCTATTTTTAAATTACCTTTCCCTATAAGATATACAGGGAGCCTAATCTCCAGGTTCAAAGTGCTTACGTTGCTCATGCAAATGCTAAAGTCAGGAAATAAATTTAACAAAAGCACCTGAGAATGGCAATAAGGCTTGCTTTGCTTCTTCTTTCCAGAGACTGATAATGCAGCTCTGCCAGCCTCAGGCATTCCTATGCGATGTCCTCTACAGGTGTAGCCTAGACCCCCCTGCAAAAGAAGTCCCGTCTCCTGGATAGCAGCAAAACTTTTAAATTATAAAGCCCTTGTACTTACACATTGAAAAGGTCCTACCAAATTTAGAGATTAAAAAGATTAATGACTACTTACAAACCACCTTCATAGGAAACGGGACCAAAAATTTCTCCTAGGCCCTCCTACAAATGATCTGTGAAAGGCCAATATTGAGGGACTAATAGAAGCCAAATTTGAATTATGTACCCAGAAAGAAGACTTTTGTTAAAATGCTTTCTACAGATTTTACAAAGACAAAAATCTTTTGATTCCAATTTTAGTTAAAAATCTTCCCAATATAAAAAAGCAAATATAGTTAAAAAGGCAGACCAGTCGCTTGATGTTCAGGTTGTAATCTAGTTCTTTGGGGAATTAAAAACAACTCTTTTTCTTACAAATCTTTACCAAACCAGAAATGCAACCCTAGGAACAAGTCAGAGCTCACCTATCTTTACCAAACCCCAGACCTCACCTATTCTTCTCAAAATGTTCATGGGTATCATGAAAGATCAAGATATTAAAACAAGTGTCCTGTACTTAAGAAAAAAGAGGTAAATTTTAAACCGCAGTTACCCTGAAACTCTGGAAACAAAAAATTCATTTTTTCTGTACCTTGAAATTATAAATCTTATGTCTTTAAAAGATAAATACAGCCCACAATTGCCCGAAACTGAAGAAATAAAGGGGGGCAAATGTTTTTTTTTCTTTAAATACAAACTGCTAAAATGACTTTTGTGTCCAGACTCTTGCATCTCTCATAATAGATGGTTATGCACCAAATCTCCACTTTGAAGAAAATGTGACTACTTTCTGTCCTTTGTGATGTAAATTTTCTACCCCCATCTTCTCAGGAACATAAGAATTAAGGAGAACTTTAGGGGAAAGTTTTTCACAAAAAGAGAAAAAAGAAGAGGGAGGTATTTGGAAATTGGGCCTTTAAGGTCCTTTCCACAAATAGAACAAAAGCTAAAAGACTGTTTGCATCTTGTCTGTATGTGTGTCTATATATGCTATAAATGTGAGACATTTTTCCTACCTCTGGTTGGGATTGCTAAGATTCATTTGCAAAAGACCTACTATTTAGTTGGTTTGAAGGCATGCACTTGTAAGAATTGGGCATTCTAAAACCCTGAAAGATAGAAACAACCAAAATGTTTTTTCACATTTATATGATCTAGGAAGATATTCAGTGCTAAAGTTAATTTAAGGTTTAGTTTAATTAAAATAAAATTGTCTTTAGAGTTATGCATTAAATGTAAGACTTTTATTTTACCTGTGTTTAATGAACGTTGAATGGGTCTGTATTGTCTCTGTTGCAAATTTGTCAAAAACAAAAATTAGAATGATGGTTAACTTTGTCTAATGCTTCATAAAGTTTTCTGGGTAATCTAAACATGATTGTTAAGAATAAGCAGATTAAATAGATGTAAATAAGATTAAAAGGTTTACAAACTGAGGGTTCTAGAGGGGAGGGGGTAGGGGGATGGGTTAGCCTGGTGATGGGTATTAAAGAGGGCACGTATTGAATGGAGCACTGGGTGTTATACGCAAACAATGAATCATGGAACACTACATCAAAAACTAATGATGTCATGTATGGTGATTAACATAACATAAAAAAAAAAAAAAATTTATGGGTAAACTATTGGATGGCCTCCAAAATGTTTGGTAACCTGATTCTGGAGTTTCCTGAGTTAGATGAGAAGTTCAGTTTGTTGAGTATCTAGATCATTACTGTCTGTATATTTATTTATTTGCTCAATGCTAGAATACACCAAAAATTGTTTCAAAATTGCCAACCCATCCTATTAGGAGTTTGGGGGAGGAAAGTTAGTAACTAGATTTCAGTATTGGTTTAGCGATCTTTTTCTTTTATGGGGTTGGGGCAGGGGGTACAGTATACTTTATTGATGGTACATGACAAGGTAGGGAGGACCCCAGTGGACTCCACAACATACACCAGCATCACCCCATTTGATGTTGGCAGGATCTTACTCCTGGAAGATGGAGATGGGCTTTCCATTGATGACAAGTTTCCCATTCTCAGCCTTGACTATGCCGTGGAATTTGCCATGGGTGGAATCATATTGGAACGTGTAGACCATGTAGTTGAAGTCGATGAAGGGGTCACTGATGGCAACAATATCCACTTTGCCAGAGTTAAAAGCAGCCCTGGTGACCAGGTGCCCAATACAGCCAAATCCATTTATTCTGACTTTCACCATCGTGTATCGGGGATGTGGCTGGCACTGCACCAGAAGATGTGGCTCTCTGTTGAACAGGGAGGAGCAGAGAGCCAGTTTAGCTATCTTTTTCATCTTAAGGTACATATTTAAAATGTGTTCAAAGGTTACTAGTGTTTGTTCTTTTTTTCGTCCCTTTAGCATGCTTATGGTATTCATTTGAAACTTGTTGGATTTTGTATTTCATTTTAAGATGTTTTTCTTTAATCTCTGTTGATTTTTATTCATTACTTCATTCATTCATTCATTGATTTATTCCTTTTGGATTGGAAAACATTAACATGGTTCCAAAGGTCAAGCATATATAGAATACATACCCAGAGAACTATCATTCCTATCCCCACCCCTTCTCCCCCATTCGTACACCGTCAATTCTCCCATCCTGATCCCACCCATTCTCTGTAAATAACCAATCTCACTAGTTTTTGGCATTTCTTCTGGTGTTTCTTTTTTATAATGTTAAACACATATGTGTATATTTCCTTATAACTCCTTTTTTTCTTACACAAAAGTAGCATACTACCATTAAACTTTTTCTTTTTACTTTTTTAACTTAAAACTGTATTTTAGAAATCCCTCCATATAAGTTCCTGGAAAGCTTACTCATTCTTTTATACAGCTGCATGATTCTTCATGAGTATACTATAGTTTATTCAACTAATCACTTACATTAGAGTATTTTAGATTGTTCCTGATGTTTTGCAATTGCAAACAATGTGTCCGTTCAAATTTAAGCATATAAATTTTTGTATTTTTGTAACTGTTCTTCAGAATTAATTCCTAGAAACAGGATTGCTAGGTCTTTTATGTTAATATATTTTTTTAAATATTGAACCCACCATGAATTCCTGGAATAAATCCCATTTGTGTATAATATATGATTTTATTAATGTGGTGTTAAATTCTAATCACTAGTGTTTTATTTAGTATTTTTACAATAATATTCATAAGTGACAATACTCTGTGATTTTATTTTATTGTAGTGACTTCATCAGATTTAAGTATCATTGTTATATTTCCATCTAAAAAAAAATCAAGAAATTGTCCTTTATTTTATTTTTGGAATAATTCCTGTAGCATTGGGACCATCTTGTTTTTCAAGGTTTTGTAGAATCTTTTTGTGAAAATATTTGACATTAGTGATTTTTTTGTAGAGTATTTCTTAGAGAATTTTCTCTATTTCTTCTACAAAATTGCTGTATCTTCTAGAAACAATATCCATTTAATCAAGGTTTTCATATTTATTTATTGGAAATGTCCACAGTTTCATATGTTTTTAATTTATTCTCTTTAAATATTTATTTTATCCCTTGTCATGCATTAAATGAATATTGGTATTTTATTTTTCTAAGTCTGTTAATTGTTTATTTTTTTCAAAACTAGTAGGATTTTTTTTTTTCTTTAAAGATTTTATTTATTTACTTGACAGAGAGGGAGAGAGACAGCGAGAGAGGGAGAGAGACAGCTAGAGAGGGAACACAAGCAGGGGGAGTGGGAGAGGGAGAAGCAGGCTCCCCGCTGAGCAGCGAGCCAGATGCGGGGCTCGATCCCAGGACCCTGGGACCACAACCTGAGCCAAAGGCAGACGCTTAACAACTGAGCCACCCAGGCACCCCAAAACCGGTAGGATTTTGATGAAATGTTTTCAATTTCAATTTCTTACTTCATTTAATTTCTATTTTTATATTTATGATTTCTGTGTGTATGTTTATATATTGCTTTATTTCGTCTTCTTTTTCTAGGTTTTGAGTTGAGGATTATATTAATTTTCATTCTTTCATTTTCATTAATACAAGTGATTAGGGTTATACCTTTTCCACTGATGTGCTTTAAATGCATTTCATAAATTCTGAATTTGTGTGATATTTTTAACGTTTTATTTTGAAATAATTGTAGATTCACACATTTTAAGAAATAACATGAAGATCCAGTATATCCTTCATTTAGCTTCCCACAATAGTAATAATTTCCTTATCTGTCAACCTTATTAAGATTTCACCAGTTTTCATGTATTTATTTGTATGTGTGTATTTACTTCTTATCAATTTTATCACATATATAGATTTATGTGATCCCCACCACAATCCAGATACAGAACAGTTCCATTACAAAGATTCCTCATGCTGCCCTTCTATAGCACAACGAACTAGCTCTCTTCCCCATCCCTAACTTCTGACAACAAATAAATCTGTTCCCCATCTCTATAATTTTGTCATTTCAAGAATGCTATATAAATGGAATCATACAATATGTAACTTTTGAGATTGGCCTTTTTTGCTCAGCCTGATACCTTGAGACCCATTCTGGTTGTTGTGTGTATCAATAGCTCATTCCTTTTTATTGCAGATTAGTATCCATGGTATGGATAAACCACACTGTGTTTAACCACGGGCCTGTTGAAGGACATCTATGTTGGTTCCAGGTTTTAGCTATTATGAATAAAACATCCTTTGAACATTATGTGCAGGACTTCGCATGAATGTAAGTTTTCATTTCCCTTGGATACATATCCAAGAGTTCAATTGCTGGGTTGTACATTCATTACAAATTTAGCTTTATAATAACCTGCTCTACTCTTTTTTTAAAGATTTTGTTTGTTTATTTGAGAGAGAGAGAGAGAGCACGCATGAGTGGGGGAGGGGCAGAGGAAGAGGTAGAAGCAGGGAGCCTTATGTAGGACTCCATCCCGGGAACCTGGGATCATGACCTGAGCCAAAGGCAGATGCTTAACCAGATGCTTAACCAACTGAGGCACCCAGGCGCCCCCCTGCTATACTCTTATCCAGAATGATTATACCATTTTACATTCCCAGCAGCAATTATGAGTGTCCAGTTTCTCTACATCATCAGCAGCATTTGGTGTGATAACTATTTTTTATTTTAGCTATTTTGATACATGTATAGAGCTATCTCAGTATGATTTTAATTTGTATTTCCCTACTGGCAAACGATATTGAACATTGTTTCACTGCTTATTTGCCATCTGACTATCCTCTTCAGTGAAATGTCTGTTCATGTCTTTTGCTAATTTTCTAATAGGATTTTTTTTATTTTTTTAGAGTTTAGTTTGAGAATTTTGTTTTATATATTCTAAATACAAGTCCTTTTTCAAATATATGGTTTGCAAATATCTTCTCCGAACCTGTAGCTTGTTTTATCCTCTTCACAGAATAGAGCAAAGCCCTTGTAAAGCAAAACTTTTTTATATAGTGAAGATTTTTAACTTTGATGAGGTCCATTTTATCAGTTTTTACTTCTGTGGGTCATGCTTTTGGTGTCAAGTCCCAGAGCTTTTCATGTAGCCCTAGGTTCTGAATATTTTCTCTTATTTTTTTTTCTAAAATTTTACAGTGTTATACTTTAAGTTTATCATCTACTTTGGTTAATTTTGTATAAAGTTGTGAGACTCAAATCAAATTTTATTTTTGTTTATTGATGCTCAGTTGCTGCAGCACCATTTATTGAAGAATCTATCCTTCCTCCATTGAATTGCTTTCACATCTTTGTCAAAATTTTCAAAAATATATGTCTAGTCCTCTGACAATACCATATAGTCTTAGTTACTTTAGCTATTTGCAAAGCCTTAATATAAGGTATAATGATTCCTCCCACTTTATTCCTTTTTATTTTTCAAAATTATTTTGGCTACTCTAGGTGCAATGACTTTCCATATAAATTTTAGAATATGCTATCTATGTCTACAAAAAACCTTGCTGGGATTTTTTTTATAATAACACTTGCATTATACCCATAGATTCATTTGGGGAGAATTGACTATTTTTTTTAAGATTTTATTTAGAGAGAGAGAGAGTGTGTGTGTGTGTGTGTGTGTGTGCAAGCAAGAGGAGGGGGAAAAGGGAGAGGGAGAGAGAGAATCTCAAGCAGACTCCCCACTGAGCCCAACACGGGGCTCATTCTCATGACCCAAAGATTATGACCTGAGCTGAAATCAAGAGTCAGACAGTTAACTGACTGAGCCACCCAGGTACCCTGAGAATTGAAGTTTTTACTATATTAAGGCTCCAGTCGATGAACACAGTATGCCTCTTCATTTATTTGGATCTTTTTTATTTCTTTCGTCAGCATTTTATAATTTTAACCTTACATATATTGTTCATTTTGTAATGTATATCTAAGAATTTTATTTTCTTTGGAGCAACTGTGATATTGTTTCTTAGTAAAATTTCATTCTTAGTATGTGAATTAATTTTTGTCTGTTAACCTCATATCCTGTAACCTGAGATTACTTGTTAGTACTAGGAATTTCTTTTTGTAGATTCTTGCAATATTTTACATAAATAATAATATAAGAGAAGAGGTTAAGATGGCAGAGAAGTAGGGGGACCCTGGGCTTGCCTCATCCCCCAAACACAGCTAGATTAACATCAAATCATTTTGAACACCTAGGAAATCAATCTGAGTATTAAAAGAACAATCTGCACAGTTAGAGAGAGAGAACATGGCAGCATGGTTGAACTTCAGTGAGTAGCACAGCACCCCCAGTGGAGGCTGGAGTCCCTTACACCAAACCCCACCCCCCTGTGCCTTGCAAGTCCAAGGGAAGGTCTGACTCTGAGCCAGCACAGAGGGCCTTTCTTGCAGAAGACCAGCACCAGCCCCCGCACATACACCAAGTCTACTAATCATAGAGGGCTCCAAAGTGTCAGCTTCAATTTTGGTGGAAATAGGACCAAGCTTTCTTTCTTTCTCCACCCCCCCCCCCGCCCCTTTGGCATCAGACTTACAGTTTTTTGTTTGTTTTGTTTCCTTTTTCCTTTTTTTGGATCAGGTTTCTTTTTTATTTTTCTTTCTTTTTCTTTGGAATCAGGCTTATAGTTTTTTTGTTTTTCTGGGTTTTTTGTTGTTGTTCCTTTTCCTTTTCTCTCTTTTTGGATCACGCTTCTTTATCCTTTCTTTTTATCCCCCCACCTTATTTTAACAAAAAAAAAAAATCAAAGCACACTTAAAGGTCCAAATACTACCCCCTACAAGCAAGGAGGAACTCTGCAGAGGACTGACCTGTGGGAAAGAACAACCAAAACACAGCAGCAGAGTGCACACAGCATACACCAGAAACATTTCCTGAAGCACCAGGCCCTGGACAGTATATGACCCCCTCTTAATATAGCATTACTCTCAGGAGCAGGAAACATAACAAACTTTCATAACACACAAAAAACAGAAACCTAGACATAATAATAAGATGGAGGAATTCTCCCAAAAAGAAAGATCAAGAAGATATCACAGCCAGGGATTTACTCAAAACAGATATAAGCAATATATCTGAACAAGAATTTAGAACAACAGTCATAAAAATATTAGCTGAGCTTGAAAGAAACAGAGAAGAGACCAGAGAAACCCTTCCTGCAGAGATAAAAGACCTAAAAACTAGTCAGGCTGAAATAAAAAATGCTATAACTGAGTTGCAAAACTGACTGGACATAATCACAATGCATATGGAAGCAGAGGAATGAATAGGTGATATAGAAGCTTAAATTATGGAAAATAATGAACCTAAAAAGAAGAGGGAAAGAAAGCTACCAGATCACAAATGTAGACTTAGTGAACTCAGTGACTCCATAAAGCACAATAATACCCATCATAGGAGTCCCAGAAGAAGAAGAGTGGGGGAAAAGGGATGCAAGGTTTGTCTGAATAAATTACAGCTGAGAACTTCCCTAATCTGGGGAAAGAAACAGGTATTCGAGTCCAAGAGGCACAGGGAACTCCCCTCAAAATCAGCAAAAACAGGTCAACACCAAGACATATCATAGTGAAACTTGCAAAAATACAAATATAAAGAGAATTCTAAAAGCAGCTAGGGATAAAAAGTCCTTAACCTACAAGGGTAGACACCCACGGTTAGCAACAGACCTGTCCACAGAAATTTGGCAGGCCAGAGGCAAGTGGCATGATATATTCAACATGCTAAATGGGGAAAATATGCGGCCAAGAATATTATATCCAGCGAGGCTATCATTCAGAATAGAAGGAGAGATAAGGAGCTTCCAAGACAAACAAAAACTAAAGGAGGTTGTGACACTAAACCAGCTCTGTAAGAACTATTAAACGGAAGCCTTTGAGTGGAAAAGAGAGTCCAAAAGCAACAAAGACTAGAAAGGAACAGAGACAACCTACAGAATAGTGATTTTACAGGTAATACAATGGTACTAAATTCATATCTATCAATAATTACTCTGAATGTCAATGGACTAAATGCTCTAAGCAAAAGACATAGGATATCAGAATAGGTTAAAAAAAAAAAAAAAAAAAAAAGACCTACTGATATGCTGCTTGCAAGAGACTCATTTTAGACCCAAAGACACCTCCAGATTGAATGTGAGGGGATAGAGAACCAACTATCATGCTAATGAACATCAAAAGAAAGCTTGATTGGCCATACTTATATCAGACAAACTAGATTTTAAACCAAAGACTGTATTAAGAGATGAGGAAGGGCAGTATATCATTAGGGGTCTATCCAACAAGAAGATCTAACAATTATAAATATTTATGCCCCCAACTTGGGAGCACTCAAATATATAAATCAATTAATAACAAACTTAAAGAAACTTATTGATAATAATACAATAGTAGTAGGGGAGTTTAACACCTCACTTACAACAAAGGACAGATGATCTAAGCAGAAGATGAACAAGGAAACAATGGCTTTGTATGACATACTGGACCAGATGGACTTCACAGATATATTCAGAACATTTCATCTAAAGCAGCAGAATACACATTCTTTTGCACATGGAACATTCTCCAGAATAGACCACATACTGGGTCACAAATCAGGCCTCAACAAATACAAAAAGACTGAGATCATACCATGCATATTTTCAGACCACAACAGTATGAAACTTGAAGTCAACCACAAGAAAAAATTTGGAAAGACCACAAATACGTGGAGGTTAAAGAACATCCTGCTAATGAATGAATGGACTAACCAGAAAATTAGAGAAGAATAAAAAAATACATGGAAAAAAATGAAAATGAAAACACTACATCAAAACCTTTAGGATGCAGCAGAGACGGTCATAAGAGGGCAGTATATAGCAACACAGGCCTTCCTCCAGAAGCAAGAAAAGTCTCAAATAAGCAACCTAAACTTACACCTAAAGAAATTATAATATAATCTGTAGATAGAAATGTTTTTTTTTTTTTCCTTTCTACCTGTAAGCATTTATATTATTTTTCTTACCTTTTGCACTGGCTATAATGTTTTTTACCATTATTTTTATTTTTTTTAAGTTTTATATTTCCCTTTTTACCATATATAAATCATGTCTTTTTTATTCTATATTTTTGATGCTTTCACATTTTGGGGTCCTGTTGACTCTGGAGAGATTGCCTCTCCCAAGTCTAGCTAATTCCTAGAGATAGCAAACAACTCACTGAGACTATGTCTTTTGTATGCAAACCAACAAATCCAGAGCCTATGCTCCCAACTACCTCCTTTATCAGGCTCTCACACTCTTGGCCACTATTTGCCTCATATGCTTCCTTCCACACAGGGAAGCACCAGTATTTTTTTTTTTCATGGAGCAGTTTATATTCTTCAGAAGTCAGAATATATGATATTTGCATTTGTTTTTGTTTTGCTTTTTAATCTAAATCATGTGCCTAAAGTGTCTTCACTGGATTCTTCTTGTATAAGTAGATAGCTTCCATCATTCCAGCTAATGCACTTGACAATACAATCTGATTGCTGGAATTAGTAATAGAATAGCATATAGCAGAAAGTGAAGCCTGTTTATCAACCAAACGTGACTGAAAAAATAACTGTAAAAGTAGAAACTGCAATGACTCCACCAGGTATTTCTAAGAAAGCAGTGTAAGCCAACCAGTGTGCTTCCCTCTGTGGTCCCCATTGTAAGGCATGACCCTTCTTGGGATCTGTGAGCATAACAGATTATCTTTTCAATGGCAGTTGTTTTCTGATCTGTAAGCCCTACCATACCTAAATGATAATAAAACTGTATTTTGAATAAAGAGGTATTTAACAGAAAGTTTTTATTCCTGGTAAAAAGACCCTTTGGTTTACATCTGATAACTAATTTCTAGTTTTATTGCATTGTTATAAAAAGTTATCAGTGTCTTCTCTTTTATCAAGGTGTAAAAGGTCAATATCTAACTGTAAGGTCTTCCTAGTTGATATTGTTATTCAGACTTTCTATATACTCACTTATTTGTCCTTTTAATCTTAAAGAAGTGTATTTTTAAAAGTTTTTTTCTCAGTGTCTTCTTTCATTACCTGTGGTGTCTGTTACATAAAGTTAGTTGTTTGGTGCATAGATATTCATAAGTATTATATTTTCATTTTGAATTGTGGCTTTGAGATAAAAATATGTCCTTTTTGGGAACCCTCCTACACTGTTGGTGGGAATGCAAGCTGGTGCAGCCACTCTGGAAAACAGTATGGAGGTTCCTCAAAAAGTTGAAAATAGAGCTACCATACGATCCAGCAATTGCACTACTGGGTATTTACCCCAAAGATACAAATGTAGTGATCCGAAGGGGTACGTGCACCCCGATGTTTATAGCAGCAATGTCCACAATAGTCAAACTGTGGAAAGAGCCAAGATGTCCATCGACAGATGAATGGATAAAGAAGATGTGGTATATATATATATATATATATATATATATATATATATATATACACACACACAATGGAATATTATGCAGCTATCAAAAGGAATGAGATCTTGTCATTTGCAACAATGTGGATGGAACTGGAGGGTGTTATGCTGAGTGAAATAAGTCAATCAGAGAAAGACATGTATCATATGACCTCACTGATATGATGAATTCTTAATCTCAGGAAACAAACTGAGGGTTGCTGGAGTGGGGGGTGGGGTGGGAGGAATGGAGTGGCTGGGTGATAGACATTGGGGAGGGTATGTGCTATGGTGAGTGCTGTGAATTGTGCAAGACTGTTGAATCACAGATCTGTACCTCTGAAACAAATAATACATTATATGTTAAAAAAAAAAAAAGATAGCAGGAGGGGAAGAATGAAGTGGGGGAAATCGGAGGGGAAGACGAACCATGAGAGACGATGGACTCTGAAAAACAAACTGAAGGTTCTAGAGGGGAGGGGGGTGGGAGGATGGGTTAGCCTGGTGATGGGTGTTAAAGAGGGCACATTCTGCATGGAGCACTGGGTGTTATGCACAAACAATGAATCATGGAACACTACATCAAAAACTAATGATGTCATGTATGATGATTAACATAACAATAAAAAAATTATGCCCTTTTTTTGTCATGTTTAATGTATGTGACTTAAACTCCACTTGTCTGATATCACACTTGCAACCTATGCTTTCTTATTGTTTCCCTTCCTTTCTTATTGTTTCCCTTTTCCCTTTGTCCATCTCTTTGTTTTTAACCTTTCTGGATCCGTTTGTTTGTTTGTGCTCTTATATACATCATACAGCTCAGTTTTGCTTCGTGAATTAAACTGAGGATCTTAAGCCAATGCACATTTATTGAAAAGACTGATAACGTTTAGTCTCCACTCTGTCCAAGCACTTACATTACAGTTACTATGTCTGTTGTATTTGCTTTCTCTATGTAATGTGCTTTCTTTATTTTAAAAAACAAGTAATTTTCTATTTTTTTGTCCTAATGGTTATCTTTATATGTTTCAAGTGCCCCTTTGTTCTGGTTTTCTTGTTTTTTTTTTTTTTTTTTTTTTTACTATCTAGTTAGTCAATCTGTAGCAGAATCCTCTGACTATACCTATTGTTTACACAACAACGAATGAGGTTATTCTCCTTTCCTCTTTCCCACTCCCTTCTTCCATTTGTAAGTATATTATTTCTACCATTAAAAGATATAGTTGCATGCTTTTCTGTAACCCTCCTCCCCATGTTTATTTTAGTCTTAGATCATCAATTAAACATATGAAGTGGTCACCATCAGTTCTTTTGCCAAACTTTCCTTAGTTACTTCTTGGTTGAACAAAGCTTGTCCTCTCGTAGATTGCTCAAAGAGTGATCCCTGATATTGTGTTTTCAAATTTTCATCTATAGCCTTAATACTTGAAGGACAGTGTGCCTAGGTAAAAATGTCTTTCTTCATCTATTCCTTCCTTGAATAGCCTGAAAAGTTTGGTCCTCGTTTTCTTGCTTTATAATTGCCTTTGAGAAGGCTGACGACAGTCTAATTTTCATGAAACTTGTTTATTTGTTTAGGCCTGGAGGTCCTGATAAATTTTTTCTTTATATTTAAAGTTGAATAGTTTTGCTAAAATTTGTCTATGTCTTGATTATTCTGGATCACTTTTCAAAGATAACTAGGAAGCCCTATAGATCTATATTTTATTTCTGGAAAGTGCTCTGTCTAATAAATAAAATAATATAAATATTATTCCAGTGTTTTTTCTTCTTCAGTAACTTCAATTATATTTATGTGAATTTTCTTTGCTTGACTTTTTCAACTGGTGCCTCTCTGACCAGTTTTATTCCGTTATCTCAATTTTCATTTTCTTTGATGTTTTCCTACTTTTGTTTATCAGGCATCTTGTAATTTCGTCTTCACTTATATGATTTTCTCTTTTTTCTTCTATTTCTTTCCTAAGATACATCCACTACCATCTTATTTTTTTATGATTTTGGTAGTTTTTTTCATCTTTTAAATTCCTAATTTAAGGTTACTGAGATGTTTTTATATCACCAAATGTTTGAGAATTTATTTCAGAATATTAGATTCCTTCTGCTGTGTGCATGTGCGTGTGTGCATGCATGAGTGTGTGTGTGTGTGTGTGTGTGTGTTGGGAGATAGCATTAGCTAAAATAGTTTTACTCTCATTTATGGTTTTCTTCTTAAAATGGCTTTCTTCTTAAAATGGCTTTCTGGAGATCAAAACATCTTTTGCCTTGCATTTCATGAACAAGGCTACTGGTGTACGATGGTTTAGAATATTCTTAACTGAAAAGTGACTCCTTTCCCCTTCATCAGTATAGGAAAATGCAGTTTTTATATCAGGGGCAATTGGAGGATAGTTTTTGTGTTTTCAGTTCTAGAATTTTTTTTCTTTTTTTGTTTCAAAATTTCTCCCTACTAGCTCCTTGTTCTCATCACTGCACAATTTCTAGAAAACACTTGTCTCTTCCTTCTTACCCTACTCTCTCCAGAAGTAATAACTTTCTAAAGTGCATACTTTTAAGTCCTTTACCTATAGCCAGTGCTCTGATATATAAGGTCTCTTTTTCAGTATTTTAGCACTTAGAATAGACTTTCTTCTTTCTGATGGTGATTTAGTGCAATCTTAGGCCCTCCATTATCTCCCCCTATCTTCCAGACAGTTTTTCAAGATGTCTACCCTCTACTTTCTGCAAAGGTTTGGTTCGAATTCAAGAAATAGCTCCACAAAAACATGATGTTTGTCTATTTAACAAATAATTTGAAGTTGTAGTGTTCTCTGTTTTTTACTTATAATGAAGACTTGAGGTTTGTGTGGTTTTCTTTGTTGTTCTTGTTGATTTGTGTAGTTTTGAGGGACCTGTTGGGAGATTTAAATTTAGGTGGCCACCATTACTTTGGCTATCCAGAATCAATCAATGTATGTCATGTAGAGAACGATTGTTGTGTTTCATCTAGAAACCCTTAATTATGTATAAAAGAAAATATAAACTTTTCAAGATTTAATTCAAAATTTTTAACAATATAGATCCAATTTACTTTTGCAGATTCATCAACCCACTTAACTCCTAGCTTCCCACATCTATCCTCCATTTTAATAATTGGTGACACAATTTTTAGAATTTAGCAAATTCATTGATTTTGCCTTGTTATTCCCCATCTTTATGCCTTTGCATGTGCTCTCCTTAACCTGAAAAATTCTCTCCATTAATTATTCTCTAGTTGAAAATATTATTTGTCCATTGGGTTTCTACCTTTCTCTTCAGCTGTAATTAAATACTTACCTTATGATTATAAGGAAATAAATCAAATCAGGAGTCCTTTCCCACTTTTGAGACTGGAACCACTTAGTGGGATGAAACATAGAAGCAAACATAGAAGCAAGAGAATATTTTTCTTTTTCAAAAGATAATTATTATGGAAGGAATAAATTCAACTAAATCAATCATCTATGATTCATTAAAATTGAACTCCCACTTAGCGTTTTAATAACATATGGTGAACTTTTCCTTGATAAACACTATGATTATCAACTTTCCGTTTCTGCAATATTGCGTATTCCTCCAAAGAGACATTTTAAAGATATAAGAAGTTTTAAATTAGTCAAGGCCTGATATTCTTTTTTTCACAGCTTGAATATTTTCTATTCTTGATTAACTATTACATGAGACATGAATCAGGACTTCGGATGCCCATTTTGAATTTTTTTTAAAAAGCCAAGCATTTTAAAAAGAAGACACTCTGATATTTTCTAATTCATAACTGTGGAGATTGACCTCCACCTTCATTTGGACTCATGAACTAAGGTGATCTCTGAGTTATATCCAAATATTTACAGCAGAATAAGAAGTCAATAAAATTCTGGGGAAATCTAATTCATTAACAATCTATGATGACTCTCTCAAAAACTTCTGAAACAACTACTGCATTTTAGTTCATAACCATTCTTAGATTGTGGGGATTGTTCTAGTCCAGTTAAACTAAATTTATATGGCCCTTATAAATCCAACTTGATAGTTTAAGTTTGTTGCTGATTTGGCACATACGTTTATTGAGGAACTTCTTAAAATAATTCTATTAAACTTCAAAGCATACTAAAATGAAGCATAAAAATATTGAAACAATAGTCTCCCTATTTCTGTATATTAGCAGACACTGCACTGTCCACCATACTGCCCCTTTGAAAATTGACTTTTGGTGTCCCCCTCTTTATGTGCCCCTGCTTTTCGAGGTAGTGCTTTCCCAAATGAATGATTTCACTGAAAGAGTGGAGGAAATATTTGTGGAATTTTCCTACTACTACTCAGATCAGACCACAGCACAGAGAGCTGGCCTTGACAGCAAGATACCAAACACATCAAGTTATTTAGGAAATCAAATTTAATGCTCTTTAGCTGATGAAAAAATAATGACTTGTTTCCTGGCTTCTTTTCCTTTTTATATTTTTCTCTCTTTACCTTGCTCTCAAGCATACACAACACAAACTGCATTTCCATAGCCAAGTTGGAAGGTATGTTTGTTTGGAAACAAAGCATGATTTTTCTCTCCTTGGTGGAAATAATCATACATTATTAAAAATATTTGGTAGGAATGGTTAATATGAAAAATTACAGGAAAACAGTAAACACTATAAGTAACTTCACCAGATTATCTTTCTTGCTGTCTTTCAGGCAGGACCCTCCATAAGGATGGCTGTTACTTTTTTTCTTTCTCTCCTCGTTCTTTCACTCTTTTGATTATAGTTTGGCTTCTCATTGAAAGGAGATTTATACCAAGTAGAAATTATATTTCAAAATCTGGTCCATCTGGACTGTTAAGAAAATGATGACAAAATGCTTTGTTCTGAGATTATGCTCTGCAGTGAATAACATTGATTTCAATTATTTCTCTAAACATAGGTTTCACCAAACATACATTAATTTGTTTTGTCATAATTTTTGCACAAGTTTTTATATTTAATATGAAGATAGCATTTCCTGTCAGTGAGATTTGATGTGCACCTCATTGTAATAGGGTTACAGAAAAAGGTATTGTCAACTGACTTTTATATTTTTTGAGGCAAATATTAAGTGAATAATCAAGGAAAGATAAACTTAGGGAAGTAACACCAACAACTGGTACTTGGCTTGTACCAAAGTAAACCCTACCACTACAAATCTAATAAGCCATTACTAAGGTGACCTTAATAAAGTTTAGATTACTACTGTAGACTTTTAGCTGGTCTCCTTGTTTCAATTTTTACATCCTCCATTCTCCACACAACAAAGTAATTTTTTAATAATGTAAATCAGATTGTGTCATGCTTCCGCTCAACACCATCGAATAGCTTCTTATGTCAGAACCAACTCATTTTCCACCAATATCTATTTACAATTCTTCTTTGAGAATTTAACCCCCGATATATTTACAAATGTCTAGAATGAAAACTACATTTTCTACTTTCTTGCAGAGTGAGGTATGGACATAAGATACACTTTCCAGGATACAATCTTATAATAAATGGAAGCATTTGCTTTGCTCCTATGTACTTTCTGGTGATTGAAATGTAGAACTGATGGCTGGAACTCATTCAGCCATCTCAGTCATTGAGGCTAAAGCCACATTCTGAGAATGACTGAACAGTAAGGATGGAAGGAGCTTTGTCCCTGACAATTTTTTGAAGCTGAATAGGATGCCTATATCTTAATGTCTTCATGTGAAAGAGAAGTAATCATCTATCTTTCTTAAGCTATTCTAAATATAAATTTTTCATCACTTGCAGCTGTACCTAATTCTAACTTTTCACATGACTGAGAATAAAATTAAAATTCTTTCCATGGCCTACGTGTTCCTTGGCTAATTTTATCCCTCATTTCCTACCCTTCATCCTCATTCAGCTATACTGGACTTCTTGCTGCTCCTTTGACACATCAAGCACATTATTATCTCGTGGTCTGTGTACTTTGTCTCTCAGCCTGTCATGCTTTCCCCAGATATATATGTCACTTTAGTCTGTTCTCTGCTTAGACCTCCTCCAGAAAAGCCTTTTAACTACTGTACTTAAAGAAAAGCACAAGTTAATCTTTCTTTGTTTGCTTTATTTTTTCTTTATAGCATTTATTAATCCCAGTTAACATATATTTTATTTGCCTCTTTGTTTCTATCTTCTCCACCAGAAGGTAAATTCCATGAGGTAAGCACCTCACTTTGTTCGTCACTCCATCTCCCAGACCAAGATCCATTATAGGCACACTTGTACAATATATACTTCTTGAATGTGTAAATGCATGAATAACTGATTATACATCTACATGTCTGTTATTCTTACACTATCATGAAGTATATATCCTATCTATTATACCCAGATAGTTAGGCTCATAAGCTGATAGGACACTGGTCATTTTTTTTTGATGGTGAGTTTGTTAAAGGTCTCCTGAAGAACCTGCAAAGTTGCACATAAATTATTATGTTGTTGGTTTCATTTGACACACAGGAAATAGGAAGAAGTTTGGTGAGATTAGACCCTAAGATTAGTTGTTTGTTTGTTTTTTTTTTAATTTGATGGAAAGAAACCAAAAAGGAAATGGTTTCAGCTCAGGTCATGATCTCAGGGTCATGAGATCGAGACCCGCATTGGGCTCCATGTCAGCGGGGACTCCGCTTGAGATTCTCTCTCCCTCTCCCTCTCTGCTTGAGATTCTCTCTCCCTCTCCCCCCCACCCCTGCTCTCTCTCTCAAATAAATAAATTAAATAAATCTTTTAAAAAATAAAGGGTCCTTTCCTCTCAGCCTAACTGTGACCTAATTCTGAGAAAATAAACTAGCTTCAAATTGTGATCTCCCTAAATACCTCAGCTTCCTTCCCCAAATGTAACTTCTTGGATTTCTGAGGCTAAAGAGGAAAATGCTGGTTGATACCCAATTTTGTCCCTCACTAGATCCTGGTTAACAACAGTTTTGCCAGATAAAACAGTAAACACCACCACATTCTGTGTGGTGTAAAGGGAAAATTGACAAAAATGAACATGTAAGTTCTCATTTTTTATCTCAATGGTTCGAAGCTCATGAAAGTAAAACATTTTGCCACAGTTCCCAGGATTTTGCAAAAAATCAACTGTCCTAGTTCATTCCTTTGGCAACATTCTTTCTCAAGTCAGCCCAATGTGAGGCCAGAATTTCAGCTCTTGTCTTTTAATAGCTCTCTTTTGGGCTGAGAAGCTTCCAGTCTAACCTCAATCCTATGGAAACTGATTGCTTTTCTGAAACATATTATTACAGTAATTGGAGTCCATTTAGTCTGTGTGCACAATGGTAGGGGCAAAGATACAAAGGAATTAGTACTTTGGCAAATTCCTATGATTAGAACAGAAAAGTAAGAATGACAGATACATTTCACATGGTTTAAAGTCAGACCAAGAGCCCAAAATGAGATGATGTCAATTGCCATTTCATAAGGGAACATCACCATTTCTCTCTACAACTGACTTTATTGGACAAGTTTTTGGATCATTAACTCAAAGTGTACTTTCACCATGAATTGTTAAGCTCTAAATAATACCATAGAAAATAGCAAGACACTACTTAATAGGTGTAAGATGAGAAGATTAATTTTCATGGCCAAAGATTCATTTTTTAAAAATTTTATTATGTTATTTTAATCACCATACATTACATCATTAGTTTTTGATGTAGTGTTCCATGATTCATTGTTTGCATATAACACCCAGTGCTCCATTCAATACATGTCCTCTTTAATACCCATCACCAGGCTAACCCATCCTCCCACCCCCCCTCCCCTCTAGAACCCTCAGTTTGTTTCTCAGAGTCCATAGTCTCTCATGGTTCGTCTCTTAATTGTGTTTTCCCCCATATAAATAGATTTGTATCATTTCTATCATCTCTTCATGTACTTCCATAATGTTTAAAAAATGCAAAACTTTGGTTTCTGTTTAGATGAAATGTACTTGTTTGTTACAATGCTTTACACTAATTTATTTTGTATTTACCTAAAGGTTTTGTTTGCTCCAACTCAGGAAACTTCAGGGCTTCATTAGGAGCAAAATTAAAATGTAATTTGATTATGAGTTTCAGGATTTTAGGAGAAGTTTTGAAAACATAGAATGTTTCTGAAAGCATAAAATTTTAATGCTTGCTGAGCTACTTAACATAAAAGAGCAAACAGGCTGGCTCCTGGTGTCATGAGACGCAGATGTCTGCCTCACTAATAAACATGTGCTGCCAAATGTTATCTCTAGACACAACTGTCTCCTGCCACTACAAATCACTGTGACCCCTGATTGATCACCCTTATCTCCTGCTCCACATGGTAGCAACAATAATGGCTCCACAACCCTATTTGAAGAAACAAATATGAGTAAAGATAGTTATGATAGGGAGATGACATGAAAATGAATATTTACTCTGGCTTTTTGTATGTGCAGAAATATTTTGTAAATGTGAAAGATTTTGATTCAACCTTGATTATGGATTTATTTCCAAAATAAAGCAACCTGTTTGTTGTTGTTAGCATAAAGCTCAGTTGCTCATATAGCTATGGTTAGGTACAATGAGAGATTTAATGTAATTTCCATCTCTTACATAGTTACAGTGGTTCAGAATAAAGATCCTTATGCTCAGATGATCTTTCCCAAGTTTGTACATAAATGTTGTCAAACAGTCAATGATGGGAAGAAACTTATAAACATGTATTGTCATTTAAATAAGAATAAGAAACAGATTTCTTTTTTCCTGGCCAGGACTATCTGATAAGACATTATAATCTGAGCTCATGGGCTTATTGTAACCATTCCTATTCTTTACTTTTTCACTGGTTTTTAGCTGATCTTTTAGGTTGATTTTCTAATGTAATTATAGGTTAACCTGTAATTAAAAAGTTAAAACTTCTATAATATTCCTTTCTGATTCTAATCATTCAATGCCTAGACTACTCAGTCAATTCAAACATCTTCCAACATTTTGAAAAAATTATGGATTCATAGGAAATTGTGAAGATGGTACAGAGAAATCCCATTTACCCTTAATCCTGTTTCCCCCAGTGGTTACATCTTAGGTAATTGTAGTATACTCCCAAAAAAAGAAAATTGGCATTGGCATGATGTGTATGTATAGTTCAATGTCTTTTTCACATATGTAGATTCATGGAACCACCAAGATTATAAAATTAATTTTTAAAACTAACGTATCATCACAGAGATCTCCTGAATGCTCTCTTTATAATTGCATTCACACCCTCTTCCAGCATTGCTAACCCTTAAGGAACACTAATTTGTTCTCCATCTCTATAATCTTGTTATTTTGAGAACATCATATAAATTGAATACTTTGGGATGAGCTTTTTTCACTTAGCATAATGTCCTTGCAATTTGTCCTAAGTGGCTGCATGTATCAAGAGTTTGTTCCTTTTTATTGCCGAGTAATATTCCATGGTTTGAATGTAGTATAATTTGTTTAAATAGTCACCTATTGTAAGATATTTTGGTTGCTTGCTGTTTGAGGCTATTATGATTAAACCTGCTATGTACAGTCATGTACAGTTTTTTGTGTAGACCTAAGTTTTCATTTCTCAAAGATAAATGGAATGTGATTGCTGGGTCAGATGGGAAGTATATATTATTTTAAGAAACTGCTACACTACTTTTCAGAACATCTGTATGTCTCCACAAGCAATGTATGTGAGATCTCATTTCTGTGCATCCTTGCCAGCATTTGGTATTGTCAATATTCTTTATTTTAGCTATTCTTATATATGTGTAGTAATAGCTCATTGGGATCTTAATTTGCATTTCCTTGATGACTAGTGATGTTGAACATCTTTGTATGTGCATATTTGCCCTCTAAGTATCCTCTTTGCTGAAATATCTTTGTGTCTTTTGCTTATTCTCTAGTTGGATTATTTTTGTCTCTACTATTGAATTTTGAGAGTTCTTCATATATTCTAAATATGAAACCTTTGTCAGATATGTGGTGTGCAAATATTTTCTCCCAGCATGTAGCTTGTCTTTTTATCCTCTTAAGAGGGTCTTTTGCAGAGTAAAACTTAAATTTTGATGAAGTATAAATTTTTCTTTTATGGATTTTTTTTGATGTCATGACTATGCATTCTTTTTTTTACCAAGTCCTAGGTCCCAAAGATTTTATTTTACTTTTCTGCTAAAGTATTTATAGGTTGTTTTTTTATCCTATCACTTTTTTTAAAAAATTGTAATAAAAATTACCATAAATAAGTAAGGAATATTTACTATCTTAATCATTTTTAAGTGTACATTTCAGTAGCATTAAGTATATTCACATTGATGTAAAACAGATCCCCAACTTTTCATCTTGCAGGATTGAAACTCTATACCCACTAAACACCTCCCCTCCACCCTTCCACTCCCACCCCTCACCTCCAGCCAGAGATAACTCCAGGCACACATTTTCACTGGGCTCTCTTGAGAAGGATGAATTGTTTTATAAAACTTGAATTTTTCTGTGAGTATAATCCAAGGAAAACATTTTTTCTATTATCTAGTGCCTTTAAATTTACTTTAAACCATTATTAAAAGTTTAAAAATCAAAATGTATTTTCTAATACTCACTTAAATCTTTAATTTGAGGACATTTTATTGAATTTAATTGCATGTTAGATACAGTCTTTGAGTTATAGGCAAAAAAAAAAAAAGTTTTTTTGAAACATTCCAATACAGGTATTTTCTGTGCTATTTACATAATACAGAAAGGCATTAAGGAGAATTTAGACATATATGCTAAAAAAAGAAAATATTAAAATTATTAGGAAATATATCATAATAAATCTATGGTCCTTGATTTTTTTTTAAAGTAAAATTTATGGTCAAGTTTTTATCTTAAGACATACAAAAGCAGTTAATATAATCATATTTTGTGATATTTTTGTAGTATTAAATAACAGTTATATATGTGGTAAGTCTAATATTTTCATTTATCAAATAAAACAGAAAAAATAAGAATTTGTGCTATTCTTGAAGTAAATTACAAATTAAATAGCAAAATCAATTTTATGAACAAAAGTTCTTAAAACAAATAGATAACACACCAAAATAATATATAGATTTTAACCAATACCCTAAACAAGTTGCCCTAGCATTTTCTCATTTGGAAAATGAGAGAGTAAGAAATATAGATGTTACAAGTTAATCATGTGACTATAAGTAATTTTGACAATGTTATTCATGATTGATCCTCGCTGATTTTATAAGTAAATTTTATTGTAAAAGCATAATCAGGCATTCCTGATTCATTGAGAATCACATGGGTATTACTATGACACATTAATCATGAAGATAAGCAAATCCAAAGAATTGTCCAGTTCATTTCACAGGTTATCAAAAACACGACTTTCTTTTCCAACTTCTCTTACGACTGTGAATCATACTTTTGAATGATAATAAATTTTAATCGTATTACTTTTGGAAAGTAATAAATCTCTAAGCTTACTAAATTGTCTCATTCTAGACATTTCTCTATAGTGAGACTCACCGGGCATTTTCTAAAGATGGTTCTTTCCCTGACAGTGAATTTCTGTTTATCAGTCAAACTCGCTACAGATGTTATTGCTGTACCGAGGCTAGAACATCCATAGAGTACTTAGCTCCTCCCTGCAGACTAAAAATGTGACCATACGGTCCGTTTTCTGTCTGTTGTCCTGGTGAAATGATATATAGCACCTTCTTTTGTTCTCAGTGTTTGGATGATAAAGTCAATAGTCACACTAGCTATTGAGAAATAAAATGGTGGCATGGGGGGGGGCGGGGGGAACCGAAGGAAAGACTTTCCAAATGAACAAAAGTATCATGCTTGCCCAGCACCACCTCAGGGACACAAATATGCCATAGCATAGGTCGTACAAACCTTAAGGATAAGATTATGGATCTTATTTAACTGACCATCTAAAAGAGTAAAATTTTTTTAAAAAGATGCTTGATATAGATAATAGCCTCATTTTCTAAGACACAGGTAAGTAGAGGCTAAAGCTGTTCAACATCGTTGTTAAACCTAGACTCCTGAGAAGGACTCTTTGGATTTCAATCCCAGTTCCAAATACTTCCATCTCCCTAAGCTTTGGTTTTCTCTTCTCTAATACAGCAGATGATAATAGTTCCTCCACACTGAGAGCAGAGCCCAATGCATAAGATGTGGGGATTCAGTGAGGTAACACATGTCAAAGCATTTAGTACAGTGCCTGTCACATGCTAAGCACTTGACTGATGTCAGTTATTATTATTTAATAATATTATATATTCTCAATGAAGAACTCAATTTGGCATGTAACTGACCTTCTAGATTCAGTGCAAATACATTCCTAAATATCACAGAATTGAACATAGCAAGTTCCAGTTTTCTTTTTCTCTAGATAGGATATATTCACAGTTAATTAATGAGAATCAAAGTAGGTATCATGTAAATAATGTATAATTTGATTCCAAAATAATTGAGTCACTCATCTTTTTTTCATTCATCCAATAAATATTCAGAGCATGCTGTAAGTAGGTCACTGTGCCTTTTAATTAATACTGGAACACATACTTGAACTTACTCCCACCTGAAGATGAATGATGGTAATAGGGAGTAAGTCCCTAATTCATTGCAAAGCCTTTTTCAATGAGAAAAATTCATTTTCTATAAGGTAGTATAGTAGCTATTCAGTAAACCATTTTGTATAAATCTATTTAAATGCCTCAGAGATGAAGATCTAGGGAATAAGTGAGCAGAAGGGACATTTTTTTCTTTTGATGAATTTGATTAAAGACAAACTTTCAGTGAGCAAAACTAAACAATGAAACCTTTCTTTAAAAAACTTTGTTTCTTTTAAGATAAAGTTTTGAATTAGATTCTGAGATGCTCTAAGGTACTGTAAGGTATTGCCGCAGGGAAGAGGAGTAAGAAATTAGTGGAGGGAGCACAAATATTAATGCGCTTTATAGTACCATGTGAAGGGCTACAGTTGCTAAATATCTTTATATTTAAAGTCAATACCTTATCTTATTAAAATAAAGGATAAAAATGAGGTTAACATTTGAACTATCCATGAAAAATAGAGAACAATAGGAATTTAAATTAGTTGAAAGGGGCATACCCTGTATGACGGTTTAGGAATCCGAATTCTATTTGCTCACGAGATATTAACACATTATTAAAATCTGATGGGATGTTTTATCGTATTACTATGTAGTTTTCAAAGTAACAGAAGCAAACATTGACTCATAAAACCTTGTTTATCTCTGTTAAAATATTGTATTTTAATTCTTTAAAAAATTTTTTTAGAGATTTCTTGTTTGAGAGAGAGAGGGAGAGAGCGAGCACAGGGCAGGAGGGTCAGAGGGAGAGGGGACAAAGAGATTCCCAAGTAGACTCCACACTGAGAGCAGAGCCCAATGCAGGGCTTGATCTCACGACTGTGAGATCATGACCTGAGTCAAAACCAACAGTTGGTTGCTCAACCGACTGAGCCACTCAGGCACCCCTGTATTTTAATCCTGATGTCACAATTTAGATTGTTCTAAAAATAACTACAAATTAATGAAATTTGATTTTTACTTATATCTATTCAACACACATTTATGACATCTCTAATTTATCCTCTTTGTGGTAAGTACATGACACAGGAAGGAGACAAATGTATGTTTATAATACAGGGTAATAAACACAAAGAAATGTGGAGTTATTTGAGCAAGTAACATGGTATACACTCCCACTGAGTATGAAAGATCCACCAGGAAATAACGTCAGATTAAAGTTTTGAACGCTAAACTCAAGTTAGTCACTGGAAGGAGCACAGGGGGATAGCATTCTGCACCAAATCTGTGTATGTCAAGACTAAGTCAAGACACTGGAGAAAGATTAGCCATTTGGAAAACTGCAGTATTAAGAAATGGCAAAGGTAAGCCTGCAGAGGTTTGGCATGGAAGCTTCCATATTAAGTTAATATAGCAAGATTTGTATTTAAAAAGATGATCAGGCGGCTATACAAAAAACGGATTAATGGGAAGATGAGATGGAGGTAGGAAAATCAAGACTGTTGCTGTTGCAGTTGTGAGAATGGGGTGGGGAAGGCAATGGGTGGAATAATGAGCAGTGAGAAGGTCAAAGAAACACAGATTCATAACTAATGAGTCTTAGTTAATAGAGGAGAAGAAAATATCACAATGAGTTCTGGGTTTTGACCCAAGTAACCAGATGCTGAGGAAAAAGAGAAAGATACCATGGGAGAAGATTTACATTAAAGCATAAACTGACTATGAAAGTATCTGAGAATTTTAAAACATCATTAAATCTCCTTATTCTGCAAAGCCCTGTTAGCTGGAAAGATTAATAGAATTTCCCAGGGTGTCTAATATATAAATGTGGAGCAGTTTTCCTACTTCAGCTTTTCTGCTTACTTAGTATTTTCAGCCAATTTACAATTGGTTATTATGAGTTAATCCATTTATCTTCCACATGAGGTTAGTTAATGGAAGCATTCCATTTTTAATCTAAGAGTCTGAAGTAATTTTCCAGAAGTTCCTCCAGAGAGAATCTAAAAAGCCAAAACTCAATTTTAATTTTCTGAGTACTTTTTCTGCTTAAGGTTACTGAAATGAATTGCCTTTGCTAGGAAAAACAGCAAGCATTGACACTTAAAAATTCAATTTACTATACAAATATTTCAGATTATTTTACCATGGGGCAGTAATTTCTCTTGCTTGAAAAATATCTAGCCTAAACAGTGTGGCAAAATGCACAGATACATACTGCTTATGAACTACAAATTGTTTTTGGTTTTAAATATAACCAGTCATAACTATACCACTTTGAATTGGACTTAGTCAAATAACAGGTTTGACTAGTTTTTCACTGAATTCAAATTGTTTGTATTAACGAAGTGAACTGATTGGTTGTCTGCCATCATAGAGATACCATCCAAGAAATGTTATCAAATAATGAATTAAACCAAAACAATGCATGGCTTATGGCTCTGAGACTAAGAATAAAATGAAATCTGCCATTACTTAAGGGATATACTCTAGTTCAATAAAATGTGCAGGCACAGTTAACACGCTTTACACAAAATAGTGCTGCAACAAAATAATGGGCAGCTTCGAAGTCACCACTTTAGGTGTATTATTCCAATTAGTAGTATTTTAACATTAGTTAAGATGCCATATAAATTATAATTTTCACTACCACAATTTTATCATTTTCTCAGCCAGTACATAATGTACATTTCTATAAGGTATTTTCTCCCCAAATCATTGAACTCCTCTTCTCCAAATATTAATCTTCTAGTCACCAAAAACTGTGGGTTCCTTGCCACCATGCCAGACTTCCCCTTTGGCTTCTGACTGTTCTGACCTCTGCTAGATGGGACCCACCAGCACTAAGGACACCCAGCAGGCTTCACATCATTGTCTTCAACCCAATCAAGTATACCGTAGTATGATTTTATAGTCCACTCAAAGCCACTGACAATGTTTCATGTCTATTCATATTTCATTTGGTTTGGTTACAGTGATTTTATAAAATATTTCAGTTATATATGCAATAGAAACTAAGCTAATTTTGAAGAAAAGTCTAAGGCATTTGCAACAGCATAGAAGAAGCCCTTTAGTACTTCTGGATTGATTTCAAACAACGGAATCATGACTATAAAGCACTAATAATGCATTTTTAGATATTTAGCCATCCATGGGTATCAAGACACCAGGTATCAAGTCAAAGATCCCAGGAAACCATGAACCACAGAAGCATCCCTGTAGCGGGGCTATATTATGACTATATGGACCTGGACCCAGAGCATCAACACCAGGTGCAACTTAAAAAATCCAAAACCCATGGCATTTAAAAAATGCTCTACATAAAGACTAAAAGTCACTTTTGCCTGGTGTGTATAAGCAATGGAAATGAGTAGAACAAAGGTTGGGAAACATGTTTTTGTGGTGATGGGAGATTTGGAGCAAGTATGTGGTTATATTTCCTTGCCTTAAACCAGTATTTGTGGAGGCAAAGTATGTTTTTCTTGTGGAGATTGAAATCATTAGCAAAGGCAGAAAGTATTCATTTCCTAGTGAAGATGTTTTTATCCAGTATGACAGAGGGTGAACATTACATGAAAATTATTACAAATATTTCTAGACATAGTAAGCATGACCGGAAAAAAAAAAACTTTTTAAGGCAAATAGCAAAAGTTTTCTCTTTAATGAATTCTTTGGTTATAAACAGGTCTTGAGTGACATTAGTTCTGTGTAGTATTAACTGGTTTTGCTGGTATCTCTTCTGTGCATCCCTTGATGACCAAGATGAAATTAATTATCCTGGGTGATAGCTCATAGGATATATTGAATATAATTTACCTTGCTTTAATGTAAAATAATTAGAGAAGGGAAATATATCTTTAGATCTGATATAGCATATATTATTACAAAGCTACTGCTGAGCATATTGCATAAACTTTACATCCTTTTAAAAATAAAAACTCAGATATTCTTAACAGGAAACAAACAAAGCTGAAGTACAAACTGTACATCTTCCCATGACTCTTGACAAGATGTTTCGCATTCACTGGCTCACAGATTCCTGAGTTAAATAAAGCATAATGAAACATAATTAGTATGTCCTGATTATTCTATAACTTATTATCACTTCAGCAAAGCAGAAAGTGCTAGAAAGGAGTGATCCAAACCACTGCCAAAACTAACAGTATCTATTTTCTACATACTCAGGAAAAAAATGTTGATCAACTATGAAAATTTTGATTCTAATCAGTAAAGAAAATAAGTACTATGTATTTGTTCATAATGCCAAATATATGAGTATATGAGAATAAAAAAAGGAGAATGCAGAAAACCTAAGAGAGAAAAAAAAATAAGACCACATGAAAAGTAGTAAAAGGAACTAGCCCATGATGACAAATATATATACATATATATATGTATATATGGAGGGCATATATATATATATGTAGGGCAAAGGATTTATTTTTAGATTGGTTGCTACATGTGTTCTGATAGAAAAAAGATGTCACTTATTTTTGTATAACTATACATTTTCTCCTATAATATTCTAAACAACTATATTCAAACACATAGTGAATGATAAGGTCTCCTATGAAACTAAAAAGTGTAGCCGGAATAATAGTCTACGTACAGTGAATTTTACCTTTCATTTGGAATATCATTTGGAAGTAACTTACACTTTTTCTGTGCCTGGGGGCATTATTTTCTACGCCGTTGCTATCATCTGATTTCCTGTATGGAAAACAAAAAGAAAATCACTAGGTATTTACATTGCATTAAATCAAGTCAGTACATCACCTATATAGTGGCCATCAGGTTAAAATGTAAAAGGTCAATAGAGACAATTCATTTTTCCTAAAAATGTTTTACTCATAATGCTGATTTTGTTTTTCTACCGTTGCTTAGAGAAGAACTGTTGTCACAGATGACAGTGACCAGTCCTGTTTATTTTATGCAGAGGGAGAACTGCTTCTCCCCCAGCATGAGTGAGGACATGGGTGTATGGCCATAACTTGTAAGCAGTCTTGAGGCCCTGCAAGATAACAGCCAATCAGGAGGTCAGCCAACATGTGAGATACAGGTGCTATAATTCAACATATTTATCACAGTGAATTAGAGGCTAAACATGGTTGTCTACTCAATGTGCATCGGGGCAAGACGACGAATGTGGCCTTCAGATTCTTAAGACAAGAACGACCAAACTAGGTAACAAGAGTGCATAATGAATACCCTTCTAGCATTACAGGCAGGCCTGAGCTCATTAAGCTATCACCACCAGATAATAAATTCAACCACGTAATCCAAATTTGGGGGAGGGGCTGTCAGGCGAGATTATATGGCTTAAGTATATGAGTGGATCAGATAAATGAATGAGCTCCTCATTGAAATATCTGAAGTGACTAGCTTGTTTTGATGTTACATATTTAGTACAGTTTTAAGATTTATTTTCATCAAGGAACTCTATGACCCTTCCTGGCATCTAAACATATAAGCATTATATATAAATATATATATGTGTGTGTGTGTATATATAGAGAGAGAGAAAGTTTTCTTGACAGAATATGTGTGTGTGTGTGTGTGTGTGTGTGTGTGTGTGTGTGTGTATTCTGTCAAGTAAAATTTATCTCCTAACTAAAAATTCTAGAGCCCCATGTTGGGCATAGGGATTACTTAAAAAAAAAGTGCATTGCTGGGGCGCCTGGGTGGCTCAGTCGGTTAAGCCGCTGCCTTCGGCTCAGGTCATGATCCCAGCGTCCTGTGATCGAGCCCCACGTCTGGCTCCCTGCTCAGGGGAGAGCCTGCTTCTCCCTCTCTCTCTGCCTGCCGCTCTGCCTACTTGTGCTCTCTGTCTGTCAAATAAAAAAAAAAAAAAAAATCTTTAAAAAAAAAAAGTGCATTGCTAACTAAAAATTCTAAAAGAACATTAGTAAAAGGTTGCTGCAAATGATTCAAGTGCCCTTGATACTTGTATTAAATCTAAAGATATTGAAATAAGAAATAAACTAAAAAAATAAACACTGCCAGAGCTCTCTGTGGAACAGTACAGGGTAGAGAATATTATGTACACTATCCCAATTACCAATAAAAGAAAAGAAAGTAAATCATTTATACTGTAGATTGAATCAGTTTGACATTACTCCTAAGATATTCTAGAGAAACGTATTTTAAAAAGATTTTAAAATTAGGGTAAGCTACATAAATGAAAATTAATTTAAGAATTGGTAAGTCTACTCCATACTGTTCTGGTGCCACCCCTTCAGCGTGTGTCTTAAATGAACCAGAATCCACTGAGACAGGAGAAGCCCCCAAATGTGACTGCAAGAGACTGAATGACCAGAAACACTGGGGAAGCTGAGCTGGGACAACAGCATTTGGGCAAGGCTGTTAACTGTTTCGAATATCTGAATGACCGTCTTGTTTTCTGTACGACCCCAAGTATAAGAATGGGACACAGTACTTGGGAACCAGAAAGATAGAACATTCAATGCACTCTAAACAAGATGTCCAAGTTCACCAGAAAGAGGTGCAGTTTCCTTCCAACTATAAGAGTTGATGCCAACCAAGTTGGTGCCAACAACACTGGTTTTTTTTGTTTTTCCTATCTGAGGTTATGGAACTCCTGATATGATTATTTCGTGCCCTTACTTTAGAAGCTCATATCGTGTTGATTTATCTTACCTGCCATTTGTGAACTGAGTAAAAATAACTATTTGAATAATGTCTACAAATATCTAAATGACAGCTCTCCCACTCTTTAACCATGGCTAGAGACCTTACCTCCGAACTTGTGCTGGCCAATGAAGATAAACCTCAAGTGCCATTCTGTGTGGCTATATGTGCTCAGGCCTTCCATTTCCAACATTTCTTTCAGCTGCTTTAATCTCATCTCATTTTCCCGGTCCAGCCCTTGGCTGTGTTACTCAGACTTTAATCCCAGTCTCAGGCACCTCCATCACTGGACTCCATGCTCCGTCCTCTGGCTGAGAGGAACTAGTCCCTCCTGTCTTGACCAAACTAAATTATATCCCTGATACTTTTCTTCTCAGCCCTCCTCCTGTTCCACTCTGAACAAAGGGGCTGTAAGAGAACCTGGGCACAATATGTGTTCTTTCAAAAATAGTGACTAATAAAATTCTAGCCCAGTGATTTTCCATATAAGAGAGACTTAGAATCAGTGACAGACAGGGCGCATGGGTGGCTCAGTTGGTTAAGCGACTGCTTCGGCTCAGGTCATGATCCTGGAGTCCCAGGATCAAGGGCCACATCGGGCCCCCTGCTCAGCAGGGAGTCTACTTGTCCCTCTGACCCTCCCCCCTCTTGTGCTCTCTCTCTTTCATTCTCTCTCTCAAATAAATAAATAAAATCTTAAAAAAAAAAAAAGCATCAGTGATAGACATTTTAAAGAAATACAGATGCCCAGGCACCACTCCCAGAGGTTCTGATCCAGGAGATCCAGTAAAGTCTGAGCAACTATTAAGGAACATCCTAAGTGACCAAAAATATAGCCAGGGTTAAGAAATTCTGACTTACACAAATAATACTTCCTTATGGTTATTGAACACCCCTGTGCATCAAAGCCTATGCTAAGCATTTTTACATACAGAATATCATTTAATCCAAAAGCCTTATAAGCAAATACTGTAATTAAAGCCATTTTGTTGAGGACAAAACTGAAGCACAGAGAGGTAAAAAGTGAATGGTAGAGGGGGGGTCCTAATGTACGCAGGCAAACTCCACATGCCTCTCCACAACATGGATGTGTACAGAAAATAACACACATATAATATACTCTTGTGTTTTTGTCCAAACAGCAAACTTTTTTTTGATTTAAATTCAATTAACCAACATATAGTACATCACTAGTTTCAGATGTAGACTTCAGTAACTCATCAGTTGCATATAACACCAAGTGCTCATCACATCACATGCCTCCTTAATGCCCATCACCCAGTTACCCCATTCCTCCACTCACCTCCCCTCCAGCAACCCTCAGTTTGTTTCCTGTAGTTAAGAGTCTCTCATAGTTTGTCTCCCCCTCTGATGCCTTCCCATTCAGTTTTCTCTCCCTTCCCCTATGATCCTCTGCACTATTCCTTATATTCCACATATGAGTGAAACCATATGATAATTGTCTTTCTCTGACTGACTTATTTCGCTCAGCATAATATCCTCCAGTTCCATCCGTGGTGATGTAAATGGTAAGGTGTTATCCTTTCTGATGGCTGAGTAATATTCCATTGAATATATATATATACCACATCTTCTTTTTTTTTTTTTTTTTAAAGATTTTGTTTATTTATTTATTTGACAGAGAGAGAGAAACAGCATGAGAGGGGATAGGGTCAGAGGGAGAAGCAGGCTCCCCGCTGAGCAGGGAGCCCAATGTGGGACTCGATCCCAGGACTCCGGGATCATGACCTGAGCCGAAGGCAGTCGCTTAACCAACTGAGCCACCCAGGCGCCCTATACCACATCTTCTTTATCCATTCCTCTGTCAATGGGCATCTGGGCTCTTTCCATAGTTTGGCTGTTGTGGACATTGCTGCTATAAACATTCGGGTGCAGGTGCCCCTTCGGATCACTACCTCTGTATCTTTGGGGTAAATACCTACTCTAACTGCAAACTTTTATTCAATTTCATATTTATCTCTATTTTACTCAAGTGAAAATTAATCTGTAATACTTACAACTGCTCAACTTGTTCAAATTCTTTCCCATCATCTGTATAACAAAAGAGGAATTTATTAAGATTGGTTTATTATTCTTACAGAGCATGTATGTTGAATTCAACTTTCCCCATGTTAAGAATGCACTGTATGGTTTTCCCTCTTTGGAACGAGAGAGAGACATACGACGTGAAATGCCTGCACATCCATTACGTTCTCCTCTTTCCCTGCTCTCCAGACCTTACCTGCAATTTTCATCAAGCATAGTCTAGTGCCTGGGATTTTCAAAATCAGACTGACTGATTTGTAATTCTTTAAATTACTAAAAATTTAGTATAAAATCAGAAAAGAATACAGAATGTAAGATAAATTTTCTTGGGGAACCATTGGTTTCTCAACCTGCAATCTATCAAGCACATGCCACAAAAATGGAGAACTGACCAGACAATGTCTCTTTTATGAGAACTCCAGAATGTTTGATAAAATATTTTTTAAGTGAGTTATCTAAGAGAAAGACTGTTTGTCTTTGAGGTCTTTTACGTTAAGCTATCACAGAATCTTCTATTATTCTAGTACCAAAGCACATATCACCTCTTTGGTGTTGAGGTACCCGTAACACCAAAGCAAAAGGAGAAAAAGTATATTTTCATCCTAAAATTTTTTAGGAAGTTGAAACAGAAAGACCATCAATAAAAGCTCACATCACTGTCACCATTAATGTTAAATAAACACCCCTCCAAATAACAAAAGTTAGATATTTCCCCAAAACTCTAAAGCCATTATAATGTATTAAGTCATAACATAAGAACATTATCTAAAAAAAGAAGCCTTACCTGTGTGCATCTTTTTCTTTTGGGTGTACATTTCCCAAAACAGAATAATAGCCACTAAAATAATAACTTCAACAACTATTCCAAGAAATGGTTTGAGGGGTACCAAATAACTCAGCACAACGAGTTCAACGTGTATTTGGCTCTCGCCTAATTGGAACACTGCATGGCACCAGTAAGATCCCTTATCATCTTCTGAAAGTTGCATTATCTTGAGCCTTGTTTCATTAGCGTTTGTTCCATTGATCGCATACTTATCATTCACGTGAACATCAACAGGAACCTAATATAAGGAGACATCAAAACCCATTCCTATCATATTGCATAAAAGACACATGTCCTAAATGATCGAGTTTTGAGCAAAAGCTATAAGGCATATTAAAGTTTATGAGAAGTTTACATAACAAAGTCCAAGAGCTTCATCTCCCAACGGTAGCAAAGGGAAGGGATATTTTAAGTGCTAAACACTCCGTGTTTGAAACTATGGTGTAGGTCATCATGGGTAAATATTAGAATTAAAGATACAGAAAAATTCCAGCCATCTGGGTTTCTCGATCTAATCCCCAACTAGCTGTTCAAAGTACTTCCCCCTTCACAAGAGCAGGCACACATCAACTCAACTCATGAATTAATGAAGCTATTAGATGTGATCATTCCTACAAAGGAAGATCACTGGCTCCTGACACTGGGAGTTCCTCAGACTGGAAATGAGGATGAAATCTCCAGGCCTTTGAAGCTGATGTAGCGGGAGTGGTAGAGATCCCGGGAGCCCAGCATATGTGATTGTCTGCGCACCTATCTTCTCAGAGCTGAATGTCTTTCTTTCTCAGGCAAGCTGGCTTCTGAGAGTCCCTGGATTTTTCCCCAGCCTCTCAAGAGCCATACTAAGCTATTTTGGAGCTGATTTATTTAATCCATTTAAATTAAAACTTATTCTCAGGCCATCTGATGCCTTCACTGTGCTATCACTCAACTGCACTGCTCAGTAAATGCTCATCTGCATGCAAATATTCTTGGAGGTTATCTGATCAAGAACTGTGAATTTATTATTTGCTCCCTCCCCCCCAATTAAAGCGACCTGGCTCCCTGTGCATAGCACTGCCTGTACTGCTTGTTCAAATGTACCCTCCCTAACTCGGAGCTGATACATGTAAGTAATGCATGGTTAATGGGCACCCCAGGTGATGCAGAGGCAGGTGGTCGGTCTGCATTTTGAAAAAACACTTGACTTAAAGTTGTGACCTGTACCCACTTCCCTACACTTCCCTCACATCCTAATAGGACCCGTGCTTAGGGCCAAATTGAGAGAAAATTACTACAGCCAATGGAGAGAAGCACAGACTATATTCTAAGAGTTTAATGTAATTAGATTTCGGTTATTTTTTGCCTAGTATTACATATAAATAAATAAATTAGGCTATGTATGTCAAGTACTACAACAGATATTTATCTTTATAAATTTACATACATTTTTTTTAATAGTTACCTACTCAAAATGATTGCCTTTCCTAATCATCAACAAGAAAAGCAGCAGAAATATTAATGATTTGAGTCTACCCCTAAGTGACGCGGAGCTTTCTTTAAAAAGTCAAACCAATGTTATCACAGAATCAGTCACTCTCCCTTTTAAGTCCTTTCCTCTGGTTCCCTTCAACAGTCTATGGCAGTATCAATTTTGTCTAAGAAGGAACCTAGTATTTCATTGTAAGATCTACGCTGTCCCATACTGTCCGTCCCTCCTAGAATTACAGCTTGCCTTTGCAGGACTTTAATTTCAATGCTCATTAGTACCAGAGCAATAGACAGGTGTCTCCTGAAGGACGATGTCCTAAATTTCCCTGCTATTAGAGGCTATTTGGGAGGAAGAAAGAGAGTGAGAAATGATTTTCTGAATAGGCATGTTTTTCTTATTATCAGCTCTGTGAATAGCCATTAATTCTTTAATAGGAACGTAAAGTATTTGGCTTCTCTTTGGATTCTGGAAGGCCAAAAGAGGCCAATGACACTGAAAGAACCCAAGAGCTAAGTTTAAGTTACCAAATTTTCATTCTTTTCTCAAATGGCACCACTGTATTGCATTCTCTCACAAATGTTTCCAGAGACTGAAGCTGGAAAAGAATACTACCTTTTTTTTCTAGATACTTTCATGGAATGATAAGAAAAAAGAATCTTTTTGTTAGGGTTATTTCTAAACTCATCAACTAAAAATGAATGATAACTTCCTTTCAAAGAATTTAAATAAGTTGCTAAATCTAAAAAACAAAGTACCAGTTAAAACAGTAAGAGTCTCTTCAGATGTATAATGCAATATGCTAAAAACATGAAATGACAACTCCACGGTTCTTTCTTTATGAAGACATGTTAAATAATAAGATAAAGGAGTACAAATAGTCCTAGGAATTCTGAGTCTGTTAATAATATTATTTATGAAATAAAAGTTTTCATTTTGTTTTCTTCGAATCACAGAAATATGATCTTACCTGTACACTCCCGTTACTACTGTACCAGGTCCAGTTTAAAGGAGAACAGTGTTGACATTTACATATCAAGACAGTTGAATCCCCCACATAAGTGACCAATGGTTTGTTTTTTCCTTGAACTTCAGGGACTAAGAAAAATTTAGAGAAATATATGTTACTGAGGGAGTTTGAATAGGGAAATGTATGCAAGTTGAAGACAAATTCTCCTTTCATTTTCTCATCAATATGATTTCTTCACATAATTTTAGTTTCATATAACATGAAACCATTTTTTTAATTGGAGTATAGTTGATACACGGTATTATATTAGTTTCAGGTGTACAACATAGTGATCAGACAAATCTACATGTTATGCTATGCTCACCACATGTGTACCTACCATCTATCACCATGAAACACTATTATAATAGCATAGACTATATCCCCTATGCTGTACCTTTCATCCCCCTGACTTATCCACTCCATACCTGGAATCCTATACCTCCCACTCCCCTTTACCCATTTTGTCATTTCCCCCACCACACCACACCCCTCTGGCAACTACCAGTTTGTCGTCTTTATGACTCTTTTTCTGCTGTTTTTGTTTATTTGTTTTGGATGATAAATTTCCTAAGAAAGTTTGAGGCAGGTGCCATTAGTAACAATAAAAATGACCACTGAATTTAGAAAAATTAAGTTTTAAGGATATGAATAACTTGATAAAGAAAATCAAAACATAAAAACATAAGCAAAGCAATAAAAAGACCGCCAATAGCTCCATGGTGGAATCAGTTTCTTCTCATTGACCTCAAAGGATATATTAATGAATGTGCACTTAGACTGGAGGTGTAGACTGACCAACAAAGGTTACTTTTACTTTTTTTCTTTTACTCATTTTAGATTTTTGGTTTTATGTTTTTTTCCTTTTTTTATTTGGCAACAGAGGAAAGCATAAAATTATATCTAAATTTTTAATGCTATATTGACAAATTTTATAAATATTGCTTGATATTCACTTGTTATCCTATTTTTATATTTTGTTTTGGGGAGGGCCAGGGTAGAAATAGAAAGATCAGTTTTAAGTACTAAAGTTAGCTTTCTAGATTAAATACATTCTCTAAGTGCTCTTGGCTTTGTACTACCCAAAGATAATTGGGCATTTGCTGGATGAATCATAAAGATGAGGAAGGGGGAAGTAATTGGTAATGACTAGAAAAGAAATTCTGACTTGTATAACTACCAAAGAAGTGGTACAAATAGGGTTGGAGAATAGGATTTCTTTATGGGTTCTGTCCTCAGGTGATTAAGATTACAATGATGGGTGTGGAAGTCTTCTTTTTTCCTTATTGTTTAAAATGTGCCTAAAGAGGGGCCTTCGTCTGCTAAGCGTCTGCCTTCAGGTCAGGTCATGATCTCAGGGTCCTGGGATGGAGCCCCACGTCGGGCTCCCTGCTCAGCGGGGAGCCTGCTCCTCCCTCTCCCTCTGCCCCTCCTCACCCCCCACTTGTGCACGCGCTCACTCTCTCTCTCTCAAATAAATAAATAAAATACTTTAAAAATAAATAAATAAGATGTGCCTAAATACAATTGCACGTATCACCCTCTCCTTCATCAAGGCTGCTGACCAGCTGAGTGTTGAATGAGGCAGTGCTAGTAAAAAAGAGATGCAAATAAGAGGAAGGTATGTCACACCCATGACAGCAAAAATGCTTCAAGTAACTCATACGAAAGATAATAGAGCAATCTATAAATCAGTTGTTCTCACACTTTTCATAACCAAGGAAACATGTTTTGATGAAACTGAATGGTCTACAATTTTACATTAACCAAAGCTGTGAACTGCCTATCAGAATTTATACTCACCCACTGATACTTTATGAAAACCTAGTCAGGTACCATTAGGGCACTCCTGAGAGAGGAGACAGGGAGTACGAGTGATTACCTGGATTTAAGACATCCCAGCCAGAAGATATTCTGAGCACTCCTTTTGACTGAGGCCACTAGGGTCCCGCACTCCCAATCGGGTCACCCTCAGACTGAGGGATATTTAGTTAATATGTGGTGAATATGTGTCCATTTCAAAGGTCAGGTCATTAAGTGTTTGAAGGAAGTCAGCACAATGTGACAATGATGAAAGAACTGATTTGGGTCCAGGAAATACATACACTCAAATTACAGTTTCGGTGTTACTAACGTTGAGTTCTTCGGTAGGTCATAACCCATCCTACTGTGTTGTTGTAAAGGATTAAGTATGAGATCATAATACATAAAGTGTTTGGTGCAAAGTAAACACCACAAAATTGTGATCATGTACTGGTACTGCTTTTCTTAACTGACCTCCCTTACAATTTGTAATACCCATGGCCTTATTACGCAGTGGTCATGAGCCAGCTTACTAGGATAGATCATCATCATGTGCAAGAACGATTTCCAGGTCAGCCAGTCATGTGGAAGAGAGAAGAAATAAGACTTAGAATAAAAAAAGAGAACTGGAAATTCATCTGAATACATCTCAGAACTGTAGGAACACGTAAAAACACCCCAAAACATAGGAAAGGCTCCAAACTGAATGCTTTATAGACCCCCCAGCCCAAGTGAGAAAGGAGATTAAAAGAGTAAAATGATGAAAAACTCAAGGGTATGAATCACAGGAGACAAGGCCCAAAAGAATGAAGAAACAGGAGGTTTGAGATCCTTTAATAACATCTATTTTAAACAACTTAGTGAGGCTGTAAAACAAATTCTGCTTGAAACACGCATTCAAGTACTTGGCGAAAGCAGCTGAATAAGATTTTTGTGTAAGGATTACAATTTCAGGATAAATTAAAACAATTTAAATCAGGGCGCCTCAATCCTGTTCCTTACCATAACAAGAAATTAAATTGGTTAAAAGTTAAAAAGAAACTCTTGTTTCCAGACCTATGTAGTATACAGAGCAGAAAAAACACATGGAATAATAACCTCACATATTACATAGAATCTAAGAATAAAAAGAAAAGGGCCCGTTCACCACATACTGGTTTTAACAAGAAAAAGCAGAATAAAGCAACTGGTACTTTGACATAACCTGTGAGTGAAATTTTTAAATAAGAGAATAATTGCTATCCACATGCATTTTTTTAATAAAAGTAAAGATGGTGTCTCTCATGTAAGTGTTCTCCCTATTAAGTCAAACTACTTTTGTTTTGTTCAGTTTCCTCAGTCTGTGGCTACCCCCCTTTGGGCTCATCTGGGAACCCAGACAGCAGTCTGCTGCAGGAAAATAACCAATAGAGGAAAATTGAAAGCAACTCTAGGATCCAAGAGAATAGGCTGACCATCTGTCCTGATATTAACGTAACTATATTTTAAGTTCTTGGGAAACAAGACAATAAATTTCAGCATCAAAATGTTACAGGCCTAAATTACACTGAACCACAGAATATTTCATTCTGTTTTTTTTTTTTTTTTGAAGATTTTTTTTTTCATTTATTTATTTATTTGACAGAGAGAGAGCTCAAGCAGGGGGGGGAGCGGCAGGCAGAGGGAGAAGCAGGCTTCCCACTGAGCAGGGGGCCCGATGCAGGGCTCGATCCCAGAATGCTGGGATCATGACCTGAGCCGAAGGCAGCCGCATAACCGACTGAGCCTCCCAGTACCCCCACCACCCATTCTGTTTTTTTTCTCATGGTAGATCTAGTTTCCTCACTAGACACTGGAGGTTGTGTCAATAAAAGGCTGAGCAGTGGCCTGTGGACTGAAGTCCCCGGTGACCTCGCTAGACATTCCCTCCTCTCATTCAGCCCTCCAGTTTTCCAGTCCTAGAAAGGAGGATTATCATGGATTAGTCATGGTCCAGGGCACTGATTGGGCCCTGTTTTCTAGGGATAGAAATCTGGAGGTATAAATAACTCAGCCTCATGCTCAGCATATTTTTCCTGGCTCAGGAGGGTGTTATCCTCCTGTCCAGAGGAGTAAAGACCTAACTGACCTTGGGCTGTGAAGGAATACAAGCCTCTGCTTTGGCTTGAGGTTAGTACGACCTCATTGAGGAAAAAGAAGCCTTCCATGTGGCAAAGCCTTCCAAGAATTTCAGCAAGGTTTGTGGCCAAGGCTGGCCAATAACAAAATGTTACTTTGCCTTAGTGTCCCTTTTTTGGTGTGTGTTTCCTTACTTGAGATTTTGCTGGGAAAAAGAATGACTGGACCAAGTGAGAAGGAAGTTATTTGAGGGCCTCCTGACAAAACACGATCGATCTATCAGTTCAAGACCGCGACCTAGTCATACTTCATTCCAATATGCCCAACACCTGGTGTGGCTTTATTATTAAATGAAGTATGAGAACACAGAAGCTGCTGGAAAGGTCAACCCTACTTTAGGGGAGGCCTCAACTAAAGACCTGCAGATAAGCACAGATTCAAGCTTGGCTAAAATAAGGATTCTTTTCTGAAGCCACTAAGTTCCTTCCAAACCTCAGATAAGCAAAACCACACTTCTCAAGCTCCATGTGAAAAGGTGGACATTAACCACTGCTCTGCTATGCTTTATATGACTGATAACAGCAGTGTGGATCTAAATTACAAAAGGCACCATGGTCAGGAAACACCAGTTTGTTGGAACTTCTCCAGAGGCCCCAGTTGGTTCTGGGCTGCTACTTATGTTTGGAAATATTTATGCAAAGAAGCACAGTGATACAGTATTCTAATATGTTCTGTTGACCTTCTGAAACTTTGGATAAGGCAGAACCGGTCAGAGTCTTGGATTGGAAGACTCCCAAGTTTGAAGATGCTGAAATTGCTGATTCAAACTAGTGTCTAAGAAGATGGGGCCTAGGATCTACCTGATGACAGTCAAAGCCCTATGGACTTGTAAAGTTAGAGATTTATATCATGAACTAGGAAGAAAATCAGCCTGGGTCATTTTTGGCCCAAGAACATTTAAGTATTACCAAATTAGGGAAAAGATTTTTCCACATAGTCAAAGACAGCTAAGTAGACTTCAGCACTGGGGTTTGAAGCTGAAGTTCCAACTGATTCTTCCATAGTACTATTCCATATTTTGACTCCTTGGATACTTACTAGTGAAGACAGATGGCTAGGCCAAGAGAGGCTTCACAGCACTTGGCACCATCAAAATCTCACCAAGACTTCCCAAAAGTTCTATGTGCCATTACTTACCCTTCATCAACTAAATTTCTGCAGCTTTTCTATTAAGAGATTTTAATTTTTTCTTTTTTTTTTTAAGATTTTATTTATTCATCTGACAGAGAGAGAGAGCACAGGTAGGGGGAGTGGGAGAGGGAGAAGCAGGTTCCCCGCCGAGCAGGGAGCCAGATGCGGGATTCGATCCCAGGACCTGGGATCATGACCTGAGCCGAAGGCAGACGCTTAACCGACTGAGCCACCCAGGTGCCCCTCTAATGAGAGATTTTAACACTGATGAATATTATAGAAGTTTTCAGCAACTACATCAGAATAGTTGACCTGCTACTGAGAAACACGGTAGCCCACCTCTCATCTTTCTTGAATGAAAAGTAATCATGACATGTTAGCACTTGCAAGCTTCCAGTGTGACTTTTGCTCTCTCTCCTGTACTAGCATCAACAGCCAAACACACAAAGTCAGCAGGTTTTTTTGCATTGTACTCATCAGTGATTTGAGGCCCTTTTGTAATCTTGGTAGTAATAAATCAACCAGCTCCCATAAAGGCAGAAGCAGGGGCTTTGCTGATGAATTGTTCTAAGGACTCAGGCTCATGCACTAGTTGACTCATTTGGTCAATGGCAGAATGGGGTTTTTTGGCTGAATTTAAAATAGAGGATAAAAAAGGCTTTTCAACCACACTCAACTTAGGATTGCTAGGGAAAAATAAGCCTTCTTCTTAGGAAAACCCATAAGCAAGTCATGTGGAGACATAATATAATAGGATATTTATAAAAATAGATGCCATCCTATAAGCCTTACAGATCTAATTAAATAATAACTATAAAAGAATTGTTCTGCAGATGCCTTTAAATTGTAATCAAATGAAATTATTTCTCCAAGCAATATTCAATTTAGACGAGTTACAGGAAAATATTATTTTACCAAAGAAGATCTGGAAAGGGCCAACTTACTAATTTTATAAATATCTTCGAGACATAGTATATACTTAAAAGTTATATTAATGTTAAGTGGGCATTAAAAACTAATAAACTGAACTAAACTACTTTAAAAAACTATAAAAAGAAAAAAAAAAAACACAGTAAATATTCAGTGGCTCTTTGCATTTCTCAAGCACTTGATTTCAAACCCAAGCCTTGTGTTGGTGCTCCTGACACCAGCCAGATGATTCAGGCTGGTCATCTCAAAATAGATTTGGAATCAAGAGGCTTTCTCCAAGACCACATGCATTGAATGTATTGGTATATTGAAAAATAAAATGCTTCTGTTAATCTTTCACATTTGAGGCAGGACAGATCATTGCCAAATAATAATTTAAGTAATTTATTATAAGAGAGCTAATAGGAAAAAGCATAATATAGTCAATATTTAAACTTTGAACAGGTGTAACTAGTACATATTTCTAGAAAACAGTCCTATCTAGATGGGGAAAAAAGCAATTTTTAAAATTGAATCTCCTGGAATCACTTTAAGCCTCAAGATTTGATGAGTATTCCCTCAAAATCTATAGGCCTTCTTTACATATTTAAAGGAAATTCAATAAAATGTTTACTAGAGGACTGTGTGTGTGTGTACATGTGTTTAATATCCTCTTAGCTCATTAGGAAGGAAAGAAAGAAGGGAGGAGGAGGATGGGGAGGGAGGGAAGGAAAGAAAAAGACAAGGGAAAGAAGGGAATAAGAGAAGGAAATGTATGGTGCATCTATCCTTCACTAAATTAAATTAAGCAAACAGGAACGGAGGTTAAGAGAGAATGTACATGATCAGAATAATCAAAGGATGGGAATAGTTTCTGCCTTTGCAGAGACCAAATTGCATAAACACAAGGATTTATTATATTTACCAAGTAAGAACATTTACAAAACCACATGAAGGAAATGAGTCTGTGAGAACAGAGGGAATATAGGGAGGGATGTAGGGATATAGGTGCGAACCACCTTAAATCATGATAATGTTGAAGCAGGCCATTCTGCTATTGATGCGGCCTTGGAGACAGTATCCATATTTTGTCAGGGCAGCTAGCCAGACCTCATAACTTTCAGGAAAAGTGGAGAACAATTTCTCATGTACCTTGGGAAATTAATGTGAAGCAAAACCCAGAACAGTTAATATGGCAACAGACCACATTTCCCAGATACCAGCACGGACACTGTGGTTCCCTAATCTATCACAGAATAGGGGTTTTTCATGAAGATAAGTGTCCAGCTCAGTGACTAGTCTGTCTTACGAGATTAAGACCTTTATAGTTTTGGTTTAATGATAGTAAGAGTAAAATATTCTGATTTTACTTTTTCTTGTTCCAGAGGGAAGAGCTATGGATTTTATACATCACTGTATAAAGGAGGGCCGATTATTTGAGGAGACCAAAAACTCGCAACCCTTTGTGTATCTCCATATTATTTTTAAATTTTATGGATCCCTAAACCCCCCAAGTCCCGGACCCACTGGTACAGAACACCAAAGCATATTCTCACACATGCCTAAAGGGACAGTACATAAAAGCTCTGAGTTTAGTCGGCTAAACAAATGAATAAGCAAATAAATTCAAGAGACTGTTACAAATAACCTGGCAGCCCCATCTTTCACACTAAAATCTGGATTTAAGCTAGGGGAGGGACAGGAGTGGGAATGGGTTGGGAAATGCAAATGCTACCACTGGGAAGACTGGGAAGTTCCATTTTTAAGGTCACCACTTTAAGATTCAGTGGAAAGTATATGATTTTCTTTCAGCTCATTATGTTTAGTATTGTAATGGTAATTCAAAAATTTGGGGATTCAGAATTCTAAAAATATGATGCTGAAGTTATTACTCTATAAATTATTAGCACTAACCTCTGAAATTAAATGTGCCCCTTTGTTCCTTTTCCTCTTCAAAGAAACAAGAATATTTTCCCATCTGATTGCTATTAATGATGGTAAACCTAAAGAGAATTTATTAATATAGGTTTAGTTCTCAAAACACTTCTTGATAAAAATGGAAAAGACTTAGCATTTAATCAAAATTCTAAAATAGAAACAATTCTGTAAATATGCAAATTAGAATATTAGCATAACCTTCAAGAGACAGCAAAGGAAAGAATGCCCAGTCATCAAAAATGTTTAAAAGTTGATGAATTTCATCGAGCCATGCAGGTGACAATTTTACGTACTCACATGTACTGGGTATACAGCATGTTTCCTGTGGCATTGATGCAATAATCCCTAAGTTGTTCATCACCTTTTTTCCAAGTCACATTTACTGAATTCACATCCCCAGATGTCGTGAATTTGCATGTGAGTTCTATTCTAGAAGGTCGTTCTAAAGTGATATTTTTTTCCACTCGCACACTGGAATGTGCTATTAGCCACAAAAGAAAACAAGACAAAACAAAAAAGATGTTGTAAAAGTTACATTTAGGGGAGATCCAATATATAGAAAGCAGGTTTAAGTCATCAATAACAATGCTCTATCAACAATTTCTTAATGTAACATTCCTTTGAAGAATTATTCCTCTGTCGACATAGATTTGGTTCCCTTTATTATTCTCTTTCATAGTCACAGCGGAAGAAAGTGTTTGTTACATTACCAGAATAGCAAAAGCCTAAGGCTATAATCTTAATCTCCTTAAAATTTCCAGCTGACAAGGATATAGGGGAAAGAGCACTGTATACAGGAGGGCCCTATGCTCTGACCGCACAGAAACACTCCAACTGTAAAAGCAAACAAAACCTAAGGCAGAGAATGGAGTAACTGCTTTGATTCCTTTAAGGAATCGTGTTATTCAGTTATTACAAGAACGTTTTGTGTAGAATGTGGGTTTGTGTGATATACTAATTCTGTCATTCCTAGTCCTTAAAAACTTGTAGGGATTGGACAAAGATACAGATGAACGGCAGAATTCAAACACTCATCCTGTACTTCTGAATTTTCATCGAATTTGAAATTCTGGTACAAAACCACGAGGTGATATATCTCTCTATAAGTATATAGATAGCTATATCCCACTTATGGCAGATACATTAGAGCCAACTTTTTTTTTTTTTTTTTTGAGCAGTAGTAAATAAAGGAAAAATACCAAACAGGTACACTGCTCTTCCTATACTAAATGTGCAATTGGTAACCAGATAATAGAGGAGGAAAACTTTCTTTTTATACAGTTCCAGCCAATAAGTGAAGAAACTCTAGAAATCTGACACAATGAGCTGTAACTCCTGGTGAATCATGGATCTCGGCATTCTACATCATCCGCTGCAACCCTCTCAGACATGGAACTGTGTGTCTCCTAAGGAGGAACACCCCACTACCTAGGCAGTCGTTTTGTCCCCCCCCCCAAAAAAAAGAAAAGAAAAAAAGTAAAGGGGGAGGGGGTACCGAAACTAAGTCTCTAGATCCAACTACCAGTTTACAGGAAATACAGAGGATGGAAAAACATGTTAAATGGCACCCCGTGAAAGTGATCGACCGAATCTAGAGTGTAAGAAAACTCAACAAGATGAACGATCTGGTGTTTTCAACAGATAAATTAGAAAAAGGAAAGAAATAAACCTAAAAATGAGAAGATACTTTAGAAACACGCCTTTAAAAAAAACAAAGTAAAACTAAACTATAATATTTAGGGATGTACACCTGTGTGATAGAACAATTTTAAAAAGCAAGGATGTGACCCCCTAAAAACCAGAACAGTGGTGGTTACTGTTAAAGGAAATAAAAGGGTTGTGTTTGGGAGAGGGCACTGCATTATGTAAACACATTTCTCAATATCCTGCTCAAAAGCGTGGCATCAGTAAAAGCAGAATGCAGAGCCAAAATGTAGAAAGAAAAAAAAAAAACAGAACCTAAATAGCACAACATCACTTTTAATTACATTTTAAAACTTTATAAAAATGCTTCCTTAAGCAATGACCAGGTGCAAAATTTGCAAACAGTGAAGTACAGCTAGTGTGAAGTGCTTTGTGAGCACATGCCCGAAATACCTAGTTGCATAATTACAGAAGTGCTGAGTTGAATTTTATGCACAAAAAGAAAGGTAAAAAACAAAACAAAACAAAAAAAACCCTAGGTAAAGATAGATCTTAACAAGATTCAATTATACAGAGAAAAAACTGAAGTGGTCAAACTGAAGGAATTTGCATATTTTTGTGCATTTGCTGAGCATCTACTGCATACCAGAAATTACATTAGGTACTAGTAACAGGAGAAAATGTTTTAAGATATATCATATTTGGTCCTAAGCTTCTGTTTTCTGTAAATTTTCCTCCTTCAGCTTTAGCTCTGGGGTACCCTGAAAACCTAGGCCTGTCTTTCTGTCAAGGAAATTTACTTCCTTAGTCAATTTCATGAAGGAGTTCTCCATACAGTCTCTGTCTTCACCCCAATATAGCATATTCTGTTATCTTACCGTATTACAGAAAGTGCTTTAACATAGGTTAAAAATGGCCTTAACTGTCTAACCTGACTACCTCTTTTCCTTCCTTGTGGGAGACAGACCATCTACCAAAGTCTGTAGACTTTGGTAATGTAACAAACACTTTCTTCCACTGTGACTATGAAAGAGAATAATAAAGGGAACCAAATCTATGTTGACAGAGGAATAATTCTTCAAAGGAATGTTACATTAAGAAATTGTTGATAGAGCATTATTATGACTTAAACCTGCTTTCTATATATTGGATTTCCCCTAAATGTGAAAATTCTTTCATATCTTGCAAAACTGTGCTCAGTTGTTGCTTCAGGGACAAAGCCTTTGCAGATTTCTTGAGTTGTTTCCCCAGGTCTGAGCTGAGTGTCACTCATTACTGCTGGCCTCTGCCCACCCTGGGTTTATATTGGCAAAGCCACCTTGCTCAGAATTGAGGAGACCCAGGCCTTGCTGTAGGCCATGGAGTTGCCAGAGGTTCTGATCACCCAGAGAAAGCTATTGTGACCCTTGCATTATTTCTTGGGCACCCTGTGGGGGTTGAATACAGACCATCTTTCTTGTTGGAGGGCTGGCAAGAAGACAAGACCGCATTATCACTCCTAGCAGGAGGCATTACAGAGGTATTTACATTCCAGAAGGGGACTCCAGGGCACCACACTCTTTTCAATGATGTGGCTCACTGGAGCCTCTTAAAATATCGGGAAGTTAAAATATGAACGATCGCCTCCATGTCATAAAGGAACAGCCCCGTGTCAGGTTCCTTGCCTGAGGTGACTCACAGGGCAACACCACGTATCTTTATGTTGGACACCTCAGCTTCCTCCTTTGTAAAATGGCACAAGACATATTTCACGAGACTACAGAAAGGATTAAATGAGCTATCATAAGGAAAATTTTAGTGATATATTAATTGCTGAATAATTTCCCACTTAACTTCCTCTCAATATTGGTCTCACTGGGGAATATAACGAAAGCTATCAGGTATTGCCTGAAGTTCCGTATTGCTCATATCATTTAATCTTTACAGCAATTCTATAAGCACAATTTTTATCATTCCTAGTTCACAGAGGAGGAAGCTGAGGCAAAGAAAGGTTAACTATCTTTCCCTAGATCATATATCATGATAATGACCGATATGAATACAAATTTGGGTGTGGCTGAGTCCAGATTCTCATAACCAACTATGTGTACCAACTCCCAAAGATATGAAATTCTCATGACAATGAAATTAACTTCCCCATCACTTTCAAACTATTGAACTGAGGTTTTATTTTTTTTTTTAAGATTTTATTTATTTAGGGGCGCCTGGGTGGCTCAGTTGGTTAAGCAACTGCCTTCGGCTCAGGTCATGATCCTGGAGTCCTGGGATCGAGTCCCGCATCGGGCTCCCTGCTCGGCAGGGAGTCTGCTTCTCCCTCTGACCCTCCTCCCTCTCATGCTCTCTGTCTCTCATTCTCTCTCTCTCAAATAAATAAATAAAATCTTTAAAAAAAAAAAAAAAAAAAGATTTTATTTATTTAAGAGAGCATGCGAGCACGTGCACAAGCAGGGGAAGGGGCGGAGAGAGAGGGACAAACAGACTCTGGACTGAGCACGGAGCCTGATGCGGGGCTTGATCTCATGACCCTGAGATCATGACCTGAGCCGAAATCAAGAGTTGGATACCTAACCGACTGAGCAACCCAGGCGCCCCTAAACTGAGATTTTAAATGAAAGAAAATATTAAGAGAAGATGAAATAAATTTATAATACAGCAACGTGATGGTAGACAAATGGTATGATCAACATATTTTAAACATTCACACTTTGAACTAAATGATTCTATTAAAACTGCACTGTAGCCTCTCTCTAAGTCAGGCCAGGTTCCAAGCTCTAATCATTACCTCCCTGTTTCTTGTAGTACTTCACAGATGCTTCTGCAGCTTGCTTTCCTATCAGAAAATCAAAAATATGTGAAAAGTTTTACCTCTAACTTTAAAATATTTTGTAATTAGCCAACAAACTAATATGTCCATTGAACTCAACGGACAATGTTTCAACTTCCCCCAAACCATAACTGCAATGCATTTCTATGCAATGCATTTCTATGCAATGCATTTCTATGCAATGCATAGAGTATTGCAAAAACATCCATGATATCTACATTTCTAAGACTATACCTATTTGCTCAGTTTCTGAACTATATTTTTAAGACTGTTCTTAAAGTCATACAGTAATTTACACCTGTCTCTTATTTTCATAATTAAAATTTTAAAAATTTAAGCAATTTGAAATCTTCAAAGAAATGACAACAGTTAGACCTTAATGGGCCCATTTAGGAATCATATCACTTGAAATAAAAGTCTATTTTGTTCCTTTATAAAAAAGAAAAAAGTGGAAAAAGCAAATTAAAATTTCTTGCATAGGACAGTGTTTCCAAACATGCTTTAAAAGCAGAAACTTTTATTTATAATAGTTAAATGTACCACAACATAAAAAACTGGCAAAATGGGACAATTCTGTCTGAGGCAGAGATAGGAAATACAGAGCTTTCCTTTATTTTACCATAGAAGTCAGTGAGGTCCCATGTTATATCCTAAAATATAGATGGAACATCTAGAATCCTTATAGAAATAATTCAGATGGCCACTCTAACATGAAGCCAACACCCCCATGTAAAAGTAAAACATTCAATCCTATTTTTAACATGTTGCTCCATTTATATGATGCTCCTTACCGTATGGATTTTAACTAAGTTTATAAAATAACTCCTCTGACTAAGAATAGAACACATATATCTTAAACTTCATATTCAAAATTTGTACAATAACAAAAGAAAATTGTTCCTTGATTCTTATAATTTTCACCTCCTCCCAAATTAAATTTCATTCATGATCTTTTTTTTCACTGAATCTATCAAGTTATTTACATGCATCTGATCAGCGCAGTACTGATGTGATAGAGTCTAAAATACCTGTGGTTCCTGAATTCCATAGCTTAGAATAGAAAATCACCAATGTGCACAGGAAACCCAAAGGTTGTAAGCCTAACCTGAGTATAAAAGAGTGTATGGGTCTGTATGTATATGTGTGTCTATGTACATAATACACACATATATGCACACAATCTCAAAGTCCTCCCTTGGGAATCCCTCAAGACCTAGGAACTATGTGGCTGGTGTTATATAAGCACAGCTTATTCTCAAACTTTTGGGAATTTTATGCAGGCAGCATCAAAAGGAAGGGAAATACTAGGAAATGTGGATGGCTTCTACACAAATGAAGCTGGATTTACCAAACATAATTCAAAGCTTCAGCAATATTATGGAAAATGTTCTTAAATTAGCCAAGAAAAGATGCTGGCTGAATTTCATTAAACAAAGTTCCTGCTGGTCACAATTGTCCTCCATTTCCGTTAGTACCAGGTATAATGGTTATTTCCCTACTTTCTAAACTGATTTAAAATTATTTCAAAGAAAAATTTAAAAGGGACATAGTTCCATTTGAATTTTAGAAAGGCACATTTCTTCTTGTTTTCAACAATGTGGTATTTAATTTGAGGGTATAGCACTGAGTAATAATCCACCAATTAAATACATTTTTCTACAACATAAAGAATAGGACAGTATCACAACAACTTTTCATATCAGTTAGAGAGAAAATACAACTAATAGTTAAACTGTTTTAGCAATCAAATAGGTTACTATTATTTCCAAATAATTAACACAAAGTTAATCCAACACTCTGGTAGTGGACTATTATATTTTTGGATAACCAGAATCTGAAAACCCTTCCCCTCTGTGTAAGTTTTAATGAGAAATAAAGCCCCCTCAGTCACTATGTAAGCCAAAAATATTCCTTCTAACTCTCTGAGGCTAAGGGCAATGCCATTTGACTAATCATATCCTCCCACCTAGGACTTTAAAGTTAGAGGGAATGACTTAAGGACCTAGGCAAAATTGAGAAATTAATCACAACAAGCAATGGCAAATGTCTAGCAGTGATAAGGTGTCATTTCTTCATTTACCCATTCATTCAACACTTATTTACTGAACACCTGCTACATGCCTTTCACTTACCCATCCATTCACAACTGTACTAAAAATCTACTACGTGCCTTTACCCTGAGCATTGATATCAAGAGTACAGTACTAGCAACAATATTTTTTCTTTTTATTGTTATGTTAATCACCATACATTACATCATTAGTTTTTGATGTAGTGTCCTATGATTCATTGTTTACGTATAACACCCAATGCTCTATGCAGAATGTGCCCTCATTAATACCCATCACCAGGCTAACCCATCTCCCCACCCCCCTCCCCTCTAGAACCCTCAATTTGTTCTTAACCAGATTATGTCAAGGTTTCTTGCTGTCTTTCCTCCTTAGGTCTTTGGCATATTCTAGAATTTGGTTTCCATCCTAATCATAAAACTAGGGAAATAGAAAACACAGGGGAAAAACTTCTTGACATTGGTCTGGGCATTGATTTCATGGATATGAGCCCCAAAGCATAGACAACAAAAGCAAAAATAAACATGTAGAATTAATCAAACTAAAAAGTTTCTGCATAATAAACACTCAACAAAGTAAAGAGGCAACTTACAGAATGGAAGAAAATATTTGCCAACCATAATCTGATAAGGGGCTAATATCCCCAATATATAAGTAACACAACAACTCAAAAGCAAAAAAACAAATAACTCAATTTAAAAATGGGCAAAGGACCTGAATAAACATTTCTCTAAAGAAGAGATACAAATGATCAACAGATACCTGAGAAAAGAGAGCTCTTATACACTGCTGGTGGGATTGTAAATTGGTACAGCCATTATGGAGAACAGTATGGAGCTTCCTCAAAAAACTAAAAATAGAATTGCCATATGATCTAGCAATCCCATTTCTGGGTATATATCTAAAGGAAATGAAATCAGGATCCCAAGGAGATATTTGCACTGCCATGAACACTGCAGCATTGTTTATGAGAGCCAAGATGTGGAAACAACCCAAGTGCCCACAGAAAGAAGGATGCGTAAAGAAGATGGACTATTACTCAGGTATGAGAAAGAAGGAAACTCTGCCTTTTACAATAACGCGGACGAACCTGGAGGACATAACGCTAAGTGAAACAAGCCAGACAGGGAAAGGCAAATACCGCATTTTTTCACTTATATGTGGAATCTAAAAAAATAAAGAAAAAAGTTGAACTTACTGAAACAGAGAGTAAAAGGATGGTTACCAGGGACTGAGGGACTGGGGGAAATGGGGAGATGCTGGTCAAAAAGTACAAAGTTGCAATTATGTAGGATAAGACTAGAGAGCTAATGTACAGGCATGAAGACTCTACTTAATACTACTGTGTTGAACACTGGAAATATGCTAAGATAGTAGATTTCAGGTAAACTAATCATACAAAAAAAATAAGTTTGTGAGATGATATGTTAATTAGTTGACGGTAGCAACATTTCACTATATATGTGTATCAAGCCATCATGTTGTACACCTTAGGTACATATAATTTTTATTTTTAGATACTTTTCATTTATTTATTTATTTTTATTTTTTTAAAAGGTTTTATTTATTTATTTGACAGAGCACAAGCAGGGAGAAGCAGGCTCCCCGCTGGAGAGCCCAATGTGGGACTCAATCCCATGACCCTGGGATCATGACCCGAGCCGAAGGCAGAAGCTTAACTGACTGAGCCACCCAGGTGCCCTAAATACTTTTTAAAAAGGAAAAAAATTAATGTAATAGGAATCCGAACTCAAATGAGATCTAAATTATAGGTGATAATACAATATCATAAAATCATTAAGTCTCCTCCAAATTATTCTACAAATTTAGTGAAAAATCAGTCAAAATCCAAGAAGTATTTGTTGTGGAACTTGATTCCAAAAAAATCTACATGAAAGAGTGAAAATGTAGGACATTGGAAAACCTGTTAAAATAAAAAAGAACAAAGATATAAAGCTGTATCATAATGTTTCAAAAAAAATAATATTAATGTGTTAATGATGCTGCAAAATACCAAGAAATTAGGGAGAATTTTCTGGATTGCAAGTTGGAAACTATTAGTGGTCAGGAAGTCAAGTTAATAGTTATCACCAAATTTGTTTTTTTAAAGGATTGAAAAAGAAGAAACTACCAGTGTAACACACCTGTGAGGTGTGGGTGTTGCTTAACAAACATTTGTTTAGTGTGTGTGTGTGTTTGCCCATGTGTGTGCATGGGTGGTAAATCAGGTTATAAGATAAATTTATTTCTTACTTTGCCCAACTCTATAGAATGTTTGAAAAACATTGAAACAATAAAGGAACAGAATAGCACATAGGAATTTGGAATATGATTAGGGTGATATTTCAAAGCCGTAGGAAAAAGGAGAACTATTCAGTACAGGGTGTTGAGACCTTGGCTATCTATATAAAAATAATAATATAATAAAGTTAGTGACCTTTCACACACAGTACATAAAACTGTATTTCAAAAGGATTAAAAACTGAAGGGTAAAAAACTATGAAAATAATTCTGTAAAAATGATAGGAGAAAACAAAACAATGAAACTTCTTCACAATAAAAAACACCACGTAAATGTTTAAAGACAACTGGGAGACAATATTTGCAATTTCAATAAAAAGTATAAATTAGTATTTAAAATGTATAGCTGTCTCACATCAGTTTAAAAGTATATAAACACAACAGGAAAATGGATATGGGATATTAACACACACACACACACATATATAAGTATGTCCAATTCCAAAACACAAATTAAAACAACAGTGATACAGCTTTTAGCACTCATGCTGGCAAAGATGAAAGAGTTTAATAGTATCAGGTGGTGCTGGTCAGGAACTAAGGAGGATGAGAATCAAATATGAGAGTGAGGGAAAAGGTAAACTGTTACTTTGGAGGGCAATTTGCAAGTATGTATTAAAATTAAAATGCAGGCGCCTGGGTGGCTCAGTGGTTGGGTGTCCGCCTTCTGCTCGGGTCATGGTCCCAAGGTCCTGGGATCGAGCCCCACATCGGGCTCCCTGCTCAGCGGGAAGCCTGCTTCTCCCTCTCCCACTCCCCCTGCTTGTGTTCCCTCTCTCGCTGTGTCTCTCTCTGTCAAATAAATAAATAAAATCTTTAAAAAAATAAAATAAATAAAATGCACATAACTTCTAATTCAGCAATTCAACCCTGTGGCATTTATCTCCTAAAGGAACACACACAGTCATTCCCAGAGAGAGATACGTAGAAAGAAGTGTTCATTATTGAATGGTTTACAATAGAAAAAATTTTAAACAAACTAGGGTCCATTTAGAGGAAAACGTCTAAGAAAACTGGTATGTTTATACTGTGCACACAAGTAAAAGAAATAAGGTATGTCTATGTAATATGGCTAGATCTCAAGAATTAACACTGATTGACAATAAAAAATATTCAGAACAATACATATGGGTTTAAACCACTAATATTAAAGAATACAAAACAATGTTACATAGTACTCTATGAACAGAGGTTACCCCTGGAAAGAGTTCAGCTGAGACAGAAGTAGAGGGTGGTCAAAAGGGTTTTGACTTCCTCTGACAAGTTGAGTTTTCATCCCCAGAAATTCTATTTGGCTATTTTTCAAGCATGCTTTATCTTTTTTTTTTTTTTTTTTTGATAGCATAATATTCTTTTCTCTTTTAATATTTCTTCTTTTATAACTCCACCTACTATTTCTGTAATCTGAAGTTCTGGACAATCCAATCCTACTGTTTCTTAGTTGACTCTCAGTCTTGGGGTCTACGTCACTGTATTTTATATTTGGGAGCCAGTCCTCAGTCCAGATTCCATAGCCAGAGCAAGCAATGTGTCCTTCCATAAATGTTTTTCATTCGCTTTCCTGCAGACCCAGGGTCATGTTTGTGTTATTTCTCAGCTTGCAAGCTCCTATATAACGCAGGTACTGTAAATTTGCAATCTAACTGTCATTGAGGGCAGGGCTTTGACTTTGAGTACTCAGGAGAGTCTTTGTATTTGATTCAGCAAGGCTAAAACCAGGAAGCCAACTTATCATGCCCTTGTGTTGATCCACTGTTGTTGCCCATCCCTCCCCTCCTCCCAGGTCGAGCCTTTTTCACTGTCTTCCTAGCCTTCTGGGGGTTTTCGGTTCCAGTTTTCTGGAAAGATCAGCTTTCTGGGGATTTTCAGTTCCTGCTCCCCTCCTCGCCTAGATTCAAGGCCTTGTTCTTAGATCTGTGGCTCTTAGAACTCAAATGCCCTGTCGACAAACACAAGGAACACTAACATGACTTCAATTTGTACGGGCGTGGTGCCTGGTCACCCAGTTTTGGTCAGCAGAAATTGTCTTAATTTTTTGTATTTAGCTAAATATTTAAAGGAATGTTTGCAATATTTTAAATTTTCTATGTGTGATAGGAGGGTTTTCAGATTCTCTAACTTACTATATATTACTACAAATAAAATGTTTCAATATTTTTAAACATCAACTCACTTTTACTTATAAATTAAAAATGCTAAATACATATCGGAGAAACCAAAACAGTATTTCTCTGTATGTGCCTTATTGAAGACGAAGATTTTGACTTAATTCTTAAAGACTGAGAAGATTTTGAACATAAGCAGCAGACAAGGGAAGGAATGGGATTATAACCGATCTGGTTCCCTATCCCACAACCCACTTACACTAGGAGGTCCCATGGCCTGCTACTTAGCACCATCATCTAACTTTTTGGTGAGATTCAATGTTAACAACCACTTTTTTGAGAGAGAGAGAGAGAGAGAATGTGTGCATGCATGAACAGGAGAGCAGAGGGAGAGGGAAAGAGACAATCTTAAGCAGGCTCCACACCCAGCACGGAGCTTGACTCGGAGCTTGATCTCACAAGGACAACATAGAAATATATGCAAATTCAAGTAAACAATAATACGACAACATGAAAACATTCCACTCATAGAGGAGGTTAAAAATCCTAGCGACAGCAATAAGAAGAAAGCCTGTGGTTCCTAGTAAGCATAAATATATCTTCAGATTTAACTTCTATATTTCAGGAACGCCTAAGACCAAACTTTTTGATGGGAAGGCAACCAGAACAACCTACATGGAAATGCAAACCATGTCGACCACAGCTTGGAAATCCAGTCTTTCAAAAGGAATGTCAAATCTTTTCTTTTGTAAAATAAAAACAATCCAGACTTATCTAAGAAGAGATTTTATTCAAAAAGCCTATTGCGATAAGGAAGATGCTCCAAGGATCTGTCTGTAAGCATCTCAACATCACACAGAAACACTTTCCTCTTATAGGGAGGGGTAAGCCGGCTAGCAGGAACTTTTGAGAGGAAATGGGATAAACTAGTGGGGGGAAGCAGGATGAATGATCAGGCTGTGGTCAAGCATTAGTGCTTGCTCAGACTTGGGCCAAACCAAAGTTCAGGGGCCTGGGAGAAAGAAACAACGTGACTAGCATTTGATCAAGCTAAGGCAGAAGGTAACTACCAGACAACTCTGAACACTCGGTCTCTTCATAACAGCAAGAGTACTGGTTTTAATAGTAGTATTACAATAAAAGAGTAGTTAGGAGTTAAACCCTCCAAACAGGTTAAGTAAATAACCAACTAAAAAGTCCACTTTTTCTCTCTCTTCCTGGACACCTAACCCTTTTTTTCCCCAGGGTCCTTCCTGGGTAAGTAAGGGGTATGTTGTTGCCAACATGACCCAGACAGTCAAAGGATTTGCAAACTTATGTTCTCATACGGATCTCTCTTCAAGAAAAATTTCATCTGACAGAGGAAATCAATAACTAGAACATGAAAACATGGCTTCAAAAATTATTTGAAAGGCAACACATTTACCAGTCAGTGATATGCTATGACTCTCCAAGGAAAGGTTAGAATATTTTGTCATCATTTCTTCTCGGATGGGTAGAGTCGTAAGAGGTGAAGCTGTAAGAAAAAGAAAATGTGATTGCATGTTATTATCAAGATGAAATAACTACAAGCTAGTTTGTAGCACCTAAAATGCTATATTGTATACGATTAATGAAAAATAAAATTAATTTAAAAAAATAACATAGGAGTGTTGCTGTAAGTGTTTTTTTTTAAAAGGTCTTATTTATTTATTTATTTGACACAGAGAGAGAGAGCATGAACAGAGGAAGGGGCAGGGAGCAGAGAGCCCTACTTGGAGCTTGATCCCAGGACCCCGGGATCACAACCTGAGCTGAAGGCAGATGCTTAACCGACTGAGCCACCCAGGCACCCTGTAATTACTTTTTACAATCAAGAATAAACTCCAAATATCGGAATAGAGACTGAGAACAAACAGGAGTTGTACAAAATCATAAAAAATTATTCTACCAAAAAAGGGCAGTGCAAACATTCCTTCGGTATCAGATGGGAGATAGGGGAAGCATACCTTTCATTCATATGAGAAAGAGAGAAACAGTTCTTAAGACTAAAGGACAGTTAAAGACTGGACAAGTAACTGGATAAAACATGTTACTGACTCAATAAATGCGTTTACAATACTTTAAATTCTAATTATACCTGTAACATTGTTCCTAAAATAGACAACTACTCTTACTCATTTAAAAAATCTGAGATGACTTTTGAACCACTGGAATCCAAAACTGTGAAAAAGAAAGCCGAGCTGAGCTTCAGTGCAGAATGCTTTACTTATTTTTCCATAGCACTGTCATCGACTCATTTGATAGCATCTTTAATTTCCCTGCCTAAAGGTCTTCCAGTGGATACATGAATTCCCCCTTCAATGCAAAGAGATTTGAATGGATGCACCAGCAAGAACTGATGAAAACGTGAGTCTCTGCCAATTGAAATGAACCTTTCCTTCTTCTCAGGTGTCCTTCTCCTACAGAGTCCTTCTTAGGCTCCCACGTCTGACCAGCCGCCCCCTCCCAGCACACAGAGCACACTGCCTTCATTGCGGTAGACTCCCACATCCTATGTTCTAATTGTATGAGGTAATGGCGTGTTTCTCCCACCAGACCATGAATAAGGATTAATAATTTATGAGGCAAAATGCAATGGCTTACTTAAAAATAAAAACTTCTGGGGGCATTGTATTATTTGAAAGGCAACACATTTACCAGTCAGTGATATGTTATGACTCCCCAAGGAAAGGTTAGAATATTTTGTCATCATTTCTTCTCGGATGGGTAGAGTCGTAAGAGGTGAAGCTGTAAGAAAAAGAAAATGTGATTGCATATTATTATCAAGATGAAATGACTACAAGCTAGTTTGTAGCAGCTGAAATGCTATATTGTATACTATTCGTGAAAAGTAATGTTTTCAGGAAGCTCTGAGGAACTAGATCTCATACATTCACAGATATTCAGACATATATTGGGCTATTAAATGCGACCACATTTCCAACTTTTTCTATGTTCTTTTCTTTACTGAAAAATCCCTGATTTACATCAAGTAGCTTAAAAAAAATTATTTTGTTACCCTACCATTTGTAGTTTCTTTATAAAACATAAATGAAGACACTGAAGAATTAAATAAGAGTGCCAGGAAAAAGACAGACATGAAGAGGCAGAAAGAAGATGAGTGAACAAAGAGAGACAGAGAGACCATAATAAAGGGCATAAAACGAGGAGAGAAGAGAAAACGGCTGCACAGTGAGAGTTTCTGCTGTTTTCCAGCTACAGTTACAGACTGGGTTACCCTCTACCAAACTGACTTGTGGTTCTCCTCTGGCGCTTCTCTCATCTTTTCAAAACTTTTACTGAAAAAAAAAAAGTTTCCATTTCCTCCCTCCCACTCTCCTCAAAACTGCTGCTTCTTCTTCTTCTTTTTTTTTTTTTTTTTTTGTACACTGGCTACTGTTCTTTGACTGGGAGGCCAGAACCCACCTCCCATAAACACTACCCCAACTCTATCAAGTAAGTCAGAAAAGGGGAAAAGGCTTATGACTGTAGTCTTGGCTGCATTCTTAAAACTTCTCATTCTCATTCAGTTAAGTTAAACCTGAGCCTTTTTTATTTCACTTTCTTAATACTCTGCTCAGAAACTTACTCCTAGTGCAAAATTAGATTTCCAGTTCTTTTCTTATGTGTATGAAAAATATTATCAAAGTTAGTGATCACCTTTGTTGCCTCAGCTTATGGACAGCTTTTACAGTATTGCCTAATAAAAATATCTACCTAGCAGAACCTCGCTCTCCAGTAAGCTGTGTTCCAAAGGCTTGATCACTTCTAAAGCAGCTTTGGAAGGTGGAGTGCACTTTCTCATAAAGTAATCCTTTAATGAATTTAATATGTAAATCATAGCACCCTCTGACATTCTCACCGGGCTATCAAGAATACAAAACATTTCTTCCACTCACATCTAATATTCATTCATTCATATTCTTTCTGTCTCCATCTCTCTCTGTCTCTCTCTCTCTCTCACACACACACACACACACACACACGCATGCACACGTGCACACACACATACACACACAGCCAAAAAGGTTCCTATCAACATTCTTTTTCTAATGAAAAAAATTGTTTTTCCATTCTTGGGCATAGCTCACTTAGAGGTTGTATTTAAGAGGAAATATCTCAGGAAGATGAAAGCAGATGCTATTGACTTACAGATAGGAAGCCAGGAGGGTGCGGATGGGAAGGAATGAACTGTTCTACATCATCCGTTCTGTGAAACTTGCAAAACATAAGCTTTGATATCTTTGTTCCCTTGCTAAGGAGTTCTCTTTTCTTGGCCTAGCCCTACTGCAGAGCTGAATATAATTGTAAGGGTTCTCATCACACTCTTTATGCCTAAAACAAGCCCATAATCCTTCAAGATGGTCTAATATCATTTATTCATATTATTAGTAGTATTCACACTATCAACAGCAATAAGAAAGTGACAAACTGAAAAAAGGTGTTTTATTCCTTCTTACTTTATTTAAATAAGTGAATATAGAGAGAGCATCTGATACATGCTTGATGCTGGTAAGGAGTATGAAGCTGAGTAAACTTGGTCCCTACAGGGCCACATGGATCATAATAATATCAATTTAGGCCCACAATTTGTAACTGAAAGTCATTAAAATTTCAGAGTGCCACCCATTCACAGTATTGACTATAACTAGCCCATGTATTTTCCAACTTGGCAGGTGAGCAGCAGAGGATGAAGCCTGATTTACATCTTTTTTTTTTTTTTAAGATTTTATTTATGTATTTGACAGAGAGAGACAGTGAGAGAGGGAACACAAGCAGGGGGAGTGGGAGAGGGAGAAGCAGGCTACCCGTGGAGCAGGGAGCCCGATGCGGGACTGGATCCCAGGACCCTGGGATCATAACCTGAGCTGAAGGCAGATGCTTAACAACTGAGCCACCCAGGCGCCCCCTGATTTACATCTTTGAGAGACTCTGAAGGTGGAACAGAGGTGGAGACAATGGCACAGAGATGAGCTCAGGGGCTGGGGTTATTTTGCCATTTCTCAATATCAGGACTGGATGGGAGAGCCTACTTGTATTAGGAGAAGAGAAGAGAGGTCCAGACTTGGCCTGGGCAAAATCTAAGCTTACAGAAGCTGACAGAATAGGAGGGAAAAGAAAAGCCAAGCTTCAAGAGGAGGGAAGTTTGGGTAGCTCCAGAATATACTAGCTGTTATGACCACTTCCCACTGCCAGTCCATATATTAAAAACACAGACATCCATAAACCAGCCACAACCTGTCCCCTAACTTCATATCCCCTCTAAAGCATTTATCTTGATCAGGCTCCAGATTCCACTGAACAAGCCCCAAGTGCAAAAGAACATGTGTCACTCTTGTGATTTTTTTTGCCTTCGGGAAAAGTCCCTTCAAGAGGCAATGTATACAAACGTCTTGAGTAGAAAAAGCAGGGCCGTCTACGGAAGGTACTAGAATATAAAAGTGAGAAGTTCTTTGCTTGGCCAAGATAGATATATAGATATATAGATATTTTTAATCAAAGAAGTGGGAATGTAAACTTTATTGCTTTCCGTAGGAGGACAACTGGCAGGAGGCAGAGATTGGTGTTTAAAAGGAAATTGGCAGGAGAGTCAGGCAGATGTGGTTTGAATATGTCCCCGAAAGGATTAGGCTGTCACGAAAAGAAACACAAAATGGAGAGGCAGGAATTTGGGATCCTAATCCAAGTTCTGCCTGTCTTGTTACTCGGGGTTTCATTTCATGGAGAAGAGAGGGAGGATCAGAAGAGTCTAATATTGAGTGATGGTGTCAAGATCATAGCATACATTCCTCAAGTTATCACGCTCACCCCTCTCTTAATCATTGCGGGAAACTTTCCACCCAGCCTTCTCTTACAGTCAGTGGCAAAATTGCCACATAAAAGAGTAACATCTAATAGTTTTTCTAAAGATTAAAGATTTTCCTCCCTCTGCAGGGGCGATGGGCCATGAGGGTGTTGCATCAAAGAGCTGAATAACAACCTAATTTTCACCTATTACTAGTTCATGTGAAATAGCAAAATAGTCTCTACTTAAATTTATCTTTCACATACTACATTTTAAAATAGACATTGCTAGATGGGTTTATAATTTATGCTATTAAAATTTTTAAAAGAAAAAAACATGCTATAATTTCTACTTAAAATATTAATGTAACATTTTTACATATTTAATTCTGGAGCTCCATTTTAATTGAAGTAAATTGGGAAGAAAAAAAAAAAGAGGATAAGTAACACTAGAACACTGCCTTGGGAACCTAGATTTGCTTTTCTCTAAATGGGAAAATAAGTTCAATCATACCTCTGTTTAAGAATAAGCATTTTCTCTAAATTCCCCCCAAACATCTTTATTATATTTTATGATTTTGGAAGGGTCTAGACTTCATTTAGAAAAAGGTGTAAGTAAAAGCTGTTATTAGGATAAATATCACTCTCTCTTTTTTTCTCTCTCCCCCATATAATGCACTGATTGCTATCAATATGCAGAATTAACAATGTTTTTAATAAATCTTAATTTTAGCATTCTGATACACAGTATTATGAATGTGCAGCCCAGTTACAAAAACGCTATAACTTAGGAGTGGATAATATATACTATTTAGAATAATATATACTATTTAGAAAACAGAGGTTTGGAATTCAGAATATATTTCCTCATGGAAGCAATGCTATATATAACCACAAGATCCCATGCCAAATTGTAAAAGCGATTTAAGCCATGATACGGCTAAACTGCAGCATTAAAATATCCAAGTACAAATACTTCTAATAAACAGTGCTTTTAGAGTTCTACTTCTGGAATCTAGAAACACAGTATTCCTATCCTGTCTGTAATGGCAACAGTAGGAAGAAGAGAAGGGGAGAATGAGGCTATCTTGATTCCCAGACACTATAATCCACAGGGAGTTTGTCAAGAAAAGAGAAAAGAAGGTTTGGCAAGAAAATAAATTCCTGATGGGGACATTTATAAGTCAGACTCTCTAGGTCAGGGACAGATTAAAAAAACAAACAGGAAGCTCATATTTTTTCTACATAGAATGAGAACCATTGGGCAAAAAGACCATTTTTAGGGGCGCCTGGGTGGCTCAATCGGTTAAGCGTCCTACCCTTGATTTCGGCTCAGGTCATGATCTCAGGGTTGTGAGATCGAGCCCTGCGTTGGGCTCTGTGCTGGGCACGGAGGCTGCTTAAGATTCTCCCTCCCCCTCCCCCTCTGCCCCGCCCCTCACTCCACTTGGGCACATGCACATACACACTCTCTCTTAAAAAAAAACAAAGGCCATTTTTAGACCACCAACAAAAAAACCTGAAGAACAATTAAAAAGCCTAATAACAAGAACAGTGTGCACTTTTACAAAGCCTTGTAAAACTGGTTTTAAACCTTGGTCATATTGAAATATAAACAAACTGATCTTTTCTTTGAAATAGGATTATTGCAATAAAATACATTTCGAAGGGTGGTGTAAAAACTCGTTTTAAACTACCTCTAAACGGTCATTAAGATATGTTAACAGTGAATCTTAGGCCAAATAAAACTTTTTTTTTAAAGATTTTATTTATTTATTTGACACAGAAAGAGAGATAGAGAGGGAGAGAGCACAAGCAGAGGGAGTGGCAGGCAGAGGGAAAAGCAGGCTCCCCACTGAGCAGGGAGCCCGATGCGGGACTTGATCCCAGGACCCTGGGATCATAACCTGAGCCAAAGTCAGCTGCTTAACTGACTGAGCCACCCAGGCACCCTGCCAAATAAAACTCTTAAAAAATAAAACCCCAAAGGTCTGACTAGGATTCCTGCTCTTTCTGAAGACTGTGGGTTTTTCAGATGTTTCACCCACTAGATTATTCTTGGATAAGACTTAGATTCTGTTCAGTGGTTCTCAACTGGGGCTGACTTTTGTCCTCCACAGGACATTTAGCAATGTCCGGAGGCATTTGAATGTCACAACTTGGAGAAGGTTACTACTTGTATCTAATAGGTTACAGTCGTTTCCTAGGGCTGCCAGAAAAAAAATTACCACAAATGTGGCAGCTTAAAACAACAGAAGTTTATTCTCTCATAGTTCTGGAGGCTAGAAGCCTGAAATCAAGGTGCAGGGCTTTGCCCCCTCTGAAGGCTCTGGGGAAGAATCCCTCCTTGCTTCTTCTAGCTTTGGTGGGTGCCAGCAACCCTCGGCATTCCGTGGCTTGTAGCTGCATGGCTCCCGTCTCTGGCTCCATCCTCCCTCTGAGTGTGTCTGTCTCTGTATCCAAATCTCCCTCGTTTCTTTCATAAAGACCACAGTCATTGGGTTAAGGGTCTATCCTAATCTAGTATGACCTCATTTTAACTTGATTACATCTGCAAAGACCCTCCTCTCAAATAATCACTTTCGTGGGTACACACAGTCAGGACTCGGACATAACTTTTTTGGAGACACAACACACCCAGTACATAGGAGAGGCCAGAGATGCTGCGAAGCATTCTGCAATGACAATCCCCCACAACAGAGAATTATCCAGCCCCAGGTGTCAATAATGCCAAGGTTGAGAAACCCTGATTTCAAAGCAGGTACATCCTCAACTCTGATTCTTCAGTGGGATGATTTTTAATAATCTTCAAAAGGCCCTGTGGCCCCGAGGTCCTGTTCTATATACTTTAGGTGTAGATATTTTAAAGCAAGAACATTTCTTGCTTTTATGCCAGCCCCACCTTTGTCAGGGGCCTATTTTGAGGACCTTTTACGGAAAGGCACTAAGTGCTGGATGGAGTTTTGAAATGCAAACCAGGAAATCTGTGATAGCTATTAGCTAGCTCCAGACTCTTGGCTACAACATGAAAGCACTTTGGGCTTCAAGATCAATCAAATGAGATATCTAAATTCCCTTTCAGGATCTCAGAACTATGTCATTATAAGGCTATAAAAAAAGATTCTGTCTTGGGAGTAGAGATACATTAGTAATGATATAATCACAACTTTAAAAATTGCAGAAAAATGTTATTTTCAGTTAAAAGAATAACACCATTTTCAAAGATAACATCTATTATTTCTACACTGACAATATGTTATTTGAGATATTTTATTATGCGTGAACAGTGACTATGTTTTATTAGGAGTAGGGGGTTTTATTTTTAATAAAACGTTGTGAGGTTTTTTCTTTTTTTATTTTCTTTTCTTTTTAAGATTTTAAGTAATCTCTATACCCAGCATGGGGCTTGAACTCACAATCCTGAGATCAAGAATCGCACGCTCCACTGACTGAGCCACCCAGGTTTTTTTCCTTCTACGTCACTGTGTGTCCTAGTTGTTTATTTCTACGGTTCACATTATATTGTGAAATATGGGAGGCCAATGATACAAAAGTAATTTCAAAAGAGTACAATCCAGGACAAATAGCCTTCACACTTATAATCTGTTTGAGGACAAATACTCCTTTGGAAAATGGTACTTAATTACATAAACTGATGACAGTTTCTCTCTCATTATGGCTTAATGTCTATGTTAAGTAAAGCTTTCTCAGAAAGAGTTGAAATTCTTTTTGCTTCTTTTCAAAAGATCTCAAACAAAAGAGTTTTGAGTACAGAATAAAGAATTCTTCCCCTGAACCACCTGAGAATAAGCTGCTGACCTGATGACTCATTCCCGTCTAAAACATGACTGTACATCCCCAGAAAGACCTACCCCCCCTCCACTTCATCTCAATACGGCCATTAAAGTTGGGAAATTGACATTTATGCATTACCATCTCATCCCACACCTCATCGAAGTTTCAACAAAAGTCCTGAAGATGTACTTTTCAGCCAAAGGCTGCAGTCCAGAATTACATGTTGCCCTCAGCTACCATGTCCCTTCTATTCTCCTTCACTCTGTCTCAGCTTTAGTCATTCTTGACTCTTATGACCAGTAGAGATCCAGTATGATTATCTTGTAATATAATTTGATTTGGAGTAGACCTTTGGCAAATATATCACAGAGGTGATACTGTGTTCTTCTCATTGCATACTATTAGATGGCCCATAATTTTTATTCCTCTCTTTGCTGATGGTTTTTACTTTGATCATTTGTTTAAAGAGGTGTCTGCCAGGCTTCTCCATGATAAAGTCGTTCTTTTTCTCTTTTCATGAATACTACTTTATGAGATTTGTGGGAACTTACTTTAAAAGTATGTAGTATTTTGTGCCTCATCAAACTTTCAATTGATTCATTTAATTAATTTATATCGGTATGTACTCATGAATACCTGTATTATTCAAAGGGCATTATTCAGTGGATACTAATGGATACAAGTCCATTAGTATTATTATTTATGTTGATGCTCAATTTGTCCTAGATCTGTTCAGTGGGAGCCCTCTGGCTTTTGTATCCTTTTGACATGGCCCATCATTCTTTGAGCACTTCATTGCTCTCTGGCACAAGAGGTTCAGGGCTTGTCTTACACTTTCTCCTCCCTATTCATAAAATCAGCCATTTCTCCAGGAAGTCCCAGTTACCATTAGTAAAGAATGGTACGTAGATCAAGATCAAGATCCGACTCATCACTATTGGGAAATCACTGCTCCACCTCAGTGGGCAGAGCTAATATGTGCAGGTATATTCATACACACACATATATGTAAATATATGTGACATGTATGCATTATACATATATTTACACATATACACATTTATATCTGTTTATAGAGAGACATGAAAGACAGATCATGACAGATCTGAAGTCATGAATTTATGCCAGTGCTGTCAATCGCAATCCAACACCACAAGCTTCACTCTAGTTTTTCCTTTATTTCCTTCTTCTCTAGAGAAAAACCCGGATCCTATTATCCTTACTAGCTTTACTTATTTGCTCAGTCTCCCTGTATGCAACTAATATCCCATTGTCACTGCCACTCTTGACCCCAAAGAAATGTCTTCCACACCCACTCAGGCCCTGACATCCTCCACTGCTTGCTCTTCTGCACGCTTAACCCACACCCTCTGATCAGGATCGGGCTGCCCCTGTGTAGAAGCCCCTGTCACTCTGCTCAGCTCAGAGGCTGAGATCTAGGGCCCCCCACCTCTGCAGGAGGACCCACTTCACTGTGCTCAGGCTCTAAGACTCCACATGGGGCCATGCCCCTACCTGGATGCCCTCCGGACCTGGCTCAGCCTCTAATTCCCTGATCTGGGACCCTCTGGCTTCCTCCAACAAGGGAGGTTGCCTCCCTGCATTCCCCAACCTAATGACTATAAGACCCATTCCCAGAAGGAAGAGAAGGAGATGGAGACAAGAGGTGGGGACAAAAGAACAGGAAGAGGAAGAGCCAGTTGAACTAATTCTTAACAAATGTGTATATTATTTTAAATGTGATGATAATTTAGAGTCACAATTTTGATGCATCAGATATAACTCCATTAAAGATAAGGTTATAATCTGTTCCTTTAAACAATGTAAATGACTTGAAACTGCTAAAACACTGCTGAAGTTTTCTGCTTAGACACAGACTAACACAATGTTAAGAGTGTGTGGGTGCTTGAATAATATTTGTTCTCACAAATATTTATTGCTAGGCAGTGGCTGTGTATGTATGTGGGATGGGGAGTGTCTCCAGAAAGGAAGGTGGTTGATCAAGATTGTATATAAGCAATGTCCTCCAGAAGCTTACAACGATCATTTCAAATGATTCCCCTGCAAACACATTTTTCAGAAGATAAACACAACCCCTTCCCTCAATTTGTTCTACTTAAGAGTAATAATAATGATGTTTAAATATTCCCATTTATCTAATATTTGCTTTTATAAAGTTACTTTACCTTTCTTATGTAACTGAAACAGCTTAAGAGAATTCAGGTGAGTCCCTGCGCCTAACTTTGAGAACTCCAAGTGTGTTAGTATGCCCTTCAGCTCCAACCAAGCATTTAGATCCATACAGCGTGCTCTGTCAGTGGTTCCAAACTTTCATAGACATACCCAGTTGTCTCAGAGAGACAACTGTGTATTGTGTTTAAGAAAACAGGCATTGGAGGGGGCGCCTGGCTGTCTCAGTCCGTACAGCAAACAACCCTTGATCTCAGGGTCATGAGTTCAAGCCCCATGTTGGGCTCAGAGCTTACTTAAAAATATAAAAAAATAAAGAAAACAAGCATTGAAGTCAGACTGAACAATGCTAAGTTTCTAGCTCTACTACTTGAATAATTATATATAATTGGGCCATTATTTAATATCCCTAAATTCCAATGTCCTCATCTGAAAGTCAGGGACAATAAAAGCTAACCCATAGGGTTATATACCGCACAGTGCAATGCCTGGCACATAGTTGTTATACAGTAAAGGTGATAAATTATAACATTTTTATTATTAAAATTTGGCCCAAAGTCTTAGGCTTATAGAACACCTACTTCCAAGTAGTTCAAAGCACCTAGATAAAAAATACCCAGTAAACTTCATAATAACCTTTAGCAAAGAGGAAACTGAATCTCACAGAGCTCCATACAGAGTCTATAAAATGAGATAAGTTTGCTTCACAATTTTTAATTCTGCCTTAAAATGAGATGCTAACTTCATAACTTTCATACAGCACATCATTCTACAATTTTTTTTTTTAAAGATTTTATTTATTTGACAGAGAGAGACACAGCGAGAGAGGGAACACAAGCAGGGGGAGTGGGAGAGGGAGAAGTAGGCCCCCCGCGGAGCAGGGAGCCTGATGTGGGGCTCGATCCCAGGACCCTGGGATCATGACCTGAGCCGAAGGCAGACGTTTAACGACTGAGCCACCCAGGCGCCCCTATAATTTTAACTTAAGTGGAGCTAAAAGGCCCGACTGACACTGTATACACACACAGACACTTGCCATACCTACATACATCATCCCATTTATTTACAACTTTGCTAATTTATTCCACTTTCTTTTCTTCCCTACTTTTTTCTTTAGAAGTCTGCTCTGAATGTCAGTTTAAACCTGACTCCCAGCTACCAACAGTTTAGATATTCACACAATGTGCACTCTCTGGGCCATTATAATTTGAAAGCAGTGGTATTCAACCCGCTTAGGATCACGTGACTAAAATCACACGGGAGCTTTCAAAATACCCGATGTTCAGGCTAAATCCCTGGCCAACTGAATAAAAAATTTTGAGGGCAGGATCCAGCTGTTAAAGCTCCCAGATAATTCCAACATAGAACCAACTGGAGAACCCCACTTCTAGAACTCACCCAGAATGCAATGGTCCTCAGAGCTGAGCTGGTCCTCAGTCTTAAGTGAAAGAGGAGTGAATCTAGAAATAGCCCCAAGTCCTTGACCATTCTTTGTAAGTAGTATGAATGAAAAAGAGGTATGTGGCTAGGAAGTGGGACAAGGAAATTTAGGAACTGAAGCAACCCAAAATGTTTTGTCCAAGATGGTAACAACTAGGCCTTTTAAAGGACAGTTGTAAAAATGTAATAATCCTATCCTTTGGATTATCTTACCATCTTTATGTTACAAAAACTCTACATGCTATAAGTTCATAAAAGTGAATTCCTATGAAAGTTTGAAGATCTTGTGTAGAATATCTTAATTTTAGTTGCTGATAGGCACTATTTGCTAACCTGATTGGCAGTCCACTGTCCTAATTAGCTGCTAACACGTTGAATATGTTAACACAAAAACCTGAATTAGAAAGTAGGTTGGATTGAGATACTTTCAACATAAAAGGTAATTATAAACAGGTGAAGCTAAAATGGCAAATTTGGTGTTGGTTTTGGTAATGTTTCGCACATAGATCCCTCTTTCAAAGTTTCTTAAACAATCAAAACAATAACCACAAAAAATTCGCTTTCAAAGACCATGGTGTATGTAAAAAAAGATACACACACACACACAATATCCAATGAGTTGTGGGCTTCGGTTCGTTAGTTGGCTGTGGTTTGCTGTTATTTCAACTCAGTTGTAAAAAACATCCTCAGAGCAAAGCCAACCCACCTGCCAGGCAGGGAGGTGATATTTAAACCTACTATGAATTCAAGCGAAGGGAGCTGGCCTTGGAGAATGTGGCTTTCCGAAATCCTGCCGCTTTTGCGGAAACCGAGTCGCTACCTTGCTCCCGCCGGCACCCTCACACCCTGCCGCCCTCGCCCTTGGAACACCCAGACACTGTCCTACTACCAACGCCCCCGACTCGCGGGGCGCTCTTGCTTCCAGATTCCATCCCTGGAGCGGAGGAGCCCCACCGCTCCAGTCTCCTCGTCCAGCTGAGACAACCCAAGCCTGGCCAATGGGAGGAGGCGGCCGCCGCTGGCCACCCGCCGTCGCCAGCCTCCCCGCGCCTCTCCACACCAACCCTGCCCCGGCGCGTCGGCCAAGCCCTCAGCCTACCGGGACCCAGCCTCGCGCGTCCCCCCCCAACTCGGCCCTGTAGCCTTCGCACCTGTGGTATTGCCGTCCGCCCAGCCCCGGCGCACGGCCGCGAGGAGGCACAGGAGGAGCAGCGGCAGCTGCAGCGGCGGCGGCCCCCGGAGCCCCCGCAGGCCAGGCAGGGCGCGCATGGCGCCGGCGGGTCAGCCGCGCTCCTCGCGCACCGCCGTAGGTGGCCGAAGTTTCTGCGCACACTCGCGGGTGGCCCGGCGCCTGCTGCCTGTCCCGGGGGCGGGACACGCGACAAAAGGCAGAGTGGGAGGGGCCCGGTCGCCCTGCCCTCCTCCCCTGAGACGCTCTCACGGCGCCCGAAGCCGACCCAGGACTGCGCCCAGTCCTCCATCAATTATGCAGCACGCTGACCGCAGCGGCCGCGCCCGGATGTGCAGTAGCCACCTCCGCGCCGCACCGTCTCCTGCCTCCGCCCTCCCGGCTCTAGCAGGTCTGGGCGGGAGCTTGCTAAGGACGCGGCAGGTGATGTCTAGCTCGTCTCCTGCAGGAGAGCTTGAAACTCCTAATGTGTGTGCATACATATGTATGTCTGCAGACTATCCTTTGCAGTTCGTCTGAAGCAGGGTTCACTTATTCACTCTGATGGGACAGATGAGAGGATGGAGAACACTTTTCCGCCCCCCCCGGGACATCCCGGGGTTACTAAGGAGATTTATGCTTGCGCAGGTGGAAGGCGCTATCCGGCTGCCCTGAATCCTGGACGGCTCTTCCTCCGCTCTCTGTACCAAACGCACACACCTTCCCCTCCAGTCTCTGAAGGCTTAACCGGTTCTCTCTAGATTAAGGCTTCGGAGTCCCAAGGCCCCACAGTGTCTGTTTTTCTTTTCCTATTGTTTGCTTAGCCTCACAGCTTTTAAGGAGCCACCTAGAGGTCAAGAAACAAAAACTACCCAAAGTAGATAACTGTGTAAACGGCACAAGCCTGTTGACCTTCAAACTCGAACACTGTTTAAAATAATGCTGTCTCCTACCACGCAAGGCTGTAGCTTGGAATTTTCAGTGCTCCCGACCAAATAAAACTAAAAGCTATCAGAGAGGGGAGGAGAAATCTATGTTCTAACATAAAAAAGCAGTAAGATCTGATGATTCTCCAGGGTGTTATAACACATTAAAAGATTTTTTTAAAGCATTTCTCCTAAGCCTTGTACTCTCTCCCTTTGTTTTTAGAATGCCAGGTTTGATATTCATAAATTCATTACATATCAGTGTCAAAAAAAAAAAAAAAGCCTGAGTGGCTCATTTTGTTTAAGCAGCTGCCTTCTGCTCAGGTCATGATCCCGCGGTCCTTGGATCCAGCCCTGCGTAGGGCTCTCTGCTTAGCAGCGGAGTCTGCTTTTCCCTCTTCCTCTGTCCCCTCCCCTCGCACCCCTCCATGCCCCGCTTGTGCTCTCTTACTCACTCTCTTTTCAAATAAACAAATAAAATCTTAAAAAGAAAATAAAATTGAAAGAAAATGTCAGACACAAATTTTGAAAACTGAAGTGCTAAACAAGAGCTATGCTCACTTCACAGAGGAATGGTTAATTTTTAATTGGTAGCCATTACTAAAATATGCCTGTTTCTGGTTTAATATTATATAGGGAAAATTTCAGAGGAGTGTAGATTTTTAAATTGGTGTTAAGAGAATATGAGGAATACAATTCATTAAGCATAGTAATATCTAATTAATATTAAGTATCTGCCAAGTGTCACGCACTGGGTTCAGAACAGGTTGCATGTACTCCAAGAAGTATGTACATGCACACACTCATCTAGAGAACTGTTTATCTATGAACTACAAATCTCAGGAAAGCCTCTTCTCAGTGAGAAAATTATGGTTATGATGATTAACCCTTTCTGAACAAAGCCTTAAAAGAGACCCGGTAGGATTAACATTTTACATCATGACTCTCTTAGGACCATAACCAGACTTGCTAAACCCATATTCTCTGATCGATGGTTGCTAAATCATACCCCTGTCTTGCTGCCCTTCATCCTGTCTCAGGATTAACTACAATCATTTGTCTATACCTTCTGAGTTTTAACAATGAGCACTTCTCCAAACAAGCTGAACACTGACTGACCTTCCCCAGTTGGTCCTATAAGCTCAGATTCACTTTACTTCAAATAAGGTGACCTCATTTAAAGAAAAATCACCTCAGTTGAATCAACGTGTTCATGAATTAGGGAAAATTGACTTGCCCAAGCTGAGGCTAATTCCCACTGTCGCTTTTGTTGTTGCAGCAAAATAAATTGAGAAAGAACCATAATTTTTGGTTTGCTAAGCATTTTGAACGTGTTCTCCCCATTGTTAACTGTTTTATTTTTAGATATTTAGTATTTTTGTCCTTATCCCAACTTCACTTCATTGTTTCAAATGTTCTGTATTCTTTAAAACCAGCTTATATGATACCTTCCTTGTATGGCTTTTTCTGACCTTTCTAGTCCAAATTGACCTTTCCTTGCATGACGAGTTAAATATGGCCACAAATACATTGACACTGTCCTTATCATGAAGGGGAAAGAGGGTCCTGTGGCTCCTCTCTTCAAGCTGGGTGGTCTCTGTGACCTCTCTGACCTATCGAATATTGCAACAGTAACATTGTGTGAGTTTCCTGAACCAAACCACAAGAGCATCCACTTCCTTCCTCCTTGTTCTTACAAGACAGCTGCCAGGAAAGAAGTAGGACTACCTTGAGATCAACACACCATGAGAAACCCAAACCACATAGAGAGACAGAAACAGTGAGATGACATGGGAAGAGGCCAAAGAGCAGCAAGGTGCTAGATTTTTGAGTCTCTTCTTGGAGCCTCAGGCAAGGCTGTCCCCCACCCCGACCCCCCCCAACCCCTGCCGGGAGTGTCCAAGGCTAGAGAGCATGCCTGACTGCTAGCCTCAAGAGAGGCTGAGTGTTTGAGTTCTGACTTCGAAGGGAGAAGGCAGGATTCGTAATGTGAAAATCTCCCCAAATATCAAAGGGTTTTCAAAATATGGCAAGAATATCCACTCCAGTCCTCCCCACTATGACAGGCAACCTTTCTTCATACTTATTCTTTAAAACAAAAGCAGATGCTCCCCAACTTAATACACCATGTACTCACTTCAAATGCAGGTACCCCATTCAACACAGAAAGAGGCCCATCTCATTAGGAGGGGAAGTTGGATCCCTGACTGGTACAGATGCACATTCTAAGGCTCTGGGACAGGAACTAGTAGTATGTTCATTTAACATATGTCTTTGTAAAATTTGCTAAAGTAAACATTTTAACTGGAATTATTTAATATGACCATTTATTTCTACTCCAACTGCTCTTGCATCTCACTTTCCCACATGTCAGATGGCATGCTGTGAACGTTTTTGGGGATCCTGCTAAGAGGAATTGGAGTTAAGGATACATTTCATAGGGATTTATTATAATATAGTTTTGCGTTTTACAGTCCCTTTGGTATAGGGCCAAGTTATTGCTTATAGCCACCCAGTCAGAAATGGCTTAAAAGGTCTACAGACTTTTTGCTGTGTGACTCAACTAGCCCTGTGACTGAATCGACTCTCTGGGCATCCTGACATAAAGGTGAAGAACCAGAGACCAAATGCTGATACCCTATGGTCACTTGGCACCAGAAATAAGTTGATAGGGAGGGAAAAGGATGCCATTGCCAGATCAAAGGTGTAATAGACTGAATTGTATTCCCCCGCACCCACCCAACGCATACATTGAAGCTCTAACCCTCAGTAGCTTAGATTGTAACTGTTTTTGGAGATAAGCCTGTAAAGAGGTAATTAAGGTTAAATGAGGTCATATGGGTAGGCACAGGATCTAATATGACTACTCTTGGACCTAATCCAATATGTACCCTTATAAGAAGAAGAGGGGCACCTGGGTATCTCAGTTGGTTAAGTATCCGACTCTTGAACTCAGCTCAGGTCTTGATATCAGGGTCATGGGTTCAAGCCCCGTGTTGGACTCCACGCTGGGCATGGAGCCTACATTTAAAAAAAAAAAGGAGGAAGAGACACCAAAGGAAGCACGCACGCACGCACACACACACACACACACAGAAAAGGCCATGTGAGGACAGAAGCCTCAGGAGAATCCAAACCTGCTTCCATCATTTGTCACTGTCTATTTAGTTTTTGGTAATAACTTTTGCCAGTATGCCTTTTGTCTTGTGACATTATCACCAAAATTATTTGTTATGTAGTCAAATTAACCAGTCTTTTTTTTTTTTTTAAAGATTTTATTTATTTATTTGACAGAGAGAGACACAACGAGAGAGGGAACACAAGCAGGGGGAGTGGGAGAGGGAGAAGCGGGCTTCCCACCAAGCAGGGAGCCCGATGTGGGGCTCGATCCCAGGACCCTGGGATCATGACCTGAGCCGAAGGCAGACACTTAATGACTGAGCCACTCAGGCACCCCTAACCAGTCTTTTTAAAAAATGGCTTTTGTCTGTTTAAAAAGTCTTCTTAAAAAAGCCTTCATTGTTTTAAGAAAAAAATAAAGTCATCCTATGTTTTCTTCTAGTATTTTCTGCTTTCTCTTTTTTATGTTTGAAATTTATGTTAATATAAATGTTAATCTCTACAAATGTAAAATTATTACATAAATTTATAGTAATAATTATGACTTATCTTCCTGTCATTTTCAGCCATCTTTTATTTTAGAATAAAATATGCAGAGAAGGCATACTCTATTTTAGGATCAACAACATGTTATGTGTTCTATAAATGTCTTTTTGAAGATGGGCAATATCAATAAGTAGTAACTCTGGGTTTGGGTTCTGATACAAAGCAGCTTTGTATGCATTCTTGAAGATTAATGGTTGCTCAGGAGAGTGTTTAGCTAATAAACGTAGGTTTTGTTTGTTAAGGAACTTTTGACCAAAAAGGAAACGCAGAAGGTTTAGTTCTTCTCAGTGTAGAAAATTAGCAAAAATGGAGATGTATGTGAAAAAGAGAAACCTCTGTGTGTGGATGAGACAAGCTTGCTGATTCATACTGGTTAAAAGAATATTTGAAGGCAGTGGTTTTGAGTCACAGCACTACCATTTAATCTTTTTGTGAATTTAGAAATAATCGCCACTCCAAAGTTCAGTTTCCTTTCCTATAAAACAGGGAAATAGTACATATCTGCCAATGTTGTAAAGATAAAAATAAATGCCTTGGCAGTATTGCAAACTATAAAACAAAATATGTGGATGTTTGTTGTAGTGATTTTGTTGTTATTACTAGTATTGTTATAGATTGCACAATAGTGGTATTTTTTTTCTTGAGGTAATTTTGTGCAAAATGCATCCAATTTGCAAGCTGTGCCTTGTGCATTGGAGCTTGGAATAAATGCTACCAAGTCACTCTAATGAATTAAGGAACAGATTTTATTGGCAAAACTTATAATGGATGTGATCACCAGAAAGAAAGGCACAAGTTGTCCAATACCTCCCCTTATATACCCACAATACCATGAAGGGGCATGCTAGCACCAGAGTACTCTACTGGACACACTATGTAGTTTAGCATTCAGGGGAAGGACCCTATCTCACTGTTCATAAAGAACAGCCTTTTTGATGGATTTTGTGGCCAACACATATAGAAGTGGTAGAGAAAAATCAGCTGCCAACATACTGTGACCTTGGTGCCCATGCAAATCTAGATTTAGGCACTCTTACTTTTTGAGGGAGAGGAAGGAAGGGTGAAAAGCAGTGCTAGAATAAAGAGAATTGTGTAAAATTTAATTTAGAAACAGATCCTTGGACCCCCACCTGACTTGTACGTTGTTAGGCAAAGACTCTTTTCCCACCCTCGGAGAAAACTGAAGAGAGGAAAACTAAGGGTCTTTAGTCTTGGATCTGCAGACTTGAGGTGTGAGTACTCAGGACTAGACACCTAATTTGTGGGGCTCAGAGCAAAACTAAAATGCAAATCCATTGTTCAAAAATTACTAATTTTAAGATGACTCCATAGAGAATTAAACCAGGTGTCCGGCCCTGATTGGGACTCAGTGTGACTGTACAAGTTCGTTCTGTCTCTGTATAGCTGGCTGCGTGGGTACTTTACTGAAAATAGGAAGATCAGTGTCCACACACACAGAATGCTAGATGCTAAGAAGGCTTTTTTTTCTTTTCTTTTTAAATTTTTTTTTAATTTAACTATAGCTGATACACACTGTTACATTAGTTTCAGGTGTACAACATAGTGATTTCACAACTCTCTACATTATGCTGTGCTCACAAGAAATGTAGCTGCCATCTGTCACCATAAAGCTATTATAATACATTGACTATATTCCTTATGCTTGTAACTTTTAGTCCCATGACTTATTCAATCCATATGGAGCCTGTATCTTTTTACTAATTGGCTGTTACCTTTACTCTCAGGTGTATGTGACCAAGCCAAGGGTCCCCAAGATTTAAGATAATCTTCAAATGAATCTGAAAATCAGAAAAGTCCCATATATTTGCTCAGAATGATGAAAATAAACTTTTAATCCCTACAGTCTTATAAATAACAAAAGATCACCAAACACCCAAAAAAAAGATTTAATATGGAAAGAGAAACCAGAACAGAAGAAACATAACTTAGTAAAAATTATACAACGATAAGAAATTTCAATAGAAAATGACCATAGAAATCCTTAGATTAAGAGATGATATTGCATCTATGAAAAAAGAACAAGCTATTATGAGAAAGAACATTTAAGGGGAAAAAAGATGAGATTTTAAAACATGATTAAAGAAATGAAAAAGTTTGGGAAAATAAAGTTGAGGAAAACCTCACAGAAAGTAAAGCAGAAGGACAAAGAGATGGCTGTAAGAAGAGAAAAAAGATAATATTATATGATTAGTCCGGAAGGCCCAATATCCAAATAATAGAAAGAAAGAACAAAGAAAATGGAGGAAATCAACAATGAAATAATTCAAAAATTAACTAAAACTGAAGGAAATGCAAGCTGAAGGTTTCCACCAAATTCCCAGTTGGATGAAAATAGACTCATATCAAGGCACATCACTGTGGAATTTCAGAACACTGTGGATAAGGAGAAAATCCTGTAGGTTCCATAGAAGGGGATAAGGAACTTGTCAAAAAATAGAATGGCTTTGACATTCTTAATAGAAGAGAAACACTTCCAAAATTCTGCAGGGAAATGTTTCCAACCTAGAGTTGTAGGCTCTGTTGAAATGTCAACTAAATATGAGGACAGAATAAAAACATGTTAAAGTATGAACTATCTCAAAAAATTTATCTCCCATCCATACTTTTTCTCAGCAAGCTACTGAAGAAAGTCCTCCTCCAAATCAAGAGAGTAAATCAAAAAAAAAAAAAAAGAGAGAGAAAAGGGGTGCCTGGGTGGCTCAGATGGTTAAGCGTCTGTCTTCGGCTCAGGTCATGATCCCAGGGTCCTGGGATCAAGCCCCACATCGGGCTCCTGGCTCAGCGGGGAGCCTGCTTCTCCCTCTCCCTCTGCCTCTCTCCCTGCTCATGCTCTCTCTCTGTGTGTATCTTTGTGTCTCAAATGAATAAATAAAATCTTTAAAAAAAAAAAAAAAAAAGAGAGTAAATCAAAGTAAAGGGGGAAATGTGGGAACAGGAAAGGAGATCCTAGGATGAGAAAAAATTACAAAAAAATATCTCATACTCATCAAAACATACTGAATAGTAGCGAGGAAAGTGTGATTTATTTTCTTTAATTAGAAATCCTACAGTATTCTGCTGTTAAATATAATTTTTATTGGTTTCTTTTTCCATATGAAATCTTTTCCTTGGGTGTTGGGTGATCTTTAGCTGTTTATTCTTGTCCAAGATTGTGGGGATTAAAAGTTTATTTTAAGGGGCACCTGGGTGGCTCAGTCATTAAGCGTCTGCCTTCGGCTCAGGTCATGATCCCAGGGTCCTAGGATCGAGCCCCGCATCAGGCTCCCTGATTGGCAGGAAGCGTGCTTCTCCCTCTCCCACTCTCCCTGCTTGTGTTCCCTCTCTCGCTGTCTCTCTCTCTGTGTCAAATAAATAAATAAAATCTTTTAAAAAAAAAGTTTATTTTAATCACTCTGAGCAGAGATATGAGACTTTTCTGACTTTCAACTTCACTTGAGGAGTATTTATTTTTAAGATTTTATTTTTAAGCAATTTTTACAGCCAACATGGGGCTCTAACCTACAACCACAAGATTAAGAGTCACACACTCCACTGACTGAACTAGCCAGGCACCACCACTTGAAGATTATCTTAAATGTTTTGGGGGACCTTTGGGCTGGTCATATATACCTGAACATATACTTTTTGGTAGATACACATAATTATACAAAGGAAGTTTATTTTATTCCTAGTTTACTAAAAGTTTTTGTACTTAACAGATTCTTTTGAATCAACCTCTCATGATCCGTTACTTAGAAAAGTAGAATTTAAATAGAAATTGCAGTGGATTTATAGATTAATTTGGGGAGGGTTGACATCTTTGTAATGCTGAGTCCTCTCTATTTCATTATCTCCATTTTACTGAGTCTTGAGAAATTTTAACTTTTGCTTCACGTAAGTTTTACATGATTTTAGTTAAATATACTCATAAGGGGGCACCTGGGTGGCTCAGTCAGTTAAATGACCAACTTTTGATTTCAGCTCGGGTCATGATCCTGGGATGGAGCTCCACATCGGGCAACCTGCTCAGTGGGGAGTCTGTTTGAGAATTCTCTCCCTCTCCCTCTGCCCCTCCCCCCACTCACACTATCTCTCTCTCTCTCAAATGAATAAATAAATCTTTAAAATAAATAAATACATTCGTGAGTATATAATTCATAACATTTTTTTGTTTTTGCCTTTGTTAAAGGTATTTTAAAATAAACGTTTGTACTTTGTTATTTCTATAAATTTAAAATATGTATTTATTCTATAAATAAAAAAATTTCTATAAAGTAAAAAATTTTCTATAAATTAAAAATTAAAAATTTTTTGTTTTTGTCTTGTTAAAGGTATTTTAAAATAAACGTTTGTATTTTGTTATTTCTATAAATTAAAAAAAAAATCTCTCTATCACTCGGAAGAATCTTCCCTATCCTTGTGTTCTCATTCTGTCCTCCGGGCTTCTCAGTAAGCACACAGCCCCAAGAGCACCCTTGACACCTTCAGCCACTCTACGCATGCCAGAGCATCCCCCCACCCACCCCTACTGTCCCCAGCGCTGCCTCTTGCCTCCTCCATCCTGATGCTGCTGCTGAGCAACCTGTGGCTGGTGGGGACTGGCCCCAGCCTCACCCAGGCCCCAGAGCTGCCGCTGGACCCTTGACAGGCTCACTGGCTGCCGACCCATGCCCAGGGCTACATGGCCCGACCTGGCCTGCTCCTGAGCCTGATGCTCCTGCCCACACTGGGCTGGTAGCAGGAGTGCTACCTGGGCACATTGCAGTTCCTGCTTGCCTCTGCCCTGCTCCCCCTGGCTGCGGGACCCAGGGTGTCCAGCGCAGTTGGGCGCTCCGGCTCCATGCCTGTCCCCCTCCCCCCCCCCCCCCCCCCCCCCCGCCATGCTGGCAGGGCGGGGTTACTAGCCTAGACCTCCGCGGGGGGTACTATCACTGTGGCTGCTACCTACCGTAGCTGCTCCTCGCAGCTTGACACCACTGCTCAGCTCCGAGCCACCCCTCCTGCAGCTATTCTGCAGCCTCCTGGCTGGCCTGGCCTACACAGCTGGGGCCTTCCGGTGGCTGGAGCTCTCTGAGCTGAAGCTGTAAGCACTGCTGGAGGGCATCTTGTGCAGGGCCCTGGCAGGGCACTGGCCACTCCAACTCCTTCCTACCCCAGGCGGCCTGGCTGAGCTGCCTGCCTATTCCCCATCCTGTTGGAGCGAGGCCTCTTGCCCCTGGACTTCCTTACATGGCCTCCGGTCCCACAGCGAAGGCTCAGCCCAGCTCCCTCCAGGCCTGGGGTCTGTGTAACAGATCTGCGAGGGCTCCTCTGAGGGGAGCCTGGCTTGGGCTTAGATGAGTAGATGCTGCAGGAGGGGATCCAGGCCTCACTCGTGAGGGGCCAGCACAGCGTCCTGAGAGCCACTATGGCTGCTTAAGTCCACTGTCTCCTGTCTGCAGCTGCAGCAGCTGGAACACATGGGCTTCCCCGCAGAGCAAGCTGTGGCGGTATTGGCAGCCACAGGCCGCATGGAGGGTGCTGTGTGTCACTGCTGGCTGGTGGCGGGGGGTTGGGGGGGAGGTAGGCATGGGCGTGACTCAGGAGAGGGGTTGCCCGCCTACCCCCAAGGGCCTCAGTCCTCCGCAGCACAGGCAGACCCTCAGGTGACAAGAGGCTTGGCCTGTGGTGAGTAGTCCATCCAAGCCTCAGCTCTGTCTGCTGAGAGTCACATTGTGATACAGAAGAGCCCCCTCCCCACACCGCACCCCACCCTTGCACTGTTTAGAATAAAAACCAGTTTGCTTTTCCAAAAAAAAAAAAAAAAAAGTATTACCATATATATTATCTTCTAACTGGTCACCTTACTAAATTATTTTGTTCCTTTTAATAATTTTTTTATTGACTTTCCAGGACTTTCTATGTAGAAAAATCACACAAATTGCAACTAATGGTGATTTTTTTTGTTGTTGTTTCTCCCTTTCTAATATTTATTTCTCTTATTTAAGTTCTTGTTTTATCACATTTGGCCCCACATTTTCATGTAATAATCATGGTACTTAATTTAAAACAACAGAATAAGCCAGACTCTGGTTAATTTTGGCAAAACAAAACAATAAAAATAGCTCAAGGAAAACTGGAGAACCACATTTAGAAAAAAGTGTGATATTAGTAGAGGAAAAGACAAATAGTTTAGTGAAGAATAGAGAGACAAAAGGAGACACACCTGTGCGTGAGAATATATATATGATATTTCAGAATAGTGAAGAAGAGAAAGATAATCCAATAAATTAGAGGCTAATGTGTTACACATTTTGATAGACATATTTAGATCCCTATCACACACATCATATTAACTGATAAATTCCAAATTCATTAGAGTTCTAAAGATAAAACTATAAAATTGTGTAAAAGCTATAGAAGGATTTACAAATTATTTTAGGGATAGAAAAGGACGTTAGAAATAGAGAAAAGACTGACATTTTTGACTACTGTATAAAATTTTAAAGAAAATTTATACATGATGAAAGACAACATAAAATAAAAACAAAATACAGATTAGGAGAAAATATGTACAGTGTATCATCTATAAAGAGTTAATATCCTTAATATTAAAAGAGCACCAATATGTTGGGAAAATTGGACAGCCACATGCAGAACAATGAAACAGTACCATTTCCTTACATGATACACAAAAATAGACTCAAAATGGATGAAAGACCTAAATGTGAGACAAGAATCCATCAAAATCCTAGAGAACACAGGCAGAACCTCTGTGACCTTGGCCGTAGCAACTTCTTGCTAGACACATCTACAAAGGCAAGGGAAACAAAGACAAAAATGAACTGTTGGGACCTCATCAAGATAAAAAGCTTTTGCACAGCAAAGGAAACAGTTGACAAAACCAAAAGACAACCGACAGAATGGGAGAAGATATTTGCAAATGATCTACCAGATAAAGAGGTAGCATCCAAAATCTATAAAGAACTTATCAAACTCAACACCCAAAGAACAAATGATCCAATCAAGAAATGGGCAGAAGACACGAACAGACATTTCTCCAAAGAAGACATCCAAATGGCCAACACACACATGAAAAAGTGCTCAACATCACTCGGCATCAGGGAAATACAAATCAAAACCACAATAACATACCACCTTACACCAGTCAGAATGGCTAAAATTAACAAGTCAGGAAATGAGAGATGTTGGCGAGGATGTGGAGAAAGAGGAACCCTCTTACACTGTTAGTGGGAATGCAAGCTGGTGCAGCCACTCTGGAAAACAGTATGGCGGTTCCTCAAAAAGTTGAAAATAGAGCTACCCTATGACCCAGCAATTGCACTACTGGGTATTTGCCTCAAAGATACAAATGTAGTGATCCAAAGGGGTACCCGCACCCCAATATTTATAGCAGCAATGTCCACAGTAACCAAACTATGGAAAGAGCCCAGATGTCCATTGACAAATAAATGGATAAAAAAGATGTGGTATATATATAATGGAATATTACATAGCCATCAAAAAAATGATATCTTGTCATTTGCAACAATGTGGGATGAACTAGAGGGTATTATGCTAAGTGAAATAAGTCAATCAGAGAAAGACAATTATCATATGATTTCACTGTTATGTGGAATTTAAGAAACAAAACAGAGGATCATAGGGGAAGAGAGGAAAAAATAAAACAAGACAAAATCAGAGAGGGAGACAAACCATAAGAGACTCTTAATCATTGGAAACAAACTGAGGGTTGCTGGAGGGGGGAGGGGTGGGGGGATGGGGTACCTGGGTGATGGACATTAAGGAGGGCATGTGATGTAATGAGCACTGGGTGTTATATAAGACTGATGACTCACTGACCTCTACCTCCGAAACCGATAATACATTATATGTTAATTAATTGAATTTAAATTTTAAAAAATATTTTTTATACTTGATTAAGCATTGAAATACTGCTTTTAGACAAATGTTAGCTTAAATAAATTATTAAAATTCAAAAAAATAAAAACAATTGAATAAAAAAAATAAAAATAAAAGAGCACCAATAAATCAGTACGAAAGATAAAGACCTCACTTTAAAAAAAAGTGGCATAGGATGCTTTTGGGACGATATATAAATGGATTAGGATTAGTCTTAAAAATCTGGTTAAGAAAGTAGAGTTTACTGCATTTTCTCAGCTTTCTTTGTGTGTATCCAAATAATAAAGATCTCAGTTCATAGCTTCTGCAATGAATTTCTGCATGGACCAGAAATAAAAAGGACAGATAGAGCCATCAGCAAAGTCAATGGCATAGAGACAGCCTGAAAAGCAAGTTCATTCACATCAGGGGGCCCTTGGAGGACTCAGGTGTACAACAAGTTCTTCCAGAGTCTCAGCATCTTCCAGACCTTTGAGGGGACAAATTACATTCTCCATCTGTTTGTAGCCCAGCCAGGCCCCTTAGCCAAAGGAGAAGAGCTCTACTGTCTTAGGATGCTTTGAAAAAACATTTTAGAAATGCTGGTCCCTTTGGTGTTGAAGCAAATAAACAGGGCAGGTCAGGGCAATGGTGAGTCTGAGTGAGCGTGCCCCAACACACCGGCAAAGAGAATCTGGAAAGGTTTGTCACCATAGTGGAATCACGTAGGATGGTCAAAACACTGACTGCAGCACCTGGAAGACAGTGTCGCTGATCTCTATGCCCTGGTGATATTCTCTCCAGGGCCTCCATAAACTGGGCAGAGATAGCTCCATAATATGCAGGACCCAGTGCAGAATGTAAGTGTGAAGTCCCTGTTCAAAAAGCAGGAAGACGTTCTGTAACGTCTTGTTCTGTAACAAGTACTAAACTATAAAGCTTTTTACCTTTCTTCTGTGATCTTTCTCTTGACCTCTGTCTTTTATATTTCTCTAAGTAGAGAAAAAAAATGTTAATTATTAGAAAGAATTTTACCATTCATCTTTATATTGTTCAATACCAGATTAGATGCAAATATAAGAATATGTAATTCATATGCAGAGTCACTGAAATTACACAATTCATATGTCATCGTTTATACATACATGTTTTTGGTTCTTACCAAGTAAGTGAAAATGTTGCACAAAAGTAACTTTGTTGTTTTTATTTTGCTTCTTGGTACATGCACATTCCACCAACACTCTACCTTCTACTTATTGGTGAGTAAAAAAGAACTGAAAGGAAAAGGATCTAAGGGTTCCCCCTCTCTTCCTTCTATGTCATTTTCAGCGTAAGTATTGACTTAAAAGGTGAAGCGTTCTTTCACCCAGCTTTTATTAATGGAGATTATTTGATGGTAATCTATCACATTTAAGAGATTATAATGTACATATAATAAATACATATTATATCTCAATATTTAATTATTTTCCTGAATACATGAGTCAAGAAATCTTAAAGAAACCTATTAAGTTACCCTCAAAAGTTACTCATGAATAGAGTTAAATATACTGATGAATGATTCATGTCACATATATGGGAGTACTAAAAAAATAGACATTTTGGATACAGGTATAGACACGTGCACGCACACACGTGCACACACACGCGTGCACACACACGTTCATGTACTTATTCAACTTTTTCTCTAAAACTGAAAATAAATGCATTTTGGAAGACTAAATTCTTCATAGGTTGGCAGGGCAAAAATTCATCTTCAGTTTACAATTATTATGTGTATTATCTATAAAAAATACTGTCGTTTCTTTACAAAATATTTTGTTTTCAATAAAGATTATATAACATAATACAACTTTAGAAACTGTAAAGATAACATACTTAAAGTTAAGCAAACATTTTACTTTATAATATTGTCAGAAATTGTCCTATGAATATATAGCAAAAAAATTTTTAATTAGCCCCTATCTCACTCTATTTATTTATTTTTCAAGATTTTATTTTTTAAGTCATCTCTCTACCCAACATGGGGCTCGAACAACCTCAAGATCCAGAGTCGCATGCTCCACCAACTGAGCCAGCCAGGCACCCCAGCCCCAGCTTACTTTAAAAGCGATAATATTTGGCAATCTCTAGAGTACTTCCAAATAACTGATTATGCCCACTGGTGACCCAACACTACCTGTGTTTCGGATTTCAACAAAGCCGTTCTCTTTGAAGTGGAGGATGTGAGATCAGATATTGCTCCTCAAGGAACTGAAATTCTAGACACCTGGCCTTCAGTTTCACTGCTCTGTAATCCACTCGAGTTTATAAACAGGAAGAAAAGGTAACATCTATACACAAAGGAAGAGAAGAGTGGAAGAGAAGATAAACCCTTGCCAGTTAATTACTAAAGAATGACCTAGGTGGAATTCACTTTCTTCCATGATTTCAGCTATTCCACTAACTTTGTATACATTTCCAGTAGAATGAGTACTAGACTCAGCATCTCTGCACTCAGGGGTATTGTGTACTTGACACCAAGAGCCAAATGTTTTTCTAAAATTTGAATTTCATCAACATTGTACTATATTATAGTGATTTCATACTATTGGAACACAGCTTTTAGTATTATTTCTTGTTCTCTATATAACATCTCCTATTGGTCATATAAAACACTTTAAAAGTATTTTGCCTATTTTGTTTGCGGGAAAGTCTATTCAGAGATTCTCAGTTAACAAAACAGTAGTGCGGGCACCTGGGTGGCTCAGTTGGTTAAGCGACTGCCTTCGGCTCAGGTCATGGTCCCGGAGTCCTGGGATCGAGTCCCACATCAGGCTCGCAGCTCGGCGGGGAGCCTGCTTCTCCCTCTGACCCTATCCCCTCTCATGCTGTTTTTCTCTCTCTCTCTCTCTCTCTCAAATAAATAAATAAATAAAATCTTTTAAAAAAAACAAAACAAAACAGTAGTGCCCTCTTGGAATGGAAGCACATGATATGTCCTTAAAATACATCACTTCATTTTAAATCTCACACACACACACATACGCACACACATCTATATAACTAGATGCAGATATCTAGATATACATACACACCTACATAGGTATGTACATAACATATATACTCAGATATATCATTTCAAACTCATATATATGACAAAATTTTTAGTTAAGCCTGTATCCCCAAAAATGTGGTTGGAAAAGTCAGAAATATTTGACTGGAAGTACAAATTCTTTATGAAAAAGCAAAATGTAATGTGTATTACTCTTTCAAATATGGAACTATACATGCAACTTATAAGTTACCAGAACTTTTTTGGGTGTGAACTGACTAATGTTGTTAGAATAACCACAGAATCCTGTCAAATAACAGTGACTGTTCCATTTAACTCTAATTTTCCCAGTCTAGGTTCGAACCTGAGCTTATTTCAATCCCTCTCATTCTCAAATCAAACTCTATACTAAAAAAAGGCAAAACAAAAAATGCACTGTAGTTTGAAAACTGCATGTTAGTGAAGCAGTGGTTGATTTGTTAAAGTATTTTACTGGAAAATAATTTTAAACCACTGAAAATAAAGCTGTCTCAAAATATAGCCAATGCAAGAAAGTACAATTTTAACACGGCAACCAATAGTAGTTAATTTGGTTTAAAAATCAGGACTCCGGATATACAGCGCTCTCCTTTAACTCTTCTATATTGTCTTCAAGTCAGCATTGACTTTGAAATTTTTTATGACTTCAGATTTTATGTAGTTATTTTTCTTAGACATTTTTTATCTTTAAACTTTTGTTATGGAATAATTTGGAACAATATTCCAGGTGATTCTTGTTGTGAGAATAAGCTGAATGGACACGAGCTTCCAATTTTCAGGGTTTTGTTTTTCCCCCCTTAGGAGAGATTCTTTCTGCCATTACCACCCATAATTTTCCAGCCTCGACAATTCGCTCTTTCTTACAAGCAACACTTGTTAATATAGTTCTTTCATGTATACCATTGAAATTATAAGCCTATAATCTAATTAATACAGAGGAGAAATTAATCAATAGAAATAGAATTTGGAAGTTCTTACTGCCTCAAAATTGTTCTAATTTCAAATAAAACCATTGAGGAACTCTGAAATTAAGATGTCAACATCTTTTCAAGGAAATGGTCAGTTTTTTGAACATGGGTCAACTCAGGAAATTTACTGGTGTTTGATTTACAGGTGACCCAAGGGGAGAGCAGTAAAATGTGATCCAGAGACAGAACCAGAACAGACATTTGCTGATGCAGTTCCAACGATAGGCATTACTAATATCCTAATAGTTGATCACTGGCTTACACTAGGCTCACAGATGATTTTTTTGTGATTGCGTGTTCATTTGTTTGTCAACACATTACCTTATCCCTTAGATGATGGCTCTCAAACCTAGTTGCACATCCATCAATTCTGGAAATGTCTCCAAATTCAGTTTTACAGTACCATCCAATTCAGTCCACTGAATCAGAATCTTTGAGAGGAAAACCTATAAATCTTTTCCTTCTGCCCATCCCTCTCCCCCTTTCTCCCTCCATTTTCCACTTCCCCACCCTACTTTCCTTCCTCTGTCTCTCTCCTGCCCTTCAAGCATATTACAGGAACAAAAACCATTGGTGCAAGATAGAAGAGAGAAACAAAATAAAAAAGAAGAAATAAGTGTCAAAAAAATCCTTGTTTAAGTGAACAAAAGCAAATATTCAAATAACTCTGAGTTTCTTTTTCAACTGAAAAACATGACAGTTTATCCAGCTCATTTAAAAGTTATACCAAACTATTCAGGGGCGCCTGGGTGGCTCAGTTGTTAAGCGTCTGCCTTTGGCTCAGGTCACGATCGAGCCCCTGCATCGGGGCTCCCTGCTCAGTGGGAAGCCTGCTTCTCCCTCTCCCACTCCCCCTGCTTGTGTTCCCTCTCTTGCTGTGTCTCTCTCTGTCAAATAAATAAATAAAATCTTAAAAAAAAAAAAAGGTATACCAAACTATTCAAAACCAAATGTAAGACCAGAAAAGGCAACCCCCCATTTTATGCCTTTTAAAATAAAGACATTTCTTTCAAGAATCAGTGGTCCCCACTTTCATTTTCCTGTAGTATGTTATTGAAACTTCTGGAGATGCTTCAGCAGAAGGCCTAGTCTGATCATTGGCTTATTTGCCTATTTATGTTTCTGTAGTATAAATTCCTTAAAGGAAATTTGACAGTACTAAGCTTATCCCTAATTTTGTTCGATTTACCCTGCCCCTTAATTGCTTCTACTGCTTAAAACACCTTTTCCCACCTTATTCATTTCTTGAATTCCTATTTGTCCTTCTAAATGAAACTGGAACATTCAGTAGATAATTTAATTACTGAGTGTCTATTTAGTACCAATTATTGTGATTTGCACAGAAAATACAAATGGAATTAGTCTTTGTCCCTTCACCAAGGATATTACTGTCTAGCTGTTGAGAGTGATAAGTAAATAAACAATTACAGCAAGTATGATAAGAATGATGCTAAGAACACTTTGCTAACACAGCAAAGCAACATATAAATTGAGCTAGAAGGCCATACTAGGGTGAAGCTAATAGTAATGTGTGTCTGCACTCTGTTTTTGAAACTCTCCTAATATTTTTATAATTTGAATGGAAACATAGAAAATATTCTCAGCAAGACTTGAGGGAAAGAAACACAGCAGGTGGGAAATGTAATATGCTAGACAGCTGAACCAAGATCCAAATGAATGTCAACAGTCTAGGTTGATGGTCTAAAATCCATGTAATCAAATTGAATAAGGGAAACATACAGTATGGGATGGAAGATGCCTATCTAGATAATATTTTTTAACAAAAGATACACAGATTTAAGAAAATAATTTTTATAAGTCATCACAGTCATATGGTGGTCTAATTTTATGCCATTTATTTAAAGTTCAAAAATGTACAAAATTAAATAATGTATACATTAGAACGTTAAGAAAAGCAAAGGAATGATAAGCATAAAATTCAGAATCATGGTTACCTAAGAGAGAGAGTGGTTACCTGAGAGAGAGAGCAATGCAAGTGCAGGATTGATGGGAGCAAAAGGGCCCAGCATCAAGTGGATCAGTAATGTCTTCTTAATAAATCAGTATATCAGTGTGTGCATATGTCTGTGTGTGAATTATTTCAAAATTAAATTTGAATATAAAAAAAACTTTGGGGTGCCTGGGTGGCTCAGTTGGTTAAGCATCCAACTCTTGGTTTCAACTCAGGTCATGATCTCAGGGTTGTGAGCTCCAGCCCTGCATCGGGCCATGCACTCAGCGGGGAGCCTGCTTAAAGATTCTCCCTCTCCCTCTGCCCCTCCCCCCACCTCTATAAATAAGTAAGTAAACAAACAAAAAATTTTGAAAAGAAAATAATAAAAACTTAAATAGACAGTAATTGTATCCATTCAACCAGAAAAGCAGAATCACTAGGAGGCACATACATATAATTTGCTACAGAGAACTGGGCAATTGTGGGAGCCAGTTAAGCACCTTTGGCAAGGTGATTTTGGCTGCTTCTAATGCTGGAGCATGAAGCACACTAGGCAGGCAGCCCAGAAGGGAAGATGGATGTAAAGTGGAGGAGACCAAGGGACAGCCAGAACCCATAAGCACAAGCCAGAACCCGGGGTGGACAGACTGAAACCATGTTACACTTTTTGCCTTGGATCTCGTTGACAAGGGTATCCTGCAAAAGGTCCAGGGTCCTTTGTCACAGAGCTAACAAACACACCTGACTCGGGAGTGAAAGAAGTCAAACTTGGATCGAGGGCAAACCAGAACAGTTGCAGCCCCAGATGCTACTTCACCCCAAGGAGGTGATTTAGCAGATTGGAAACAATGTGTGTGAGCTATAAAAGAGCTGTTGCTTCCCCTCTGCCTTTCCAATCTCCCACGTATCTCCTCTGTGGTCCACCTTAGCATGCAAGAAAGGGAATGGAAAGTGTAGCTCAGCATAGCCGAAGCAGTAATGACAAACTTTAGATGTACCAGGCTGGTTTAAAAGAATGCAAAGCATCCATGTGCTGTATTTGGCAGACAATGTCTACATTGAGTTCTGAGTATTGCATTTTAAGAGGGTCTTGGAGAAAATGAAATGTGATCTGAAGATTTACTCATAATATCTAGATAAGGAAGGTTCTGATGATTCTTAAGATATTTATTTATTTATTTATTTATTTTAGATTTTATTTATTTAATTGAGAGAGAGAGAGTAAGAGAGGGAGAGAGGGAAGGGTCAGAGGGAGAAGGAGACTCCCTGCTGAGTGGGGAGCTGGATGTGGGACTCAATCCTGGGACTCCGGGATCATGACCTGAGCCGAAGACTTAACCGATTGAGCCACCCAGGCACACGATTCTTAATATTTTTAAGGAGCTCTCATGTGGAAGAGGTAATAAGTTTTGGTTGTTTGTTTGTTTGTTTTTTGGTTTGCTATAGAGAATCAGCAATTAAAATGTCACAGGAAGGTAGACTTGTGGTTCAATTTAAAAGCTAAAAATCTTTTTAGACCGCAAGTTTTACAAAGGCAGGAAGTTGTGTGTATATGCTTTTAATTTCCAATGCTCAGTATGTATTTGCATATGTGTAAAGTGATAAAAAATGTTTCTTGGATTAGTCAATTAATTAATGGACAACTAGGACAATTTTCTAATAAATAAAATTGAACTAGCTGTGATGTAGGCCCTGTACATATTACATAATTCCATTTTATCACACACATCTCTTCATAAGTATATGTTCTTTCAAGGTTATAAAAATCAGGTAATGGGAAAGTTTAAAAACATAAGCAATCTCCATAAAAGAGTCATAAAATCTCAGATCTTTGAGAAATTACAGTTTAGTAAAATCGTAAAAATAGCACAATGACTAAAAATACTTTATACTTCCTTGGGCAGCTTGAATGTGCTTACTGACTTATAAAACTAGGTGAAGGGTAAATAAAGGTTTCCATTTTCTCTGGTAGTAATGTCTGTTAGTTTCACATGCAATAATAGACAAAAATGTGATTTCATTTTTCATTTACTTTCGGTGGCTTGGAAGTCACCAATCATTTGAATGTGACTAATTCTACTTCATAGATAAAAACGCTGAGGAGACAAAATAGTGATCACTTGGGGATGTTTATGGTTTTACGTATAGGTAACTGGCATCCTTTGAGCAATATATATATTGCTCAAAGGATGCCAGTTTTATATATATATATATATATATATATATATATATATTCACCAATATTTCCATCACAGGGAGCCTGTGTCCTTCACAGTGTCCTATAGATGCAATAAGAGTACCAATCATTTCTCTTTAAAACTCAAGGATTTTGAAATGTTTTGCATTGTTTTATGAATTAGTCCCTTTCCTTTTTTTCTGCTTTTGGTTTTGTAGGGGAAGGGAAAAATTCCTTTTACCCTCCAACATTCTTTCAGCTGGTGTAGTAATTAGATTGACCTGAGACAGAGTAGCAGGAGAAAAAAGTTTTACTATGTATGCACAGAGGTCCAATGATGAAATTGAGACCCGAAGAAATGACCAAGGCAGGCAGTTTTTATACATTTTAGACAAAGGGACAATAAATTTGGGAGGACTTGACAGAATAAAGGAAACAGTGTGGGAGTTTTCATTAGTAAGAAATTCTAAGTGGAATTTGGACTGAGGTAATAGATAGTAAAAAGTAACAAAGTTTGTTTCTACAGCTTTCTCTGCTTTAAACTCCCTATCTTTGGTGATAAGGATGTCATTTTCCTGCTTAATACAGGAAAGGTACCTTTCTTTTTTTAATTTTTTTTAAGGATTTTATTTTATTTATTTGACAGAGGGAGAGAAAGACAGCAAGAGAGGGAATACAAGCAGGGGGAGTGGGAGAGGGAGAAGCAGGCTTCCGCTGAGCAGGGAGCCCGATGTGGGGCTTGATCCCAGGACCTCAGGATCATGACCTGAGCCGAAGGCAGTCGCTTAACGACTGAGCCAGCCAGGTGCCCCTGGGAAGGTACCTTTCATATGAGAGATTTATTTCCTGTTTTCCGGTGGCAGAGGAGAGTCTGAATGTCCTTTCACTGGCTATTTCCCAAGTAGCTTCGATTCAAAATAATCAATACGCCATTGTGGCACATTTGGGGGCAGCCTGCCTTGGGCCCCTACAGTTTTATCTTGTTAATTTTTATAATTCAGATGTCAGTATATTGACTTAGAAATTGCACGGTAGAAAAGGCATCTCCACCATGTCTACCATGCTCTCTGGCTTTCCACAGTCATACAAACTATCTTGCTCTTGGGTCATAATCCAAAGGTCCTTCTGCCCAGTACCTCAAACATAAATTTTTAAATTAAAATACACGGCAAAAATTCCTCTTCAAAGCACTTCCTCAACAGTAATTTCCAAAATAAATTAGTAATATTTTATATACTTACAAACATTCATATAAATGTGAATTTAATTTACATTAAAAACAAGGTTCTTCTAGAACTTTCCATATCCCTCTTTTTGAACTGTTGTGTTTTTCTTATTTTTTAAAAACTTAAGTTGTTCGAAATTGGGTAAATTTTACTCTGGAAAGTATTATCAGTGCATACAAACTTTCTCTTGGTTTATATTTACTTATCCCTTTTATCCCTGGGTCCTGCCTCCATCCCAATTCCCACCTCACTGCCTAAGCACTTTGAGGGATATCTGTTCCTAAATACATATATAATCCCTTGAAGAGTAGCAGAATAATCCACTCCTAAATATGCCACTTTAACATAAGGATTATTTGAGCTGAAGGTAAGTAGAGAAGAAGCAGAAATAAGAAAAGTTCTCCACCTTCCCTCTATTTGCCTAAAAGCAGGACATCAATTTATAAAGGTGACCCCTCACCCTCTCTACCAGGAAGAAAAGATGTTAACCACAGAGGACAATTCCAAAGCCTTATTAGCCTGAAGACAGCACCAGAGGAATCTACAACACAAATCTTGCTACAACTAGGTCTTACCTACCATTAGTTTCCCCATAGATTTGCCTTCCCACAATTTGTGCCACAGAAGCTCAAAGTCCTTTTCTTTTGTCTTGTCACTTCTCCAAAATTGTATTGGCTTTTTTGTTAAGATGCTATATAAGTTCAACTTCTAACGACCTCTTTCAAGTCACTCATCACTGGCTGTTCCCCTAAGTATACAGGATGCACAGGTTAATAAACTTCTGTTTTTCTCTTGTTATTCTGTCTTTTGTTAGTCTAATGTCTAGGGCCCCAGTCAATGAAACTAAGACAGAGAGGGGGAAAACAGTTTCCGCCCCTATGCAGGCACACCTGGGACATATTGAGGGTTCCACGGCAGACCACCTCAATAAAGCAAGTAAATGAATTTTTTTTGCTTTCTCAGTGCATATAAAATTATGTTTACACTACACCGTATCTATTAAGTGTGCAATAGCATTCTGTCTTAAAAAATGTATATGCCTTAATTTAAAAATACTCTATTGTTAAACAACAACAACAAAAAAGCTAACCATCCTCTGAGTTTTCAGGGAGTCATAATCAGTGATCACAGATCACCATAACAAATTTTTCAATTTGTTTTTCAAAATTTTCATTATAATAATGAAAAAGTGAAATATTATGAGAATCACCAAAATGTGACACAGAGATATGAAGTGAGCAAATGCTGTTGGATCTGTTGGATAGACTTGCTGGACACAAAGGTTTCCACAAACCTTCAATTTATAAAAACTGCAATATCTGCAAAGCACAATGAAGCGAAGCCCAATAAAACAAGTTTTACCTGTACTCTGCAAATTGTATGTTGGGAGCACAGGTGTCTTGAATTTAACTAAAAGATTGTATTCTATCAGTCTGGTTGTTTTTTACTTTTTTCAGTCAACATTATTTTAAAAATCTCTCCATGTTCTTCAAATGCATCTAGGTCAATGCTTCTATCCGCGACACTAGTATTCCTAGTCTCCTGTACCATCTTTCTTATTCATCCTCTTGGCAAGAACAACAAGGTTGAACTTATTTCTTGCTATCGAAACAATGGAGTAATGGACACATGTCTTCATATCTGTCACCTTATGGATCTGTATAGAAGGTTCTCTGGGAAACACCCAGGCGTGGAATCACCAGGGCATAAGTTATACATGGTTTTAGGGTTTGTTTGTTAATTTTTTTTTTTATTGAAATACAGTTAACATACAAATTGTACACAGTAATTCTACTCTATAAAGTCACCTTGCTCTCTGCAGTGGTTACACATTTATACCCCCTTTCCCACTGCTTTACCAATACTTGGTGGTGTCCAGCTCTCAACACTTTGCCAAACTAATGGGAGTAAAGTCCTATCTCATGGTTAATTTCATTTGCCTGTCTTTGCTTATAAGGGAAACTGAGCAACTCTCCCCAGAGTTCTTAGCCATGTAGTTTTCTCTGGGTGGAAATTGTCTATTATTCTTCATTGCCCCTTTTTTAAAACTGGATTTCCTATCTTTTCCATCTTGATTTTTAGGAATTTCTTGCATATTCTAGATGCCGACCCCTTGTTTATTTTACTCATTGCAAATATCTTCTCCCAGATTATCAACCATTTATTAACTTTGTCGTTTTTGTCCATTAAAGTAGCTTTTTAATTTAATGTAGTTAAATCCTTATTCCCTCCCTGTTTCTCTCTCTCTCTGTCTCTTTTTTTTCTTTCCTTTGTGGTTTGTCCTCCGAGAGTTTTAATCAATATGATTTTCCACTACTCCAAGGTAACACATACATTCTCCTGAATTTTTTTCTTTTTGTAATTTTACTTTTTATTATCATGTTTACTGTTTCTGGAGTATCTTATTTATGATATAAGTTATGGCTCCAATGTAATTTTTTGGATTTCTATCATTTTCCCAATGCCATCTACCAGACAATCCGACTTTTCTGCACTCACCCTTACAGTTCAGCTATACCATACAACACATTTATATATGTGCTTATAATAGTGTGTGCATATATATATTCCTGAGCTCTGCTTTATGCTTTATAATTTATTTGTGATAACTACCACAATTCTTATTATTATTAATATGGCTTTGTACTATGTCATACCTAGCAGGATGTGTTTTTATTCTTTTCTTTCTTAAAAATAAAAATGCCTGAAGTATTCATGAGTCTTTATTCTTCTGTATATGCTTTTAAATAAAATTACTAAGTTCTTCCAAAAATGTCTGATTGAATTTTGATTGAAAATAAAATAGCATCTCCTTGAAAATATTAATCATGCATATTTTAGACCCTTATTCTGTCTGGTCTATTAATCCTGCTGACTTTGGTTTTCAGTTTGCTGCTTTTCTTTGATAGCAGTGAAATGACAGTCTCCTGATTTTTTCCCGGGCGCTGGTATTAGAGTATGAGCTACCTCTGCTAATTATATGTGCTGAGGCAGGGGGCCAAATTCAGGTTCCACCTTGTGCTCAACTGGTGAGTTTAGAAATGGGATGGAGTGCAGAGAGCTTGTGTTTTTTTGTTGTTGTTTGTTTGTTTGTTTTTTTAGAGAGTTTGTGTCTTAACAATCAAGACTCACCCATTCTATTTTAATTTGCACCCCTCCTCCTCATGGCACAAATGTGGCTGAAGGACAAGCTGGGGCCTCTGGTCTTCTGTTGGGTTAATGCAGCTCCTCTTTCATTGTGGGCTCAACCTCCCCTTTATACTGTTAATAATGATACCATCACAGGTCCTGCTTGTTAGTTTAGATGACTCAGAAAACTTCATAGTGTTGGCATTTTGCAGCATTAATAAAACACATTTTTAGACTTTTGTTTTCCAATGTGTGTATATGAGACCACCCACAAAATTCCTAGTTTGTCAGGTAACACAGTAGAAGCAAGTTAGAACATTTATCTTGCTTTCTCTCACAGTTCAGAGGATGATTATACACACTTTTCTTTTTAATAGAGTATACCCAAATGAAAGAGACTGTCATCCATGGAAAGAGGTTGTGATTCCATGTAAAGACTTCAAGGTCAAATTGTCTGGATTTGAATCCAGTGCTACCTTTCACTTATTATGTGACCTTGAACAAGTTATTTAACCCATTTCCCCATTTACAAAATGGAAATTTAAAAAATTGGGCAGCACACAGTAGGCACTTTATAAATATTAACTCTTGTTATTATTACAGTTGTTTTCAGAGGTTCCAAGAGCTTGAGAATTCTGATTCTAGAAACCTGCCCGCTCTTATTCTCCTTTTCCCCATTTTCTGCCCTCTAGTGGTAATTTCAAATATGACTTCTTTGTTTGATTTTAAAGGAAATTCTTGTTCTTGCATATATAAACCCACTTTGTTTCCCTAGTCTTATTAAGCCTAAATTGGTTTATTTTTATTTTTTTATTATTATTATTTTTAAAAGACAGATTTATTCAGCGTCATGATCAGACTATTACATTTAGCAATCAACAACATGGGTGCAAAAAAAAAAATCTGCATTAAAACCCTTTGTTGGAATGCTTTACACTTTCCACAGAACAGAAACTAAAATAACCTGTTACACAATTAGTCACAAATACAGTCCTCGAGTTCTTTGCCCATACACATGAGTACTGTCTAAAACATGTCTTCTTTGTAGCAGCGAGGCCCTGCCACCACTGTGCTTGGCCGAGTTCACAAATCTGCTGTAACCTGTAGCTTCCCTGTCACTTCTCTGGCTCTCCCCTCCTGCTAAGCTTTGTTTCCTGGCAGTGATTAGAACCTCCTGCCGCTGCCGTAGCTCCTGCTGCTGCTAGAACCACTATAACCACCTTGGTTTCCTGGTTTGGCAAAGTATTGGCCTCCACCACCATAGGGGCCGGAGCTTCTGCCTCCAAAATTTCCTCCTTTCGTGGGTCCAAAATTTGAGGATTGATTGTCGTAATTGCCAAAATCATTAGAGCTTCCGCCACCTCCAAAGTTGCTTCCATCATTACTAAATCCGTTACAGCCATCCCCACTGCCACCATAGCCACCACCACCTCGACTGCCACCAAAGCCCCCTCGACCACTGAAGTTCCCTCCACGACCAAAGTTGTCATTCCCACCAAAACCACCTCCACGACCACCACCAAGTTTCCAGAACCACTTCGACCTCTTTGGCTGGATGAAGCAGTAGCCATCTCTTGCTTAGATAGGGCTTTCCTTACTTCACAGTTGTGGCCATTCACAGTATGGGATTTCTGAATGACAATCCTGTCTACAGAGTCATGGTCATCAAATCTTACAAAAGCAAAACCTCTCTTTTTGCCACTGCCTTGGTCAGTCACGATCTCGATCACTTCAATTTTCCCATACTGTTCAAAATAATCTCTTAGGTGATGTTCTTCAGTGTCTTCTTTAATGCCACCAACAAAAATCTTTTTCACAGTTAAGTGGGCACCAGGTCTTTGAGAATCTTCTCTTGAGACAGCCCTCTTTGGTTCCACAGCTCTTCCATCCACCTTGTGTGGCCTTGCGTCCATGGCTGCATCCACCTCCTCCACAGTGGCATACGTGACAAACCCAAAGCCTCTGTAGTGCTTAGTGTTTGGATCTCTCATTACCACACAGTCCATAAGCGTTCCCCATTGCTCAAAATGTCTCCTCAGATTCTCATCGGTTGTTTCGAAGCTCAAACCTCCGATGAAGAGCTTCCGCAGCTATTCAGGTTCTTTGGAGACTCTGACTTAGACATGACAGCAGTGGGAGGGGAGACTTTAATGATGCTTACTCGGTGGCATCCATGGGCAGAAAGGACTGTTTCTTTGGTTTTGTTTTTTTTTTTTAAGATTTTATTTATTATATATAGAGAGAGCAAGCACAAGCAGGGGGAGCAGCAGGCCTAGGGAGAAGCAGGTTCCCTGCTGAGTAAGGAGCCCAATGCGGGCCTCTATCTCGGGACTCTGGGATCATGACCTGAGCTGAAGGCAGACGCTTAACCGACTGAGCAACCCAGGCATCCCTAAGCCAAAACTGTTTTAAGTCCAATCTTATATATGTATGATTGCATGCAATTTGCAACCAATTTTTTAAATGAATTTGATAAGAAATAATTTGGGGATTGTTTTTCAATGCCTATTTATATTCATCTCTCTAAGAAAGCTCTCCAAAAGCAGTCCCTTTCTCTAGAAACAAGAGCTCTTCCTTTACCTGACCTTACCTGTGAGATCCCACCCATTTGACGCAGTGTAAATTTTTATATTAAAGGCATTACTTTCCCTGCTTCCTGAAAAGTAAGCATTTACCTCCAAAAATAACAGTGCTCCAAAAATAGAATGGTAGCATCCATAAGCTATTGAAATATTTAATCAAAGGATGATAAAAATACTTAGTTGAAGCTATTTGTTGCCTTGAAAAATCTGTCACTTTCTTCCATTCCTTTTAACACAACCTCCTTTCCAATATCCTTACTGTCAATCTGAATTTAGAGATAAAACAGATTATTCCTTTTTCCCCAGCTTTACTGAGATATAATCAACATATTAACTAAGTGTAAGTTTAAGATATATACATGGTGATTTGATATATATATACATTGTGAAATGATTACCATACTAGTGTTAGTTAACATTTTTATCGTCTCACACAATTACCATTTTTGTATGTGTGGTGAGAACATTTAAGATCTACTCTCTTAGTAATTTTCAAGTATACAATACAGTCTTGCTACTGTTGTCCTTGAGCTATACATTAGGTCCCGAGAACTTATCCATCCGATAACTGCAAGTTTGTACCCATTGGCCAACATCTCCCCATTTCCTCTTTCTTCCAGTATCAGAATATAAGAAATAGCAAAAACCTAACTGGAATTCCTCTTTTTCTTTTTTTAAAGACTTTTAGGGCAGTTTGGGGTTCACAGAAAGACTGAGAGGGAGGTACAGAGATTTCTCATATATTCTTGGCCCCCACATATGCATAGCCCCCCCCCATTGGCATTCTTAACAGACCTTTGGTGCTTTTACAACATAGCTCTTTATATTGAGTTTTAAAATATCACCTTGGACCATACAGTTTTAGCAACTAGACATATCATAAAGAGGGATATATTAAATTGCGTTATCTGAAAGACCTTGTATTTTTATTTACAAACCAAGAAATAGAGTTAGAAAGGAGAATTGAAGAACTATACTAAGTAATAAACCACATGATTTAGTAAGGGGATCAAATATACAAAAAATGATCTTGAATTGCTTAATTTGTTCATACATTATTTTGTCCTTGATCAGGATACAACTATAAATATAAGAGAAAGAAAGAAACTCCTGGCTTAACAAGTCTGTTCAGTTTGACTGATAACATTTATTTCATGCTCCCTAAAACTTCTTTCTCTGAGCTTGGAGTGGAAAAATGCTTACCATAAAGAAAGTTTTATTACCTTCATTTCTAAGTTAGTGAAATGATGAACACATGTCCTTCTGATGTCAGAAATGTAAGATGTAAGATCATAATCATTACCATAGACTTAGAAGGATAAGAGCAGAATAACGGGAGAGCCTGACTGCTCACTTCAGAAGAAAGCTAGGAGATTCACTCTAGAAGTGGCCAACAATGACTTTTCAGGAATATTCATAAACTGTTCATAACTAGCTATTGTTGGGCAGTAAATAGCATCAGTGTTAGAAATGAATGCCTTGGTGCCAATTCATATCAACATGCTCTCCGTTCCAAACTCTACATGTGTAATCAGTATAAGCTAATATAGCTGTGTTAAATTTATATTATATATCAAGGTTTATTTTTTTTTAAATTATCTCTGCCCAAGGTGGAGCTTTAACTCATGATCCTTGAGATCAAGAGTCACTTGCCCTACCGACTAAGCCAGCCAGATGCCCCAATATTATATACTGAGGCTTGGGGCACCTGGTTAGCTCAGTTGATTAATTGGTGGACTGGTGATCTCAGCCCAGGTCATTATCTCATGTGTCGTGAGATTGAGGCCTGCATCTGGCTTCACTCTCAGCGGGAGTCGGCTTGAGATTCTCTCCCTCTTCCCCTCCCCCCTACTTGTGCACTCTCTCTCTAAAATAAATGAATAAATCTTTAAATAAATAAATATGCCAAGGCTTATTTAATACATCTAATTTGCTTCAATTCTATTGGATGGAAACGTTAGCAAGGGCAAAATGAAAATTAAAAAGAGATTTTAGAAGTACTCAAAGAAGTGACAAGGGTTCCCTCCTTGACCAAACTCTAGCCAGATTCCTCTGAGCCCTCTTCTTGACAAGTCTCAGCCTTGGCCTCTAAAGACTTTTTTTTCACCTTAAGTTTTAATTTTAATTCCAGTTTCGGGTGTACAATGTAGCGATTCAACACTTCCTTACAACACTGTGTGCTCATCCCAAGTGCCCTCCTTCATCCCCAACCCCTATTTCACCCATCCCCCCACGCCCCTGCCCTTTGGTAACCATCAAGCCTAGAAAGGCTTGAACAAACATTAGCATAGTTTCTAAAAGCTCAAGGCCACATCCCTAGGATGACTCTAGCACCCCCTTAAAGTCGGACTAAGAAAACTGAAAGCTGCCCAAAGAATTTACTGTTTGTTCCAGCCAACACCTGAAGAGGGAGCTCCTGTCTCCCCGCCTCTGCCGGAGGCTTGGAGCTTCGCCTCCATCAGCGTGCCAGTCAGCAAACCCAGGTGGGTTTCACAAGGAATAACCCTTCCAGCGCACTCTGTAATTTTCCACTTCCCTGACTCTACTGTGCCCATGTTCACTCTCTTCCCGATTCACTCATTCTTCTTCTGTACAAATCCAAGTTGAGTTCGTTCACACTGGATCTCTTCTCTATGTGGTAGCGCATTGCTGATTAGAATTTTCCTTACCACTCTGCCAGTGCCCGGTTTTGTTTCTCTCTGACAGAAGGAAGTGGAAGAAACAGAAAAAATAAGAAGGGAGAAAGGCCCAACCTAATCAAAATAATAAAACTAAAAGGAAATATGTGAGCTCACCAATTCCAACATGTTTTATTAATGCTTATTACAGTAAGGCATAATGTTAAGTAAAAGAGACAAAAGAGTGAACAAAAGGTTTCTCCTAGTAAGAAACAGCAGCATGACGGGCCACCCACTTAAAAATAAAATGGTGTGTGAGTACTGTGAAGGGGTCAAGATAGGGTTCTTCAGAGAACTCGCCTTGCAGACTGCATTAAGATTTACAAGTGGAAATAACATCTAAGATGAATTCCGAAGGGCAAGCGGGAGTTGCGCAGAGGAAGAGTTGAGAAAAGAGTGTTTTAGACGGAGCAGGGAGCATGTGCAAAGGCCAGGAAGTAAAAAACGAATGCGCAAGCGCAAGAGAATGGGCGGGTTCAAGGAGCTGAAAGAACGGTATCACAGCTAGAGAGTGGTTGGTTATTGGGTCAGGGAGGAGAACGATGGAGAAATCCAGGACGAAGGAGGAAAGCTGGAGCCAGAGTCTAAAAGGTCCTGGGTGGGCGAGGGCGGGCTTGTTTGTATCTTCTCACACAGGGAGGGAGGGGAAGAGATCGGAGTTTCCAATAAGGGTTCACGCGGCTTTTTTTGTGGAATATGGACTAGAATAAATAAGACAAGAGATGGAAAAAAATGGATTTATTCGGGAGTTATTTAGGAGACAGAATATACAGGAACGGGGGATTACTTAGCTGTGGGGTAGAAGGGACAGAAGGGAAGAAGCTGAAGTTGAAATTCCCATGTGGGGCGGGGCAGTTCAGTGAGTGGTGCAGCCATGCTTCTAAAAATAAGAAACGCAAGGGGCAGGGGGTTGGGGGGTGGGGGACGGCGCCTGACTGGCTCAGCTGACAAGAGTGTGAAACTCTGGACTCCCGAGTCATGAGTTCGAGCCCCACGGTGGGCATACAGATTACTTAAAAAAATAAGATTAGATAAAATGAGATAAAATAAAATAAGAAACTAGAAGGAGAGCTGGTTTGTTGGAATAATGGGGGCAGGTGTATTCCCTGACTAAAGATCCACTCCACCTTTACTTGCAAATGAGGAAACTGAGCTTTGTTTTAATTGAATAAAAAAGCACCACACTAAGATCTTACTACATATGAGGGTTTAGTCAATTAATTTACCAGAGGATAGGAGATAAAGTATAAATCAAAATACACAATACAATTATTGCAACTACATTTCCTCTACACGAGACATAGATGATGAAAAGGAGGGAGGGACTGTACTAAAGAGGAGTAAAAACAAAAAAACAAACAAGAGACTCACTCTGTGAAGAAGGCAGATAAAGATATCCAAGAAGTTGGATAATCAAGAAGTTAAAAGATAAATAGGTAAGAAATGGACATGAGAATTTTTCTTTTTATTATTCTTCAGGAACTATGTTTAAAAAAAGATTTAGCAAGATAACCAGTAGGAAATACCCGACCTCAAACCTCTAACCACCAGACACACTCATGAAGTTTTTACTTTAATTTTTAAAAAATTTTGCACTTCTCTGTACTTTAATTGAATGTTTCAGTCATTTACACTCTTGAACATATTTTACATGGTCGATAATTCTGGAGGAGGAAAAATCTTTACTTTTTCCACCCAGGTGAAAAATGTATGTGCTGAAACCTGCAAATTTATACAAAAGATGGGCAATGAGGAACTTCTAAAATTTGTTGCTTTCTTCCTCTCTGCTCTGAAACCACACAATTTCAAAAACTTTTTTTTTGTTCTTACCACAAAAGTGCATAAGTTCTATAAAAGACAATTGGCATTCTAGTTGTTGAAAATCCTCTTAAATTTTTGGTGTTAAGTATGACATGTTTTATATTTAAAAGTTAAAAGAGGTTCTGTTCTTAAGGAAGTTCTATAATACCAAAAAAAAAAAAAAAAAAAAGTTTTACTTAAGTAAGATCTCTGATTCCAATAACTGGTTCTGATTTAAAAAATGTATATTGTTTTAGATATATTTAGAAACACCTGATCCTTATCTGATTCTTTTTTTTTTTTTAAGATTTTATTTATTTATTTGACAGAGACAGAGACAGCGAGAGCAGGAACACAAGCAGGGGGAGTGGGAGAGGGAGAAGCAGGCTTCCCCGCCGAGCAGGGAGCCCGATGCGGGGCTCGATCCCAGGACCCTGGGATCATGACCTGAGCCGAAGGCAGACGCTTAACCGACTGAGCCACCCAGGCGCCCCTCCTTATCTGATTCTTAATATTACCTGTAAGGTTTAGATAGTGTAGCAAAATTTCACAAATTAAGATTTCACTCAAGTCCTGTCTTCTAATACAAATCTGCCTGAATAGATCCTGTTGAATTTTTCTTATGCACTATTTTGTTGTTTACTCATCCACAAATTTTTTATCTTTTCCCACGGGCTGGAGACTATTTTAAATGCTAAAGATACAAGGCAAGCACAACCAGAAAGAACCTTCACTTTATGGAGCTTGTGTTCAGTCCAGTGTCTGAAGGAAGAACTACAGAATGAAAGTGCAAAGGACATGGGAAGCTACATAAGTCGAGGCCTCAGTGCCATAGTCTTCATAGAGAAGAAAGAAAATGCTAATCGTAATCATACTGTAATCTGTTGTTTCCCTCAAAAAGGGCACCTTTGCTTCAAATTTTATTACCGTCGAAATACAAAAATGCCCTTAGAAAGAAAATACCTGAGATCAAGATGGGAATCTATATTAAACTTTACAAAATAGTAGGATGGAAATGATGGCATTTTAAGATTTCTAGTGAGTGATATTTCATTTTTTAATGCACATAATCTCAAGTACCTTCCAAGAAATTTGAATAATACACTATATATACTCATGCCTTCATACACTCACCATAACTAAATGTCTATTCAGTGGGTTTTGTGACTGAATGTCCTAAAATATTTTTTTCTCTCGAATTCAAATGAAATAGACTATTGTGATTTGGGCTTATATCAAATTTCCTGGTAAGTTTTTTTTTTTTTTTTAAGTTTTTTAAATTCTCATATATTGTCCCTCCCTGGAGTATAGCTTAATTATAGGGCTTTTAACCATTAAATTTTTCTGTCATTCTTTGGTTGGTTTTGGTTTGGCTTTTGTTTGTTTGTTTTTGCACTGAGATTTAAGAGTAGATTATATTTTATTTTTTTATTTTATTTTATTTATTTATTTGTTTGTTTGTTTGACTGAGAAAGAGAGTCCAAGCAGGGGGAGCAGTAGAGGGAGAGTGAGAAGCAGACTCTCTGCTGAGCAGGGAGCCCGATGCAGGACTTGATTCCAGGACCCCAGAATCATGACCTGAGCTGAAGGCAGACACTTAACCGACTGAGCCACCCAGGGGCCCCAAGAGTATATTGTATGTATATATATATATATTTTTTTTTTTTTTTGGTGGAAAAATTTATATTTCAATTTAGCCAGCTGGACTCAGTTTAGATGATTCCGATTTTGTTGGCAACATCGAAAGCATTATAGTCAGGAGCCAATTGAACATACGCCTTCTTCTCTCCATCAGGCCCGATCAAGGTGTTGACCTTGTGTGTTGTTGTCTTCTATTTTTTTCATGGCTGACTCGGTAGTCAGGGGGAACTTGATGATGGCATTGTGATCAAGCTTGTTTCTCCTAGGGGTGCTCTTTTGAGGATATTTGGGCTACCTTCGCAGATGCAGTGTCTTGGGTTGTTGCAATGTAGGTGACGTGCGGATCTTCTTTTTTTTGTGACTGTGGATGCCTTTCAGCACCGCTTTCTTGGCCTTCAAAGTCTTTGCTTTGGCTTTGGCTTTGGCTTTGGGAGGGGCAGGGGCTTCCTTCTTAGCCTTCAGCGTCATCTTCGTAAAAGGGGAGTAGATTGTATTTTAAAAAGATACTGACAAGAAGCATCCCAAGGGGTTTCACTGTACCAAGTGTGACTGTTTTAGTCAGTCTTCTCCAGAGAAAAAGAACCAATAGAAGATACCTACATCTATCTATAGATGTACAAATCTAGATCTATATAAATATTAGTAAATTAAATAGATAATATAGATCTAGATTTGTACATTTATAGAAACAGACATATTATAAAGAATTGGCTCATGCAATTATGGGGCTGGAAAGTCCCAAGGTCTGCAGGGTGCATAAGCAGGTTAGAGACCCAGGATGGCATAGTTCCAGTCCATAGGTTGGTAGGCTGGAGACCAAGGAAGATTCGATGTTTCAGTTTGAGTCTGAAGGTAGGAAAAACCTGATTATCTCCATCCAAAGGCAGTCAGGCAGGATGAGTTCCCTCTTACTCAGCCTTTTTGGTGTATTAAGCCTTCAGCAGACTGGATGAGGCCCGTCTACATTAGTGAGGGCAATCTACTTTACTCAGTCTCCTGATTCAAATGTTAATCTCATCCAAAACACCCTACAGGTACATCCAAAATAAAGTTTCACCAAATATCTGGGCACCTTGTGGCCCAATCAAGTTGACACATAAAATTAAGTTTCCTTTGGTTTCTCAAGCTAACAGATAATGCACAGCATTTAGAGGAAAGAGAAAAAGTTGTTAAAATAATTTAGTTCAGCCGCAGAGTATCTGTCCTGTTCCTAGTCACAGAAAAAATAAACAATACAACCACAAATGTATCTATATGTAGGTTTTATTTTCTTCCTCATTGCTTTGTGCAGAGTTTAGTCACCTATGGGTCCTCTATTCCATCTAGAGCTGCAGAAACAAATTTTTTGAACTGTTTCCAATATATTTCAAAAATGATATCTTATTTCGACTTCATATTTGATAGACTATCTTTAAGTTTATTTTTCTTAAAAATGTACCTATCAAAACGTGAAAAAGATCCCCTCCTCCCATTGCAAACTAACTTAAAATTGCCCAGGTGGTGCTTTGATCAGCATTTCACCTGTTCTTTATGCATATGTGATAATCATTTTGTGTTTCTTTTTTTTTTTTTTTTTTTAGATTTTATTTATTTGCGAGAGAGACAATGAGAGACAGAGAGCATGAGAGGGAGGAGGGTCAGAGGGAGAAGCAGACTCCCTGCTGAGCAGGGAGCCCGATGTGGGACTCGATCCCGGGACTCCAGGATCATGACCTGAGCCGAAGGCAGTCGCTTAACCAACTGAGCCACCCAGGCGCCCATCATTTTGTGTTTCTTACAATCTTTGTAATTTTTCCTAAAATACTGATTTCCTGTTGAGATGCTTCAAGAGTGGATACACTTTTTTGTGTGTGTTTTTTTAAACATCTGCTAATTATAAAAATCAAACTATAACTCATATCTAAATAATTAGAAGCACTGTCTGTACATAGTAGGAATTCAGTAACTGAAAAATGAATGAATGATCACTGAATGAAGGTTAAATGCAGCAGTGGGGTTTGGGGAAGCAAAGTATTGATCATATTTGTGGTTGATCCGAAAAAACCTCCAAAGATAAATATCTTTGGTAAGATAAAACTTGTATCTCAGCCAGCATCAAACTAGAACTACAAATAGAGAGTAGCAATGATTTTAAATTTCTGTCACATATAAGTAATACATAAATTTATTCTCTGTGTAAAAAATTTTAAATGTTGTAGGTAAGATTAAGGTACCTTTAAACACTACCCCATGGACAATATGTACAATATTGTTTTGTGGATTTGTGGATTTTTTTCCCCAGTGAACTCTGAGTAGATGTTTTATAACAGGAATGAGGGACAAAACCAGGGCAGGCTATCTACAAAGCAATAATGGAAATAGCTAATATCTGCTAAATTTCAGTCGTTTTTCTAAATACTGTGCACACATTAACACACATAAGCCTTACAAGAGCTCATGGTATCATTATTATGTACTATCCATTATTCCCATTGTACAGATGAGTAAACAGTCATTTTTTCCCCCCAATTTTCCATAATTTCTCCAAAGTCATGGTCTTGCCAGTGGAGGAGCTGGGATTTGAACCTAAGTAGTGTGGCTCCTGCTCTTGCTGAACGCCACCACATCATATACAAAATATGTAGGGAAAAAGGGAGCCTGTGATTGAGTACTGATCACGCAACCATCTGCATTCGCACTGGTACAAAACCAGCACGCATCCCCCATCCTGGTTGACTCATGTTTCTCACTTGACTACCAGATACTCTGGCAAACCCTAGGATTTATATTCCACTTTCTAATTTGCTGCTCTTCTTTTATATGGGAATCCTGCTTCCATTCTCAAATGTGGTTCTTCTTGAGAAGTAACTGAACTAACAAGTGAGGACTTAGATACCCCAAGATCCTCTCACTCCAACTCTTTGAATCAATATTAACATACTCTTCTTCAGTATAGATGATCCCACCTAAGCATCGTTTCCATTAAGCTTTGCGTGTCCATGTGTTAGGGGCCTTCACTGTGGCTGAAATGTTCTTTTGTTAATTTGCATGTCAAAACCTATTAATCTTTCAAGCTCTTGCTAGGGTGCAGTGTCCTTGGCAAAGGCTTCCTTCGTGTATTACTTCATGTGTTACATCCAAGACATATGACTCTTGCATCTATTAGTACTGCTCCGTCACTCTGGATTTTAATTCTTTTTTTAACACGCTGTTCTCACACTGGAGTAAGTAAGGAAGATGCTTGAGAATAATCATGGTGTTTGGATAACCCAGGTGTGAGCACCGTGCTTGGCACATATTAGATGCATCACAAACGTTTGTGAGATGAAATGGAAATATGACTAATACGATAGCATCGTTGCAGATTGGCAATACTTTTTACAACTACCTTTACAACTCAGTTTTTAGCTAGGGTATGAATATAGTTTCATATTTCCCCCAAATAGTCCACAAAGCTATATTCTTCCAGTATATTTTATTTCCCTCTAACCTTGACATGAAAATCTTAATAATGTTTACACTTGGAGGAAGCTTTTTATTTACTTTTTTATTGAATTTAAGAAGAAGCCTACCAATTAAAAGACTTCACAAATATTTGTAGTGGCAAATTCTATGTGGTGGCCATTTTGTAAAATATTGTACTTTAACAGTATGGGAAACAGTGGCTAATTTTACCAGAATGAGCTTACTAGCAATTGTTATTCCTATTAAGGGGGCAATTTCTCTTTTCAATTAGTTTTTCCTGCCTATAAAGCTAGATAAAATGCAACTCTCACCTCTCACAGGATAGCTGATAAAGATAACTAGAAACCTTACCACTACAAATACCAAGATATGGTGGATGGAACAAACCAAACTTATTTTTAAGTGCACAGCTAAGTTTTCAACAAAGGGAGGAAAATTTGTAGGTACCATAAATAAAATAGAAACTGAAAACCAAAGGGTAAGCATGTGACTGGAACCCGAGACTGTCCTGTGATGTACTTTTCTTCCCAGTACTTTAGAGACTCAAGTCATAGTTCCCATGTGAGAAAGGGGACATGCCCAGGCATTACAGAAAGTTGGGACTGAAAGATCTGAACAGAGCTGGGACCCTTCAATGTCTACACATTTGGTGGATCATTTAATTTTAAAAATTGTCTGATGTCACACAGAAAACTGTCTGTCTCTGCTTCAGCTATGTAGGAAAAAATATAACCCCAAATAAAGTGAAGTTCTAGTCATATGGCTACTGTAGGCTTGAGGATAAATTAGCATATGGCTAATAGTAACGATACACATTATATTGTTCTTGAGACAGTGATTACCACTAGGCCACCTGGCAAAGCTAAGGCAAAGCTGTTCCATAAAGCCATGCCACAGTATTATTTGAGAAATAAAGAGAGGAAAAAAGTCTCACTAAAATCGACAATTAACAACTAACAACATGAATGGGAATCACAGAAATAAACTACCATGAATGAGACTAAGCATACAAAATAGGAGGATTAGAGACTCTTGAGAACTTGAAACTTAAAAAGTAATCTAAAAGAGAATATACAAGGGGCACCTGGTGGCTCAGTCGGCTAAGAGGCTGGCTCTTGGTTTTAGCTCAGGTCATGATCTCAGGGTCCTGGGATTGAGCCCTGGGTGGTCACGCTCAGCGGGGAGTCTGCTTGAGAGTCTCTCTCTCCCTTTCCCTCTAACCCGCCACTGCACACACTCTCTCTAAAATAAATAAATAAACAAGGAGAGTGTATGATAATTCAATATAGGTAGAAAATGGCTATACTGAACAGGAATGCAAGTGATGCATAGACCTAGTCTAAAGGCCATAGGATCAGACAATCTAGACAAGGGGAAAGGAGGATCAAAGGGAATTAAGAAAAAGAGGACATGACTCATGCGAGGGAAACAGTTTAAAGGATAAGAATTTAGTAAAAATAGCCTAATTTTGGTGCATATTATAGAACCATGAAGAATAAGGTTGACTAACTAGAATGAGTCCATTTCAGGAGGCAGTAAACAGTGTAGTTCATTTCTTACATCCATCCCATCATCTCCCTCATAAGTAGTTGTGTGATTTGGGAATGGAACTCACCCTTTGGGTGGGTCCGATTTGTCTACTGCATTCTACCCAGACCATGTCTGATCTACAGTGCAATACTTGAACTGTTAAGTTTATGCCCACTTATATCACATTGCCATTCTGTGCCGCTGTAATGTCCCTTGCTCTACTTCTCCCCATTTTGTTTTCTGGAATTTACAGTGTCCAACTGGACCAAAAAAAAAAGAAAGAAAGAAAGAAAGAAAAGCACAAATAAAGGATTTAAAAATACCCCTGTTGCCTTAAGAGTAGTATGTTAGCAGTAGAGTAACGACCTTGCTGAATTCTGATTGGTGTGATGATGGGGAAAAGAGCAGAGCTAGGATGAGTGCCGTGCTGATAAATGTTTAACAGCCGGCTGGGGAAATGGGCTGGTTTGTAGCCTTTGATGATTTCTACCATATAAATACTCCCACCAAGGCTGATTTCAAGCTTCAGTGGAACACCATCTTGCAAAATCCCTGATAAATGAGCACTTGTCTGTCTCAACCCACTGTGAGCTAGCTCCAACAAACTACCACTCCCAGCCTACCTTGGGAAGGTTGCACCATTTCAGGTCTCTTTCCCAGGTGGGTTGGCCACTGCAATTTTCTTCCTGGTTATAGCAGCCTATGGATCATAAATATTCTTCGATTCTAGCAATAAGATTATTGCCATCTAGGTGTTGATGGTGGTGTGGGCTTTTTCTTTTTCTCTTTCTTTATACATATTTTAATGGGGAGTTGGGAAAGGATAAGCCAAAAGCTATTTTAAAGTGGAATTCCAACTGTAAACTACTACTAATATTTCTAAATTTAATACTGATTTATTCATCAAGAGTGCATTAAGCACTTTCTAGGCACAGTTTGAACTAGTAAGGATAGAGCAGTGAGGAAAGACTACAGTATTTAAAACCAAATCACTCCTTCTCATCTACTCCCCAAAAGTCCTTTGGTTTTAAGATATTCCATTGTTTTCTTTTATGCAATTAAAAACATGGCAATATCTGTACACAATAATCTTATTTTAAATGTATAAATGTTGGAAGGAAATAAATCTGCCCAAACATAAAAAAGTATGGCAAGCCCTGGTAAAACATCTATAAGTAGCATTTTTATTTTAAACAAGCCACCTAAATTTTGGTGAGTCACAGGATCAATAATCCACATGTGATAGTGAATAAAATAACTGATGGTAGCATTTTCTGTAAGAGGAAAAAAATTGAAAAAAAAATCTGAAATGTCCATTAATTGGAAAATAGGTAAGTAAATGGTGACAGATCCATACAATGAAATGCTACATAGCAGAGAAGATGAATAAATCCAAGCTGTACATATTGATTAGGTGAACCTTACAAATTTAATGTTGAAAAAAATTGCCAAAAAATATATAGTATGATGCTTTTTAAATAAAAATTGCAAAATGTTTATGTACACTTATATGTATGTGTACGCACATATTTATACATTTTTATGTATATTTATATATATATATCAAATCTGCCAGGCATGGTAATAATAAACACCAAATTGCCTGAAAGTAGAAACCTCAGAAGTTGAAACTGAAGTAACCTTAGAAGCTCAACTGTGATGCTGTTAAAAAGAGATTCATAATCAGCTTTAACTATACCAGAATGTTTTATTTCTAAGCTGAGTAATTAATATATAGATTTTTGTTGATTTTTTTTGTTCTTTTGGAATTATGAAATATTCCGTAATACATTCTAACAATTAATTTGTAAAATCCATTGACTAAATTTATTTGTCACTTCACAAATACTGGTGTGATTTGAGCATGAGTCAAGAATATTATCTTGTGGGCGCCTGGGTGGCTCAGTTGGTTAAGCGACTGCCTTTGGCTCAGGTCATGATCCTGGAGTCCCTGGATCGAGTCCCGCATCGGGCTCCCTGCTCGGCAGGGAGTCTGCTTCTCCCTCTGACCCTCCCCCCTCTCATGTGCTCGCTCTCTCTCATTCTCTGTCTCAAATAAATAAATAAAATCTTTAAAAAAAAAAGAATATTATCTTGTGCATAAAAACCCTCATTAGTTTTCCTATTTTCAAGTTTGGGAATTACTTTCCTCGATAAATATTTAATTATCATATGTCACTGATGTTATTAAGGATTTTCTACACAACTTCAAATCATAACTTACAGAATAATATGTACAAAATATTAGAATTAATAGTTAGGAATGAGAGACAGATATCATCTCACTTGCAATAAATATAATAATGACACAAATCTAATCTTTCTTTATTATTTATTATCCATGTTTTGTCTCAGAAAAATCTACCAGGTTTTTCACCATCAAGAAGCCTTGTGATGTTGTGTGTGTGTGCTGGTGCCTGTGTGTGCACCGGCATGTGTGTGCATACGCACGTGTTTCTGATGATAAGTGTGATATGTGCATACGCACGTGTATCTGATGAAAAGTGTGATATGTGCATACGCACGTGTATCTGATGAAAAGTGTGATATGTGCATACGCACGTGTATCTGATGAAAAGTGTGATATGTGTATACGTATGTGTATCTGATGAAAAGTGTGCATATAATTTTTAATTATAAAAATTGATCCAAAGCACAGAACACAAATTGTAGTCAAACAGGAATATTTATTATCTCTGAAACTAACTTAAATATTGATTAAAGAGACCCAAGGGGATTGAGTCTCTGATCTAGAAATCTCTGTTTTGCCAACCTCAGAACTGAAACTATGCACTGAATGTGAGTACTGTTGACATAGCTCTCAGTGAACCTAAGGAGAGTATTTCCTCTCCTTCCATTAAATTTTAGATTCAGATCCAGGGAAAAATTGCCTCACAATAGAATGGACTGTTGGGAGAACAAAAATGTAGCTAGCCATTGAGTTTCAAAATTCTCAATCTCTTTTGGTCACTGACCAGTTTCGCGACCTTACTTCTCTGATCTTGCTTTTCTGCACCTCTTTTTTTTTTTCCTCACTCGTATAAAATATCTGGCATTCTACGCATAATTATGTAATCCATACTGATTATATTCATTTGCTACAAATAGGTCCACAATATTTAGTAGAATTTGTTTTCCCAAGGCAACCCCCCAGAAATTCCCCCAGAGATAACAGAAGTTTCCTAGCACTACAAAAAATGAAACAAGATGTTTCTTCTGGTTTATTCTTGGTAGAGAAAGACAAACTTAGATTACTTGGGACCTGAAAGAACCAAGAAAATACATGCAGATGCAGTTTTCCCAAAAGGAAAACAAATTTTGAGGAGAAATATAATGGAGAAGCCACATTCATGTTTTACTAATGCTTGAACTTTTCTCCTTAGCTTGGGCCATGCAGTTTTTCTTAGGACTGTATGAATTGGCTTTATCAAATTCTAGTGCAATTATATTTTAAGAAGGTAAAATATTTACAAGACTCCGCATGAAAAAATTTTGATATGCAAAAGTTATAAATTAAATAGGATTTGTTTACTTTCAAATGGACTTAGTCTAATATTTAAAATGTTATTTAATCTATAAAATTAAATCTGCTTTTAAACTTTAAGGTGAACATTTATTGCTCAAGGCAATGTTCAACTTTATTTGAAATAAAATTTATATTAATTCACATCTTGCATACATAAAATGATATTATAGTGATTCTTTTTGTTTTGTTTTGTTTTCATTTTTAACTAAGGGTTGAGTTGCAAATGTGACTGAAGCAGAATCTCAATATTGATCCTTGTAGATGAATATTCTGAAGTGCATAACTCTGTAGTTTAATAAGTGTAGATGCACTTATGGCAGAAATAAAATATAGTAGGAACATTAAAAGAAATTTAAGGGTGCCTGGGTGGCTCAGTTGGTTAAGCAGCTGCCTTTGGCTCAGGTCATGATCCCAGGGTCCTGGGAACGAGTCCTTCGTCGGGCTCCCTGCTCAGCAGGAAGCCTGCTTATTCTCCCTCTCCCTCTGCTGCTCCCCCTGCTTGTACTCTCTCTGGCAAATAAATAAATAAATAAATAAATAAATAAATAAAATCTTTTTGAAAAAAAGATATTTAATATGTGCCTTCATAGGAAATGTCAATTTTTTTTTAAGATTTTATTTTTAAGTAATCTCCATGCCCAGTGTGGGGCTCCAGCTCACCCCCTGAGATCAAGAGTCACATGCTCTACAGACTGAGCCAGCCAGGTGCCTCTAGATGTCAATTCTTTTAAGGAAAAAAGCATAGTTACCAAATCTCATTATTAGTTGGGAGTAGTAAACTCCCTCCCCAAAATAGTCCAGGAGGAAATTTTTTCCTATCTTTCCTTAACACCCCCACCAAATTTCCCCCAAACTTGAAAGGAAAATTATCGTACAATTACAAATGCTCCATTGGCTTCTAGAATTTTCTGAGCCAGAGTATAGAACCCACTTCACATGCCGTTCCAGGTTCCCACGTTCACATCGGGCCCTCTGGGCTTCAACAGGTTGCTCGTTGGAATGTCCCACGGTCAGCATGGTGTGTCACCTCCTGACACTGCCGGTTGCCTCAGCCCCCGCAGCTGTCATCTGGGCCAGCACAGCATGCATGCCCTATCCCCAAGGGTGGCTGCCGCAGCCCACGCTCCCGGGCCAAAACGGTAGGACCCACAGTGGTTCCGGTTCTGCCCATCATGTTCAGATACAGAATTGGGCCATGGGAGGTGGAACAGGGCTTCCCAGCACCTAATGATACAACACGGAAGTGCTGTATTTAATGCCCCATGGACACACTTAGACTAATCAGAGTCAGGAAAATGGAAAGAGCCCTCAGGTAAATTCCTCTCCTTTCCTTCTCTCTTAGACTGTTCTAAGTAGCAGGGGTTCCTTAAGACCCTCTTCAAAGACTTCCTTACTGATGTGAGACATCCACTGTGCTTTCTTCTGAGGCTGCGGCCTGCTAAGCAACCTAACGCCTGCCTTCCTTCAACTCACTTCTTTTTCCCTCACTCCTGCTACCCTGGCATTAACTCTCCCAGTAAAGCCTTAGGACACAGGCTTTGGCTCAGGCTCTATTTTTCAGGGAACTTTAGGGGAAATTGGAGGGGGAGATGAACCATGAGAGACTATGGACTCCGAGAAACAAACTGAGGGTTCTAGAGGGGAGGCGGGTGGGGGGATGGGTTAGCCTGGTGATGGGTATTAAAGAGGGCATGTACTGCATGGAGCACTGGGTGTTATACGCAAACAATGAATCATGGAACACTATATCAAAAACTAATGATGTAATGTATGGTGATTAACATAACATGATAAAAAAAAAAGACATCCTCTTTGGGGCATATCTAATCTTACACCTGTAGGAAACCTAAAATGAGGGCGCCTGGGTGACTCCATCAGTCGGGCGTCTGCCTTCAGCTCAGGTCATGATCCTGGCATCCTGGGATCGAATTCCACACTGGGCTCCCTGCTCAGTGGGGAGTCTGCTCCTCCCTCTGCCTCCACCCCTCCCCGGGCTTGTGCTCTGCTCTCTTTCGTTCACTCTCTCTCTCAGATAAATAAATAATATCTTAAAAAAAGAAAGAAAGAAACCTAAATTGCTATGATAATAATTTAAAATCTTTCTGTAAAATTTCCCTTGAATATCTGTAGTTTTCACTCTTTAACAACAATGTGCCAAAGTAAAAAATAATAAGGCAAAGATCTCCTGAAAGCCTGTAAATTAATGCAGTTCAGGAGATCCTATTTTTCTCATAGTTCTGTGCCACATAATGTAAAATACTAATAATTTTTTTTAAAAGATGGATTTATTTATTTGAGAGAGAGAGAGAGAGCAGGGGGGAGGAACAGAGGAGGAGAGAGAATCTCAAGCCGACTCCCCACTGAGCATGACGCAGGGCTCCATCTCATGACCCAGAGATGACAACCTGAGCTGAAATCAAGAGTCCAATGCCCAACCGACTGAGCCATCCAGGCACCCCACTAATAATTAGTTTTAATTATTATTAAAATCAGTCAGGACTGATTTTTAAAGGAATACAGGAAACACATGTTTAGTTTATTATGAAAAATAGATCTTATGAATAATAATAATGAACATTAACAAAAACAAATATGTTCAGTCTTTTTCTTTACAGTGAACTCTATTGAGGTATAATTTATATACAATAAGATGCACCCATTTTAAGTAAACAGTTCATTTAGTTCTGACAAATATCTGACAAATATCATATTACCATCATAACAATCAAGATTTGGAGTATTTGCATCACCCCAAATAGATCCCTCATGACTCTCTGCAGAAGAAATTTCCCACTCTTGGCCCCAGGCAACCACTAGTCTCATCGGCTTTCAGTTTCTGTCACTATAGACTAATTTTATCCATTCTAGAACTTCATATACATAGAATCATGTGTGTATGTGTATGTCCAGCTTCTTTCTCTCAGCATAATGTTTTGAGGTTCATCTATATAGTTGTGTGTATAAGTAAGTTATTCCTTTTTCATGCTGAGGAATAAGCCATTGCATCGATGTACCCCGTGTTAATGGACCTTGGCAGTGTTTCTAATTTTTGCCTATTGCTAATACAGCTGCTATGAACATTTGTGTGCAAGCTTTCTTGTAGATGTGCATTTTCATGTATTTTGGGTGCATATCTAGCAATGGAATAACCTTTCCAATACTTGACATTATCAGTCTTTATCATTGTAGCCATTTGAGTGGCAGTGTTCTCTCCTGGTCCTTTTAATTTGTACTTCCTTGCTGTGTACAGGCGCTGAGCATCTTTTGCTGTGCTGATTAACCATGTTCTATCTTTTTGAAAAGTGTCTGTGCAAATCTTTTGGTCATCTTTATTGGTGTTTGTCTTACTCACTTTTAAACAGTGAAAAGCCTTCAGAATCCACTCAGGGGTCTTGAGGTTGGCAAACATGCCAGAACATTTTAATTACATTCATGAAAAAAGAACAATTAATTACCTCGTTTTCTGCTTTTATCTTCCTTCCTCAGGAAGCTCCAGCTAGTCTAGCCTTCTACCTGTTCTTAGAACTGGCCCAGTTTTTATTCCACACCTCACATTGCTCTAGCAATTAGCTCTGCTCAACATTTCCCTTCCCTGTCCCCTCACGACACTCGATCCTTCTATACTTCAGTTCTCAGCTCAAATGTCATATTCTTAGCGATACCTTTCCAACCACCCAATCAAAAATAAAGCCCTTAAAATAAATAAATAAATAAATAAATAAATAAATAATTTTTAAAAAAGAGGGTGTCTGGGGCTCAGTCGGTTAAGCGTCTGTCTTCGGCTCAGGTCATGATCCCGGGGTCTTGGGATCGAGTCCCTCGTCAGGCTTCTTGCTCAGCGGAGAGCCTGCTTCTCCCTCTGCCTGCCGCTCCCCCTGCTTGGGCTCTCTCTCTTTCTCTCTCTCTCTGACAAATAAATAAATAAAATCTTTTAAGAAAAAAAATGAAGCCCTTTGTGCCCTTTCTGATCGCAGCACCCTGTTCCAGCACTTCTTATCACCTGCAGTTACATATTTTCATTTATTTGCTTACTTACTTATTATTTTGCTCCACATTGACCTGTGTTCCTTGACAGCAGAGACCATGCCCAATGGGGGTTGGCTTTCCAAGGACCCTCCAGCACATTGCACAAAGCAAAACTCACACTGGAAGTTGAATAAATATTTGCTGCTGAATAAATTAATACCTCAGTTTTCTGTGAGTTATTAAACTGGAAGGTCAGCAGCTGCAGAGAAATCATTCCCTATTGTCCCTATTAAAGTTTTACACAGCTATCAACGATTCACAAATGAGGATGTCCCTGGAATCTCTTTCTACTTGACGCTTCATCAGGAGATTCCTAGGATGAAAGAGGCTTCATGAACTTTCCGAGATGACCATGTACAACTACAGGAATTCCAAGAACCCACAGCAGAGTACTTGGCTTTTTGGGACTCCATGTCAGTGCTGAAACTTTTCAGAAGTTTACAACCCTGAGGACTATCCTAGAGGGATTCTCAAAATAAACAGGATTTTCTAGGTTTATTGGGCTATTTGGGGGTTCACTGAGAAGGTAAGCAAATCACACAATGAGTAAACCATGCCCCATAGAAACAACAGGGAATGGTGGGTAGCTTGGTGAGCACCAGGTCAAGCGTTGTCAGGCTAAAATGCAGGATCGATTTTTCCCAGTCTCCTCATTTACGAATGAATAAGTGAACGAAGACCTGGGTTCATATGTGGGGTCTGTCCCTTAGTAATGATATAAAGTTACTTAAGTTTCTGAACCTCTAAGTATTTTCATTTCTTTATCTTTAAATGAGGATAATAGTATGTAATTTACAAACTTTTCTGGACTAAGTGGAATGCTAATAGAGTTCCTGGCATATATTAGGAATTTTATTTTGTTTTTTTCTTTATTTGTTTTCCGTTTTAAATCACTTAGGCTTATATATATTAGAAAGCAAACATTTTCCAAAAACATATTGTATTCTGTTCTCTATTCAAATTGCTACTTAATAAGTATTCACTGATAGCATTAAAAGCTTAATGGGTCTAGGAACAAATAGATAGCAATTATATAATCTAGAGGCTGTAACAGCAAATAAAAGAACAATCTTATTATTAAAAAACAGAGATCCTAAATGTATATTACTAAGTAAAAGAAGCCAATCTGAGAAGACTACATACTGTATGATTCTAACTACATGATGTTCTGGAAAAAGCAAAATTATGGAAATGATAAAAAAGTCAGTGGTTGCCAGGGATGGAGTGCAGGAAGGAGAGATGAACAGGCAGAGCACTGAGGATTTTCAGGGCATAAAAATACTCTGTATAGGGGCACCTGGGTGGCTCAGTTGGTTGGGTGACTGCCTTTGGCTCAGGTCATGACCCTGGAGTCTCGGGATCGAGTCCCGCATTGGGTTCCCTGCTCGGCAGGGAGTCTGCTTCTCCCTCTGACCCTCCCCTCTCTCATGCTCGCTCTCATTCCCTCTCTTTCAAATAAATGAATAAAATCTTTAAAAAAAATACTTTGTATGATATTATAATCGTAGACATATGCCATTATACATTTGTCCAAACCCATAGAATGTACAACATCAAGAGTAAACACTTTGTGTGGTAAGCTATAGGTGTTGTGTGATTATGATCTATCAATGCTATGGACTATGTGTGATTATAGCGTATTGATGGAAAGTCATCCTTGGTTTAAAAAGTATCATTCTGGGGGCACCTGAGTGGTTCAGTCAGTTAAGTGTCTGATTCTTGATTTCAGCTCAGGTCATGATCTCAGAGTCATGAGGATCAAGCCCCACACTGGGCCCCACCCTGGGCATGGAGCCTGCTTAAGATTCTCTCTCTCTCTCTCACTCTGCCACTCCCCCCTTCTCTTGCTCTCTCTCTCCCTCTCTAAAAAAAAAGAAAGAAAAAAGTATCATTCTGGTGAGTGGTGTTGACACTGGGAGAGGTTATGCATATACAGAGCAGAGGTACACAGAAAATCTCTGGACCTCTTTCTAAATGTTGTTGTAAGCCGAAAACCACTCTAAAAATTGTCTCTTAAAAAAAAAAAATAAGAATGAAAGGGCAACAAAAACAAAAAGTAAACAACTGGGGCTACATCAAACTAAAATGCCTTTGTACAGTGAAGGAATCCATCAATAAATGAAAAGGTGACCTACTGAATGGGAGAAGATACTTGCAAACAATATATCTGATCAGGGGCTGAAATCCAAAATATATAAAGAACTCCTACAACTCAATACCAAAAAAAACACAAAAACCCAATTTAAAAATGAGCAGAGGACCTGAAAAGATATTTTTCCAAAGAAGACATACAGATGGCCAACAGGCACATGAAATGATGCTCAACATCACTAATCATCGGAGAAATGCAAATCGAAACCACAATGAGATACCAACAGTGCCAGTGAGGATGTAAAGAAAAGGGAACTTTCATGCACTATCGGTGGGAATGTAAATTAGCGCAGCCACTATGAGGAACAGTAAGGAGGTTCCTCAAAAAATTAAAAATAGCCTGCTGGGAAGATGGTGGAATAGGACGTCCCTGGGCTCACCTCTTGCTGCATGGCCACTAGAGAGCACCCACGTCGGCATAAGTAACCCAGAAAGCAGCCCAAAAACTGGCAGAACAGACTCTCCACAGCCCGGTATAGACAAGAGGCCACAGAGAAGCAGATCCACCCCCTCCGATCACTCTTGGCAAGATCCCATCAAAGCGGTGCACAAGCCTGGCAGTGTGCGCCCAGCCCAGACAAGGGTCAGCACCACTCCAAAGTGAGTCCTGCCCCAGGGAGAGGGGAAGATAACCACACACCCATCTGACTGTGACCCCAGCAGTGGGCTGGGGGCAGGCAGTGGGTCTGACTGCAGGCCCCACCCACCAACAAAAGCTTCTCAGGGGACGACACAGGGACAGCGCCTGCAGTTTGGTGCTACTGCATCTCTGGCAAACACCTGGTCTGACTCAACTCAAGCCCACGGCTGCCCCAGACCAGCCCACTAACACCACGGGCACCAAACTCTGCCCACAACAGGCAGAGAGCCATCGCAGACAACAGGACTGAAGGCAAACACATCCCAGCCACAACGGTAGGACACCCCTGGGGCAACACACGTAGGAGACACCCCCTGAAGCACCAGGTTCTGGGGAACAGACATTGCACTGCAGGACCTCTTCTTCATAAAGCCACTACTTTCAAGTGCAGGAGATGTAACTGACTTTCCTAACACAGAGAAACAGACAACGCAAGAGACAGAATGAGGAGACAGAGGAATATGTCCCAAATCAAAGAATAGGACAAAATCAGAGCAGGAGACCTAAGCAAAATGGAGATAAGTAATATGTCTGATAGCGAATTTAAAGTAATGCTCATAAAGATACTCGCTAGAATTGAGGAAGGAATGCAGGACCTCCATGAGACCCTCCACCAAGAGATAGAAGACGTAAAAAAGAAACAATTAGAGCTATTGGACTCACTAAATGGAAATAAAAATAGACCATCTGGAATAAATAGCAAGGAAGGGGAAGTAGAAGAAAGGATCAGCCACCTGGAGGACAGAGTCATGGAAAGTAATCAAGCCAAGCAGATGAGAGGGGGGAAAAAATATGCAAAATGAAAATAGACCCAGGGAACTCAGCAACACTGTCAGGTGTAACAGTCGCATGATAGGGACCCCAGAAGGAGAAGAGCGAGAAAAGGGGGCAGAAGATTTGTCTGAAGAAATAATAGCTGAAAACTCTCTGAATCTGGGGAAGGAAAGAGAAATCCAGATCCAGGAGGCACAGAGAGCCCCCAACACAACCAACCCAAAGAGGTCTGTGCCAAGACACAAAGTAAATAAGATGGCCAAAAGTAGTGATAAAAGAATTTTAAAAGCAGCAAGAGAAAGGAAAGCAGGTACATACAAGGGAAATCCCATATGGCTATCAATGGGTTTTTCAGCAGAAACTCTGCAGGCCAGAAGAAAGTGGCATGATAAATTCCAACTGCTAAAAGGAAAAAATCTACAGCCAAGAATACTCTATCCAGCAAGGCTTTCATTTAGAATAGAGGGAGAGATCGAGTTTCCCAGAAAAACAAAAATTAAAAGCAAAACCAGCCACGTCCCTGTCACACACGATGCCATTGGCCTGTGGGTCCCAAATTCACAGTCCAGCCACCCTCCTGCCCGAGTCAGCATGGACAGCCTGCCATCTGCTCAATGCCAAGTCAACATGCCTTCACCTCAGATTGCCAAGGGCTCAAATTGACACTCTTCCCCTCAAATTCCAGCCCCTCAAGTTTGTGCACAAAAGTGGGCATAATTATAACAGCAGAATGAAGCAACCCAAACATCTAACTATTTCTGTGGAATACAGAATGGATAAAAGGAGTGTGCTAGGCTGAGAACATCTCCAACAAGCACATCAAAGAACAATATGTACAGCATGATTCTGGTTAGTAAAACAAACAAACAAACAAACAAACCTGGGAAGAATAAAACAAGATGAAACCAGAGAGGGAGACAAACCATAAGAGATTTCTTAAGCATAGGAAAGAAACTGAGGGTTGCTGGAGGGGAGGTGGCGGGGGGGATGGGGTAACTGGGTGGTGGGCATGAAGGAGGGCACGTGATGGAATGAGCACTGGGTGTTGTATGCAACTGATGAATCACTGAACTCTACCTCTGAAACTAATAATACACTATATTGTTAATTAATTGAACTTAAAAAAAAAGGAACCGCCCCCCAAAAAAATTAAAAATAGAACTACCATAAAATCCAATAATTCCTCTTCTGGGTATTTGTCTGAACAAAACAAAAACACTAACTCAAAAAGATATATGCACCTCCATGTTCACTGCAGCATTGTTTACAATATTCAAAATATGGAGGCAATCCAAGTGTCCATCAATAGATGGATGAATAAAGAAGATGTGGGGTGTATGTGTGTGTGTGTGTGTGTGTGTGTATATATATATATAATGAAGTATTATTAAGCTAGAGAAAAAGAATGAAACCTTGCCATTTGTGACAACATGGATGGACCTAGAGGGTAATATGCTAAGTGAAAGAAGTCAGAGAAAGACAAATACCATATGATTTCACTGATATGTGAAATCTAAAGAACCAAAACAGACTTATAGATACAGAGAATGAACTGGTGGTTGTCACAGAGCAGTCACTCTGGAGAACAGTATGGAGGTTCCTCAAAATGTTAAAAATAGAACTATCCTATGATCCAGCGATTGCACTACTAGGTATTTACCCAAAGGATAAAAAAACACAGATTCGAAGGGATACATGCACCCTGATGTTTATAACAGCATTATCAACAATAGCCAAACTATGGAGAGAGCCCAAATGTCCATCTACTGATGAATGGATAAAGAAGATGTGGTGTACATATACAATGGAATATTACTCAGCCATCAAAAAGAAAGAAATCTTGCCATTTGCAATGACGTGGATGGAGCTAGAGTATATTATGCTAAGTGAAATAAGTCCATCAGAGAAAGACAAATATCCTATGGTCTCACTCATATGTGCAATTTAAGAAACAAAATAGATAAACAAAGGTGAAAGGGGAAAAGAAAAACAGGAGAAAGGCAAACAAGCCATGATTCTTAACGATAGAGAACAAACCAAGGGTGGATGGAGGGAGGCCGGCGGGGGATGGGCTAGTTGGGGGATGGGTATTAAGGACGGCACTTGTTATGATGAGCACTGGGTGTTCTATGGAAGTGATGAATCATTGAATTCTACTCCAGAAACGATTATTGCACTGTGTGTTAACTACTAAAATTTAAATTAAAGTAATAATAATAAATTTTAAAAAATAGAAGTTAATTAAATTAAAAAAGTAATAATGAGGATGTAATGTACAGTATAGGGAATATAATACAATATTATAATATTGTAATAACTTTGTATAGTGACCATGGTAACTGCACCTATTGAGATGATCATTTCACAATATTTAAAAATATCAAAACAATACATTGTACACCTGAAACTAATACAATATTGTATGTCAATTATAATTCAATAAAAAAGAGTGAAAAGAAGTGAGGAAGGGAGGAAAAAATGAACAAACGAAAGAAAGAAAGAAAGAAAGAAGAAAAGGAAGGAAGGAGGGAGATACACAATAATTAAAGGAAAAAATATTTTTCATAATCAATTTAATAGAGCAGAGATTCAGACAAACTTGAAAAATAATTATTTCAAGATATTAAACATTCCCCAAAGAATAAGAAGATTATATAATTTGTGCTTGATTTAAAAAAAAGTTGTACACCATTTATTTGGCAATATCGTTCAATTAGGTATTATATTCTACACATATTTTCCAGACATTCAAATCTTTCTCCATGAAATTTCCTTTAAAAATAACTTCGTCCAACTATAAAATTAGAAATACTGATGCAGGTATTATTACATAGAAACTGGTATTAGAGACTAAACTGTCCAGAGTTAAGCAAATAAGTTCCTATTCCTTCCCAAGTCTTTTAGAAGAAAGAAAAGAAATTTGACTAAATAAACTAACTTCAAAAATCACATCTATCTTGAGTTCTCCTGATCATATACTCCATCTTCATGCTGACCATATACGAGTGTATATCCTGTTGTACCTTAGCTTTCTTTTTTTTTTTAGAGAGGTAGAGAGGGGCAGAGAGAATCCCAAGCAGGCTCCACACAGAGCACAGAGCCCCACGCGGGGCTTGATCTCACAACCTTGAGATCATGACCTGAGCTAAAATCAAGAGTCGGACGCTTAACTGACAGAGCCACCCAGGAGCCCCTCCTGTTGTACCTTAAACTCAGCAAGCCTGGAAGAAATGTTTTTATCTCTGCAAAATAGTTTCATTTTCTCAATCAAAATCCATTTTGTTTTCACAATCATCAAGACAATCATTTATCTTTCATTCCTTATTTGATTTCAAACCTCATGTCTAACCAGTTACCAAGTTCTGAAATTTTTCGAGGAAGATAAGAAAGATTGGTGGTTTTTCCTTTCTTAAGCCTCAAACCAGAAAGAGGAAAGGAAATTCTAAATGTAACAACCACAGTTCAATCATTTGCTTATCAATGGAAGAAGGAACCTCTGAATTCTAAAATAGCCCTTGCCTGGAGTCCAGTGATCAAAATATCTATTCTTGTCTCAGCTACTAACTAGCCTGCTGACATCAACTAACATACTTCCCCTCTCTGCTTCAGTTACCTGATCTTTGAAATGGTGGAGAAGTGGGTGGTATTCAAAAATACCTTTCCCTTCTAAAATCCTGTGTGGTTCTCAATTTGTCCCTTTCTTTTCATTCCCACTGTAGCCAATCCAAATATAGGCACTTATTACTTTGTAGATGTTTACATTACTTCAAAAATCACTGCAGCTCTTTGCCTAAAGTCCACCTTTGACCTTACCAACAGATTTAACTTCCTAAAACACAGTTTTCTTTATTTCCTTACCTGAAATGGCTAGCAGTGTTAATTAGATAAAGTTGTTTACCAGATCTTTCCAAATCACCTGCCTCTGAAATTTCTTGCTACACAAACCTCCTACATAATCAACCTTTCTGCCCCAAGTCAACCAGGATCACTCATTAATATAAAAACATGCACTGGACTTTCTCATTTCTACTCTTTTGTCCATTTTTTGTATACCAGTGTTCTCTAGCTGGAATGTTCTCTTCATTTCTTGCCACTCACTGCAAGTTTGCCCTGCTTATATTTCACATTCTCTAAAAAGTCTACTCTGATTACCCCCAAACCAATTTGTCTTGCATTGTGAACTCTCAGGTCAAACGGGAAGAGTGTTAATAGGTTAATAGGTTGGAGAGGGGAGCTCTCAGGTCCTCGGGGATAGAGAGGCTTCCCGAGGTAGGTGCTGAGTAGTGGGGGGATCACCATTGGAATTCTCCCTCCACCATCCTGCTGAAGCCTTTAAACAACAACAACAACAACAACGTTGACAAAGAACAGGTACTATAGCAAAGGCTGTGGGTGCCCTGCCAGTAACTCCTCCATACTGTGCATGCCTGCAGCTGCTTGCTGGAAGCACCTGGAATTTTCTAGCTGAGGACTGCCTTTGGCTCCCATGCAGAGCAGGCCACAAATTCCAGCACCTCTAGGAGAAAACCTCAACAAATGAAAGATAAGAGTTTGTGGATATGTATCTTAGTTTCCCAGCTCCTCAAGTAGGGTAATTCTGGGGAGTATTTCACACAGACTTCCAGAGGTCTCCAGTGGGACTGAGCTCCACTCATCGCCATTGGTAACCTACACAAGAATGTTCTCATACTGCCTTCACTTTCTTCCCACGCACTTCACCACTTCCCTATAAGTGCTTTGGGAGAGCAACTCCAATGTAAACTACTTGCACCCAAATACTTGCCTTGAGGTCTGCTTCTGAGAGAAATTTGTAGGTTTTCTATGTATTTTGTTTATCTTTTTTCTTTTGCCTTGGTTTGATTTACATCACTGAAAAAATTACAATTTCATTTAGGCTTTCAAATTTGTTAATATATGTGTATTCATTATGTTCTCTTAGAAGTTAAAAAACATTTCTAATGTAGGTTCAGTTTATGTCTTTCTCGTTCTTAATACTGTTTTTGTTTTTATTCTCTAGTTTAATTTATCATAAGATTATCTATTTTATTTGTCTTTTCAGTGAATTATTTCTTAGTTCTATTGATCATCATTCTGATTTGTGGTTATTATTGCTTCTGTTACTCTTGTCATTTTCTATTTTATTAACTTTTGCTTTTACCTGTAGTATTTCTTCCTCCACATTCTCTTGGCTAACTACAATTGTAACTCTTGGAGACAATTGCTAAATTTATTTATTCTCAATTTGTCCTCTCTTTTAATTAAGGGACATGAAACTATACATCTCCATCCAAAAATTGATTTTGGACGACCAGTTGGGACATAAAGTATCTTTTCTGTTTGTTTTAAATATTTTAAAATCTTCATTGTTACTTATTTAGCAATGTGATATTTTATTTCCAAAATTATTGTGTTTTATTACATGTGTTTGGTAGTTAATTTTAAATTTCGTTTGTTATTTTGACTAAAGAGTTGTGGGCTGTTTAATGTTAACTTTTTGAATTTCTTAAAACTTTTGTCTAAAGTAATCATTCATTTTAGAAATGTCCAGAATATGTGCTTAAAAATATGCATTCTCTACTGGGTGATTAGTTCTCTAAAGTATCTATTGGCTAAAAATTCTTAATCAAGTTTGGGTATTTCAAGACCTACTTTTTGTCTGCTTAATCTATCAATTTCTTAATTAGTTGGTTAAAATGTCCCACCAGAATTGTAGATTTGGGATTTTTCCTCTTTAATTCTGTCAGTCTTGCTTTATATCCTACAAAGTTCTGTCTCAGGGCACACAAGTTTTAATTGTCATATTTTGGTGGATTGTTCATTTTATCATTATGAAATATTTCCCTTTGTCACTTTTAATGCATTCCATCTTCTGGCTTTACAAATGCTTCCAAGTTCTGATTCCCCACTCTAAGTAGGGCCTAGAAACTTGGCTTCTTTTTCTATGCAGGTGCTGAGGCCTTAGCCACTGTGGATTTTCTAGGTGACAGTCACTCTCTACATGGACCTAATGGCTTCAAATCTGGCTCATTGCTGTATGATCCTTCTCTGTGTCTGGCAGCGAGACATCTAGACACTTCACTTTTTTTATTCTGACACTGGAGATTCTCTACCTATATCTATACCATTATCTATCTTCCTGTTTTATATATACATACATATACATGTATATGTAGCAGGAAGAGATGCATATATGTCTGTAATATACTCAGAAAGAGGAAGAGAGAATGCACACAAGAAGGGATGTTTTAACATGTGTTTCTTCGGCCGTCTTGAAGTATATCTATCCTTTCTTAAATAGAGAATGTGATTAACTGGCATTACCATTCAATTTCTTGAATTGCAAATGCATTTCTTTCATTTGGAATTAACTTCCCTGAGCAGTTTAGTGAATATTCTCATTGCTTTCCTGTGAAAGTTGTCCAAATATTTCTGTAAAAGTTGCTAATGGCTACAAGTCCTTGCATAGCTCCCTTCAAACAATACTTGTGACGTATTTCTGTACAGTGCCTTGTGAGGTGCTTACTGCTTTTAGAAATGGCACCTGGGCTGATGCCCAAGCTTACATTAAGGGAATGGTATTAATGTGCCTTTAAAAAAGCATCTTTTATAGCCTAGCAGGAAGAGAAATCACTTTACTCTCATAATTTGTTTTATGTATTGCTGTTATCATCGCTAATTACGGTATCCCAATAAAGCATTTATTTATTAAGTCTCTTTAGTTTAGTTTCCTCTATTAGCAAAATTTATTTTCCTCTCTTAGGAAAATGTCTTTCTTCCTATTAAAATTTTATATCATTTGATTGGATAAAGGATATGGATGATGCTCAAAATAACTAATGGCAGAGAGACTGGTTAAGTTAATGCTTTGTTTTCTTTTATCATTCTATTTAGACTTAAAAACTCAAGCTCCTTTTTCTTTCTAAAATCAAGCGAGGCTTAAAGAGTTCTAAATCTCATTTAGCCAGACACATCCACTTATATCTTTAACAATTTTGAATGTGTTTTGACAGATTTTCTTTCTTTTTTTGCCACGTACATTGTAAGTTATGGTTTCATTTCACAGCAGTTAAATATTATAGTCATTTTCAGGAAGAGAAAAAAAAGTTACCATAATCTAGCTACCTTTATACTGTCATACATGAATCATTTAGAAAATTTTAGGAACCTTTCCAACTGCACTTCTCATAAAACACTCTCATGTCTGTATACTGTGCAATGCCAAGACTTACATCTGTGTAGCTTAGAAAATGGCGATAACTAAGTAAAACAAAAGAAAAGTAATTAAATAAAGCACATTTTACAGTACCATTGTGACCATGCAACTTGAACAAAGCCTACTAAAGCAAATTTTGTTCAAATGCATTTTCTTACGTAACTTTCTAGCATCTTACCTAATGGAGTCTGAATTAAAGATAAAATAGATCTTTTAGACTTTTCACAAATAAGCATCAAAAAAAGCTATATTCTATTAACTGATTGTCAATGACTATAAATTATAAAAAAGATATGTTTCAATTTCTTGTCAAGATTAGAATGGTTATCCCAAATATGGCTGAAGTTAAGATTTTTGCAGAGGGAAAATGAAATAAATAGTTTATTTAAAGTTACACTAGAGAGAGTTATTGAAATAGCATAGCATGTTTTTACTGTATTTTCAAATAAGATTTATGCATGTCTAAAAAGAGGTTTTGTGATTTAAGGTACTAGACAAATTTGGGTTATAGATCAGAAAAATCTTCCCTTTAGCAGATATCCTTTCTGACACCTGATGTTGAAGTCTATCTAATCTTTTTTTTAGCAGAACAATGTGATTAATTGGCATTAGCACTAAATTACCTGATGAAATGGGGGCTCCTGTGTGGTTTAGTTGGTTAAGCGGCCTACTCTTGATTTCTGCTCAGGTCATGATCTCAGGGTGGTGAGATAGAGTCTGGAGTCAGGCTATGTGAGCTCACTGGGGAGTAGTAGGAGCCTGCTTGAGATTCTCTCCCTCTCCTTTTGCCCCTCCCCCTGCTTGTGTGCTCTCTCTAAAATAAATAAACCTTTTAAAAAATTACTTGATGAAATGGTTATTAATCTATATACATTTTCTAATTTTTGTTTGTTCATTATTTTAATTTTTTTTGCTTCAGCTTGATTATCTTCATTTATTCTTTTGAGAAAATTGCTACTTCATGTATATTTTCAAAGTTCCTGGCATGTATTTACTCATTATGTTGTCTTACAATTTTTTAAATTCCTAATGTAGCTTTAGTTTATGTCTGTTTTCATTTGCAGTGAAAATGGTTATTATCATTTGCAATGTGCAATAAAAATAATTACTTTGGTCATATTAGTCTCTTCCAATTGTATCATTGACTCTCTTTTATCTTCAAATGTTAACGGTTGCCACCATTTTTTTTTACGATAAAATGTATTTATTGAAATTACTATCTTTTTTATTAAATGCTTTAAGAGCTTCAGATGAAAAGATATGACACTAAAGCAGTTTCACTTTTGGTTCATCAAAAGTATGTATTTCCTCCCATATTAGTACAATTGCTGAATGTATTACTTGTTTTTTATCAGGAATCATTTTTTTCCTACCAATGTATTCATAATTGCTTGAAAATATCATGGTGCTATTTTCTTAACTAGAGTTCCAAACTTCCAAATGGTTTTCTCTTGACAACCAGGAGAGCAATGATTCATGAAGCACTGTGTGTAGCAGGACATAGTTGTCCAGTGGGTAACAAGACCCAAAGTGAGACCGTGGGTCAAAGCTGAAGAGGAGAAAACGAGCACATAGATATCTTTAAACACAGAGCTCCACTGAAGACTTCCGAAGGTCTAGCTATATCTACTCTTCATGGCTCAATGGGAAAATTACATAAGGAAAGTGCCTAGAGTATGAAGGAGGAAATAGGGGAGAAGAAGGAGAAGGAAGGGAAAGGGACACCTGGGTGGCTCAGAGGGTTAAGCGTCTGCCTTCAGCTCAGTTCATGATCCCAGGGTCCTGGGATCGAGTCCCGCATCGGGCTCCCTGCTCAGCGGGGAGCCTGCTTCTCCCTCTGCCTGCAGCTTCCCCCTGTTGTGCTCTCTCTCTCTCTCTCTGATAAATAAATAAATAAAATCTTAAAAGAAGAAAAAGGAGAAGAAGAAAGGAAAATTAGAAAGGTAACTAGTAATTCCATATTAATTTTTAAAATTATATTACAGAATTTCCTTCAGTTGCTCAGGCTCTGTCACAGAATGAAGGTAGTCATAACTTTCACAAAATGGTAGCTTTGTAATTCATAAGTAAAAGGAAAGACGTCATACCTCATCTATTCTAAATTGTTTTCAACATTAAGAACAGGCGGCACAGAGACTGTGACAAATATGGAAACCATTGTGCACCAAATGCAACTTGGTCGTTGGGCTTTTACTTTGCTTTATTTTTTGTTAATAGAGAAGCTGTTGGCTAGCGCGCTCTCGGTATATACCTGAATGTCAATGAGGATGCCTTTGAATTTGAAACAGAGAATAGTCCTGACACTGTGACAGGCTACTCGTGTTATGCTTTTATAACTACTCTCCAGTAAACATTTGAAGCACTTTGCAATCTCAACATATTATTAGTCAGGTCGATGCAAGATACTTTAAAATAGTTTCACAATTCTAATGATTTGGATTGAGTTTTAGGCTTTAGCACAAATTATTTGGACATTGATATAATCTATGTGTGTTTTCCAATAGCTTCTAGATTGTTTAAAAACACAAATCTTATTTTACCTCCCAACTTAAATCCTCTAATAGTTTCCCAAGGTCAAATTCCTTAACAAAATCTTACTGGAGCCTGAAAGAAAGGTTTAACATGCGGGTCTCCTTTGTTTCTGCATGCCAGCCACCGTGAGCATCTTCTAGTTCTTCCAAAGTTCCACAGTCCCCAGGTTCCCACCTTTGTGTTGCTTCTTTTGGCTGAAATGTGTCCACCACCCTTTTAGCTAAACCCTGATTCATGTGTGAATAACTTTACTCCTTGGACTCTCAGATTAGATCAGTTCCCTCTGTCACATGCACATCTAGGTCTCAATACTTCCTTTCATACCATTTGTCACAGTTTGACATTGAGTGAGGACAAATTTATAACCACTGTTACAGATTGCACTATAAGGTCTACGGGTAAAAATGGACCTTATCAATTTTACTCACCATTTTATCCTCACAACCTAGCACTGTACTTAGGATCTAGTAGGTGTGCAAGAAATATTTTTGACTGGGGGCGCCTGGGTGGCTCAGTCGTTAAGCATCTGCCTTCGGCTCAGGTCATGATCCCAGGGTCCTAGGATCGAGCCCCACATCGGGCTCCCTGCTCAGCGGGAAGCCTGCTTCTCCTTCTCCCACTCCCCCTGCTTGTGTTCCCTCTCTCACTGTGTCTCTGTCAAATAAATAAATAAAATCTTTAAAAAAAAAAAAAAAAAGAAAGAAATATTTTTGACTGAATGACTGTATATACCACATGGTAGTTATAACTTCTTTTATGTTGATGAAAAAGAACAAATAGAATTTTCATTGTTTTGTAATTTATATAGGTGAATTCAGATAGTCCAAGAGTGCTATTATGTTCACAGTGGACATAAGATTAATTTTCCTAAAAATACAGTAGTCCCACTTTATCCACATTTTCACTATCTGCAGTTTCAGTTACCTGCAGTCAACCATGGTTCAGAAAAAAAGGATCCTCCTTCTGAAGAGTCCTCAGGTTAATAGCAGCCTAACGCTATGTCACCATGCCTATGTCATTCACCTCACGTCATCTCATCACATAGGCATTTTATCATTTCACATCTTCACAGCAAGAAGGGTGAGTACAGGGGAGTCTGGATGATTCAGTCAGTTGAGCATCCAACTCTTAGTTTCGGCTCAGGTCATGATCTCAGGGTTGTGGGATCGAGACCCCTTTGGGCTCTGCACTCAGCGGAGTGTCAGCTTAGATTCTCTCTCTCTCTGCCCCTCTCCCAGCCCCTGCTTGCATGTGTTCTCTCTCTCTCAAATAAATAAGTAAATCTTAGGGGCACCTGGGTGGCTCAGTTGTTAAGCATCTGCCTTCAGCTCAGGTCATGATCTCAGGGTCCAGGGATCAAGCCCCACGTCGGGCTCCCTGCTCCACGGGAAGCCTGCTTCTCCCTCTCCCACTTCCCCTGCTTGTGTTCCCTCTCTCACTGTCTCTCTCTCTGTCAAATAAATAAATAAAAAATAAGTAAAAAAATATAAAATAAATAAATAAATCTTAAAAAAAAAAGAAGGGTGAATACAGCACAATAAAATATGTTGAGAGAGAAAGACCACATTCACATAACTTTATTCACATAACTTTTAGCATATTGTTACTATTGTTCAAGTTAATTATTAGTTATTGTTAATCTTTTACTCTGCCTAATTTATAAACTTTATCATAGGTACATATATATAGATAGATAGATATGAAAAAACATAATGTATTTAGGGTTCTGTACAATCTATAGTTTCAGGCATCCACTGGGGGTCTCGGAACATATCTCCCATGTAAGAGGAGGACCACTGTGGTGGCAGGAAGTGCCCTTTCTGTTATCTTTTCACTCCACCATATTTAGAATTTTTAAGTTATATTAGAAAATACGTATGAGAACATGTGATTGTATCTGAGTTTGAGTTTCCCCACAAGTAACCCTAAAAAAGGGATTCAACTATAAATACTTTAGATGGGAGGTGACCTCAGGAAACACTGGTAGCAGAGTGAGGAAGTGAAACAGGGAATGGAGACAAATTTAATAGCATAATGACATAATAACACAATAACAAGGTGCTTTATTAGTCAAGTTACCATTGTAAGCTTTGGGAGCCAATGTAGAACATGTACCTTATTCAAACTGAAGGGCAAGGGAGCTGGGGTATTTAAACACTGTCTTCCAACAGCTGTGGCTGCTCAGAGGGGTGTAAATTTCCTAGGACTTTCACACGGCCACTGTGCACCAGCAGAACAGCCTCACATTGCCAGAGAAAACCTTCAGACCAAGAGATGTTCATGCTGTCTTTGGAAGTCTACCAGTATGCGTGACAAAGCTAAGAACCTAGGGGATATGGCAAGGCAGAGAGTTTGCTTACAATAGGCTTCATAAATATTTCTCACTACATTTTTTTTTCAAATTTTAGTATTATTTGTTCCAGTTCTGTGAAAAATGCTGTTGGTATTTCGACAGGGACTGCATTAAATCTGTAGACTGCTCTGGGTGGTATGGACATTTTAACAATAGTGGTTCTCCCAGTCCATGAGCATGGAATCTTTCCATTTATTTGTGTCATCTTCAATTTCTTTCATCAACATTTTATAGTTTTTGGAGTCTTTCACCTCCTTGGTTAAGTCTGTTCCTAGGTATTTTATTCTTGTTGATGTAATTGTAAATGGGATTGTTTTCTTAATTTTTCTTTCTGCAACTTCATTACTAGTGTGTAGAAATGCGGCAGATTTCTGTATATTAATTTTGTATCCTGCAGCTTTACTGAATTCGTTTATCAGTTCTAGGAGTTTTTTGATGGAGTCTTTAGGTTTTCTATATATGGTGTTCACGTATTCTGCAAATATTCATGGTTTTACTTTTTCCATACCGATTCAAATGATTTCATTGCTTTTTCTTGTCCAATTGCTATGACTAGGACTATGTTGAATAAAAGTGGGAAAAGTGGACATCTTTGTCTTATTCCTGATCTTAGAGGAAAAGCTTTTCGCTTTTTACCATTGAGTATGATGTTAGCTGTGGGGTTTTTACATACGGCCTTCATTATGTTGAGGTATGTTCCCTCTAAACCTACTTTGTTGAGAATTCTTATCATGAAGAACTATTACAGTTTGTCAAAACCTGTTCCTGCATTTATTGAGCTGATCATATGGTTTTTATTCTTTCTCTTCTTAATGCGATGTATCACATTGATTTGCAAATATTGAGCCAAACTTGCATCCCTGAAATAAATCCCATTTGATCTTGGTGAATGATTTTTTTGAGTGTATTATTGAATTTGGTTTGCTAATATTTTGTTGAGGATTTTTGCATCTGTATTCATCAGAGATATTGGCGTGTAGTTTATTTGTAGTGTCTTGGTCTAGTTTGAGTATAAGGGTAATGCTATCCTTATAAAATGAACTTATAAGTTTTCCCTCCTATTTTTTGAAATAGTTTGAGAAGAATAGGTATTACTCTTAGACACTTTACATGATACCATTGACTTTCCATCCAAAAAATAAAGTATCATAAGAGATTGATTTAATGCCTACTGAACAAATATTAAACTCACTACATATAAGTAAAATAAAATATTGAATTTATGTTGTGATTTTTAGGGGCACCTGGGTGGCTCAGTCGTTAAGCGTCTGCCTTCAGCTCGGGTCATGATCCCAGGGTCCTGGGATAGAGCCCCACATCGGGCTCCCTGCTCTGCGGGAGGCCTGCTTCTCCCTCTCCCACTCCCCGTGCTTGTGTTCCCTCTCTCGCTGTGTCTCTCTCTGTCAAGTGGATAGAATCTTTAAAAAAAAAAAAAAAATTATGTTGTGATTTTTAATAAAATAAAATATTTTATACAGATTTTTTTTTTTACTCTCACAATATTTTGAGATAATAAATACTGTTATTTATCTGATAAAGGATTTGGAAACAATGCCACAAAGTAAAAAGATCTCACTGATTAGTTTTTTTGTTTTTTGTTTTTAATAGAATGAGATGTGTGTCTTTCCTTGCTGTTCATAACCTTAGCAGTCTTTTTTTTTTTTTTAAGAGTTTATTTATTTGAGAGAGAGAGAAAGGGCGCCCAAGCAGGGGGAGAGGGAGAAGGAGTCTCCCCACAGAGCAGGGAGCCCAACATGGGGCTTGAACCCAGGACCCTGAGATCATGACCTGAGCCAAAAGTAGCTGCTTAACCGATCGAGCCACCCAGGCGCCCACCCCTGACCTCACTGATTGTTAAAAAATATGTAAGAGTATCCAAATTTATGGTGGTATTTCTGTAATGAAAATAATTAGTGTAAACAACACTTTTGGTTTGTCGTAATGCTTTCATATTCATTAATCCAACAAATCCTCAAAGCATTCCATTTTAAGGTAGGAAACTCAGTCTAACGCTAAACATGTAGTTGTGATCTTGTCTCCTTCCTTCGCCAAAAAAACCCCACAAAAAACAAAAACCAAAAAACCATTGGATTAAACCTACTTCAATTTCCCCCAAATAAATCCAACAATCTTGTCTCCTTCTACTTCATCTTCTTTCCTTTCAGAGTAAAGGAACTGAGCCCAGTCCCTTCACTGGCACTCTGAATCAACTCTTCTTTTGCCTTCTTGGGTAACTGACATTACCAGTTATCTTTCCTCCTTGCCTCAACCACATCAGCTTTAAATATCTTCATGTTCTTACTATATTTAAAACCAATCAAAACAAACAAACACAAACAAAACAGATTAACCTCACTTTTTTTTCTTTTAAGATTTTATTTATTCATTTGAGACACAGAGATAGAGAGAGAGAATGAACAGAGACGGAGGGAGAGGGAGAAGCAGGCTCCCCGCTGAGCCAGGAGCCCGATGTGGGGCTCGATCCCAGGACCCTGGGACCATGACCCGAGCAGAAGGCAGACGCTTAACCATCTGAGCCACCGAGGTGCCCAATAAACCTCACTCTTAAGTCCCTCTCCATCAAGCTCTTCACAGCCTAACTCCTTGACTAAGTTATCCATATTTGCAGTCTTCATTTCCTTCCCATGTGTTCACCCCTCAGTCTCCATCCTCTGTCCCATTAAATTATTAATACAACTTCATTTTATTTAATCCACTTGTAACATTTATACCTGTTGACCACTTCTGTCTTCCCTTGGCTTCATGGGTACTATTTATTACTAGATTTCTTCTTATATTCTGGCTGCAACTACTCAAATTCTTTGTCAAGTTTATCCTCCCTTACCCACACATTAAATATTTCAAAGCTGGAGCGTTCTTTCTCCTCTATATGCTTTCTCTCAGGAATTTCATTCCTACCAAAGATTTCAATTACTATCTCCACGAATTGACTCCCAAATTTACAGCTTTAGCATAGACATCTCTTTTTGCTTTAGATCAATATTTTTTTTTTCCTTCTAGTTATCTTCACTCACCTGCCTCAAAGTCATCCAACAAACAAAAAACTAAGGCTAAACTCATAAGCTCATCCTCTTTCAGGACTCCTTAGCTCGATTGATGACATCACCATCTACCCAATTTCACAAGCCAGAATCTTTTCATCCTTGTCTCCTCTCCTTCAGCCCTCATACCCAAAACATCCTCAAATCCTAACTATACATCTTAAATGTATTTCAAATCCATCCCCTTCTGTCCATTTCCGATGGCATCATCCTAGTCAAAGCTACTGTTTTCCACCCTGACAGCTGTAATTGCTTCCTAACTGGTCACTTCACACTTTCCCTTTCCTCTCTGTTCTGCACACAACACCCAAAGTGCGTCCTGATGACATCTGATCATGCCCCTCTCCTGCTTAATACACTTTAATGTTTCCCCACTTGTCTTAGGAGAAAATCTAAACCCTCGATTTGGGCTACAAGGCCCTGCAAGTTCTTCTCCTTGCCTAGTTCTTCAGCCGAATCTGATTTCGCTTTCTCCCTCACTCGGAGCTCCAGCCACTCCAGTCTTTTAGGTTTTTGAATCTCTTGTACTAGCTAGCATTCACTTCATCTCAGAACACCTCTTGCCTATGTCCTCCTACTCATTCTTCAGATTAGTGCAAATGATGAATTCCCAGAAAACTCTCACCTGACCAACCAATTTTACTTCTACATTCTTAAAACAATATTCAGCTTTCTCTTGTGGCTCTTAGCAAGATTATTAATTAGATGTCATTTTTAAAATTATTTTCATTAATGTTTGTCTTCCGCCATTAGACTATAATAAAAACAGGAAAACATTACTAATTTTGTTCACCATGGTCCCTGGAATGTAGTCAAATTACAATAGTTACTCTGTTAAATATATGAATAATCATATCTGGGTCTTGATTTTAGTGTGAAATTCAGTCCTCTCTACCACATATAGGAATTTTGCCATTGCGGACAAACCCACTGTGTTTAAAAATTTTATCTGCATTTCTGTAAACCATATACTGTGTATTAACAGTCACATATTACAATAAAAATAGGGACTCCACCCTCTTTGAAAACTTAATTTCATTTATTTATAAGTGTTATTTATTTAAGTAAACTCTACACCAACGTGGGGCTCGAACTCACAACCCCAAGATCAAGAGTCACATGCTCTTCCGACTGAACCAGACAGGCACCCCTGAAAACTTAATTTTAAATCATCAGCTCTTTATAAAGGTCTACCATACCAAGAAAAAAAAAAAAAAGCTATGTTCTTTACTACACACATCTTATTTGGACCATTTTCTTTCACTTTCAAAATAAATATATCCACGGAAAACATCTATTTTATCAAAGCAAAGTGGAAGATTGTCTGGGGAAGTTGTAACTAAGGATGGATGTTTAAGTAATTCAGAAAATAGTGATTCTTCAGTTGCAAAGACGTTAATTATGTGAAACATTAGAAGGACTTCCAATGTGTCCAAGCTTTATAGACAACAAGTTCATTGGAAGAAATAAAAAAAATGGCCACCATGTGTTTTTTAAACTGGGAACCATTCAGATATATCAATAGCTACATATAGGACAGAACCTTAGATTTAAGGAAACTTTAGTTTGTGGGAAGAAATATTACCTCTCTCTCTTTCTTCAAGGGATTGGCCATATTCGATGCCCCCTGACATCTTGTGTTTCCCGAACGACTACCTTTGCAGGGTAAAGCCTACAGCAGCGACACAGACGAGCTGCACGCCCCGCCACGCGTAGAAGAACAATCTTGAGCCTCACTTTATTTCATCACTAACTACTCTGGAGACGTTCCACAATAGCTCAAATCCCTATTATTCTTTACCCTGTGCCCTTGAATTCCAAAGTGTAAATCAAACTCATGTATATTACCTGTCTCGCCTCCCACATACTGTTACTCTGCAAGCCCAGCATGGACTACTTGTACAGTATGAGTTACAGGTACAAAGACAACTGAAATCAGGATCAATTATTTTTCTGAGAGTACTAAGAACACTGAATAGGTGAATTGCTGCTATGGGTATTTTTCTAGGCTAAAATGTACCCAAATATTACTGTTATCTTTCCTATTGTTTTATTCCATACCAAAAAGACTTGAAATGCAGGGTTTGTTTGTTTGTTTTTAATTTACATTTTTGGACCAAGAAGTGCAGGTTTTATGACATTAAAGCAATGGTTTCTAGAAACCATAGCCTGACATATATTTTCTAAATTTGCCTTAAAAAATATTTCGGATTTTTGAATTTTTTACCTAAAAAATAGTCCATAATTGAGACGTGAATTTATTTTAAGTTGTAGGATGCAGGCTCATTCTCACTAAAGTTTTATTGTAATATTAAATATTTATAAAACTTGAGGAATAGTATTATATTAAGACATTTCTTCACAAGATTTGCTGATGCTAAACTTGAAAATAAAACTGATATGTTGCATGATCTGAAGAATTTGCTGAACTTTAACAATATTATTATTACACAGAAAATAAGGCCCAGAGATGTAAACCTTATGTTGTTTGCTTTACTTAGTAATTAATATAATGAACGGGGACAATATTTAACAAACATTAATACTTACCAGGTTAGAAATGAAAAGTTTTAGCATGCAAAATTTTCACAAAAGCTTTCATAATTCTTGTCGAGAAAGAGTGATGATAAATTTCCACAAATGTAATCATTTAAGCTAGACATGCATGATCTATTCCACTGCCTTACTCTTGCTAACAGTATTATTTCTTCTTATTTGGTTATTTTGTTTGCACATTATCAGTAAAGTATAGAGTCAGCTAAAAATGATAACTGGGGGCGCCTGGGTGGCTCAGTCGTTAAGCGTCTGCCTTCGGCTCAGGTCATGATCCCAGGGTCCTGGGATCGAGCCCCGCATCGGGCTCCCTGCTCAGCTGGGAGTCTGCTTCTCCCTCTGCCTCTCCCCTTGCTTGTGTTCCCTCTCTTGCTGTGTCTCTCTCTGTCAAATAAATAAATAAAAATTTAAAAAAACAAAACAAAACAAAAAAAACAAAAAAAAATGATAACTGATTTTTTTCAAGACTGTAGAGCTTAGATTTACAAATTCCATTAATCTCAATGTCAGCAATCCATAACATTCCAGTATTTTAGTCTGTTTCCTAGTTAAATGTTTATGCATATATCTAAACTTTTGCCATGCTGCTACACAGTTTTAATAATTAGGAATTTAACTGCCCTGACTACTGTCATTCTGAATAATAACATTAGAAATATTATTATATATTCTAATAAAATTAGAAATTTAACTGCCCTGAATAATGTTATTCCGCACTGAGATACCTTAATCTGACTCTGCCATTGCCTCCCGGCTAGTTATATAGTTTGTTTCAATGTCTTTGTTTTACTGTATTAAGGAACACTAAAATGAATATTTTCCAGCAAAGAACCGTTTAGAAGATTTATTTGAATTTGCAAGTACATTTTCCTTTTTAAAAATCAATTTTATTGAGATATAGTTTATATATAATAAAATGCACAGATTTAATTATAAATATCAATGAGTTCTGACAAACGTACACTTCCTTATAACCATCAATACAGATATAGAATATTTTCATCACCTCTTAGGAAATCATTCAAATTAGGGGGAAAAAAGTAAGAGCTCTTGAGCCCCTTGCAGTCAATTCCATCCTCCCCCCAATTCCCCATCCCAAGGCCATTTACCAACTTTCTATCACCACACTGTAGTTTGGCCTATTCTAGGATGAGATATAAATAATCATACAATATTTATTTGAGTGTCTGGCTCTTTCAGTTCAACATAATAATTTTGGAGTTCATCCATGTGGTCATCTGTACCAGTAGTTTGTTTCTCCATATCACAGAATACTATTCCATTGTATGAATTTATTCATTCCTTCATGTGTTGGGGGACATTTGGGTTGCCTCCAATTTAGGAGATTAGGAATAAACCTTTGTCAACATTCTTATACAAGTCTTTTTGTGGACATAGTGTTTTATTTCTCTTGGATAAATACCTAAGAGTAGAATTTCTGAGTCATAAGGTAGATGCATGTTTATAAGAACGTACATCTTCCAAAGTAAGTGTACCATTTCACATTCCAACCGGCATTATATAGGTGTTCCTGTTGTTCCCCATTCCTGCCAACACTTATCACTCTTCCCAGTCACGTAAGACGATAGGACAGTGAGACCACACGACTTCATGTCTGAAGACTGCAACATTTCTGAGATCAGGAAACAATGAAAAGAAGAGACTTTTAAACTGAGATTGCAAGATAATGCAATCTCTCAATTTCCTGGTCCAAGATTTGATTACTCAGTGATATACTCAGGTAAGAGAATTAACTAGGGAAGAGCATTTTCTTTGCCTTTGAGACTTCCTCAGCCTCAAAGCCCGCACATCAGCTCAAAGGTTTAAAAAGTTTGGCACGTTTCTCTTACTGCAAGCCAAGATTGTTCTTGAGGTGGAGGCTTGTTCCTCCACCTGTCTTGACCCCAACCTCAGCAACTGCACCAAGTCAAAGTGTTCTCCATCTTTTGTTCACCAGTAGTTTATCTCTCTGGAAAGTTTAGTTCTTTTAGATTTATTTGTGCCTGTGAAACAGGATTGTCACAAAATGGTGGTTTTGAACAAAAGTATCAACGCTTGGTGTCTTGGGAAACTTGTATCATTGGGGGTGAAGGTCTTTCATGTTTTTTTACATCCTCACCATAAGCAGAGCTCTTACTTTTTCCCCCCTAATTTAAATGATTTTCTAAGGCTATACTCCCAGAAGAACATTATTAAGTCAAGAATAATAAATGTTTTTGTGACGATTGCCAAAAATAATAGGATGAGTGTTATTCTTCAAAAGAAAATGTGCTCTTTTTCACAGTTACTCTTTTTCACATTACCCTACAGATTTGAAACAGGACTCATTGAATTTTATTGCATTCATTTTGTTAAAATATTTGTATCTTGTTCTCAGGCTTATTTGCATTATATACTCTCCCCTCATCTCTGCTCGTTTATTTGAAACTCATTTATTCAAGAGCAGTCTTAGTTAGAGAATGACTTTTCCTTCACTTTTACGGACAAAATGAAATAAATGAGAGCAACTGCTAATGGGTATGGGGTTTCTTTTTGGAGTGATTAAAGTTTTCTAAAATTGATTGTGGTATGGTTGCACAACTCTGAATATAATAAAAATCACTGAATTGTACACTTTAAATGGGTGAGTTATATGGTATGTGAATGTTATCACAATAAAGCTGTTATTTAAAAATGAAATAAGGGAATGAAATATGAATGTCAATGAAGCTTCTATGATATGTCTCCAACAACTAAATTCTTACCCAACTGGGGTAAGGAACACATTTCCTAAAGGAAACCAAAATCAGCTTTATGGGACAACTTCCAAGCACACTGAAAAAAGAAAGAAAATGATCTGATCTACCAGAACATTATCATAATAATTATAATAAGAATGAATTACATTTTGTTTGATATCAGGCACTGAGCTACACATTTTAAATGAATTATCTCATTTAATCTTTGTATCAACTCTGGAGAGTTACTATTATTTATTACGTATTTTTGTAGGTGAAAAAAAACTGAGATTTAATTCAAAGCAAGTAAGTGAAAGATTCAGGGCTAACTCTCAGGTTTGTCTGACATAATTGTTTTGGATCTATTGCTTCTTAATATTAGAGCATAACATTCAAGAAGATTCCATTGCTGTTGATTGTGGCTAAAAAATCCACACATGCAGATGCACACACTCAGAGTCATGCGAAGTATAACAAACATTTCTCAGGCCAAGAAAAATCAGCCTGCTCTGATGAAAACCTAGATCCAGAAATTCTAAAAGCCTGAATCAAGAAATCCTAAATTCTTTGGAGGTTAACTGGAAGCAGGGGATGCCAATATATCTTCCAGCTTGAGCTGGCTAAAAGTTTATAGTTGTGCTCATATTCAATACCAATTTAAAACCTCATTGATCCTGTGTCCAACCACAATAATAATACTTTAAGTTCTATGACACCTTGTAGTTAATGAAGATATTTTAATGGTTAAGACAAGCTATGGCCAGCTTTTTGGGAATTATCAAATATTAGTTTTGCAAGAAATCTTTGAAATTTTATTTTATTAATAAGGACACATTTCCTAAAGAAGTGAAGGCAATTTTCCAAGATAAAGAATCTTCAGAAAGAAAGGAAACTGTCTCAGGTGTGTTGAACCAGGGTCCAGGAATCCTTTTACCACATTGCACTGATTATTACTGATAAATAAATGTTCTTACACGTTCTTCTCTCCAGTCCGTGGTAAATGCCCAACATTGGCCCAATAATCACTCACGATACTGCCTCCGTGGTTTCTAGTACAGTCTGCTCTCTGATTGCAGACTCTGGGAATAAACTTGGCATTATTCCAGACTCTGTTCCTGCCAAGTCCAATTTCATTAGGGAGTAATAAAGAACAACAATACACATTTTTACTTTAATGTTCAAAGAACATTTCTGGATCATTGAATTTTGGACAGCATTTCATCTGTGGGATGCAAATTATTCTAATTACAACAAGTTTACCTTATAAGAAAATAACACCTGCTTTTTCAAGGCAATATCCCCTGAACACTACTGAATTAAATAAGATTAATTTTTTTTGTATTTAATAGTAGTTAGGAAAGAATGAAAAAGAAACAAGGACTTGTGTTTGCCACTAGGGAAAGCATTGGATAATGAACTTTATGGAAGGAACACTTCGAATTTTATATTGTGTACATTTCTACTATGTGCACTCAATAAAGTATATACAAAGAAATAATAGCATATAAACCTTGTTAGCAATTCTTTAGTGTTGACATTCCAAAAGTAAACTACTCCTAGAAATAAATTAAACATGAGGAACTGAGATTTGCATTATACATAAGCAAATTTTCCAGGTAACTAAGGCTTATATCTCCAAGATGCATCACTGTGTTTATTTCATTATTCATTCTGTAAGTTTAAATTCTGTATAATCCTACTGTGTTCGCCAGGCACTGGGCTAACCCTGTGGCACAGCAGAGGACATGGTCCCCACCCTCATGGAGTTTTTGTAATGATACATGGGATCATTATTGAAGACATCTCATTTTTACCTTTTAAACCAAGGGTAATCTATGTATGTTCATACAGTCTCAATGGCTTTTGATGAACATCCATTATTGAAGTAAAGTACTAGGACTATATTTTAGACTTTGTGTGTCTTCCTCTTAAGTAAAAGTCGACCAACCTCTATGGTTGCATGCCCAAATTTACCACATTTGTAGTATTTTTCATTCTTTCATTTTCTAATCATCCATGAGAGGTGAAACCAAGTAAGTAAACTTGTTAAAAATTATATGTTTGGTGAGATTCTGAAATACATTCTTATAAAGTACCTGGTCACTTGCAGGGACTCTGGGAAACTTCAGTGATTTGAACAGAACTTTGGGTTCACATATTTGCTAAAAGTTAGAGCTCCCCATCAATGAAATTACCTATACTTAACTCTGTTCTCTGTATGATGTCGGCAGAAGGGGAAATTGGTAACTGGGCTGCTTGCGCTACCATAACAAAATACCATAAACTAGGCAGCTTACACAACAGAAATTTCTCACTGTTCTGGAGGCTAGAAGTCCAAGATCTAAGTCCAACAGGGTCAGTTTCTGGGGAAAACTCTCTCCCTGGTTTGCAGGTGGCCACCTTCTTATGGTGTCCTCACCTGGCAGAGAGAGAGAGAGAGAATAAGCTCTTTGGTGTCTCTTTCTTTTTTAAAAAAAAAAAAAATTATTTGAGAGAGAGATAGAAAGAGAGACAGAGAGTGGAGGGAGGGGCAGAGGGAGAGAATCTCAAGCAGACTCCCCACCCAGCACAGAACCCAACGTGGGGCTCAATCTCACAACCCTGAGATCATGACCTTAGCCAAAATCAAGAGTCAGATGCTTAACCAGCTTAGCTACCCACACGTCCCTCTAGTGTCTCTTCTTATAAAAACACTAATTTTATCATATAAAGGCCCCACTTTTATGACCTCATTATCTAAATTACTTCCTTAGGAGTTACAGCATTACCATTTGAGTTTGGGAGGACACCAATATTCATCCATAACAGTTGGTTAAACTAAATAATATAATAATTATTATATCATTATTACTATCATTTAAATAGAGATGTGTGTGGAAATTCTGAGATATTTATTTTAGTGATCTTTGGTTGAGTGCCAATTTGTAGTCAAACTCAAAAATGGCGTCTATTTTTTGGCTCTCTTAAAAAGGATGTGAAAGTACTATGGCCTGCAGTTAATTTATACAATCAAAGATTTCGGTTTCCATTGTATTTTTTAAAATGCGGTAGACAAAAATAAATAAGTAAATAAAATGCTGTAGACATCAATGAGTGCAGAAATAAGTATACTATTGGGCGCCTGGGTGGCTCAGTCGTTAAGTGTCTGGCTTCGGCTCAGGTCATGATCCCAGGGTCCTGGGATCGAGCCCCACATCGGGCTCCCTGCTCGGCAGGAAGCCTGCTTCTCCCTCTCCCACTCCCCCTGCCTGTGTTCTCTCTCTCGCTGTGTCTCTCTCTATCAAATAAATAAATAAAATCTTTAAAAGAAAAAAAAAAAGAAATAAATATACTATTATCAAGCACATATGTCTCTCAAGGTCAGATTAAAAGCTGTATTAAGCATTTTCGTTAAGAGATTGATATTGCTGTTTGATGAGGTGAATGAAAGAGCAAAATTCACTGATCAAATTTGTTTTTCAGTACAGCCTCCAAATAGGAATGAGGCTTGGTTGTTATCAAGTTTCCAATGACTGTCCTTAATGTAGCAGTTGTAAAACTAATCAAGTGTAGTGATCCTTCATCTGGAAATTCCTCAGACTTCATCTAATGGATCTTTAAGTTGTTTGTCCAGACAGGGGTCAGTGAATTAAGCTAGTGGTTTTATTGTTGGTGGTATTGTCTAATGGGATGATACAATAGACAAAAAACACTGTAGTTTACCTTCATAGTAAATATACATTATGAATATTTTTTACTTATATACTGCAGTGGGACCACGAGTCCCTCGTTTCCAGCATGAATATTACTTGTCTTCAATCAACAGACTGCGGAGCACACAGTGTTTGCTGAACTAGCTGAGCACTTAAACTTGCAGTATTTCTTAAACTGTAATGTGTAAGTGAACAACCAAAGATATTGTTAAACTGCCCTTTCTAATTTTCAGATCCAGTAGGTGTGGGTGGAGTCCAAAATTTTGCAATTCTAGGAGTGATACTGATGCTGCTGGCCCAGACCACCCTTTGAGGAACAAGGCTTCAAAAGGCCGAAAGCACAATTCTTTTTTTTTTTTTTTAAGGTTTTTTTTATTTATTTGAGAGAGAGAGAGAGATGAGCAGAGGGAGGGGCAGATGGAGAGGGAGAGGGACAAGCAGATTCCCTGTTCAGCCTGAAACCCTACACGGAGCTCGATCCCAGGACCCCAAGATCATGACCTGAGCCAAAGTCAGACTCTTAACCCACTGAGCCACCCAGGCGCCCCACAGTTATTTTTCCTAAAAATCTGCAAAACGGATATCACTAAAATAACATTGCTATCCTACTCTTTATGGTTGCTTGGGGAATTGATGAGATTACATATATAAAGCAACTGGCACAAAAAGAGTGTAAAAACTATGAAAACTACTAATTGGATAAACAAAGACATTGTCTATTATGATGAATTTTATGTAGCTGAGTTTACCTAGGGCAGAGAATTTGAAGGGTTTGTTATGGTAGCATGGGCACGTCAGTAAGAGTTTGTTGAAAATATTAAATTCTAGAGATATGAGATTTTTATTTCAAAAGCAGGAGTAAATTCATCATTGGCTTTCACTCATGGTGAGGACAAGGTAAAAGCAATAATTTCATCTGGCAAAATTAAAGTTTTGGAAACCAGTGTGGACATTTGTGCAGTAATATGGATTTGACTTGATGAGGCATGCAGGTAATGGTGGAAATAATGAAAAGGTGGAAAGAGGCCAACAGATATTGAGTGCCTCCTCTCGGCCAGGCAACGTGCTCTACAGGACACTGGCTGCATGGAAAACCATCTGGGAGACTTTCAGAATGTGTGCACACATATTCAGACTTCACTCTCGTTTCTCACCAGAATCTCTGCAGGAAGGTCCAAGCAAATCTTTTTAAAAGCTCTTTACAGCATCTTTTTCTTATGACAGGTATACCAGTTCCCCTGGAAGACTTCTCCCCAGCACTCCTACAAGGAGACCATCACTCTTTCCCTTCTCCACATCTCCTCAAGACTGGCCACCTTCTTGTCATGTCTCCCACAGAAGAGAAAAATGGTTACAGCAGATAATCCTGTACTCTGATAACCTGACAGCCTTCTCTTTTTGTTCTCAAAAGTCTAGATTGAAAGGAAAAGATATTTTTAAATTAGCCGTGTTTTCTCCTTACCTCTCTGCTCAACCTAATTCCTCTAAGGCAATTAGAATTCTCAGGAGGTGTAGACAAGAAAGAGATGCACACAGTTCAATATTTCAAGATCCTTTCTCACTATAATAAATGGCCTGAGTCAGGGTGTGATTTTAGGACTAACTGAGTCCCAAGTACATATTTATTATTCCTACTATGCCCAGCTGCCAAGTATCGCAAGTTATCTAGGAAAAAGCAATTAAATTAATAATGACTTTTGCTTTTCCTTTTCTAAGACAGAAAAGAAATAAGAGTCAGTATTTCATCTCTCAAGAAATATACCCTGAAATAGGGGAAATATGGTGCCATAATCAGAGTGACATCTTTATCTTGAGCTACGAGGCTCTTGTCACAGATTCCATTTCATCAACATCTCCAACTTCCAAATATTTTTGGTCCAGTTCAGATTTTAGAAACTGAATGTCACCCTTTCCAATAGATCTTTCTCTCCCATTTCTGCCATTTAAAAGTTTCTCTTATGTCTCTTACCTGACTTGATTGGATCAGATCTCCCTTCTATCAGAGCATAGTTTGTAAAGTTTGCTTCCTTTTAGTTTTCTTGAACAGAAAGGTTGAGTCTACCCAGTTAAAAACCTGTATGCATTAATAGTCCCATCACAACCCTGAATCCTTTTTCAAAATTGGCATTTCCTCAGTATGTATGTTCTCTTAATATACGTTTTTTTATTTTATTTTAATTATTTTTTAAAGATTTTATTTATTTATTTTAGAATGACAGAAAGAGCTCGTGTGAACAGGGGGAGGGGCAGAGAAAGAGGGAGAGAGGGAATCTCAAGCAAATTCCTCACTGAGCACAGAGCCTGACGTGGGGTTCAATCTCACAACCCTGAGATCATGACCTGAGCTGAAACCGAGAGTCAGATACTTAACCAACTGAGCCACCCAGGTGCCCCATTAATATGTGTTCTTTTAAAGTTTTAAATTTAAATTTAGTATTGCATTGCCCTCTGATCTTTTCTTTAAAGCTTCTCTAAAATATGTCTACGATATTTTCCTGGGAACAGTGATTCTCAGCTCCAGCTACACATTAAAATCTTTTTTTTTTTTTAAGATTTTATTTATTTATTTGACAGAGAGAGACACAGTGAGAGAGGGAACACAAGCAGGGGGAGTGGAAGAGGGAGAAGCAGGCTTCCCACGGAGCAGGGAGCCCGATGAGGGTCTCAATCCCAGGACCCCGGGATCATGACCTGAGCCGAAGGCAGACTCTTAACGACTGAGCCACCCAGGTGCCCTACACGTTAAAGTCTTTTGAAGGCTGCTGATGTTAAAATCTTTTGAAGGCTGCTGACAGCCCTGCTGGCCTGGATCCGGGAGCCCTGGGAGGAGTTGTTTTCCATCGGACTCCGGACTGTGATCCAAGAGACCCTGGATCTCGATGGGTGAGGCCTCCCTGCCCAGCCCTCCTGGCCTCAGGAGACATGGCTGCGGAAGCTCTCTCTCCGGACTCTGGCTGTGGACTTCTCCGGCCTGTGGGAGCTCCTCAGCGAGGCCTCAGATGAAAAAAAAAAAATTGTTGCTGGGCCCAATTCAATTAGAATCTCTGGGGTGACACCACGTGTGAGTTGATTTTTTGAATGTCAGGATTGAGAATTGCTACTTTAGATCACACGTTGCTTCAAAAATGTCCCTTCTCTTTTCCCTAAAAAACAAAAACAGAAACAAAAATAGCTGCAGGGCATAGGTTTAGCTAAAGGGAGCCCCGGAAGGGCTTGGCGGCCTGGATGCTGGGGATCCCAAGAGAGAAATGTGAAAGTCACAGAAGTGGAGGACATAATTCAACCAAGGTTATTTACTCAGCTACTAGATACTGTATTTATAGTCCTCATTTCAGCTAAAGCTCGTGAGACTGTAGAAAGTACCTTTTGCTCAAAATCAATCTTTTAGTGGATTGACGATCAATGACTTGTGTTTCTCTGGTCTGCAGGAAGGCTGTGGGGAGAAGAGCCAGAGTCAACCATGCCTCAATTGTAGCTTCTCATCCTGTCAGTCCCATGGCCCCTGAACTTGCCGGGTAAAGAGGTTCTTTTCAGATTTATTAATGAAGGGCCCAGAATTTCTAGCTAAACCCCTACCACAGGGGCCCCAAGCACAGGAGCATCATGGGGTAGCCTGTGGTTCAGAATTTGAGACTAGGCACCATAAAAACTACTCATCATGACATTGCTCTCCATTTTGAGCTCGTCACTAACCAATACGTGCCTCGGTTTCCTCACAGGTCAAAAGGATGTGGGATCAAGTGCCATACACACCTCAAAGGATTTTGTGAAATGAGACAATCATACAGCTAAGTGTTGGAAAAACTCCCAAGTACAATTCAAATAAAAAATGAATTTTATCACTGTGATTATTTGTGAATGATAAATTTGGCCCACTTTCTTCTATTTATTGCCAACTTTTGAGACAGAATGGAATTTGGAAAGTAAAAATGAGGGAAAAAGAGTCACATTGCAGTATATTTAATGATATGAAGCCAGTGAAAACAGAGAAAATAAACTATTTTATAGGAAAAGAAAAGAAAGACATCCCGGGTATTTGTGATGACAATGAAAATTTGGGGGGAGGGAAAATAGGTTTTTTTTTTAATTTTGCCTTATTTACAAATGTCTTCTTTCTGCTGAAACATACTTACATTCCCCTTAGCAACCTAAGCATTGGTTAGGGCAGAAATGGCTGACTTTTAATGTAAGTTGAATTCTTAAAACTCCAGAAGGAACTTTTGTCACTTTCTAAGCCAAAATAAAAATTCAGTCTTTATCCTTATTATGTTCTCCAGGGAAATTTCAGCTCCTCAGTATAGCCCCTGGGACATGCTGCTGAAAAGCTGTTTGGCTGCTCTGGAGAAAAAGATCTCAAACTTCCCCTGAGATGCCATTATAACTGCTCATTTCAGATATTTATACACAAAATGACTTTATTCTCAAAATAATTTTTCAGAAATGTGTTTTCCAAGTGATCAACAATATTTAAATTCCATATCAGAAATTACATACTGGTAAAGAAGTTAACCTCATAAGAGACCAGGAAAAATTGTAAAATGTTCTATAAATATCCAAGGGTTTCATCATTATTTGTGAAAATAGTACACGAGGGAAAACGTGTTCCAAAGCCATCAGGAAAAATTGTGTTCCATTTAGTTCCTACCATGGTTACTCCTCTATTCTGTTTGCCCTCAACATTTGTGAAATTAGTCAATGCTATATTACTTTACTTTTATGATTAACTTTGGGTGAGTGTTTATAAAGATCAGTGGAAACTTTCCTCCTTAAAGGCAAAATTGCATATTATTCTATATGCACTCAATAAATACTTATAAATCACCTGCTAATTTGAATCACATGAAATTGATTTTCATGAGTCAAATGTGATTCAATACCAGCAAATTTATATGCCTAATCTCCTACAGACTAACTCTTGTCAATCACTTTTTCAAATATCAGGTTGTTTGTCTTTAATTTTTAAATATCTAAAAAATGTTTTCTCATATATGTCAAAAGTTTAACTAAGTGTTTTTTCTCTCTGCTTAGGGTAGACATTTGTACTTTATGGCAGATAAGTAACATTTCTTCATGACTATTTTGATGACTATTTCAAGTATTTTTTTAAAAATTTTCTTTTATAAGTCTTAACATTTTTCTCTATAATTCATGGATTTTAGTTACATTCTTTTGATGTTAAAGAAAAATATCTTGAAGATAGGGTAAATTGAACTAGAATGTTTTAGCTTTACTTTCTTCTTGGATTCCATATTTTATCTATACACACATAAGTCACAAATTAGCTAACAACATTCTTCTTTCTTTTTTTTTTTTAAGATTTTATTTATTTATTTGAGAGAGAGAGAATGAGAGAGAGCGAGCACATGGGGGGGGGAGGGTCAGAGGGAGAAGGAGACTCCCTGCCGAGCAGGGAGCCCGATGAGGGACTCGATCCAGGGACCCCAGGATCATGACCTGAGCCGAAGGCAGTCGCTTAACCAACTGAGCCACCCAGGAACCCCATTCTTATTTCTTTAACATCATTTTCCAACTCTGTTCATGCAAACTTGAAAAAGCAAATTCTCTAAATTCGTGCTGCAACAGGTGCTGAGGCAAGTATTTTTACCATTCAGTTAGTCAGTCCTAGTTTTTTCTTTCCCCTTCCCCTGACAGAAAAAAATGTTGAAAAATGTTTATTTTGCAAAGTATGGATTTCCCTTTCAGTTACAACCAGAAATCACAAATGTTTATAATGTCTAACAAAGACATGCTCACATCTCTCATCACTGATTTAATTCAACTTTCATTTTTCTCCTCACCATCAAACCACCAGAAACTCCACAAATACTAAAAAACAAAACATTATGAGGACTATACACTCAGATTGTCATTGTTTTCCCTCCCCTGCCTCTTCCATTCTGTTTTCTGTTGTGTAGATCACATTCTAAGATCATTTGTCTATCAAGCTACGCTTTCAAAATGCTGATCTCCCAGAGAGCCTGTATTTCCTAGAGGGTAATTCTAGTTCTTTCCCTTTTCATTTACTAAGATTCCTTGTCAATAGAATGAGTCCATTCTTTCCCATCCCAATTTTCTGCCCCTCAGTTTCAGTTTAGGCATATTTAGAGATTGTTTCACTCATTCTCCATACTCCTCTTCTGGGCAAATGCCTTTCCCTCCCTAGGAGTTTTTTTTGTTTTTTTTGTTTTTATGTTATGTTAATCACCTGAGGCCAACATAGGCATGTGAGCCCTCTGTGGCCGGAATTGTTTGTGTGCTGTGGCGCACGCAGGGTAAGGTCGGGAACGCCCAGGCCTGAGAGGGGGAAAAGTCTCCCTCGCCTTGTTGTGTGCCTATGCCTCAGGCATCCGGTCAGCTGAGAAATGGCTCATGATGTTTTGAGTAATCTTGGGCACATTGTTCCTTGTGACGCCCACCGAGGAGAGTGGCTTCGTGTGCGGGGATGTGATGATCAGATAACATCCTGCTTCAAATGTATATGCGGGGTGTTGTCTGATCTCAGCATTCCTGCATAGGGTTTGATTTTATGTAGTTTCGGGGAATGGGTCATAAGGTACCTTTGCATAAGAACTGATCAGAGAATGAGATTTACTTAAGATATGTAATTATTCCGGTGCAACCGAATTTGATTTTGTCCTCTCTTGCGTAAAGAAGTATCGGGATATCTTAATGCTTACATTGTTAATCAGTAACAATATATTTTGATTGTAAAGAGCATAAAAGATGTCAAGAAATAAACGGCAGTATGCAGTTGCAAGTGCTGCCTTTGCTCTGCATCCCCTGTGTCCCGGTGATTTCGCGACCCTTACCCAGGGACCCCAACGCACTAGACGTTGACAATTGGCGCCCGAACAGGGACCCTGAAGGACGTTCAGGAAGGGTGAGTAATTTAATACAATACAGGGTCATGGGACAAGAAACCTCTACTCCTTATGTTCGAATGCTGAAGCATTCACTTGCTGTCTATGGCATTACTGTCGCTTCTACTGATATTGAGATGTGTTTGAAAGTGGTTCGAGACTGGAATCCTTGGTTTCCCGAGGAGGGCTCCCTGGAGGTGGATAATTGGCGGCGGGTCCGCCATAATGTAGAAAAGGCCATGAGGCAGGGGGAAAAGATTCCTGTACGATTTTGGTCCATCTGGTCGATTATATTTACAGTGTTAAGAGCAATGGAGGATGATCGCACGGTTGAGAATTTTCAGAAGGAAGTGGCTCCTTCGATACAGGACCTTCCCCTTGATACAGATGAGAAAAAGGCAATAGAAAAGGATGCCTTTAAGCTTGCACTGCCTCGCGAACCTAATGAGTGCGATAGCGATGAATCGAAACTGAAAGTAACGTCGGATCCCGAGACCGAGCACTTATGGAAGGTTTTTCAGCGGGTCATGACCATGGCGGGGGAATCTAAGAAAAGGCCTTCCGCTCCGCCTTTGCCGCCCGCGCTAGCCTTTTCTCCCAAAAATCCTTTTCTTTCTGCTGCTTTAGCTGAGCTTGATGCGTTAAAGGATAATGACGATGAGAGTGAGGATGACAGACCTATCTTTGCCTTTCCGGTTATTAGGCCTCCCCCGGTCCAGGGAGTAGCACAAGCACCATATTATGAAGGTATTTCAATAGATGATATTGGTCGCTTGAAAAAGGCAGTGACTTTATATGGACCGCAATCACATTATGTCAAAGAGCTACTTCTAGGTATAGCTCGACATTATTGGAGAGTCCTTTGTAGAGCTCTCTTAAAGGAGCCTGAATATCTGCAATGGCAGATGTGGTTCTCCGAGCTCTGTATGGATCAGGCTCATCAGAACGCTTTAAGTAACAATCCTCGGGTCCAGGCTATAACTTATCAAATGTTGGCGGGAATAGGTCAATATTCTGATATTGCTGCTCAAGTTATTACCCCTGAAGAAATCCATGATCAATTACGGGAAATTAGTTTAGAAGCTTGGGATCGTATTCACCCAAAAGGAGAACATTATGGATCTTGGACTAAGGTTATTCAAAAGACTAACGAGCCTTATGTCGAGTTCTTATCACGATTAAAATTAACCTTGGAGAGAACTGTCATAGGGGAAGAAGCTAGACAGCAGCTGTTAAAACTGCTGGCATATGAAAATGCTAATGAGGATTGTAAGAGAATTATATTGCCTATTAAAGATACAGGAGATATTAATGCTTTCATGAAGGCCTGTAAGGATGTTACATCAGAGAGTAGAAAGATGCAGCTGTTTGCTGAAACAATGGCCACTACCTGGCATTCCTTGCAATCTAAGCAACTCGAGAACATGAAATGTTTTGGTTGCGGTCAATTAGGGCATTTGAAAAGGAACTGTAAAGAAAAGAAACCTGACAAAGGGCGCGGACCTGGAATTTGTCCACGATGTAAGAAGGGAAAACATTGGGCTCGAGAATGTCGCACTAAATTAAATACAAGTTTTGCAGAAAAGCCGCAGGGAAACTCGATTTCGGGCCCTACCCCGGGCCCAGGACAAATGAACAGGGGAAACCAACCATATTCTCCCTTAGCCCAGCTACCCAACACAGTGCCGCAGTGGACATACCAGCCATAAGGCCATTTACTTTAAAAGGAGGGGATAGACCTCAGAAAATTCCTACTGGAATTTATGGACCCTTACCAATTGGCACTTTTGCTCTATTAACAGGTCGCTCTTGTTTGACATCAAAAGGAGTGACTGTTCACTTAGGTATAATTGATGCTGATTACAGAGGAGAAATTCAAGTTCTTATGTCTTCCCTAGTTGATGTGTCCTTTGAAGCAGGAGAACGAATTGCCCAGTTATTGTTATTACCCTATCTCCCCATAGGTCAGACTACCGCTGTCAGGCATGGAGGGTTTGGCAGTACGGATCAAAAATGTGTTTTTTGGGCTACACAAATAACTCGTATGCAGCCCTTGATGACAGTTAAATTGAATACGAAAGATATTACTGTCTTGTTGGATACAGGGTCAGATATCACTATTATCAAAACTGTTGATTGGCCTGAAAATATCCCCTATAATGAGATTCCTTGTCAGATAAAAGGAGTTGGCAAGGCACCTGTCCGAAGTATTGGCTTAGCCACTCAATTTGTAACATTTACCTCCCAGGATGGGCAACTGGCCGTGTTAAAACCATATATTTTAGATGTTCCTTTAAATATTTTAGGCCGTGATGTTTTAGAACAGTGGGGAGCTCACCTGGAATTTTGATTATAGATGGAACCTATTAAAATATTATGGAAATCCGAAGATCCCTTGTGGATTGAACAATGGCCATTAACTAAGGAAAAATTGGCTGCTGCACACCAATTGGTAAGAGAGCAATTACAAAAACAACATATTGAACATTCCACTTCTCCGTGGAACTCTCCAATTTTTGTCATAAAGAAAACTTCAGGTAAATGGCGTTTACTTACAGATTTACGTGGAGTTAATAACTCCATGTTCCCCATGGGGGCTCTCCAGCCTGGGGTACCTTCACCGGCTGCCTTGCCGAGGGATTGGCATACAATGGTAATTGATCTACAGGATTGTTTTTTCACTATCCCTGTACATAAAGATGATAGGAAGCGTTTTGCCTTTTCACTTCCTTCTATAAATAGGCAGGGACCTCACCAAAGGTTTCAATGGAAGGTTTTGCCTCAAGGCATGATGAATTCCCCTACGATGTGTCAACTTTATGTTGACGCTGCCTTGCGTCCCGTGCGTCAAAAGTGGCCTCAGGTGTATATAGCTCATTATATGGATGATATTTTGTTTGCTAGCCCCCATCAAAATGAGTTAGAAGAAATCTTAAAATTATTGCCAGAGTATTTTATTCCTTTTGGATTGGTAATTGCTCCAGAAAAAATTCAAAAAGGAAGTATTATAAATTATTTAGGATATGTGATAGAAAGAAATACTGTTAGACCACAAAAAATAGCTATACGAAGGGATAATTTGAAGACTTTGAATGATTTTCAAAAATTATTAGGAGATATTAATTGGTTACGGCCATCTTTAGGTATCCCTACTTATCAATTACATAATTTATTTGATACATTACAAGGAAATTCTGATATTCATAGTCCCCGACAGCTTACTGCGGAAGCAGAAAAGGAATTACAATTTGTGGAAGAAAAAATTAAATCCGCTTTTCTTACTCGCATTGATCCTTCTTTACCCTTGACAATGTATATTTTAAATACATGGCAATATCCCACAGCTATTATTGGACAAAAAGAGTTGCCTGCTGAATGGATTTATACTAGACATCATTTTTCAAAAAATATCACTCCTTATGGTATTCAGATTGCATATTTGATAGAACAGGCTCAAGATAGAGCTATAATTATGACCGGATGTGATATTATGGATATAATTATTCCTCTTTCTAAAGATCAATTTTCATTTTTGTTACGGAATATAGAGGAATTACAGATTGCCCTTGCAGGGTATGTGGGACAAATTAATTACCGTTTTCCTAAAGGAAAATTATGGGATTGTTTTCGTAAACAAGAATTTATTATTCAGGATATAATTAGTGAACAACCTTTGGTTAATGCACCCACTCTGTTTACAGATGGGTCAAAAACTAAAAGTGCATATTGGACAACTAAAAGGTATTGGGTTCAAAATACAGATTTTAATTCAGTCCAACAAAATGAATTATTTGCCATCGCCCAAGTATTAAAAGATTTTCCCTCGGCTGTGAATATTCTTGCTGATTCAGCATATGCTGTTGGGGTCGTTAAAAATGTATATACTGCCGTGGTATGTTCTAATAAGTCCAACCTACTTAGTTTATTTTTACTCTTACAAACTTTGTTAAGAAATCGTAATACTCGTATTTATGTAACTCATATTCGCTCTCATACTAATCTTCCTGGTTCCTTGGCTTATGGCAATGCTCAAGTAGACGCTTTGGTGTCATTTGCATCTGCAGACGAGGAACATAATTTATTGCATACCAATGCTGGTAGATTACATGTTCAATATAAAATTCCTTATCGTCAAGCAAAACAAATTATAAAACAGTGTCCTATTTGCAGACCTTTACACTTACGTGCTGTAAAAGCTGGGGTTAATCCTCGAGGAACTTATGCCAACGAACTTTGGCAAATGGATGTTACTCATGTGGCACAATTTGGTCGCTTATCTTATGTACATGTTGTAATAGATACTTATTCTCAATTTATATGGGCCACAGCACAAATGGGTGAAACTGCACAACATGTTATTACTCATTTATTAGAAACGTTTGCTGTGATGGGTTTACCTTCCAATATCAAGACAGATAATGGGCCAGCATATAAAAGTAAAAAATTTCAAGCTTTCTGTTTGCAATATGGTATAATGCATAAAACAGGCATTGAATATAATCCCCAAGGACAGGCCATTGTGGAGCGTGCACACAATACTTTAAAATTGCAAATTAAAAAATTAAAAAGGAGAAAAACAGATCATATATTATCATTTACTCAATCTAATGCACGTTCCATTTTGTCACAAGTATTGTTTACATTGAATTTCTTGAATCTTCCGCAGGGAGATATTCTCTCGAGAGCAGAAAAACAATTCATAGAGGGAGAGACGGCTCCTCTTCCCTTGAATGAACATATATGGTTTAAGCCCGCTGCAGATGCAGAATGGCAGCCAGGAGTGTTGCTTTATAGAGGGAAAGGTTATGCTTATGTTTCCACAGAAGATGGACAAACCTGTTCCTGGCTCCCGGCAAGGTGGATCCGGTCACGAACCAATTCGGACGGCTGTCAGGCGACGCATGAAGGCCCCGAGAGTGCATGAATCGTTGTTACAAGCTGATGAATCTCTCCTGCAAGCTATGGCTCACTTACATTTGGATAGGCGTCATCATTGGCGGCCTCCGCCTCTTGCTTTACCCACTTGGGGGCATATTAAAAAGCTTGCTGGGGAGGGACAAAAAATCTTGAAGCAAACAAGGAAGCCTTGTACACCTGAGCATTTGTTCTTGGCCATGTGCGCTTTGCTTACTATGTCATCCCCTCCTATTGAGGCGACTAATGTAAGTTATTGGGCTTATATACCTAACCCACCTATGATGGAACCTGCACCTTGGGGAAGTGCAAATATTCCCATTTATACCTCCCCGATGATACTTTCGCCTCCTTGGAAGAATCTGACTTATCTTAATCAGGATGACGGTACCTTTTTTAATTTCCTGCATAGAGGGGATGGTCCATATATTTGCTTGGGTCCCTCGCCATGTGTAAATATGAATTGGCAGAATTGGATTTTACCTGGACCAATGGTTAATTCCTCTCGCACTCAATTACAGAGGCTTGAAGCATGGTCTCTTAATATGACCTGGGGAAATGTCACCTTTGATGAATTTCCCTCGTTCCCTGCTTGTCCTGATTTTACTTATATTGGAATGGCTTATAAGCCATTTAAATGGCAGGAATGTGTTGGTAGGTTTGCAAAATATTATAAGGATCTGCTTATGTGGGGACCATATGGTCAATTTTTACAAAATTGTTCAGAGTGGGATGTCTTGCGCTGTAATTTATCCTTGTCTTATAGGATGCCCCCACGGAACCGATGGAATGAATCTGTAGTAAATCATCGATTGATGGCTTGGGGAGATGGCGGCATCGCAGACCCTCGCATATCACATCAAAAATTTCCAGATCATATTCAAACACACTTATGGAAAGTTGCAGCTGCGCTTAAGACTGTCAGACTTTATAATGGAACCTTTTCCGGCACAGCAAAGACTGCGTCGGCTTATAATTTCACCATTTTTAAAGAAATTAATGTAACCGCATGTGTACCTTTACCATATCTAATTTTGATAGGAAATTTTAGTTTTAATGATGGAATTAGCTGTATTAAATGTCGATTGTATTCTTGTATTAATAGTTCTATAGAATTTAAACCAGGATATTCTCTTATGATTTTGCAACAACGCTCTCATATTTGGCTTCCGGTAAATTTAGAACGTCTATGGGCTCAAAATCCAGTGGATGCTCTGGTATTGGAATTTTTCAGGAAAGTTTTAAAACGAACTAAACGATTGATTGGTATTGTTGTAGCGGTCATTCTAAGTTTAATTACGGTAACCACATTAGCCACTGTTTCTGGAATTGCGTTACATACATCTTTGCAAACTAAACATTTTGTAGAAAATTGGCACCGTGATTCACGGGATCTTTGGCTTTCCCAAACTATGATTGATACTCGTTTGCAAACGCAGATAGATGTTCTTAGACAAACTGTTAGTTGGTTAGGGAAGAAGGTTTTAACAATTGAAAGACAAATTTGGTTGCGTTGTGATTGGAATTCCACATCCTTTTGTATTACTAATTTAAGATATAATGAATCTCAACATGATTGGAGTATTATCCAGAAATATTTAGAGGGCAATTCATCGGTGACAGATATGATTAATAATTTGCATACTAATATTCAGGAGATATTTGGAAAACCCTTTGAGAATGAGGATGCTGCTACATTGGCTCAGTCGTTTTTGAAGCAATTTGAAGGACTAAACCCGAAGGGAATTATTCAGAGCTTAGGGCATACCGCTGGAGGAATCGGAATTTCATTAATTTTTGTTATATGCTGTTTTCTGTGCATGTATGTATGTTTTGTTCGACCTTCCCGGAAGTCTATTGCCACCCTTTGGTGGGCGTTTCTTTCTAAACAAAAGAAAAAAGAAGGAATTGAGGCCAACATAGGCATGTGAGCCCTCTGTGGCCGGAATTGTTTGTGTGCTGTGGCGCACGCAGGGTAAGGTCGGGAACGCCCAGGCCTGAGAGGGGGAAAAGTCTCCCTCGCCTTGTTGTGTGCCTATGCCTCAGGCATCCGGTCAGCTGAGAAATGGCTCATGATGTTTTGAGTAATCTTGGGCACATTGTTCCTTGTGACGCCCACCGAGGAGAGTGGCTTCGTGTGCGGGGATGTGATGATCAGATAACATCCTGCTTCAAATGTATATGCGGGGTGTTGTCTGATCTCAGCATTCCTGCATAGGGTTTGATTTTATGTAGTTTCGGGGAATGGGTCATAAGGTACCTTTGCATAAGAACTGATCAGAGAATGAGATTTACTTAAGATATGTAATTATTCCGGTGCAACCGAATTTGATTTTGTCCTCTTTTGATTTTGTCCTCTTTTGCGTAAAGAAGTATCGGGATATCTTAATGCTTACATTGTTAATCAGTAACAATATATTTTGATTGTAAAGAGCATAAAAGATGTCAAGAAATAAACGGCAGTATGCAGTTGCAAGTGCTGCCTTTGCTCTGCATCCCCTGTGTCCCGGTGATTTCGCGACCCTTACCCAGGGACCCCAACGCACTAGACGTTGACAATCACCATACATTACATCATTAGTTTTTGATGTAGTGTTCCATGATTAATTGTTTGCATATAATACCCAGTGTTCCATGCAATACGTGCCCTCTTTAATACCCATCACCAGGCTAACCCATCCTCTCACCCCCTCCCCTCTAGAGCCCTCAGTTAGTTTCTCAGAGTCCATAGTCTTTCATGGTTCGTCTCCCCCTCCGATTTCCCCCCCTTCATTTTTCCCTTCCTGCTATCTTCTTTTTTTTTTTTTAACATATAATGTATTATTTGTTTCAGAGGTACAGGTCTATGATTCAACAGTCTTACACAATTCACAGCGCTCACCATAGCACACCTCCCTAGGAGTTTTATGTGAACTTTATCTAACCTCTTTGCCCACACTTGAAACATGCAGTTCTCCATTGCCCGAGTTCTCATTTCAGCAGCTGCCATCAGATGCTTGTCCACTGACTTAAAATCACCCTTGATATTTCTTTGCATGTATTTATTTTCCACTCTTTCCCCGTGGGAAGGGGGACAGGGGAGAGTAAGTAGGAATGTAGCTTGGAGCAGGGAAGAGGGAGGGGTGGAGGGCTGGGAGGGGGAGGCCAAAGTGGAAGGATGGGAGAGAGGAAGGCAGGACAAAACTGGAGAATGACTTGCTTCCTCTGAGCCTGTTACTTACTAGGAGTGCCCCGTTTCCAGAGCTCCTTAAGGCTAAGAGAAGGAAAACCAGTAGGAAGCATTGGGACAGTGCTGATAGAAAAATCAGTGTTACTCCAACAAGCAGCTGTGTAAACGAGGTAGTGCAAGAAGGACATGATATTAAGTGCTCAGTTCTTCACCTTTTTGGGGGTTCCTCCTCTCCCACTCCTACCCATGGCCCAGCTCCAACTCCTGCAAATACTGGCTGCACATTGGATCTACTGTTAGAATTCGCCTCCAATGTTTCATGTTCTCTTTATATTGAAACTCATCTCCTTTATATTGAAAAATCAAATCCAAATCTAAAACATTCTTACACTGAATTTTCTTGTCATCAATCCATGTCTTTATAGCATAATTTTGAATAACAACTGCATAAATTCACACTAGTTTTCTGTTGGATTGTCTAACCGAAGTTGGTTATCAACAGATATAGCTACTTTTAGGAGCTATATAACAAACAGGAGAATTAAATTAGAATTGGGTCTGTAGATGTGAAAGAGTAAAATCTGTCTGGAACTGAAAGACTAAAAATCAGCTTGGATTGAAACATAAAAAAGCACTGTTGCTGTGAATCAGGCTGGGAGGACAGACACAGATAAAGCCAACTGCAAAGAACAGGAAACGTTTTCTCCAAGGTCATGCAGCCCCTATAAACTGCTATCATGACCTCCTCTTTGTGCAACCACTGCTTTGTTACCAATGAGGCCCTAGGCCCTGCTTTGCTATCCCCACCCATCTATTACTGGGGATACCCCGTTGCTGTACCACCCTCACCTCATGACAGTACCCAGTCCCTAGTAATCCCTGCTTCTCCTAATCCTGCTTCAAAAACAGCATCCAACCCAGAACTGGTTTCCTTTCCCTTAGAGCTTCCTCAGAATCCTTCAGCAGGAAACCAAGCCTTTCAAAGGACAGTGCCATCCCCATCACCCACCCACCTTGCTCTGAAGACTGCCATCCACAGTTCTTCTGGAAAGTGCTTTCTTGCTTGCAAGTCAATAAACATGATTTTATGAAAGTACAGGTTTGAGCTTGGTAGACTTTGGCTGGTTGAGCTTTAACAGAAATCAAGTAGAATTTGGAAAGTTTTAATGATTTTTCTTGGAGACTTGGCTTACAGTTTGGAAATAAGATTTCCCAAAAGCTAGGATTTTTTTTTTTTTTTTTTGGTGGTATGTAATTTGTAAGAAAAAATGCCTTTTAAAAAGATCAAAATCCTTTGAGACATAATTAAATAAATATCTGAGGTTTCATGACTTCATCCCAAACCGACAACTTTCAATAATAAATAATAAAAATTTTCATTAATGGAGACATAACTTTTCTAACAGTCTTGACAGTTCGGCTAAGAAGGAATAAATTTCCATCTAGTGTTTGATTTAATTTTTTAACAAGTTGAAGTAACTCTGGGGTTTCTCTTCTCTAGAAAGCCTTGGATCTCCTCGGCAAACACCCAATATGAACATTATTTGCCTTCACTCTTCAAACAGGTCGCATGCTGTATATATTTGATTTAGATGTATGTTCCAGGTATGGCCTATTTCTGACATTGCTATATCATTCCATAATTTGTTTGTATACACTTATATTTCAGCTTTATGCACTATAACTTCAAAATACATTTTACATCCGGTGGGAAAATCCGTCCCCATGTTCTATTGCTTTTTCAAAACAGTCTAAATTATTCTACCAAGTACATTTTGTTAAAAATTGGTTCAATTCCAAAAGAAAATTATGTTAGAAATGTTCCCCATTTTAACTATCAAAAAATGACATTAAATTTCTAAATTAATTCTGAGATCTTTGAATTTGCTTTCTCAAGACTTAGTATGCATCTTCTCTTTTCCAAATATTATGTTGTTTCTCAGCAAAGTTCTTTTTTTAAAGATATGTATATAATATTTTTACTATTTTAAATGCAAAATGTATTATTTTTCTTTAATGAAGAAAATACACGATAGAAAATTTGGAAAGTACAAAAAATATATTATCATAGTCCTCATGCTCCTATTAGGCCATAATATCAACAATGTTCAGTGTTTTACAATCATATAGTTTTTCTTTTTTTTTAAATTTTATTTATGTATTTGAGATCTAGAGAGAGAGTGAGAGAGAGTGAGCATGATCTAGGGGAGGGGCAGGGGAAGAGGGAGAAGCAGACTGCCTGCTGAGCAGAGAGACCCACTCAGTGCTGGATCCCAGAAACCCCAGGATCATGACTGGATCCTAGCTGAAGGCAGATGTTTAACTGACTGAGCTACCCAGGTGCCCCAAATTCATATATATTTTCACATTTGTATTAAGTTAGTGTTTGACCGCATTATTCAATTATTAATTTCATTAGTATTTACAAACGTCCTTAGATTTTCTAGATGATCATATTATTACCTAAAAAGATTAATAATTCTATCCCAGCTTCTTAAGAAGTTCTACTTTCTATTCCTATTTCATGTGTGGTGGGCAGAAAATGGCCTCTCAAAGATGTCTATGTCCTAATCACTGGAACCAGGGAATATGTTATGTACATGGCAAAAGGAAATTAAGGTTGCAGATGGAATCAAGGTGCTAATCAGCTCACCTTAAAAGAAGGAAATTATCCTGATGGCCCTGATCTAATCACATGAGTCCTTAAGGCAAAAAATCTTTCTCAGCTTCAGTCTGAAAAGGATGTGGTGACAAAAGGTCAGAGAGATGAGCCATTCGAAGGATTCCATCCTTCGCTGGCTGTGGAGACTGAGGAAGGGAGCTGTGAGCCCAAGTGCGGGGGTGGCCTCTAAAAGCTGGAAACGCTTCCTCCCCTGGAGCCTCCAGAAAAGAATGCAGCCTTGACTACACCTTGATCTCACCCAGAGAGATTCCTGTCAGACTTCTGATTTACAGAACTGTAGGATAACGCATCTATGTTTTATGCTACTAAGTTTGTGACACTCTGCTGCTAAAGCAATAGAAAGCTAATGCATATGTCTTCTAACATTGATCTGAACAATATTAAATAATAATGTTTCAGATTTGGGGTAGAGAAAGAGATATTAAAGTTGAAAAAAACAAACGAGGCTGTCCTCTCTCAGCAACAAATGATGTAGGAATTCTCTTCTACTTCATTATATTTAATTAAATTTCTAACCTAGTTTTATTGATCTGGTTTCTAATGATACATTTTAATGCTTCATATTTCATCTCTCTGGTTTACTTAATTTATTTTTATGTATTAATTTCTTGAAGTACTGTTTTCAAAGGATTATACAAGATTTTTCTTCATTCATTTTTAAAGAAATTTTTGTCGGCATCTTTTCTAAGTGGGTTCTTATTTGAAATATGTGATCCCCTTAAATTATTGGCCCCTTCTGGTACTTCTGCTATCATGTCTCTCTGTATTTACTATGACAAGAGTCAGGTCTTATGTACATATTTTCATCTCTTAACTTTTGTCACCCTTAAGTTGTATTTCTAAAATTAGAATTTAGTCATGGGTGGAGTGAGTAGGCTCTTGTCTACTTAGTAGCCCTTCCTCATCCTTTTTGGAATAACACACTGCCCCAAGACTGTAAATCACCATGGCCCACCCCTTCCTAACTAACAGGGAGTAAATAAACTAAGATTCTCTCTCTCCTTGGAATCTGAATCTTGAACAGAATGGCATGGTGTTCTTGAAGTTGAGTTACTGGCACTCAAAAGTCACTGAATTTCTGGCTGAGATGCCAAAAGCTGTTGTAGTTCTATTGTTTTCTGAGGCTTGGCTATCCTGTTTTTCCTTCTGTTGTGTAAGCTAAGCAATATCCTTTTAAATATTTTTATTTACTTTTATTTTTTTTTTAAAGATTTTATCTATTTATTCATGAGAGACAGAGAGAGAGAGAGAGGCAGAGGGAGAAGCAGGCTCCCAAGGAGCAGGGAGCCCAATGCGGGACTCGATTCCAGGACCCTGGGATCATGACCTGAGCCGAAGGCAGACGCTTAACCATCTGAGCCACCCAGGTGCCCACTTTTATTTACTTTTACCAGAGGCATTTTCTAATTTTTTCAACCAAAGGCCTCCGACTGATAACACAGGCGACTTTGGGCAAGATGATATATAACTTTGACACCTATTTCTGGATGTAATGGATTAGTGCAAAAAATGTTTCCTTGAATGCTATCTTAGTTAAGAATCTTTTGGTTCTAGTGTAAGACTGGAAACAATAAGAAGAAGGAAAATATGCCAAATTAGTATAAAAAGGTATTAGAGTAAGAACAAATTCTAGTGGGGTCTCCCCAGTGATTCTAGTGTTGTCAAATGTGCCTTCCAATTAACTCCTGTATTCTCGCAGAGTAAGACTGCTCAATGGAGGTTGGAGTGAGATTCATGGAATGGTCTACCTTTTGTTTCCTGTTTTACAGTAAGGACGTCAGCAAACCCTTCCCAAGTCAGTCGTATGTGACTCTCAAATTAAATAAGAGGCTCTAGCAGCCATGTCTGTGTCAGCTCACCCCAGAACCTCGATGCTGAATGGTGACATATGACTGAGGGTGACCTCCACATAATGTAGTTTAATCATCCATATGGCAAATAAGGGCAAGACAGCCAATGGCAAGGAAATGAGTGACAATGAGGGCAGCCCTAGGGGGAAAAGCCAGAATGGCATATTGGCATCGGACATGCTAAGTGATAAGACATTAGGAAATCAATGAGATTTATGGTGGGTTTGTTACGTTGAGTTCTTTTAGACAAAAGAAGCTCTCTCTCAACCATTAGAACGCCCGCAATCTTGCCCCCCACCTTGAACACTTATAAACCTGAGTTGTAAATCCCTTTTACTGAGATTAATCTATGGGAGAAAAGTTTCAGAGATAAGAAACCAATGGATATACAACTTCATTTATCATGAAGGGAGAATAAAAGAAATTACTCAGGTATCTCTGCAAATCTAAGGAAAGATCAGAATACCTAGTTGTAAGATTAACATAACATAATAAAATAAAATTAAAAAAAAAAAAAGAACGTCTGAAACCAGGATAGCTTAGAGAAAGTGAGCAACAGGAGTTCATGTACCTCTCTTCTGTAGTTCTACCGCAAATTCAATTTAATTCACAAAGCTAGAGTTAAATATGTGAGAAATGAATGTGAAAGGGCTTTGGAACAACAATCCTACCACAGGGCTCTTATAGCTGTAACACTTTCTAGTTTCAATGTTTCCTCTTTCCTTCCTTGTATTTCCTTTTTTCCCATGTAAATTCCATTACTCTTTGATTTTCATTCTGTCTTTTGTTTTTCTTTAAGACTTAGGTCATTCAATTGTATTCTGTAATTTTGAAAATTAAATCTTGCACTTAATTTTTTCTCTTAGAATTTTTATACTTTAAATTATTTTATTATTCTCCAAAATTTTAAAGATAACAAATATAGTTTCCTCTCTGGTGTTATCTTTCCTTTCTATACATGATAGATGAAGTGTAAAAGTAAGTTACAAAAACTAGGGTGAGGATCTCTTATTTTTATAAAAATAATGTGTATATATAATAAAATTATACACCAAGGTCTACATCTAAGTACCACTTTGCAAAAAAATGTAAATGTAAGAGGAACTGAGTAAGTAAAGTGACCCCACAAGGAAGCAGTCAACCAAATTCAGAATGTGGGAAATTGTTCAGAAGAATGGACTTAATTTCTTCAATAATAAATGCCATAAAACTTGGTGGAGGGAGAAGCAATTGATTATAAAATTAAAAATTTGGTTTGTCACAGAATCCTCATAGGTATCCCCATTTGGAAAAAAACAACAACTATTAAAACACACTTTCGAGAAAATCAGGGAAATTATATTAAGAAATAAGTGTTAACTTCATTATGTGTGATAACAGCACTGTAGTTGTATTTTTTTATTTATTTTATTAATTTTTTATTTTAAGTTTTTATTTTAGTTCCAGTATAGTTAACATATAGTGTTATATTAGTTTCAGGTGTACAATATAGTGATTCAACACTTCCATACATCACCCGGTGCTCATCACAACAAGTGCCCTCCTTCATCCCCATCCCTATTTTATCCATCCCCCCACGCACCTCCCCTCTGGTAACTATTAGTTTGTTCTCTTCAATTAGAGTCTGTTTCTTGGTTTGTCTCTCTCTCTCTGTTTTCTCCCTCAGCTCATTTGTTTTGTTTCTTAAATTCCACATGAGTGAAATCATGTAGTATTTGTCTTTCTCTGACTTATTTCACTTAGCATTATACTCTCTAGCTCCATCCATGTCATTGCAAATGGCAAGATTTCATTCTTTTATATGGCTGAATAATATTCCATCATATATATGTATATATATATATATCACATTTTTTTATCCACTCATCAATCAATGGTCACTTGGGCGGCTTCCATAATTTGGCTGTTGTAAATAATGCTGCAATAAACATAATGGGTGTGTGTATCCCTTTGAAATCATTTTTTTGTATTCCCTGGGTAAATATCCTAGAGTATGATTGCTGCATCCTAGGGTACTTTTGTTTTAACTTTTTGGGGAACCTCCACACTGTTTTCCAGGGTGGCTACACCAGTTTGCATTCCCACCAACAGTGCACGAATGTTCCTTTTCTCTACATCCTCGCCAACACCTGGCATTTCTTGTATTTTGGATTTTAGCCATTCTGACAGGTGTGAGGTGATATCTTATTGTATTTTTTTAAAGCCTATCTTTTAGGGCTGCACACTGAAGTATTTTCTGGTAAAATGTTATGATGGGTGGAATTTGATTTAAAATATTCCAGTACCACTTGTCAAAACTGTGTATTGGGATGGGGAGGTGCCCTAGAAGGCAAGACTGAGAGAATGTTGATGATTGTTGCCCATGGATGATGGGGACAAGGAGATATATTAATGCTCTCTCTGTACTTTTATAAATGTTGAAAATTTCCATAGTAAGGGTGGTGAGGTTATAGGTAATTTATCTTTCCTTTTCAGTATTTTCTGGGTTTTTTTTTTTACTGTAATTTTAAGTGTTAGTTGTACAAGAAAATTTTATATTTTAAAATATGTCTTATATTTTATGTGTATTCTTATTTCTAATGCAATTCATTCATCCTTTATGTGCTGCTGCCAATTTTTCGAGTTTTGAGAAATGAATTTTTGACATTTTCAGGAAAAGTGTCATCTTCCACCGCAAAGGCAGTTTTGAAGTTCAATTGAGATCACATTTCTCAAAATACAGTATAGCCATCACAGTATTATCCAAATGTACTTTAAATTGTTATCAACTTGCTTCTTGCTTTCCTTTTTTGTTATTATAATCCAGACCGTTAACACACATATACAATCACATGGACTTTCATCTTATATTCCAGCAGATTGTTTACTATTATTTGGCTTTAGTAGTTGCTTTACTTACTTCTGGTTCTATTCTCTTTTCCCAAGATGCAAATTAAATCTTTTTTTTTTTTTTTTTTAGTTTCAAAGGTAAAGTTTAGTGATTCATCAGTTGCATATAAAACCCAGTGCTCATTCCTTCACATGCCCTCCTTCATGTCCATCACCCAGTTACCCCATCCCCCCATCCACCTCCCCTCCAGCAACCCTCAGTTTATTTCCTATGATTAAGAGTCTCTTATGGTTTGTCTCCCTCTCTGATTTCATCTTATTTATTTTTTCCTCTCTTCCCCTATGATCCTCTGTTTTGTTTCTTAAATTCCACATATGAGTGAAATCATAGGATAATTGTCCTCTGATTGACTTATTTTGCTTAACATAATACCCTCTAGTTAAATCTCCTTTGAATAACTGCTATGTGCAGGGTAATTATCCTCAGGTAACTCTTCATATTCCTCTTACGAGTATGCCCATTAAAGGGGCGCCTGGGTGGCTCAGTCCGTTAGGCTTCTGACTCTTGGTTTCGGCTTGGGTTGTGATCTCAGGATGGAGGGAATCGCGAGCCCCATGTCAGGCTCGACGCTCAGTGTGGAGTCTGCTTGGGATTCTCTCTCTCTCTCTCTCTCTCTGCCCCCCCACTTCGCTCACCCACAGGCACTCTCTATCTCTACAGTAAAAAAAAAAATGAAATCTTTAAATTAAAAAAAAGAGTATGCCCAATAGAAATTCTCATGTTCTCCTCTCAAAATAAATTACCACATTCTCAGGAGGTAAATGTAGAATATCTTGGAGCATGGAAATCCTGAGGTAATGCTAATAATAAAAGCCACAGTAGTAATTCCCTTTCCCCTCCACTCTGTTCAATTTCTCTCCTGCGTCTTCCACTTGGGTGGGGCCCTATTGTTATTGCTCAGCTCCCATGCTCCTGGTTCTTCTCGGCCTCATGGTCCATTTCGTTGGGACTGTTCATCTTACTTCTTTGATTCTTTCCTCTATTGATTTATCCATACACTTTTTTCCTCTCTCTGCCTTTCTATTATTGGTATTAGACAAAACTTCTTTGCTAAAAAAGGACTGTCATTTAGCTGCTCTTTGCTTTACGCACACCCTTTCATAGCAGTCGTGCTGTCTTCCTTCAAGCCAGCTCTATCCCCAGAAATCCATTGTCTTTGTTTTCTGGCTCGTTTCTGAGCCTTGGCTCACTCTGCTACACACTCTCCTGTGGCCGTCTTTGTTTTTTTTTTTTTTTCTTTAAATAGTCATTGGAGCAGAAGTAGTCAATTTATTTCTTTAGATTCCCATTTTATTTATCGGCTTGAGATTGGCCTGATTGTGTCCCTCTCGATTTTGTTAGGACCGGTTACTTAGAACCCATAGAGCCCACAAGGGGACTCTTGGAGATTGTGAGTCCAACTCCTTCATTGTAATGATGAGAAACCACAAGCCCATGCTTCCTGATTTCTGGTCCAGGACCGGAGCTCTTTTCCTGACACTTCAATTCATCATTCACTTAAATAGTCATATTGTATATTTGCATAATACTATTGTCCTCACAATGGGCTGTCCCATCTATCCTTTCATTGGCTTACAGTTTAAAAACCATTCTTGACCACTAACTCCTCACTCATCACAGTAGTCACAACCTTGGGGTATTCCTGCCCTGTGTCTCTACTTTCCTGTTCTGGGCCCTTGGATAATCGCACAGAATCTTGCACTGTGAGTTCTCTAATACTTTCTCACTCTCTGGAGAACAAACTTTGTTAAAAGCTCCATTATCGTGGTAATACTTGCCTTCAGTCCTATCTGGAACCATTAAAAATGTGCATAATATATATCTTGTAAATATTATCTTAATAAACATCACTTGTGGGGAGGGGAAGTAAATGAATAAAAGAAGGGTGTACTTCTTCCCAAACAAACCCTCCAAGAACCTCCTGGAAAGAATAAAATGAAGGAGGTTCACTTCAACACCAAAAGCAAACCCGCCAAGGTACTCCTAGTTAGAACCTTTCTGTAGCACTAGCGTGTTCTAAACCTTTTGACAGGTTTTTCTCCTTTGTTTCTTTTTTATCTCTTTTTTCCTTCTCTGGGATGCCCCATTCTAGCCTACACATAATTCTTTTTTATTGTTATGTTAATCACCATACATTACATCATTAGTTTTTGATGTAGTGTTCCATGATTCATTGTTTGTGTATAACACCCAGTGCTCCATGCAGAACGTGCCCTCTTTAATACCCATCACCAGACTAACCCATCCTCCTACCCCCTCCCCTCTAGAACCCTCAGTTTGTTTTTCAGAGTCCATCGTCTCTCATGGTTCGTCTCCCCCTCCGATTTCCCCCCGTTCATTCTTCCCTTCTTGCTATCTTCTTTTTTTTTTTTTTAACATATATTGTATTATTTGTTTCAGAGGTACAGATCTATGATTCAACAGTCTTGCACACTTCACAGCGTTCACCATAGCACATACCCTCCCCAGTGTCTATCACCCAGCCACCCCATCCCTCTTACCCCCCAACCACTCCAGCAACCCTCACTTTGTTTCCTGAGATTAAGAATTCCTCATATCAATGAGGTCGTATGATACATGTCTTTCTCTGATTGACTTATTTCGCTCAGCATAACACTCTCCAGTTCCAACCACGTCGTTGCAAATGGCAAGATTTCATTCCTTTTGATGATGGCTGTATAATATTCCATTGTTTATATATATATACCACATCTTCTTTATCCATTCATCTGTTGATGGACATCTTGGCTTTTTCCACAGTTTCACTATTGTGGACATTGCTACTATAAACATCAGGGTGCATGTACCCCTTCACATCCCTACATTTGTATCTTTGGGGTAAATACCCAGTAGTGCAATTGCTGGGTCATATGGTAGCTCTATTTTCAACTTTTTGAGGAACCTCCATACTGTTTTCCAGAGTGGCTTGCATTCCCACCAACAGTGTAGGAGGGTTCCCCTTTCTCCACATCCCCGCCAACATCTGTCGTTTCCTGACTTGTTGATTTTAGCCATTCTGACTGGTGTGAGGTGGTATCTCATTGAGGTTTGGATTTGGATTTGGATTTCCCTGATGCTGAGTGATGTTGAGCACTTTTTCATGTGTCTGTTGGCCATTTGGATGTCTTCTTTGGAAAAATGTCTGTTCATGTCTTCTGCCCATTTCTTGATTGGATCATTTGTTCTTTGGGTGTTGAGTTTAAGAAGTTCTTTATAGATTTTGGATACTAGCCCTTTATCTGATATACACATAATTCTTTTTTTTCTAGAAATTAGTCATGTCCGTTTCTTCCAAACATGCAAGCCTTTTTGTTTTTGTTCTTTGCCTGACAGCATGTGTCGAAAGGGACGAGAGGAAAATAAACCTCTTCCATTCTGCTCCCTAGCCTGCAAAGTCAACCCAGACAGTGTTTTTCACCGGGGCATCCTGAGCACCTTGTACAGGACCTGCCATGCATGGGCGCTTAACGTGTGCAGATCAATGAAGAGATGCAAGATCTTGATGGGATTTCCGTGGCAAACCCACTTTGCACAATTTTTCACGCAGCCCAGCTATCTCTAGAATTTGTTCTACCTGTTTAAGAAATTTACTAGTTGCTGTTAAACACGTTTACCATTTAGATCACGATGCCTTTATCTCGCCGTGCATTGATCCTCAATACAGCCCCCTCAGGAAAGCGGGGAACTTTAACAAAGAGAGTGGTTAAGAAAGAGAGAAATCAAGCCACTTGTTCAAAAAAGCTAGCAAGCTGGTGACAAACCCCGAATGAGCTCGGACTCAAGTCTCTGGCTGGGAGTTCGGTGCTCTTTCCATTGAAACCACACGGTTTCTTACAAGTCGATCAACTGGAATAATAAAAATTTGCATAGTGCAGTGTGACCGATCAGAGAGTATGGAGAGGGATATCGGGCATGGGGGGCATTTGGCCGTGGGTCCTCCTGGTCCCCCTCCTCCCTTCTGTTTGTGAACCGACTTGACTTGGCAGCCAGCAGCTGTCAGAATGAATTGAGGCCACCGTTTTATGTTGCTGAATGTGTTGGGTCATTTCCCTTAGTTCACACTTCTGCCTCACTCTGTCTTCTAAGTCATTATCACGACTTTAATCTCTCCTTTATTTTGACAGTTGGGATTCTTTTTGAGACATTATCCAAATGAAATATTGATTCTCACTTATGAGTCCTTAAGCCTTCCCCAGTGGAAGTGGCTATTTCTTTGATACAATAGTTAAAGCAGTAGGATTAAAAATGTTTTCAGGAAGACATTAAAAAGTTGTTTACAAAAAGAAGGGTTAATTTAAAGAAAATAGAAATTGAAACTAGAAATGACTGCCATCAGCTTTCTCTAATCTTTCCCCCTGCGATGTAAATTGAAAACCTTTTTCTAAGAAACCATTTCATTCAGGTGAGAAAAAACAAACAAACAGCCAAAACACTGAATTAGTTGGTACACTTACGATTCCTAGTCACTAACTATTTTTATATTCTTTTGTTATATAGTTGGTATTTCTTCAACCCTCTCTAATACTGTATTTAACTCATCTCCAGGTAGGGAAACTCTCATTTCTCTATCATTTATCATTCCCTGATTTTAACCTTTTATTCAATAAAAACTCAGCTTCTTTCTATATATAAATATTATTAGTAATCCAAAAATGCCATTTCTCAATGAATGGGATAAATCAATGTGGGAAAGAGAGAATTAGCTGGAGGGAAGTCAGCCAGGGCTGTGGCCTGAAAATATTGGAGATGCTTGTTGGAAGGGCAAGACCTAGAAATACTGGAGAAGCTTGTTGGAAGGGCAAGACCTAATATAGTTTATCTTTATACTTTTAAAAGATTTTGCTTCTTGCCTCTACTTGAATGCCCTATGTCATTTATTATAACTGGATTTATTGTTTCAATAATGTTGTACCTAGAGTCTTGACCACAGTCAAAACAAACAAATCACTGGATCTAGCTGAAGCCACAGATGAATGACATGGTAGGGATTCATGCGCAGATTTGCTCTACCGCCTTCTCACATTCTCTTACCATTAATCCGTCTAGCTTGAGTTCTCTGAAGGTCATCAAAGGTCAGTATAATTTCAATAAGGGTTTGTTTTTTTTAATATCAATAAGGTTTTAACTGAAGGATGGCCTTAACGTTGAGTGAATGTCATGCATGTTTATCACCAAAAAGCCACTCCCCCTGTTGAATGATCATCTTCTCTCCCCCAGCCTGTGTCACCTTTCCCAACAGCGTTCGTGCTCTGATACATTGGCTGTTGATTCCCCTAAGCTCAGCTGCCCCCAACATTGATGATCCAAATAATCTCGGTTATTTGCTGGGCCTTGTCAAAGCCATCTCATTTGCTGTCTTTATGTTTTTGCTCACACTGTTTGCACCTACTTCATTTTCTACTTCATCATTCCATCATCCATATGCTCTAGAGACTATCCACCATCAGAACTGCTCTTAGTTGACTCTTCATCAAAAAGCTTCCCCTGAACACATCCTGAGATAACATTTTTCTCTGCTAAATTACCATTTGTCATATATTAGTGCATGGCTTTTCTAACTATCATGAAATGAAATAGATAAGAGAAGATGGAACTTGAAAGGAAATCTGCTCTTTGAAGGTAAGCCCTGGGGAAATAAGGCCTGGCTGGAGGTGATGTACAGTCTAAAGGATGTTTTCAGGATCTGAAGATGGTAACAAGCCAAAACCAGTGCGAGCCCAGACAAGCTTTCAGTGCTCATCCTAAAACTAGGTATTTGAATGAATGGATGAATCAAGTTGGGGAATTGTGTCAGTAAACGGAGGAAGGACAGGAAAGGGTGCAGTGCAAAACTATTAAGGAAAAATGGCTAAGAGATAGCAAGACTAATACATGGCCTAAATTGTTAAGAACGTAAGGCTATTACTAAGTCACTGAATCATTTATAGGGGCATAAGACAACACAAGATCATAGGTTAAATCAAGATTAGCAGTAAGGTGAAATAATGTTGAGCCCTGCAACCCTGAGCTAGAAATATTTAAATCCTTCTTGCCAAAGGTAAATATAAAGGACATTTATTGGTTCAGGGTGAATTTCAGGTCTTTTGTAAAGACGGCTAGAACAAAAATATTCTTCCACTGAAAGGGAACAGTAAGCATAAAACCCCAAATTTAGCTGCAGGTTCCATCACCTGCTGATTTGTGTGTATGGAGCATGAAAGGAAGCCTCAGAAACAAAAGCATATAGAAAAAAATAGAAGGCAGCATTTACTTGCAAAGAAATGTGAGGAAGTCAGACTTCAGAAGAACGGGCTCAACAAATTAAAAAATAGGACAAATATTTTTAAACAAACAAACAATATTATGAAGCCTCAAACTCACACCAGTCCGTTCGTGGTGGAAAGCAGCAGTTCTATGGTGGTTACCATATTCACAAAGTTCACAACTACTTTCAGACAACAGCATTGCAAAAGTCAAGGACAAAGTCATTTCCATTTAGGAGTTAGCAACTTGCAGGGAATACTCCAGGTTTTTTTTGGAGGACAGAACTAGACAGATCTTTTTTTTTTTTTTAATTTATATCACAGTGGAATGTGAGGGTTTTTTTCTTTCTTCCCTGGTGAGGTATGATGCACACACTTAAAATAGTGGTGGTGGCAGGTGTCACTTTTAGTTTTTACAGTCCTTCTTGTGGTCATGATTCCCTGCCCCCCATAGGACACATTTGTCCACCTCCATTTGCTTAACAATTTTCTCAGTCAATATTATTGATTTTATATTTTACTTTGACTCATTTTCTAGATCATCTGTATAAGAAATTGCAGCAAAAGACAGAAAAACCCTTTTATCCATAAACTCATTAATATTGAAGCAACTTAGTAGGAAAATTGTAAATATTTGATTGCTCATTTAAACTCGTTTTTTTGCAATTATTATAAACTACAGTGAATAAAGTTTATTTCCCTCAGATATTCTATAATTATTATACTCCCTCAACTTTGTATTCTAAAGTCTAATTGCATATTCTGGCACAACCATAGCAATTTTGTTTTTAGAAAAAATTACTCCCATTTTGCCCTGATAAACAAAAACACATTAATATCTTGCATACATTTTTCCTTCCATTCACACTGACTTAAATTCTTAAAGAAGTAAAAATGAACATGCGCACTAATCGGTGCTAAAGGTGTTTGTACATATTGTTCATTCTCGTATCTGACAGTCATTCTGTGATGTATAGAAATAAGCGAAATGGTTTTTCTTGAGTAGGCAGAGATTATTTACTAATTACCTCAGTATAATATTAGTCCAAGTTCTCAACGTCAACTAGTATATTAAAATTCCATTTAAGCTGATACATGACATAGAAACAAAAATTTATATTAAAGTTTTGTCACATATGAAATTTGAAAAGTTTTTCCCAAACAAGGTAAATGTGATTTTACCTAGGCAGTATAATGATTTGTAGTCCTATCTGAAGTTACAGGAAAAAAACCTCTTAAAAGACAGTAGTTATTATAATTCAATTTAATTGAACCATAAAGCCAGCATGGGACATTTTGAGAGTTCTGATTAATTAGGGTATTTTATAAATTAGAAAAAAAAAATATGCTTACATTAATTCCAACATTGTAATAAAGTTAGGAAGAAAACTTATAATTCATTTTAACCAAAATTATCAAACTATATGCATTTATACAAGGATTTCCCATTATTAGAAACATTACTGAACTTTATTTTAATGAAATAGAAAAACCTTTCAACTTTTGTTGTAAAGTAACAAAGTCCTTAGTACTTTTTTTTAAAGGTTTTATTTATTTATTTGTGAGAGAGAGAGAGAGCACAAGCAGGGGGAAGTGGCAGGAAGAGGGAGAAGCAGGCTTCCTGCTGAGCAAGGAGCCCAATGCGGGACTCGATCCCAGGACTCCGGGATCATGACCTGAGCTGAAGGCAGATGCTTAACTGTCTGAGCCACCCAGGTGCCCCAAAGTCCTTAGTATTTTGTGGTTCTTCTTATGCACCTGCCTTCCTTTGCTTCTTATCCTCTCACAAAGAACCAAGTTCATTACTTCAACTCAGAACTAAACCTTAAAAATTTTTGTTCCTCCCAACTACAGTTCAGCAAATCACGTGTGTTTATGTAAGTAAGCAAATGAAAACAACTCCATTACATTTAAGACTTGTTTAACCTAATTCATTCATTTTCTCCAGGGATAGCAAAATATATAAGAATTTGTTCAAAAGATACATCATACAACAGGAGGTCATTATTAAATTCTGGGCCAGGCATGATTTTCCCCCTATTTTATTATATGCTTTTATGTGCCGTTTATTTATAGTCCTCATCCAGCTGGATTGTGGGTCAATTTAGGGGCATAATTATTGAGGTTAAATAATACCTTTTAGTGGGTATACAGAACCTAACATTTCTTGCATCTTCTTGTGACTCATTTTTTATATATCTGTGAGATTTTCCTGGTTTTGTTTTTTTGTTTTTTGGGCTTTTTTTGTTTGTTTGTTTTTGAGAGAAAGGAGAGGGGATTTTATACATTTGAAACTCTTTAGAGTTTCCAGAAGGGCATGCAACCCCAGACAAGTCAAAAGCAACAATTTCCACTACACAACGTATTCAAGCTCACTAATGTTTGGTTTAGGCAAAGCAAGCAAAACCCTCTTAAAAGTTATTCTCTATTTCACAAGCCATGTGAAATTGCCTTCCTTAGTTATTGCTACAGCCGTGATTGAACTTGCACGAGCATTAGAATTACCTAGCTTATTAAAATAGACATTCTTGGCCCTCACTGGGCAGTATGTGCTTCAGGGGGTAAGGTCCAAGAATTGTATTTCTAACAGGTTCCCAGGTAATGCTGGTAACACTGGACTGGGGACCATTTTGAGAACTAGTGTCCTAGAATGTTCTCTAACTGACCAATTTCTGTGTCCAATTAATCTGCCAAAATTTCCTGAAAGACAGAAAAAAAAAAAAAAGAAACAGTAGTAACACTTAACAACAGACCGCTATAAAGGCTAATTAACCTTTCTTCATAAGAATGGGGGGGGACTTATTTCATTTCATACCCACAAAAAGCTTTAAAATCTAATTCATATGTCAGAAGGAAGCATAGAATACAAAAATTTACTGACTCAGATCTCAAACGGAGAGCAGAGTCTCAGAGGCTGTCCATTCAAATGAGCACAAAATTTTTGAGTTCCTATTACTGTTGAAAAATTAAAAACAGAGGGTGCCAGAAGGTATCAAGTTCTTCAGTACAAACAGACCAAAAAAAGGAAAAAAAGGTATAAAAAATGTAGATTCCCTAGCAGTTTTACCAAAGAGAGAATGGCTCTCTAATATTACCCAACAAAATCAAAGAATACGTTAATACAGTAAAATTTGTTATTCCTGCTTCCTTGAAATCTTATTAAGAATTCCAGAGTAGAGGGGCGCCTGGGTGGCTCAGTTGGTTAGACGACTGCCTTCGGTTCAGGTCATGATCCTGGAGTCCCGGGATCAAGTCCCGCATCGGGCTCCCTGCTCGGCAGGGAGTCTGCTTCTCCCTCTGACCCTCCCCCATCTCATGCTCTCTCTCTCTATCTCATTCTCTCTCTCAAATAAATAAATAAAATCTTTAAAAAAAAAAAAAAAAAGAATTCCAGAGTAGAACAAAAAGAGGGTTACTGGAGGGGAGGTGGCCAGGGGGTGGGGGGTGGGGAGGGGGGACAAGATCAGTTAAATGGGTGATGGGCATTAAGGAGGGCACTTGTGATGAGCACTGGGTGTTGTATGGAAGTGATGAATCACTAGATTCTACACCTGAAACTAATATTACACTGTACGTTAACTAACTGGTATTTAAATAAAAACTTAAAGAAAAAAAAAAAGAATTCCAGAGTAAAAGAATCCATCACTTTCCAACCTTTTTTTCCTAGTGGTACAAAAATAAGGATGAATGGTCATGAGTTCTTCAATTGCCTCAACATAGGTTGACCCTTTTAGTGATATAATGGAGGATAAGTTGGAACCAATGTCCCCAGGGTCACAAAAATAGGCTGTGCAAAGTGCTTCACCAGGCTTTCTTAACAATTTTCAAGGAATTTATATTTAAATGTTTGCCCTTCATATAAACTATAATAAATTTTATAAATGTAATTTGACTTTGCCATTTCAACTCATATAAACAAAGTGCTTTACTTGCTTATTATACCATGAGAAAGTTCCCCTGGGGTCAATAAACAAAAATTAAAATTGTTGCATAACTGTATGATTTTTCCATATAGAAATAAATAATATATGTGTGGGTATATGTGTATATATGTATATGTGTGAGTGCATATATGTGCATATAACTAAATTTTACAAGTCATTTCATCATTCTCCTACTGATGGAGACTTACCAGGGTCCCATATCTTCTGCTACTATAAACAAAGCAGCAATAAACATTCTTACTTTCTGGAATATGTATTCTTTCGCTCTGGTGCTTTAATTTCCATGGGCTCAAGTCCCAAAAATGGAACTGCAAAGTCGAAAGGTTTTTTTGTCTTTAAAAATAATAACAATAATTACTGCCAGATTACTTTACAAAAAGTTCCAATTTACATTTCCACCAACAATGTATAATGTCGGTATCCTTGAATCCTCACCAGCACTGAATTTTTAAAATATAATCTAATGGGATAAAAAATATTAGTTTCCTTTTCAACTTAAAATTCCCTGAGACTACTGAAATTAAGCATCAACATTATTCCTTTAAGACACAGATGCTGAAAATATGTCTAACTATAATAAATGTCAAGAGTCTAATAGCCAAGAGTCCTGGTAAATTAAATACCGGAATTCCCAAGCAAACACAACACTAGCTGTGGAGCTGGAAAATTCCTATATAAATCCTGGCTCTTCCACCTACTAGTTTGTAAATGTGGGCCAATTGCTTAAATTTTCTAAGTTTTAGTTTCTGTAGTATCTAAATTGGACGAAATCATCATCCCTATTTCTTGAGGCGTTCTGATCATGTTAAGGAATAACACCTGTTAAAGGGCTTAGCACAGTTCCTGGCACACAGGAAGTGACAAGAAACACTGGCTAGGATTACAAGGATGCTTACCATCTTCTAATATGCTTTCACTTCTTTTCTCTCTAGGATCTTGAGTGAAACCTGGTTACAGAACAAAGCAGTTTGATGTCAACTTGATGACCTCAATGTATTCACATTTGAAATATCTTAAAATATTTTGCTGGTGAAACAAAAGTCACCTTCTATATTTAGTAGGCACTGACCCTTTCTTTAAACTCCCTAGGCAAACAATATTATAAAATGAGATCAGCAGCACCAAAAAAACAAAAACAAAACAAAATGAAGCCAAACGCAAGAAAACACATACATATAAACCTTAATAGCGAGTTCATGAAAATCTTAATGGTGAGATGGTAATGTTTCGAGGATTACAATTTCTTCAGAAATGACTAGGTAGCCCCTCTGAAACCACATTATCAGTTCACCCACTCACCTCATTCACTGTTCCTCTTTCCAGTATTTTTATCTTTGTTCTTTGTAAATTCACTAATTCCTTCCAACATTATACTCTTACACTTTGAGCCATCTTTATCAAATTTTTTAAAGATTTATTAATTTGGTGGGGGGCAGAGGGAGGGAGAAACTTAAACAGACTCTGCACTGAGTGTGGACCCAACACGGGGCTCCATCTCCCCACCCTGAGATCAGAACCTGAGCTGAAACCAAGAGTCAGAGGCTTAACCCACTGCACCACCCAGGCGCCCCTATATTTATCAGTTAACAATAAACTTTATCAAATGGTAGTTTGTATTTGTTTATCCTTGGCTGATTCAAAGCACTTGGTATAATTTCCTTTAAATCGTCTCCTCCCATTTCACAACACTACATTATTTTCAATTAATTCCCAATAAACTCTTAATTGTCCATGCTCTGTTAGAGCTAACAGTTCATCCCTGTTGAAGCTAATGGGTTCAACTTCTTCAACAAACAAATCTTTCATGAAAGCTGCAGACAACTCAGATAGTTTCATTATTTCTCACTTTCCTTGATCTTTCTTTCTCTTATTCTTTGGGAAATGGTCATAGCATTTTGGTGCTCCTATATAACATGATAAAAACTAGAAAACCCAGTCAAATTAATCTCCTTAAAGCTGATGGGATCCTTCTTGTATACTGAGCTTCAGATGACAAGCCCGTAAGTTGGGTAGTAGTCCTCTCCAAGCTCATCCTCAACCATAGGCAGAAAACAAACACTTCTGACAGTATGTGATTTCCCTTGTATCTTTCCACAAGCACCAAGAATAAGAAATCATTGTTGTATCAGATACAACGATACAACATTTTTCAAATGGAATTAATTTTTCAAAGTGGAAAAACTTCACTGTTATTTTTATTATAAAAGTACATGTACTTATCATTTTTAAAAAGTACAAAAATGTCTAAAAGGAAAAGGGAAAAAATTACCAGGGGTCCTACATCCCAGAGACAATCACTGTTAACACTTAGATGTAAAATATCCAAACATTTGGATAAAATGGATAAAATTATTTCCCCCCAAAATACTAGACGTTTTATTTGAAAAATCTGTGTTTTTCTAATCATATGTAGCATGAAATAAATGTCATCTCTTGATAATATAACCAATCCATTCTTCTAAACAGCAAGGTAAATCTCATTGTATAATATACATTATATACCATGAAGTATTTACTGCGGCCTCTGGATGGGAATTTAAGTTGCTCATAATTTTCCTATTATAATTATAAACATTATAAAATAATCTTCTGCAAAAATATTTTTTCTGTGTTATTTGTGTAGGAAAATTACTAGAAAGAGAATTGCTAGATCAAAGATGTATAACAATTTAAATTTCAAGATATTGGGACTAATTGTCCTTCAAAATACTGTACAGAATTGTATTTGAGTTTCTTTTTCTCTATTTTCAATACAGCCAATCATTTTATTTTTTTTTATTTTTATTTTTTTAGAGACCAAATTTCATAAAATTTTTGCTTGAAAAAAAAATGTTTTACAAAATACCATTCTTCTAATCAAAGAAACTTTCCCAGAGGGTACATGTAGCTTTCTGCCTCAGAGATGATTAAAATGACCGTCAAAGGAGAGAGTTTTTTTAAATAGCCACCTAGCTGCAAAACCTACAAGAAGTAGATTTTTTTAAAGTGCCTTTAAAATGCTAAAGCAAGTAATATAATTGTTGAATCTATTTGACATTTTTTAAGTTTCCTTAAAATGGTCCATATGGCATGCACAACTTCACAGCTGGTACAAAACTGCCTGTATTTAGTTCAAAACACAGAAACAATGCATATGAACAGTATTCTTTGAAAAATAATTCCAAATACTGCCAGTGCATCATAAGAAAACTTAGACAACAGTATTGACAGTATTCAGAGAATTAACAAAACAAGCTGAATATTAAAGTATTCAAACATTTACTTTGATTTTTAATGCCACTGATAACAGTAAGAGATCTTGCTGCCAAATGAATTCTGGATGCCTTGTTTCAAACTATGCGTAACATATTTTGCGATATAGATTCTAAAGAAATGCAAAACTAGGTTCCAGGATGTAAACTCCCATTGCCTAGGCAGGCCCTAGCTTTTCTGCTGCAATCTGGCAGCTTTGAACTTTGAAACCCTCTTTGTAGTTTCTTCTGATACCTCTGACAGAACTTCTTTTCGTTCTGGAATGGTCGGTAGCACAGGATGAACCAGGGTTGGGTGTGGTGTTAAGGAGGGCAATAGAAATTCTTTTTCTACTACGGTTCCAGAAAAAGCCTTAGGCGTTCCTGATAAGGACAAAAGTTTCTTGTGATGGTTTTCTTCTTGTTCCGCTTCCAAAATACTCTCACTAGTGTCCCTGCAAGTGGCCTCCTCGCAGCTGACACTCCTCAGGACTCCCCATCGGTCGTCACTGGTATCACTGCAAACACTGTTCTCTCTGCTGAGAGACTTCAGGATCGACTTACGAGGGACATACTCTCCGTTCACAACATCAACAAAGACTCTATAAATGTTAGGAGGAGTCCTGATAGTAGGCAGCTCTTGGGCAGAATGACCACCACCAGAGCTTTTCTTTGGTTTACGTTTGGCTTCTTCTTTCTTTTCACTGAATTTTAAAGCGGTATTTTTTCAAGTATTTATTCGGACCCTCTTAAGTTCGACAGTATGAGAAAAATATATTGTTGGTATAGAATGATCTCCAACCCCTAAAGCATCATGGTCATTTTCATTTTCATTATCACCACCACCACCACCACCACCACCACCACCACAATCATCATCATCATCATCTTCATTACTGTGGTAAGAATTTGAACCGTTCATTGAATGACTGCCATTCGTTTGACCGCCGAACAGTTCTGAACCTGTAACATCCTTACAACAGCTGCTGGACGTAACAGAGTCTGTTACTTGATGCATCACATGCACATTTATATTCTGATCTTCCTTTTCTTCAGAAGCCGTTGTATCCTCTCCATTTACAATCATAGTATCAGGCTTACTATCAAGTTCACCCAGCAATTCTTCTTGTCTCTAGTTCTTCAAGTGGAGCCCACAGTTCCTTATCAGCAAGCAAATCCTTGGATTTTACATCATTTGCAAAATCTGCTTCAAAAATATCTGACGTTTTGGTTTGGAGTGAGGTTTATGAGCAATTCGGTGTTTTGCTTTAAATTCAAAGTCACTTTTAATTTCTTCTCTTATGTCAACAATATCGCCTGCAGCATCACTCATTTTCTGCAAATCTGTGAATTCAACTATGGATTCAAAAATTTTCATCACTTTTTTTAAATCACCTATTGTTTTTCTTACATGTTCTTTCCGATGCTCAGCTAAGCCCACAGCCTGCTTTGCTGAGCACTTTGCAAACCAACTGTCCCCGAGTAAAACAGTGACTTCATTAGTATGGACAAGCTTTCCTGGCATGAAGGCAAAGGGGCCAAATGGTAACATGATATTAAAAGACAACTTATCAGGCAAGGTACTGAGTCTTTCTTGCAGGGCATTATAGTCAATATCTACCTTCTTCCAATGCTGGATTTTCTCTTGGCAGTTAGGGACCACCTTTTCCTGCTCCTCGCGGAGCCGCGCCACCTCCGGGGCGCGCAGCGGCACCACGGCCAAGGCTGAGGCCGAGGCGTGGGGCCCCGGGCTCGGGCGGGGCCTCCATGGCGGGAGCGCCGGGACCTCAGAGGGGCGAACGAGTCCTAAACAAATGTTTATGGAGGCGGCAGCCAATCATTTTAATTTTTGCTAATCTCTGACACACAAAAGGAAAAAAAATCCAATACAATAATATACAGGGAGATGAATAGGTAGAAAAAGAAACACACAAATGGCCAAGAGAAATAAGAGATGGTCAATGTCCGTCCAATCAGATTAGTGAAATTTTTAAAAATGCAATAATATTCAGTGTTAGCAAGTGTGTATTAGACATTCTCACATGATGTTAGTAGGAATATAAACTAGGGCCTTGTTTTGGAAGCTTATTTGGTCACAGCAACAAAAACTGTTATATTCCACAGCAGTTTCACTGAGGAATTTATCACAGAGATAATCTTGAAAAAATACGTAAACCAAGATATATTATTAACGTTATCTGTAGCAGATCATTTAAACAAAGTATGACATATCCATACAATGCAGTTGTTAAAGATAGTAATATCTTGGAGATCAATTATTTAAAGCTTTCATGATATATACACCTGTCAAATTATTATGTATGTATTATTATGTAATGTTATTTGTCAATTATATCTCAATAAAGCTGGGGAAAAATATAAAGCCTAGGTTCTGAACACCCTTTTGTATAATTCTAAAAGATAAAGCCATATTTTCTACAAACTTGTTTAAGATACAGATCCTATATTAGGGATATATCTTAAAGTCGTTTTTAGAAAGACATTCAAGAAGTCACAACTGTCAATGAGTGAGCCAATGATGTGGTTTCACAGGGGATACCTATTCACCTAGAACTTTCAGGGGATGTTCTGATGGTACAAGACTATAGGAGGAGAATTTTAATTTTATTTTTACCTTCATTTAATTCTTGGATTTTCTTACCAGGTGCATGAATTCTATTTTTATGTCAGCAGGAGCTATCAGCTAAATAAAATTATGACCATTTCTGTTGTCTCTCATTTATTTCTGTGTCTAAATGAAGAAAACCGAGGCTTTTCTTCTTTAAATTTGATAATTCTAAGGCCATGACTTTTGAGAAGTCCCCTGCTATCTTCGTACCTCTTTCCACAAAGACTGTTTATGTCGTACAATAACTCTTTTCTCAAGACAAACCTTATAAGGGAGATACAAAAAGTGGCTTACATCCTCTGGGTCAAACTAATTTCATGTAACAAACAAAACTGTGTAATATCATTTTTTAAGACCTTTTTGTGATCTATCAATCCACCGAGTAAAATAGCTGAAATCACTCCCAAAACAAATCCTTTTGCAGTCAGCAAAATGAAGCAATTACATGAATAAGTTTTTCCACTTGGCCTATTTTTCTGCCCATGGTTATTAATCAGTCTCACAGACTACATTTTCCACTTTCCATCCACTTTGAGGCATTACTCCAGGTGGCCAAACATTTCACATTATGTAAATAAAATAAAACAAAACCTTTGTCCATTGAGCAAATGGATGTATTTCATATCTACCTCTTCGAGCCTCTCTCAAATCATTCAGAAAACACAATGTGGTTTCTATAAAAGGATACTCAATATTTTCATTTTATTTGGCTAGCTGGAATTTATTTAAGTGAAATTTTACTTCAGCCAGTCTTCCCCAGATAGCTGAATTAATTTGAGTTGATGCCCTGTGTTATCTAATGGCTCTTTGAGACCTTTGGGTCGAGTGTCTGTTGCTTTGCCTTGTCTCTTCCAAATTCAAAGTCTGGAGAATGCCCCTTCTGAAACTGCTGTTTTGCATAATGTGACTTTCAGATGCTACACATCATAACCACTATTTCTTTATACTAATACTCTAGACACAATTGCGTAGAGATTCAAATTTAACTGGGACAAAGTGGGGCCAGGGTCATTTTTTTAAAGCTCCAAATGTGATTCTCTTGGGCCCATACATCCTGGCCCTCAAGCAGGGCCAAATATTACCCAATGTTATGATATTTCTCTTAAATTTAATCCAGGTCCTCACAGCTGATAGATTTCTGTAGGCTGATCTGCTCTGAATGATGACATGGCTAAAACAAATCTACTCACAACATTTATGTTCTTCATAAGAATTCCAGGAATTATAAAGATTAATGGTTCTTAGGCCTGAGAGCTTTAAATAATAGTGATGCTTATACCACTCCCAACATCTGACATGTGAACTGGGCATTGAAATACTTTAAATTTTTCCCAAGTGATGCTAAAGTGCAGCCAAGGTTGAGAACCACCATATAGGGCCAAGATGCTTAAGAAAATCCAGTTCCTGCCTTGTTAAATGCAGTATCCCTCTTTCCCAAAGAGATCCCCAAGGGACACTCAACCAAGGGATAATGACCACAGGAAATAATCCATGACTACTATATGTACACATACTCTTCTATTTGTTGAACTTTGTCTTGAAAATATCTGTTAGAGTTCATTTCTAGAACCCTATGTAGGGGCAGTCCTAGGAAAAATAATGAGGCTACAAAATATTTTCCATGGCTTCTTTTATCAATTTTCCTCATTTCTCTACCTGGGAACCTCTCTTATGTCACAATCTCTGAGGGTTTTGCTCTCAGCTAATTAACTAAGACATTAGCTTTCAAAAGCATGAGATGTTTTCTCACAGAGATGTAGAGTATCTATATTTAATAGGACAGGCTATGGAAAGATTTTAATTCTTTCCAGGAACACTGCATCTTCTCACCCAATTCATCAGAATAATCGGGTTTCTAGACCAAGGCTGAAATTCACAGTTAAAAAGTGAATTCTTGTATGACTTTTCTACAGTCCTAGCATGCCCAGGATTGTCTTGATTTTAGCAACAAAAATTCCTGAGTAAATGGGAATATTGATCACCTTTCCTCCTGTGTGTCTCTCCTTTTCATGACTGGCTCATAATCATGGCTGCTATGGTCTGAATGTTTATATGGCCCCAAATTTATATGTTGAAATACTAACCCCCAAGGTGATGGTATAAGGAGGCAGGGCACTGGGAGGGGATTAGGTCGTGAGGACCAAGCCCTGACGAATGGAATCAGTGTCGTAATGAAAGAGACCCCAGAGATTCCTCACCTTTTCTGCCATGTAAGGACACAGGAAAAAGACACAGTCTGTGAACCAGGAAGTAGGCTCTCTCCAGACACTGCATCTACCAGCACCTTGATTTTGGACTTCCTAGCCTCCAGAACTGTGAGAGATAAATTTCTGTTGTTGATAAACCACACAGTCTGTAGTGATTTGTTAGAGCAGCCTGAGCAGCCTAAGACAATGGTGAAGGTCACAGTGTTGTTGTTGTTTTTAATATTATTTTAGTGCATTACTCATTGCTGTTTCTGCATTTTAAAAATAATATGCACTTATTAAGAAACACTGGAAATAGAGAGAAAATAGTAAAGAATAAAATAAAAATCCTTGATAGAAATAGTAACTATTAAATTCTTAACACACTCCCGTTCAATTTTTTTCTCTGATGGATATTGGTACCTATTAATGTCAAAAACAGAAATCAGAGATTCACTCCTGTGAACTGACTATCACTTGCCTATAGACAATGTCGGACAAACATGAAGCTCAATTCTAGCCAGACTTCATGCAGATTAACCCTTTTCCATTAAGACATCATTTTGTGAGGTAAAATAAATATAGTTACTAACATACAAGCTTTCTCAGTTAAACTATAATTCAGTTAGGCTTCCCTAACTTCGTAGCAGTTGGATTTCAAATGATCACAGAACATTTCTTGAATAATTTCTAAAGATGGTTGATTATTTCTTTTGCAATTTGCTTCTTTTTTAAATTCAATTCTTGGAACATAACTATAATTTGGGGGTACTTTTTTGCTTCAGATTCGTATTCTCTCTCTCCCAAAGTTCATGTATATTTCCATATTTATGTATTTGAATACTGTATGTAAAAATGTATAGAGCAATAATGAGATTATACAATATATGCAAATTTGTATACTGCTGTTTTGAAAAGTAAATACTGGATATAGATATAATATTTATAAAATATGTATACAATATGCACGTTGGTAATAAAACAGTAATACATCCACCTTTACATTTAAAACTAGGATATTGAAATACCTTCGACATCTGATTTGACTAGCCCCTCTGTTCCCTGCTCTTCTCAGTCATTTATTAGGTCCCAAACTAGTTTGTTCTCAGACTACTTCCAATCTATCTCCTTGTCTATTCTGCATTTCAGGAAAACACATTTGCAGGTATGTTTAACCTCCAATTTTTCATTAGGTTAGCTGGTGGGAGGCACTGGGGAAAGACAAGTTATCATCTCCCTGTCTCCTATGGTATCTTCAGCAAAACTTGTCCTTTTTCTGAGGGTCTAATTCCCAGCAGGGAACCCCTCCTTCCATGAAGCCTGCTCTCCTAGACAATGATGATCTTAGCTCTAGCAGTTGCCAGAGAATCCAGTCTCTTGACTCTGATAACACCTCGTCCCACTATCCTTCTACCCCCTCGGGGCGTGACTGGCTTCCTGCTCTCAAGTAGCTGACTCAAAATGCTTGCTTTGGCTTTCGTAATCTGAGTAATCAATTACCTGTATTAAGTTACCTCTGCTTGAAAGACCAAGAAGTTTCTGATTTATAGGTGGACACTAAAAGCTCTTCTATTTCTAGTTTGCTAGAAAAAAAAATTTATTAAGCTTAATTATTTAATTTTATTGAATTCACTTTCTGCATCTCCTGAGATGATAATTTGCTTTTCCTCCTTTAACTTGTTACTATGATAAATTACATTTATAGATTTTTTCTATTATTAAAAATCCTGCCTAAACCCAGTTTTCATACTTTATTATCTTTTTTATAGATCACTATATAAAAGATAATTTCCTAATTTCTAATTTAGAATTTTTGCCATTAGGTTCATGAAGGAGATTGGTAATAATTTTTCTTTATTGTACATTTCTTATATAATGTTGGTATCAAGATTGTAGTAACCTCATAAAATGAACTAAAAAGTGTTCCTTCTTTTCCCGTTCAAGAATAGTTTTTGTATGACAAAAATAATACATTCCTTGAAAACATTTGTAGAACTCCTTGGTAAAATTGTCTGGGTCTGATGGTTCTTTTTTTGTGAGGAGAATTTTTAACTTCTAATTAAGCATCTTTACTGGTAAGAAAAATTTGCAAGTGCTTTATTTCATCTTGAACATTAATAAATTTGAACTATGAAAAGTCCTCAGATATTATTTCCATGACTACAACCTTTCTTAATTCTTTTTATTTTTCTTTTGTACGTCTTATCAGATAGTGTCTCTATTTCTCAATCCTACTTTATGTATCCATCTTCCTGTCCTCCCTGTGCTATAGTCAGAATAATTTTTTCATATCTAACTTCCAATTCCTTATTTTATCTTTGGCTCTATCTAATCTAGTACTTAACCTGTCCATTGAGTTTTTAGTGTTCATTATATTTTTTATTTCTAAAAGTTCTCTAAAATTCAGTCCTGAATCTGCTGAATACATGATATATAGACTGTTGCTAACTTATGTTACTGGCAGTTTCCTGATTTCTTTAAGCATATTAAACATAGTTTTTATGGTTACATAGTAATTCTAATATCTGAAATCTTCATGAGTAGAGTTCTATTTTTTTTTTAAGATTTTATTTATTTATTTGACAGAAAGGGAGAGAGCACAAGCAGAGGGAGTGGCAGACAGAGGAAGAGGGAGAGGCAGACTCCCTGGTGAGCAGGGACACCCCCCCCCCACCAACGTGGGACTCGATCCCGGGACCCTGAGATCATGACCTGAGCTGAAGGCAGATGCTTAACCGACTGAGCCCCCTAGGCGCCCCAGTAGAGTTCTATTTTTATGTTTCTGCTCATGATGCCTATCTCCTCATGAGTTTTGTGATAGTTTATGTTTAATCCCACATTTAATGGAATTTTGTCTGTGGTAATTCTCTGAGACCTGGAATACATAGATGTCTCCAAAGATGCTTTGCTTTTGTTTTGGCTAGGTTCTTAGAGAGAGCACCAAACTGGGACAACTATAAAATAAATTTTAGTTGAGTTTTTTTTTTAGTTATAGAGACCATGAGAAGTTAAACTACAAATTCATGTGAAGATGCACTTATGATTTTTTTTCCTCCTCAACCTAGTACCAAGGTTTGGGGCAGAAAAATTTCCTAATTGCTCCTCTGAGGGGATGTTATTTTTCCTACTTTATCCTTTCACTGAAATTATAGTCCCTTAGAATTCTGGCTTTAAATGGGTTTCTCTATAAGACTGCTATGCTGAGCAGGCTCCAGGCTCTGTCTCCCACTGTCCCATATCTTGGATAGTCATAAAAATTGCAAGTCAGGGTTTCAGGGACAGCCCTGTGTTATGGAAATCTCTGGTTATGGTGCTTTCATACCACTCTGGATTTATGTATTTTCTTCATGGTCTTCCTATGGGTATGCCTTAATTCCTTGGTGAGTCAGCAATACACTTTAAAAAATGACATGTATATTTTATCTAGGTATTTGTAGATGTTATATAGCATGATGGTGGCCCAGCAAATTAGTCTGCCATATTGCTGGTAGGAAAAGAATCCCCAGCTTTTGGAAAACATTATACCAGATCATTTTTATTGCCATTAATATTTTTTTAGAACTGTGCTTTTAAATATCTGCACTGCATTTTGTTACATCTTTTGGTATCATATATTTAACTAATCTGCTCCCCTTCCCTTCGTTTTTTGGAAGTGAAGATTGTACTCAACTCTTCATTTTAAGTAACATTGCAATAAATATCACTCTCTATATATGCATTCGTGATTATTTCCTAGGGAGTAATTAGTAAATCATGGTACACTAACAGTCTTGATGCTTGAAATACATATTTTCAAATTGCATCCCAGAAATAATGGTACCAGTTTATACTCTGATCAAGCTTCATATGAAAGTGTCCATTTCACTGCACTCCTACCAAGAAAAACTATCACTGTTTTTATACATATAAATCTGACAGACTTTAGAAGGCATCTTATTATTTCAATTTGTATTTATTTGATTATTAAATTACTCAACACTTTATCGTCTATTTTCAGGAACAACATAAACATTTTTTCTTATTGTTTTTTTATCAATGCAAACCCTATATCACTGTTTTCTTAGTCCAAAATTGTTTCCTAAGCAAAATTACATATGCCTTATTCATATGTTTTATACTAGATTATCTTCTTATATTTATATCCTGCAAAATCTGTTAAAATATATATTAATTATGCATGATTGATCGTATGTAATATCTTTTTTAAGGAATTTTCTCTGTAAATCTAAATTTCATAAATCTTCCTTTAAATAGCTCTATAGAATTTCCCCTAGTTTTAATAATTGCAGATAAACCTTTCTCCCATTTCCTATTGCTTATGGTCTGTTGCTCTCTCCTTTTTCTTCTGTAAGATACCAGATTCTATGATTTATTATTTCTTACTCACAACCTCCCACGACATTTTAAGGATTCAAATTTTCTCCCATTCTTCTTATTTAGAGTTACCAGTATGTCAATACCTTTGAAATCTCATCAAGGGTTTAACAGTCCATACCCTACTGACTCATTATTTCAGTTTGATCTTTCTTATTCTCATTCAATTCAATTTTTTTCAGTAATATAACTTCTTCAAGCATTTTACCCTCTAATGCATTTCTCCAAATAGCAGCTGCAACCCTTACTTGCCCTCATTCAGCAAAAAAATAAATTGCACTAATCTTCTTGGAAAAAAATGATTGTATCAATTTGAGAACACCAAAACTGATGTCCTATGAGGACCTTACAGTCATGTTCCTTACCAGTGGAGCAAAGTTGGGAATCCCTGGGACCCTCCTGGGCTTTATTCTGAACAAGCTAAACATATTCTTTTTTCTAATATTAAGGATTCCCCCCCACACACAGTTCTCTACTTTTTGCTTAGATTTGTCCATGTGTACACTTTTCCAATTTTTAGGTCTCTAGACTTTGCTGCTCAAAAAGGGGTAGCATCAACTTCACTTGGAGGCTTGTGGCGAAGGCAGGATTATAGGCTCCCTCCCAGAGCCATTAAATCAGAATCCACCATTCGTCAGGATCCCGGGGGTTTGAGTATGTGCAATCCAAGCGCTGCTCTGAAAAAGAGAAGACTCTTCTATCTCCCTCGTATAAGTTGTATGTGACAAAATTAGTTAATTGGGCAAAAAGATCACATTTCTTAATGAGAAGTAGACACTGGCTATTATTGTCAGTGGCAAAACGGGTTATTCAGTCCCAATTAAAAATAGAGATGGCAGAGCCTGAGACCAAGATTTTTAATATAAGATGTGCCGGTGATGCAATTACATTTGCTGAATAACACTGCTTGAACAATCAGATGTAGGCTTCTTCTTTCTTCTCTTTGAAGAGAAGGGAGGAAACAGTAGGCTTAACAGAGCTCAAAAAGGTGCTATCTAACTTCCTTCACCCCACCGTGTTGCTTTCTTGTAAACATTGTACAGAATCCGTTAGCATTCAAAAGGTTGGGTCTCCCAGTTCTAAACAAATATAAATGACCCGCTGTGATTTTATTCCGGAAGTTTTTATCGAATACTATTTACAAGTCTTTGCTTTTTGCCTCATTAAAATCTGATTAGAAATATGTAAAAACTCCCACGTTATTACCACTTGGTAGCCTCTTTTCTTCTGATCAGCATTATTATTATTATTTTTTTTTTTTTCTATTAACTTAAGAACCTGAGATTCTGGGAAGTCTCCTTAAACTCTGTGATCCTGAGATCTTATATTTTCAAAGTCAAGTGACTCTCCTCTTGCACCATAAAAAGTGCTTAAGACGGTTTAGATTACATTTAAATGTTCCTGGATGAAATGTGCTTAGTGCCTGAAGCCAATTGTTATACAAATCATGTGTTTTTCCAGACCAAATTAATGAAATGAAAGAAGATGACAGTTCTAACTAGTATTCCTGCTTCAATATTGCACAAATTAGGAACATCCGTATTCTATTATATTTACAAGTTCTTGGGCTTCTCTTTAATTAGAAATAAAATAATTGATAAGTAAATAAATGGTGTGTGGGTGTATGATAACGAAAGAATGGATAGATCTGGAAACCTAAATTGCCTGATAGCTAACTAAGGACTTTAAGCAATGCACATTTTTATTTCGACAACTTTGTATTCAACTTCAGTGATAAATAGGTAGAGTAAATGGAACATAATGAATACTTGCTGAGTTAGAGTTATCACTACACATTAACAGTATGATAGAGAATTTATAGTTAAAAAGTGACTGCTCCTAAGGCCTATGAGGTAATTGGAGGATGTAAATAACATATGAATAGAACAACATACCAGTAGAATTTAGTCTGCTACCTACAGCAACAGTATCTGAATTGTTAGGATTCCCTTAGCTTTGAACAACTTCGGCTTGTGTTTGGATATACCCTATAATCCTGGGGCTCGCCAGGCTCTACCTTTCTGTTTCACATTGCTGAATGAACACCTATACTTGGGTCTGGTTTTTCCTAATCTGACCCATTTTGATTTCTTTAACCCTGAAGCTTATTTTTATTTTACGATAAACATGCATTAACACATAGGCCAACAAGTAGAATGGAGAATGCCAAAGAACTGTGTTTCTTTGTTCTTTTCACAAACCAGACACCACAACACAGAAAACAAATTTAAGAATGTGTGTATGTTCAGTGCAATTACACTGATTGTTCCAAAGTTTGTAGGAATCAATATTTTTTGAAGGTGTACCAGGTCTGTGATAGTTAATTTTTTTTTTTTAAAGATTTTATTTATTTATTTGAGAGAGAGAGACTGAGCGAGAGAGCACATGAGAGGGGGGAGGGTCGGGAGGGTCAGAGGGAGAAGCAGACTCCCTGCCGAGCAGGGAGCCCGATGCGGGACTTGATCCAGGGACTCCAGGATCATGACCCGAGCCGAAGGCAGTCGCTTAACCAACTGAGCCACCCAGGCGCCCTGTGATAGTTAATTTTATGTGTCAACTTGATGGGACTACATGGTGCCCAAATATTTGGTCAGACATTGCTCTGAGTGTTTCTATGAGGGTATTTTTAGATGAGATTAGGTTTATTTATTTATTTTATTTATTTATTTTTTTTAGGTTGAACTGTTAAGGTTTTTTTTTATTATGTTATATTAATCACCATACATTACATCATTAGTTTTTGATATAGTGTTCCATGATTCATTGTTTGTTTAAATCAGTAGACCAAGTAAAGCAAATTGTCTTCCCTAATGTGAGTAAGCCTCATCTAATCGGTTAAAGGCCTGAATGGAACAAAAAAACTGACCCTCCTCCAAGTAAGAGAGGTTTAGTTTTTTTCTGCCTTCAAACTTGAACTGAAATATCAGCTCTTCGTTCTTGAGCCTGCCGGCCTTCTAACTGAAACTATACCATTGAGTCTCCTGGGCTCCGGTTTATGGACTCACCCTATAGATTTTGGGACTTGCCAGCTTTCATAATCTTGCGAGCCAAGATATATGTGTATCTTTTTTTTTTTTAAGATTTTATTTATTTATTTGTCAGAGACAGAGAGAGCACAAGCAGGGGGAGTGGCAGGCAGAGGGAGAAGCAGACTTCCTGCTGAGCAGGGAGCCTGACGCAGGACTAGATCCCAGGACCCTGGGATCATGACCTAAGCTGAACGCAGACGCTTAACCGACTGAGCCACCCAGGCATCCTGATATATGTGTATCTTATGTATCTGATTGGTTCTATTTCTCTAGAGAACCTTGGCTAATACAAGGTCACTCACATAATTTTAGAATTTTGACTCGGAAATAACAATGAAAATGTATTTCTCACAGTGTTCTATAATCTCCTACTATTTCCCCTTCATGTGGTGTTCTGGTTTGTGTGTGTGGTTATTGTTATAAGATCAGAAGTGAGTAAAGGTATTTGTCATGACCTTTTAGCTTTTTCTTGTATACTCAATTTCCTGACTGGTTCATGCTTTCTTCCTGCCCCCATCTCTGCAAGATTTGGGGGCAAGTAATAGACTAGCTCATGGTACCTATATTAAAGATGAATTTATCTTCAATCAGTCCAGTTTTTTAAAAAGACACTAGTGAAATTATTTCATATTGTAACATCAAAATCATTAAACAGATTACAGAGCTAGAAGACAGAGTTGACCCTCTCCATTCTCAGATGGTTATAAAGAAAGCTGTATCCACAAAAAATGTAATTAAGTCAAAATCTCTTGCTGCATATCCAACAGCCATTTCTCTTTTGTCTTTGATAACAGATCCTGGTCTCAAATGATAAATCATGAAGGATTTTGAGTCAGTATGTAATATCATTTCTCCTTTGCTTGTGATTGTCTTAGAGGCAGGTCTGTGATCTATTTCTGATCTCTGGTATTTGAGAGGAAATATTTTGAGGATTCTTGGACAGATTTCACCCCTAATGAAAAAAAGAAGAAGGTCTTTTTTTCCCCTTTCTCTATTTTCCTACTTTGGAAACTTTCAAATAAATATGGGCTATCTAGAGCTGTAGCCACTATTTACAACTATGAGGTAACAAACCTGATGATGAAATTCAATACTTTGAAGAAGGCAGAGTTAAAGGATGGAAAGAAACTAGTTTGTTAAGATCCTACTGAGCCACAAAACCAACCCTGGGGACCGCTGCCTTAAGACTTCTTGTTAAGTGGGCGCCTGGGTGGCTCAGTTGGTTAAGCGACTGCCTTCGGCTCAGGTCATGATCCTGGAGTCCCGGGATCGAGTCCCACATCGGGCTCCCTGCTCAGCAGGGAGTCTGCTTCTCCCTCTGACCCTCCTCCCTCTCATGTTCTCTGTCTCTCATTCTCTCTCTCGCAAATAAATAAAAAAAAAAATCTTAAAAAAAAAAAGACTTCTTGTTAAGTCAAAATCAAATGTTGCTATGTTATTAACGTTTTCTACAGGTTTCAACCAGGCACGACCTAACTGGCACAATCTAACAAAGTTAGTTATGTGTGGTAATGTATGGATTTGTCGTTATTTTTCAACAGTTCTTTCTTTTTATGTTAGCTTCATACTGAGTAGCCTATCTTTTTTGCATTATGATTGCATTATGTTAATTTCTATTATGATATTTTTATTGACAATCCCATTGACTTAATACCCCATGGTTGCCTTTGCTTGCATAGTCTAATCTTCTAACATACTTTTTTTTAAAAAAGATTTTATTTATTTAAGTTCACAAGAGTTTATAGCAAAATGCTTCTTTTTTTGGCAAAATAACATTTTTTTTTTTTTGAGACAGCTCTTGACTTGATCCTGGGCCACTGTGGAGACTGAAGTCCTATCAATGGAACAAAACATGACAAGATGAACTGTTAGTCATGAAATTAGTACTACCCAATTAACTAGCATACCCCATCAGCAGGCGGGAATAATATATATGGACTTGAGCCAAAGCAGATCCTGAAGACACAGAAAGCTGCATGAGGTTCCTCTCTGCGCTGCGGCCCCTCCTTGAGCCTCGTCTATGTCTTCATGGGAAATTCCCTATGGCCAGCTGATTAATGAGGGAAAAATTGAGCCTGTTTTATAGAAGTCACTGCACAATATATCAGTGCCAGCCAAAAGTAGATTGCTTAGGCATCATAGCCCACTTGAGTGTAATCTTAAGAGATATTTCAAGCTATGTATTTGGTTGTCCACTATTCCAGCAAGATGAGGCATTATTGAGTTATGCGTGGTAGCTAATAATTTAGTTAAATGACTAGGGACTTGGAAGGAACAAGATTGGAGGATTGGTGGGACACCTGGGTGGCTCTGTTGGTTAAGTGTGTGCCTTCGGCTCAGGTCATGATCCCAGAGTCCTGGGATTGAGTCCTGCATCGGGCTCTTTGCTCAGTGGGGAGCCTGCTTTTCCCCCTGTCTGCCACTCCCCCTCCTTGTGCACACACGCTCTCTCTCTCTGACAAATAAATAAATAAAATCTTAAAAAAAAAAAAGATTGGAGGAATGGTAATAATGAGTTTTGGGGAAGAAATATGTGGGTGAACCACTGAGAATGAGCTAGAGTATGAAAACATTTATGGTTAACATGAATGCTTACCAAACTACTGTCAAGAAGATTATCAATCAGATATGTAGGTATGCAACAACCTCTTTCACCAGGCACTACATTGCTTGTTCAGAAGGCTAACGAACAAAACAACCTTAGTGGTGGCAGGAGAGAACATGCATAGGCTCAACTACATACCTTGTTCCTCCCTGAAGCCAATTTATCTGCCAAGATTATTAGCTGTCCAACATGCAAGCAACAGAGACCAAGGCTAAGCACTCAATAATATATCTCAGGTGAACAAACTACTTACCTTTTGGCAGGCTCGTTGATAATATTCTAATTCCTCTGTCACCGGGGCAACAAGGAGTTTCATAACTGGAATAGATACCTATTCTGAGATTACATTGTCTTTATCTGCACACTATGCTTCTCTGATAACCATTCTCCAGGGACATATAGAACGCTTTATATGGTGCCATAGTATCCGATTCTATACTGCTTGTATGCAAGGAGCTCTCTTTATAACAAAATAATATATATGCATTGACCTTGCCTGTCTTACCATCTGCCCCATAACCCAAAAATAACTCTTATCACGGAATGGTGAGAAATAATGGCTTGGGAGGGTGAGCTGATGTTAGAGGATGTGGTGTGTGTTCTGAACTAGTAATCAAGTAGGAGCTTGTGCGGGTCTCCCATAGAGCAAATACAAGAATCTTTGAGCTGTGTTATAGATGTCGGAGTCACACCTTTCACCATTACAATTACTGATCCTTTTCAAATTTTAGCTCTTATTCCTAAGATTCTAGGATTTACTGAATTAGTACCCAAGGGAAGATATTCCCACAACAATATTCCTTTGAATTTGAGGATGAAAGACTGCTATGTTGGCTTTTAGGGCTCTTCATGCTTCTGGACAAACAATCAAAAATTTAAGAGATGGTTACATTGTTGGCTGGGGAATAAAATTTGGCTCTGGAGGGGAATTAAAATCGCAATTTCTCAGAAAAATAAAAAAGAACACAGGGGATCCCCTTGGATGGCTCCTAATTCTGCCAAGTCTTGTGGTAAAAATTAATGAAGAATAATGGCCAAAACTTGGAAGCAACCAAGATATCCTTTAACAAGTGAGTGGATAGATAAACAGTGGTACATCCACACAATGGAATATTATTCAGTGATTTTTATAAAAAGATATCAAGCCACAAAAAAGTCATGGAGGAAACAGATGCATTTTACTAAATGAAAGAAGCCAGGCTGAAAAGCCTATATATTGTAATATTCCGACTATATGACGTTCTGGAAACTATAGAGACGGTAAAAGTATTAGTGGTTGCCAGGAATTGAGGGAAGAGGGATAAGTAAGTGGAATAGAGTAGATTTTAGGGCACTAAAACTATTCTTGAATGATGCTGTAATGGTAGATATGTGACATTATACATTTGGCGAAACTCACAGATATATACAACACCAAGAGTGAAACAATGTAAAGGAGCAACTTTAGCTAATAATAATGTATCAATATTAGTTCACCAATTTTAACAAATGGACCATACCAGCACAAGATACTAAAAATAACAGAAAGTGGGGCTGGGGGGGATATGAATAGGAATGGCATACATAGAAACTCTATACTTTCTTCTCAACTTTTCTGTAAACCTAAAACTGCTCTAAAGAATAAAGGCTATTAATTTTGTTAAAATAAAATAAATGACCACAGCAAGCTCATATAAGTTGATTATGAAGGACATTTCTGTCAAGAATGAAGATTCGGTCACCCTACAATGGAAAGCCCTGACTAGCAGAGATGTTCCAGAAGGTACCAGAGCTGGCAATAATGACCGGCTGATCATTCACAGAAATAAAGTCCTTAACCTCCACCCACTTTTTTTTTCTTGCATTGTCTGGTATATTTATATTTTATGTGTATTTTTTTGTATTTTTATATTTTTGTATTATATATCTTTGTATTATATATTATTTTTGTATTATATATTTTGTATTTTTTATTTTTATGTGTATTATTTTGTATTTTTATATGTCTTAAATTTTCCTTCTTCTTTCCTCTTTGTTTCTCCCTATTTTTTGTATAGGATATATTGGGTGTGGTTAGCTTAATTTTAAAACCATACATGACAAATTATCAAGATAGTACAGTGATGAACTTAGAAGAGGAATGGACAACACCCAGAATTTTTGGACTTGGAGTAGTTGCTGTGACTGATGAGATTTTGGTTTGTTCCTTTGTGGAAGAGAGTGTAGGTAAGTGTTCAGCCATTGGAAAAATAGTTCCATCTCTTACAAGGGCGCATGAGTCTTTTGTGTTTAAGAAAGAGAAAAGTTTATGCTGATAATGAACAAATCAAACATGGATTTTATTATTATTATCATTACTGAAGTATAACTGACATACAATGTTATATTAGTTTTAGGTGTACGACATTTTAATTCAACAATTCTACACATTATTCAATGTTTACCATGTTAGGTATGCTCACCATCTGTCACCATACAATGTTATTAAAATATTATTGACAATATTCCCTGTGCTGTACTTCTCATCTCTGTGACTTATTTATTTTATAACTGGAATTTTGTACCTCTTAATCCCCTTTATCTATTTCATCCATCCCCCGACACCCACTTCTCTGGCAACCACCAGTTTGTTCTTTGTATTTAAGAGTCTGGTTTTTGTGTTCGTCCACTTTTATTGTTGTTTTTTAGAATCCACATATAAGTGAAATTATATAGTATTTGTCTTTGTCTGACTTCACTTAGCATAATACCCCGTAGGTCCATCAATATTGTCTGTCACAAATGACAAGATCTCATTTTTTTTAATGGCTGAGTAATATTCCTTTGACTATACCACATCTTCTTTATCCATTCATCTAGCAATGGACGCTTAGGTTGAAAGCATTGATTATTGGGTTGAAAGATATTGATTATTATTTGAAGTCTGTTGCTGTTGGAGAAACTCCTTAGCCTATCAGCCTTGATGGGAGCAAAAGACCACCTCTTGCCTGAGAAGCTAAAATGCCAAATGCTTGCTTTCTCAGCCTCCTTTGCAGCTAGGGTCCCAGCGTATGATTTAAGTTCTGCCAATCTGTTTGCCTGTGCTGAGTTTTGACTCAGGAATTCATAAAAAAGAACCAGCTTTCGTTAAGCACTCTCTGTTTCTAGTGGAGGCCATGCAGCAGCTGCTACAGCATCTGTTATATGGCACACAGTGGGAGCGGTAAGGGGGGGTTAACAGGTGGCCTGGGATTGAGCAACAGGTACAATTGTGCCATCTGCAAACGGCAACATTAGTCCTTAAAGACGGTGCCAGTAGAACTCTGGACAAGTTCTATAGCATCGTTTGGAGCATGTTTCATGGCTGTTTAACTTTGAGTCTGGTTGTCCAGCCTTTCCGTTGTACCACAAACTCCCTGATATTTCTGATAAACGTAACTACTGTTGAATTCAGAAATGTTAGGCTACTGTGGTTTATGTTTTTAAAAGTCCAAGTTACACAAATGTAACAGATGCTCTGCAAACACTTGTCTTTTTAAGTTAAAATACAATCTATGTCACAGAAGGTAGAATGAGCAAAAGTCAACAAGTTGAACTGAGAAAAAACCAAAGCTATCGTAAGCCTGGTTGGTCTTAAAAATGTAACTGGGTCGAACTTAGGTTTTTAAGTAAGTAGAAAATACTTTAGGTAAAATACAAATGATGCATTAACATTCTAATCATGGATTTTTATTCTAGAATCTTATTCTAGAATTTTGACTCTAGACTTTTTTTGTTTGTTAAAATGTTTACTACGTTGCAATCTTTGAAAGTGTGAAATATAATCCTCAGTATTTTCCAAATGTATTTGAACATGGACTATTTTATTTCCTAAGTTAGCAAGCAAGTTCTCTGCGTTTAGCATAGATCGATTATGATCTAACATTTTAGTGCTAATGTATTCTGATAATTTTGGTCACAAGTAACAAAAGCATAATTCAAACTGGCTCATATAATAAAGAGAATTTGGATAATAAGTAAGACTCAGGGATAGTTTAATGCAGAGTTTTAGTGATGACACAAAATAAATGCTTCTTGTCCTCTCTGTATCTCCACTCTATCTTATTAGGTCTCTGTTTTATCGATTGAAATTCCATGTCATCACCAGACAACTACCTCACACTTCATCTGCTATGTTTGAAGAGAAGCTATTTCCCCCCTAACCACTGAATGAAAAAAACTGTGCTCCTTTCTGATTTGATTAGCTAAAGACACAGGCCCCTTCCTGCCCCAATAGTCATGACCAAGAATTCAACGTGGGTGTCATCCCGCTCAAACATTGCCATGGCTGAGCAATTAATTTTTTGGCAAGGAGTGTGTGTGTGTGTGTGTGTGTGTGTAGTGGGGGGGATGTTGAATGCACAGGAGGCCATTGCATATATTCCCAACAATGTCCACCACACGTATTTCCATTTCAGTAAACTTTGCCATTAAGATACTGCTTTAACAGAAATCGGAGGAGCAGAGCCGAGAGGAGCCCAGTTTTTGTTGATCTGACAAAATGAGGTTGCTTCCAACTGGATCATTTTCAATCTCACATGTGCCTTTATGTCTCAGTCCAAATTTACATTAAATAATTTTCAGACCCCTATCTTTAGCATATTCCATTTGTCTATACATACGTATATTGTGTATTATATGTAAGATATATATATTTAACATATGCACCCAACGCACACACATACACACACATATACATTCTACATATAGTTTAGAGGACTTCACATTAAACTGTTTTCCCTAAAGAGTGAAGAGAAACAATGGGTACAGGAGTTGAAAAGAAACACTTTTACTTTATTTACACTTGTAGTATATGCATCTAAATATTTTACATTATAGATGTATTAATATTTTTATAAGTTTATTCATTTTTTTATAATTTTATGTATTTATTTATGTACGGCTTAAAGCAATAGAAATTTATTTTCTCATAGTTCTGGAGGATAAGAGTCTGAAATCAAGGTGTCGGCAGGGCCATGCTCCCTCTGATACCTGTGGGGAGAATCCTCGTTTCTTCTAGCTTCTGGTGTTTGCTGGCAATTCTTTAAGTTCCTTAACTTAAGGATACACTCGTCTCATCTCTGTTCCTGCATCACATGGCCTCCTTCTCCCTTTGTGCGTCTGTGTCTTCACATGGTCATCTTCCATAATTCTAAACACTACTTTAAGACAAGCAGACGATTTCCCTTAAATTTGGTCAACTACAAGATATCAGGGTATATTCTAGATGTAATTTGTTTCTCAGGATCCTGTATAGAAATTTGAAAGACCCCTATATTTCAGAAGGTACCTAACATGGGTAATTCCACACATGCACAATGGTCTCCAATTGTCAACCAAATACTGATAGAGAGAGCAACGGGATGCTTCCGAGAGATGGTAGCACCTGTGTTTGCATTCGCTTCTACTCCTTCTTTCTTCTGTATCTGACATGTCTCATGTCACTGCTATTTAACCGCTGAGCTAATGTGCTTATATCTATAAGGGGTCTTATGTGAACCTGTAAATAATTAAAGACACATTAGCTCCCTGGAGGGCCAACATGACTCCCTGAAGAAGCCAAGATACCTAGGGACCTAATCATGCAATTTTCCTAAACCACCTAGCTTTGAGGAAGAAATCACATCACTCAGCAGTGAGTATTATAATTATTCACAGCAGTTTGCTTGGTGCAATATAACATTCAATTTACAGAATTAAAGGTAATGCAATTCAAAAGAAAAAGAGCTGGTTTTAAGAAATGAATGGTCATATTAACTACTATAAGTGTCTTCGGGTTAGAGCCTCTATGTTAAGGTTTCAGGAGGCTTATATTTTTAACTAACATCCTATTCAGCGGTAAAACTTCCATTGAGCTTCCCGAAGACAAAACAAATCAGAAATTGATCTTTGATTATGAGCCAAAAAACAAAGAGCCAAAGAATTGAGACAAATTTTGGGCGCCTGGGTGGCTCAGCTGGTTAAGCGACTGCCTTCGGCTCAGGTCATGATCCTGGAGTCCTGGGATCAAGTCCCGCATCAGGATCCCTGCTCAGCGGGGAGTCTGCTTCTCCCTCTGACCCTCCCCCCTCTCATGCTCTCTCTATTTCATTCTCTCTCTCAAATAAACAAATAAAATCTTAACAAAAAAAAGACTATCGTTAAAAAAAAAAAGAATTGAGACAAATTTTGAAGGAAGAGGTCTATCGGGACTAATCATCTCAAAAGGATAAAGACTACTCAGACAAAAAAGAACCAAATATAGTACAAAAACCCTATGAAATACACTGAGAAAAAATAATTTAACTTTTTTAAGAAAGAAGGTTTAACCTTCCAGAGAAGAGTTAGTAGTTTTGGCAGTAAAAGAACCAAATAAAATACCAAAGAATTACTGAGGTCTAGAAGATGAAGCTCTAAATGTTCTCAAAAAGAATTGGGATGCTAACAGATATGGTTTAGTTAATAAGAACAGGCAATAGAGGAATAATATCTTCCAAGTTCTGAGGGAAAATAACTATCAACCTAGAGTTTTACAACCAAGTAAACCATCGTTGGATGGACGAAGATTAGAGATATTACCAGATGTATATGGAGAGATGTTAACTCACAGATGTCACTGTAATTTGATTGTTGAGATGTGCTAAATGGACACCTGATAAGCTTATTGGAAATTAGTTAAAAGCTCTTCAAAGCTTAGGTCATGTGTCCTCATTGAACACATGGAGCTTTGCATTTGATGTATGAAGAGATTCTGCTTACTCTCCAAGGAAATTTCTGCAACTTCACTCCCCCCAAGCGGAAGAGGAAGAAGTAAAACGTTCTATTCTTGGTCTCTATTCCCTGCTTATGTGTATGCGTATTTTATTTACTTAATTGCAGAGACCATCTCATTCAAAAATCATTGTATTCTCACCACCCATGTAGAGTCGTGCTAAGTTAACCTGGTTTAACTGTATTGACTGCGTGGCAGTTATCTGGTTGGTACGTTTCTTTTTGTTTTTTTTTTTTAAAGATTTTATTTATTTATTTGAGAGAGAATGAGATAGAAAGAGCATGAGGGGGGAGGGTCAGAGGGAGAAGCAGACTCCCTGCTAAGCAGGGAGCCGATGCAGGACTCGATCCCGGGACTCCAGGATCATGACCTGAGCCGAAGGCAGTCGCTTAACCAACTGAGCCACCCAGGCGCCCCCTGGTTGGTACATTTCTTTATAAAATATTTTATTCTCAGGTGGAGAGCACTAGATATATTCAAACTAAGAGAATATTTTCTTTGGCAGTTTCTGGACACTTAGACACAATGACTGTTAACCCCTCCTTCAGCAAACAAACAAGCCAAAAAAAAAGTATTCATCAATATAATTATTTTGATCATGCTTTCAGGTGGCATATGAGGTAGCCCGTAAAAAACAAATAATATTCAGGGGAAAAAAATAATTACTTTTTAAATATTAGTGCTGAGATAGAGAAGTGTGTGGTGTGAGGAACATGAGAAAAGCTTGAGTGCAGATAAATCTTACATTTTTGTTAAAATCTGTCTGCTAAGAATTCCTGGTCATGTAATGAGTAGGACATCATAAGATGCTCTTTTTCCTCAGTGTTTGGCACACTGCAATACCTTCTTACAAAAAGGAAAAGTTACATTATATGAAAAAACAGAATGAGTCGAAAAAAACTGGATTTTCTAGATGAACATGGTTCATTGTGGATCTGAAAGGGGCAGGGAAAGGAAAAGGATTTGGGCCTGGAATGTGGGGAAATTCGAGGTGCTACAGAAGCCTCATGGTATCTTTCCAGGAAAGCTGTATTTGAGTGAAGACAAGGAAGAAGAAGGGACTTTGAGGGGGAAAAAAAATAAGCAGGATTTCTTCATCATAGACGGGGTAGAGGGGCCACTGAGAAAACACATCGGAGAAAGGAGAGCTGCTGTGGGAGGAAGGATGTGGGAAGAAAACCGGTGAGTCAGGAAGAAAGGATCGTACACAGGAGGGTGGAGGCTTTGATCAGTTAAGTCTGCCGTGAAAGGCAAGGGTGTGAAGCTTGATGGAATTTGTTGGCTGCATGTTTTCCAAAATAGTTAATTCTGGCAGTCCCTTGGTCCTTGCCAGCTGAGGAAATAGCAGACTAGTGGATGGAAGACCTTTCTAGAAGAAAAAAGCTAAATGCTGTCTTTTAACAATGAGTACAGAAAAATAGTAATTATGCGGTGATGACATGGCCATTAATTTATTCAACATATATCTCCATCTATCTACTTCTCTATCTCTATCACCATTATTTCATTTTACTTTTTTCTCTCGTTTTCCCACCCAACCCTTTTGAGGACTTTTTAGACCACTGTGTGCTTGTTGCCTCTGGGGAGGGATGTGAAAAGATAAAGCAGAGAAAAGTGTTTTCCTGGCTTTGGTTTCTAAAGTTAGAAGCTGTTTGTAATAGAGCTTGAAGTCCGGAATTGTGATGCCGCCAGCTTTGCTTTTCTTTTTCAACATTCCTCTGGCTATTCGGGGTCTTTTCTGGTTCCTTACAAATTTGAGGATTATTTGTTCCATTTCTTTGAAAAAAGTTGATGGCATTTTGATAGGGATTGCATTGAATGTGTAGATTGCTCTAGGTAGCATTGACATCTTCACAATATTTGTTCTTCCAATCCATGAGCATGGAACGTTTTTCCATTTCTTTGTGTCTTCCTCAATTTCTTCATGAAGACAGTATGGTACTGGCACAAAAACAGACACATAGATCAATAGAACAGCATAGAGGTCCAGAAATGGACTCTCAACTCTATGGTCAACTAATCTTTGACAAAGCAGGAAAGAATGTCCAATGGAAAAAAGACAGTCTCTTCAACAAATGGTGTTGGGAAAATTGGACAGCCACATGCAGAAGAATGAAACTGGACCATTTCCTTACGCCACACACAAAAATAGACTCAAAATGGTTGAAAGACCTAAATGTGAGACAGGAGTCCATCAAAATCCTAAAGGAGAACACAGGCAGCAACCTCTTCGACCTCAGCCGCAGCAACTTCTTCCTGGAAACATCGCCAAAGGCAAGGGAAGCAAGGGCAAAAATGAACTATTGGGACCTCATCAAGATAAAAAGCTTTTGCACAGCAAAAGAAACAGTCAACAAAATCAAAAGACAACCGACAGAATGGGAGAAGATATTTGCAAATGACATATCAGATAAAAGGCTAGTATCCAAAATCTATAAAGAACTTCTTAAACTCAACACCTAAAGAACAAATGATTCAATCAAGAAATGGGCAGAAGACACGAACAGATATTTTTCCAAAGAAGACATCCAAATGGCCGACAGACCCATGAAAAAGTGCTCAACATCGCTTGGCATCAGGGAAATCCAAATCCAAACCTCAATGAGATACCACCTCACACCAGTCCGAATAGCTAAAATTAACAAGTCAGGAAACGACAGATGTTGGCAGAGATATGGAGAAAGGGGAACCCTCTCACACTGTTGGTGGGAATGCAAGCTGGTGCAGCCACTCTGGAAAACAGTATGGAGGTTCTTCAAAGAGTTGAAAATAGAGCTACCATACAATCCAGCAATTGCACTACTGGGTATTTACCCCAAAGATACAAATGTAGTGATCCGAAGGGGTACGTGCACCCCGATGTTTATAGCAGCAATGTCCACAATAGCCAAACTGTGGAAAGAGCCAAGATGTCCATCGACAGATGAATGGATAAAGAAGATGTGGTATATATATACAATGGAATAAGCAGCCATCAAAAAGAATGAGATCTTGCCATTTGCAACGATGTGGATGGAACTGGAGAGTTATGCTGAGCGAAATAAGTCAATCAGAGAAAGACATGTATCATATGACCTCACTGATATGAGGAATTCTTTTTTTTTTTTTTTTTTAAAGATTTTATTTATTTATTTGAGAGAGAGAGAATGAGAGACAGAGAGCACGAGAGGGAAGAGGGCAGAGGGAGAAGCAGACCCCCTGCTGAGCAGGGAGCCCGATGTGGGACTCGATCCCGGGACTCCAGGATCATGACCCGAGCCGAAGGCAGTTGCTTAACCAACTGAGCCACCCAGGCGCCCTGATATGAGGAATTCTTAATCTCAGGAAACAAAGTGAGGGTTGCTGGAGTGGTGGGGGGTGGGAGGGATGGGGTGGCTGGGTGATAGACATTGGGGAGGGTATGTGCCATGGTGAGCGCTGTGAATTGTGCAAGACTGTTGAATCACAGATCTGTACCTCTGAAACAAATAATACATTATATGTTAAAAAAAAAAAAAGAAGATAGCAAGAAGGGAAGAATGAACGGGGGGAAATCGGAGGGGGAGATGAACCATGAGAGACGATGGACTCTGAAAAACAAACTGAGGGTTCTAGAGGGGAGGGAGGTGGGGGGATGGGTTAGCCTGGTGATGCGTATTAAAGAGGGCACGTTCTGCATGGAGCACTGGGTGTTATACACAAACAATGAATCATGGAACACTACATCAAAAACTAATGATGTCATGTATGGTGATTAACATAATATAATAATAAATAAATAAATAAATAAATAAATAAATAAGCTCTTGGGATAGCTTTCTAGTAGAGCAGGATTCTGGATAGAGAGGATTCTAGACTTAACGAGGTAATTAGAGACAGAGCAGAACTTCCCCCAACTTCTCATTAAAACAAAAACAAAAACAAAATCCAAAATACTTTGGGTTCATATTGTAAGAAAGATAAAGGAAGATAATGAAAGTGGGAAGAAGTGTTATGACCTAAAAAGAGGGAGCCACTCCTAAAAAGTCACCTTGATAGGAAAGAGGAATGTTGCAGCAAAACCCTGCAGCTGGGTGTGGGTGGGGCGGATGGGAGAGAGGGGAAGGTAGTGTTGTTGGGGGCCCAGGAAGCTGACAGCCACTTGCATAAGCAGACTAGTTGCCTAACCACAGGGGTGATGCTCACTGAACTCACCCTTCTGTGACCTGCGGTGCAGATTCCGGCTCGGTAGTATTATGCTTGAAATCACAGGTGATCCCTATTAGTGCCCATGGGGTGGATACCCTACAATGCCACTGGATGGAAGGGTGTGGAAGGTTTATGTGGAAGAGAAAGTCCCGTTCCTGAACCCTGATAAGATACACATCTATTACAGAGCCTTCTACTGAAATCAGATAAACAATATCTAAATGCATCCCTAGAAATTGGGTTTTACTGAAGAAGTTTATTTTAAGAAGAAATATTTTCTTTTAGGGGCTTCTGGCTGGCTTAGTCAGTGGAGTATGTGACTTTTGATCTCAGGGTTGTGGGCTCAACCCCACATTGGCTGTAGAGGTGGCTTAAAAATAAAATCTTAAATTTTTTTTTTCTTTTACAGTTGAGAAAAGTAGAATAAAAGTAAAATAAATACCTCACTTAATTGAAGTGTAGCAATGGTAGCTTTCCATCTTTTTTGTTGTTAGTTCTGAAACTCCCACTGTGAAACAAGTGATTATTTCAAAATCTGTAATTTGAAAACCAGGGTAAATTTGTTCCTTTAAAAATAAAACAAAATGTTTTGAAATTATCCCAATAACCTACGTTATTAAAAATATTTAAATAAGGAAAAAATATTCATAATACCACCATTCAGAAATAATCACTCTTAACATTTTGCTATGATTTCTAGGTACGCCATGAAACATAACCACTCAGATTTAAAGAATTTGACTTCTCAAAAGTTTGATTTCAAGCTGTCCCTTCAGCTTATAAGGCATGATCTGAGCACGACAATATGGGAGCCACCAGGAAGACATCTTTGTAGGTTTAAAATTGGTGATTGTTGTACTAGGTTTTCTTTTCAAGAAACCTGCGATTGTCTAGGTTATCTTAGCAATGGTCTATTAGACTGCTTCCCTCATTTTAATTGATTTATTTTGCCTTTACTGTTTGTGTCAGTCAATAATTAACACAATAATGCTGAGGAATAAATGCATTCCAAACTCTGTGGTTTAAAGCAACAATCATTTGTTCTCGTTCATGTGTCTGTGCCTGATCTAGGCTGGGGTAGAGTGGGCTTGGCTCCAAATTGCAAGATGAATCCAGGTCTACCCTACATGTCTCTCATCCTTCTGGGAACCAGCAGATCGCCTAGGTTTTTATCTTCTCATGGTGATGGCAGAAATGCAAGAAAGCAAGTCCAAACACACTAGCACATTTCTAGCTTCTGCTGATTTCATACCTGTGAACAACCTATTGACCAAAACATATCAATGGACAAGTCCAAAGGCAAGGGCAGCCATATAGACTCTACTTGGCGGGAGGCCAAAGAAAGTCACACAACCAACAGCAGTAAGAAGGAGACTTCTCCCATGTAAGTTAGAGGGCAGGAAGATTTTCGAGTAAGAATGGAATCTAGTCCATTAAACTTCAATACAAACATTGGAAATCATAAGTTTGCTTTGTTAATTCTTGAGGTCATTGTATACTGTTAACATGAATGACACATTTTGGTTTACAAAAATTTGCCCTATGACAACTTTTTCATGGATGATTCACTTTCATAAGATGGGAGAAAAAAAATACATTTTTAGAAATCATCCTCACTAGGTTCTTCTGTAACCACTTTTCCATGACAGTAACTATTAATTCTAACTCCTGGTTCTATTATAAATTTTCTGTGTAAACTATAAGAAGTTTAAACAGGTAGAACCATAGTTTTCAACACACACCATTTCCTACACAGGGCAGTAGAAAGGCCAAAGCCCCCAAGGGAAGAGAGGATCAGATTCAGGGAGCAAAGACTCTAGGGAGTGATTTCAGGGATCAGAAGCTAGGGGAAAAAGAAGAAGGCATTTTGCTGTGATGTCAGGAAAGAAGTTTGTAAGAGTCTGTCCAATGAGAACACTTCATGCTTTCATGAAAACAAATTTTTAAATGGAAAGCTACAAAGTGACTTTGGAAAGAGTGCTCCAATGTTGTTGCTCATTTCATCCCGCTTGGACGCTGCTGCTTTTTTATAAGTGTCCATCTCAGCCACCCCAAAAGAACACTTTTTCCTTCCAATCTCTGTATGTGTGTCTTTCTTAAATAAACTTGTCTCTCTCTATATATTCCTAGATTTCAAAGAACCGTGAAAACCCACTTAGATCATGTCTCTACCATTAGACAGGCCCACACCTAAAATAGCCTAGACAAAAAAGAAAAATATGGCTAGAGTTGGCAACCATTTTTTGTTGGAAGCTTGCTAATGTCAGCATTTTAGGAGGCTGGTGTTGCCAGGTGGCCGGAGGAAACAGACTTGTATTCTATGGGACATACGAATAACTGGGATAGGTTTAAAGTGGTGCAGCTCTGGGGGCGACACGTGGTCTGGCTGGACTCAAGCTTAGATTGGGCCTGGCATAGTTCTAGGCTAAGCAGTTGGCTAAGAATGATTTGATAGGACAGTCAGTAACTTCCCTAGAACTGCAGGCATTTAATACAGGGTAGCTATTTATGTCACCCTCTGCCAAGTTTGCCATGCAAAACCACTATTGAAGAACTCTAGCCAGCAGATATTGAGCAAGTCATGTCAGGTGCTTTCTCTTTCAAAATCTTTCACTGTCTAAGATTGCTGATTTCTGTGGTAAATATGCCCACTATAGCTTGTTTCAAGCTACCAGTATAAAATCACTGCCTATGGAGTGAGGAAAAGATGTGTACAATTCAGCTTGCAAGCTTATGTGAACCAGCTCAGTACATCACAGATTCCAGGGGGGCTTCCCGCTGCCTAGAATGTCCTTTTTCACTTTCTTTACTCCTATTTTTTTCAATATTCAGCATCTACCTACAAACCTTTTTTCCCAGTTCAGTCTGAGGTATGTGCCCTTTCTCTGTGTTTCCATTTTGCACCATGGAAGGAAACTGTTCAGCTTCCTTTTAATGAGTATTTATTGAATATTTTCTGTGTTTCACACATTAGCTTAAATATAAGAGAAACACTGTTGAACAGAGCAAATGACCGAGGTTCTGCACATGTTTGCTTAGCCTCTTAAAAAAGGAAGACAGTAAGTGTGCTAAGTACTATTACTGGGATAAGCACTGAGGAGGGGCACTGATAGCGAGCATAGCCCCTGACTCCAATGATTGCACTGTGAGAATAAAATGAGAAGAAATCCAAACTGTGAGGAATAAAATAATCCATTTCTTGATATAATTCACCCCAAAAAGATGAACGAACACCACAGATCCAGTCCAGAGAAATGAAGTGAACTGAGGCAGGAAATGATTTTTTTTATGAGACTAGCAAGAGACCTGTAAGAGACACTGCCTTCATTCATTCCTAAGTACTGCCCCTGAACATGGAGTCGGTACTTGACCTGGCCTAACACATCATAGTACTTCATCCACTTGGCAAAGTGGTTGTACAAAAGATAGACCCTTGATCCAAGCTGGGAAGATAATTATATTATTTTTATTATGGGGTTGATATACAGGTCCTGGAGGAAGAAGTTATCCTTCTCCCACTGGGTTTACTAAGCTGGCATGTTATAGATTTGGGAATACCATAGGACCATTTTCCTTGCTATTTCAAAGTAAGAAAATACCAAGCAGAAATGGAAATGGAAAGAGAGAGAATTCAGGTTGAGTTGAGTCCCCAGTTTGACTCCCCAAGTCCCTAGTTCTTCCAGTTCTTGCTTTGGTTTGGTAAGCCAACCAAGTACCTTTTCCAGTTATTTGAGCCAACAAACCAAATCTTGCCTTTGCTAGCGTGAGTTAGAGTTCTGTTTTACCACCAAATATAGTGACCTTGGATGTGACCTCAAAGAGGCAAGACTGCATTATAGTAATGGAAGTACTGGAAATGTACTTCCACAAAAGTTCAAGCATTTAAAGAGAACTTAAAAGATTGGAGCATAAATAAAATGTTTGAGCGGCGCCTGGGTGGCTCAGTCGGGTAAGCGTCTGCCTTCAGCTCAGGTCCTGATCTCAGGGTCCTGGGATCGAGCCCCACATCGGGCTCCCTGCTCAGCGGGGAGCCTGCTTCTCCCTCTGTCTCTGCCCACCCCGCAACTCATGCTCTCTCTCCCTTGCTCTCTCTCTCAAATAAATAAATAAAATCTTAAAAAATAATAAAAAATAAAATAAAATGTTTGAGAATAACAAGAGAACGGGGCTTCCCCTATACTGTCCCACCCAATATTAGTGGCATGTTCTCTTCAGTGGAGAGAAGGGCAAAAGAAATGGAGGAAGTCTGCTTGGGACTTAGCTCCAAAGTCGGGCTCAGAAGCAAGAGAGAGCCATGTGGTTCCTAACACAGCAATTAAGCAGTGTTCTCTCAGTTGGGAGAGCCTCAGTGGACGGAGACAAGGGCTTTCAGCAATGACTTGGGTGGTCCCCTGACCAAGGAGCAGATTGGCCTCCCACGAATACCTTCATGCAATGTAAGCTCTCTGAAATTTCAGTACAACGCAGGAGAATTGGAGTAGAATTCACAAAAACTAAAGATAAATGTTCTGTCTGCTAGACATGATAGGATTAGAAATAAAAATCTACTTAAGCAATCAAAAGTAAAATACAGCCCCACCTCCTCCTCCTCCTCTTCCTCCTCCTTCTTCTCCTTCTTCTCCTCCTTCATCTCCTCCTCCTTTCCTCTTTCACCAGAATCTCTGTCTCCGTGGTCACATTGCTTCCTCCTCTTGTGTCTGCGCTTCTCTCGCCTCTCTCATCTTCTCTGCTTCTTGCTTATAAGGACATTTGTGAAGGCATTTGGAGCCCAATCATCTAGGATAATCTCTTCATCTCAAAATCCTTACCTTAATCACATATATAAAGATCCTTTTTCCTTAGAAGCTATTATTTACAGGTTCCAGAGATTGGGACCTGATACCTTGAAGGCCATTTGTTGAATTGCCTATCACACCCACTAAAGTATTTGGGGGTAAGGGAGCATCAGGTTGGCAAATGTCTCTTAAATATTTCTGATGAAAAAAAGTTATTTGTTCTATACTTCCAACTTTTTTTATGAATTTGTTTCAAAACAAATAAATACAGGTATCTTCAACAGCTGGAAAAGAAAGAAAAGAAATGTACCTCCAGGGAAGCACTTGTTCTAGAATTCCGTCAGCTCCTTCTACCTCGAATCTGTGTAGGTTGGCACCAAGTGCACAGGACTTACAAATATGAGTAAGAGGAAGGCCCTGCACAGGGACTTATAACTTACTTGTAACAAATACGCATCTCAACAATACGATAGAAAATCACCAGATAAATTGGGGAAACAGAGGAGGAATCAGTCAATTATATATAGAAGTGAGGGAGAAAGTTTTTTAAAAAGTGGCTCCTTAAGAATAATGAATTCTTACTAAGCAAATTCTTTATTTCTCTTTTCATGTGCTTATCTCATTTAATCCTTTTCTTCAACCATTAAGGGACAGGAGCCATTGTTCTCCCCATTTTTCAGATGAGAAAACTGGATTTTAGGTAATAACAAATTGTGATTGTGTACCTTGTTCAAATTTACATCGCTGGTAAGTTGTAGAGTCAGAATCTGATTCTGTGGTTTTTTTTTTTTTTTAAGATTTTATTTATTTATTTGACAGAGAGAGACACAGCGAGAGAGGGAACACAAGCAGGGGGAGTGGGAGAGAGAGAAGCAGGCTTCCCGCAGAGCAGGGAGCCCGATGCGGGGCTCGATCCCAGGACCCTGGGATCATGACCTGAGCCGAAGGCAGACGCTTAACGACTGAGCCACCCAGGCGTCCCAGAATCTGATTCTGTTTTACTTCAGAACTCAATCATCACAAGCCTTTCCTGGGATGAGTATTAAAAATGCTTCACAACTGATATCACAAAGAAGAAAATGAATATATATTGGAAATTTTTTACCTGAATTAAAACATATATGTTATTAAAATTACATGAAACATAATTCACTGCCAAAAAAACCAACCAACCAACAAAACCCCCACGTGTTTAGTCACCTAAAACTTTTTGGAAATTCCTCATATCCCTCTTAGTTAAGCACAGTACAGCCCCAAATTAATTAGAGGGAAACCTATTAAACTTTATTTAATCCATTTTCCTCAAATTTACTTGAATCTGGAACAATTTTGGAGGAAATATGATTATATAACATGAAATTAATATCCAATGGAACACTCTTAGGGAAATGCTTCTCTTTTGTGACGACAGCCTGAAATGTTGAAGATCATAACAAAATGAAATCAATTAATCAATGTGTATGTACTGAGTAGCACCTGTGTTCTCAGCACTGTTCCAAAGGATATTTAGGAGCAGTGGAAACAAAGAACAACAGGGGCACTCAAAATTTCAAGGAATTTAAAACAACAGCAGTAAAAGAGAGTAATTAAGATTTCTTGTCAAGCCAACAATTATTCACTAAACTACTTACTGGGTATCATGTTTAAGTAGTTTCTATTGTGTTTACTAAGATGAGTAAAACCAGCTCCTGCCCACAAGGAACTTACAGTGTAGGAATGGAGAAGTCAGGGAAGAAGAAATATTAGTGAACTGGACAAATCAGGGAAGATTTTTTTGAGGAAGGTAGTATTCGATCTGAAGGAGTTAATTTTAAATTGTTTATTTTTATTTTATTTAATAAATGAAATTTTAAAACTTTTGTCTGACTAAAGAGTATCTATAGCAGAAAAGGCATTGCTATCTAGAATATATAAAGGTCTCCTATGAAGCAATAATAAAAAGCCATAAAACCCAATAAGAGTATAGAGAAAGGATATGACAGGCAATCATACTCAATTATATGTGTATACTCAATTGCCAATAAACACTTGAAAAAATGCCCACTCTCACTAATAATCAGGGAAATACAAATAAAAGCAAGATGAATATTTTTCATCCAACCAATTGAAGAAGATTTAAAGATATATAGTACATATTATTGGGAATGATGCAGAGAATTAGATACTCTCAAAAACAGTTGGTGGAGTATAAGGTAATTTTGAGAGCAATTTGCTTGTTCCTATCAAATTTTTAAATTGTCAGTTCCCTGTGATCCAGTCAGTCCACTTTTACCGATCTATCCAAAGAAACTGCTGAAATTGTGCATAAAGATATGCATTTATTGCAAATTGTTTTAATCACAAAACATTTGGAAAAACCTATCATGACTGCAGAGGCATGGTTAAAATATATTATGGCGTGTCCATTCAATAAAATTATCTGCAGTAGCTAAAAGGAATGCGGTAGATCTCTTTGTATTGACATAGAAAGTTCTCCAAGACAGTGGAGAAATCAAGTAGCAAAACAACATATATTATGTGGTTCCTTTTAAATTAAGATGTATACGTATAAATCTATGAACATACATATGTGGATATAGAAATGCCAGAATGGAAGGATTCTCTTATAACTATTAATACTAATTATCTTTGGGGTCAGGAGTGGATTTAGGGGTTAAGATAGGTGGGAATTTTCAGATTTTACTCTCTGTATTAATATACACTTTAAATAGTTTGCATTGGGAATATATTCATGCAGTATTTATGCATTTTTAAAAATAAACAAAAGGAGAGGTATTCCAGACGAAGTAGAATTAAGTGAGTACAAGCTGAGAAGTATGAGTTTGTTTGCATTGGATGGTGAGGCATCTAACAAGGGTCAAGGATGCTTTTTTCTTTTTCTTTCTTTCTTTCTTTCTTTCTTTCTTTCTTTCTTTCTTTCTTTCTTTCTTTCTTTCTTTCTTTCTTTTTTTCTTTCTTTCTTTCTTTCTTTCTTTCTTTCTCTCTCTCTCTCTTTCTTTCTTTCAGAGAGAGAGATTGAGAGAATGAGTGGGAGGAGGGGCAGAGGGAGAAACAGACTCCCTGCTGAGTAGGGAGCCCCATGTGGGGCTGGATCCCAGGACCCTGAGATCATGACCTGAGCCAACAGCAGACGCTTAACCAACTGAGCCACCCAGGTGCCCCCAAGGATGCTTCTTGGTAGAAATGGGAATTAAAGCTTATTGAGAGACAAATGCGACTAAGTTAAAGAGAAGCTTGGAACTAGAAAGAGTAGTTCAGGTTTCATGTTATAGCTTTGGTATTTTAAGTGTCTTAAGGTTGCTAGAAAGGGCATAAAACCTCAGTATGACCGATGTGCTGCTCAATTTGACTTTAGTTAGGGGATATACTAAGGACAAAATTGGGACGAATTTCACACCAAACCACCTAAAATTGTCTTCCATTTTGTCAAGTTTATTCAAGGGTGACTTTGCTTTGCTCATACTTTGATGGCTAGACCTACCGAATGAAGTCAGGATAACAGGATTAGTTTCTCCCAAAACAATACTACCAGCAGAAAGAATTGTCCAAATCCACTTTTTTTAAGGGGGGGCCAGTTGGGCCTAGGAGGCATTTTGAACTTTATGGATTTCTTTCCATTACAGAGCCACTGCAAGAAGGTCTTATAAATCTAATTGTTGAAAAGAGTTTTGAGATCACCTTCCTTTGAGTGGCTTCCCATTTCTCCCAGATAAAATCCCACATCCTCACCCAAGCTGAAAGTCTCTTGGTGATCTCTTCCCATAGTAATCCCTCATGCTCACCCTCTCCCTCTTTCACTCTGATTCTACCTCAAGAGCAAATTGTCACAGTGCTGTTTCCACAGCTGACCAAGGCTGCTGGGCATTCCCACGGGGATTTGCTACCGAGGACAGCATCATGCATTTGGGAGAGGGGGGTGTTTTCTTTGCAAATCCTGCCTCCTGTCCTTTTAATTCCCAAGAAATAAGAGAGGTCAGGCTTTTCCCTTTCTTAAGACTTTACAGAGGACTGAGATTCATTTGGGAAAGGAAGTTCAATGCAAGAAAGGGAAAGATCGCTGCCACCAGGAGAGGCTATTTTGAGAGCCCATAGGCTCCAGGCCTGCTTCAGAATCCATTATAGGGCTTCTTGTTGGCTTAACTCCTGGCCTGCTGCCATTGGTGAGGCCAGTTCGCTCTGAAGTGAGACTTCTGAACATTTATTTTCCACAAAGTTCAGTTCAACTGCTGAAAGTTTTGGAGACAGGAAAAAGTTCATTGCAGTCTATGTCCCACCTTAGGTAAGTTAATTATTCCCCTTGTGCCTCAGTTTCTTCTTTTGTAAAATGTGAAGAATTATAGTAACAGCTACCGTAGAGGATTATTATGAATATGAAATGAGTTAATATATGTAAAGCATTTAGAGCAATACCAGGCTGCTCTAATAAGCTCTGGACACGTGTGGGTTATTAATAACTACAGCATACCCATTGAACTTATTGCCACATTTCCATTGCCTTATACTTCTGCAGCTGGGGCTTTCAGCAGAGGTGAAGAATTTACATTTTTCCTCTAAGAAATTTTATTTGTTGGCTTGGGATCATTTTTTCTAAACTGGTGGGACTTTTTTTTGACTAGACCCAATCATCCAATGTATCGATTACTTACTATCTTGAATTTCCTATAGCATACTGCCAGAGTTGTCCCTCATTGTGAATGATTTTTGTTTCGTTAACAAACTGATTAAAGGCCTACTATGTGCCGTGTTCCTGAATGCATGTGAGTGTGTGTGTGCACAGGAGTGGTTAAGGCACGGATAAGACTTCCTCATTTCAAACGTGCATATAGTTTTTAATCACCGCAAAATAATCTAAATGTTTAAATAAGAGGTAAGGTAAATGGGATACTGGCTGTGGGCTGACTTTGAAAGCATCATGCCATAAGGATCTAGCATGGAACACTGATGCCTTGGTATAGTTTCTATTAGAGAAACTTATCTTGCAAAAATGCATACTAGAGAGAAAGGGGTTTTTTTTCTTTTTTTTAAATCTTATCCCTTAACATTTAAAAATATTTAAATATATCACACCTTAAGGGCATGAACGGAGTGAGGTCAGTTTTGTTTAACAAAAACAGGGCAGCCTGTGAAGCTTGAAAGAAAAAAATCAAATATAGGACAAATCACAAGAAGGCCTATTTTATGAAGGGAGTAGTAAACCAAGAGGTGTTCCAGACGAATAACATCAGGTAGGTTTAAAACTATTTGAAATTTATTTGTAGTACGGGTTCTACTTTGAGAATGCGAGGTTCCTGGATAGAGAGACAACCATCAAGTAAGTTTGGGGGAGCTGTTAGATTTTAAGCATTTTAGAGAAGGAGCACAGAAGGATGGAGGGACATACACATGATACTCTGTGCTCGGTGGAACAGAAGGACGTGCTTTTGGTTGCCAAGGGGGCTGCACACCTTGGCCCTACCCCTAAAGATGTTTCAGAAGAGGTCTGAGCAGAAAATGTACTGTATTGTAACTTTGACATCAGAGACGGCAGTGGTCTTCTTAAGGCAGAGTGTTTCCTCTTATAATTCACAACGAATGTGCTGTGTTCAAGGCTGTACGACAAATCATTTCATGTTTTCTTTCCTGCAAGATAAAGGGGTTGGAACATATGATTTCTCATTGCATTTATCTCTATGGAATCTTACGACTCTGTCAGGGATGACAATCATTTCTAATTCTCCTACACATCATGTTGCCCATATCAGAATCCAGACTGGACCGATTCAGGGTCTGAGCCAGTTTGACAACTCTTGGGTACTTCTGCTGATAAGGAAGTTGACTAAGACTGTGGTAGGCATACAGAATTGAAGCTGCAAGGCACCACCATTCGTGCATTCAGCCAACATTCAGACCTGCCTGCTATTTTTCAGGCACTGCACCAGGCACTGGGAACGCAGAACCAGATGAGACATGGTCTGCTCAGGGAAGCCTCCTCAGTGGAGGAAAAAACAACAAGAGAAGTGCCATTGGAGGCCTGTCCTAGGGCATATGGCAATATAGAGGCAGGACGGGTACCTCAGCCCTGAGGTGTCCTTAGGCAGAACAGGAAGTGAGGATCAGAGCGCTACCTCACTTCTAAACAAGACAGCAGGATCGTCGGAGCTTCCCCTTGACTGACTGGCAAAGGAGCGGCTTTTTAAAACAAGCCAAACAGATATCCATCTTCTAGGGAGACCCTGGCACGGGTTCCTTGATTCTGCCAATTTTTTATGGACGGAAATACCTAGGAGGGAAGAACCGGTGAGTCTTTGGAAGTAAGAGGAGGTCCCTGAAAAGGGGCTGCATTTCCTACCAGGTGTCCCGAAGGGACTGAACTACTTCCACCTGGGAGAAAAAGACTGTGGCAGTTGAGGGCACGGGAGGGTGTCTGTCTGGAGTCATTTCAAGGCTTTTTCCATCTTGCCTGATGTGGCAACAAGGAAAGATTTGTTCGTTTTATTTATTTTCAATTTTTAAAGATTTTTCTTTTCCCTTCCCCCGCTCCCAGCCGCTCTGGTTTGGGTTTTCCATATGACTCATAATCCCTTCCGAAAGTGGAGTCGAATTCATAAAAGTGGTGGAAGGGGGGGCAGGCTGGGAGCCCCGGGGAGTCTTCACTACCTACATTCCCACTCAGCCCCTGGCGCGAGCGGCGGCCGGGGCGGGGACACCCAGCCTGCGCCCGGGATGGCGGATACTATTCACACCCCGGCGGCCGGGACCCGGTGACTGGGCGCGGGAGGGTCTGCAGCGGGCGGCGCTGCAGCAGCCTCCGCACGGCCGCCGCCGCCCGCGGGCGCGAGTGTGCGCGGGTGTGGAAGGCCGGCGTGCGGGCCGCGAGGGGTGTGCGCGCGTGAGGCGGAGCGGGGCTCGCCCCTCGCCGGCGCCCGCCGCCCCGCCGGTGATCGCTCTCCGGCCGTCTCCAGCACCCTTGGCCCCCCACGGCCGTTGGTCCGGGCGGGGGAGGGAGAAAGTGAGACTCGGTGTCATCACCATCCATTGTCAGGAGGGGAGGAAATTGGAATCCAGCAGTGGCGAGCAGCAGCTGGGCGGTCACATCTGGGAATGCAAAGCCGACCTCCCCCCCCTCCTCCTCCTCCACCACCTCCTCCTCTTTCACCCAGGATCACTTCCGAAACCACTTCGCCTTCAGCCCCTGCCTCGGCCAGAGGTTTCATTTTTAACTGAATATTTACGAAAGCTGGAAGCGTGCGAGGGGGGTGGGGTGGGGTGGAAATAGCGGCTGCTTCTTTTCCAGGGATTTATTTAATGGGGATGTGTTCAAGGCAAGAGCGAATTCAGAAGGATATCGACGTCGTGATCCAGAAGTCCAGAGCCGAGAAGGACTGCCTGTTTGCAGGTGAGTTCTCGCCTTTCCGGAGCCTCGCCCCCAGCGCCAGCTTCCCCTGACCGCCCGCCGCCCCCTTCCCAGGTCTCTGACCGCGACGTGTGTGGCTCGGGCTGGGGGTGGGTTGCACGTCCCCATTCCGGGGTTCATTTGGCAACAGCTGCTGCAGCGGGAGCGGGAGCCAAAAGGGGGAGGGGGCGCCAGCCTCTCCCCTACTCCCCTCCCCCCCACCAGTCTGGGGCGGCCACCAGCTCTGGGGGCTGAACCACGGTGGCCCGAGCAGGGGTCTAGGCGGAGGTGCCGTGCGTGCTCTTTTTATCCCCCTGTGGATGCCCCGAGCGTCCCAGCCCGCCTCCGGGCTTTCAGCAGCTGCGGCCGAGCCGGGCGGGGAGGACCTGCGGGTTTGCGCAATGGGCTGAGCGGCGGCGGCCGGCAATGGAGCCCGCTGCGCTGCGCTACGTTGCGCCGGCCGGCTGCGCCCGGCGCCGATGCCCCCGGGGGGGCAGCGCTGGCCGGATCTCCGCGCCTTCAGCTCCCGTTAGTCCCCTCCGACTGGCAATGCGTTGCCCCGGAAAGACAAGGGATTCCCGGGGTTCCCGAGGCGCCCTGCTCCCATGCCTGGGGGTCGCCTTTCGTCCATTTTGCTCCCCGGGGAGAAGGATCGGGTTTTGCTTTCTCAGCCGCGAGCTCGGCGGGGGCCGCTTCCGGCCACCCCGACCGGGAAATTCCCGCCGTTGCCATGGCACCCGGCACTTGTTGCGGGGGGCGGCCTCCCGCGGCACCCGGCCCGGGGTGCGCAGCATCCCCTCCTGCGTGGCGCGGAGAGGGGACCTCGCGGTTCTCCAGCCCGCCAGGCCTTCCCTTGGTTCCACTAAATAGGGGGCCCAAGTCATGACCAAGGTGAAAAACCCACTCGAGGGGTAGCTTTTAACAGGACTTTTCCGTTTCAGATTTCAGATACTCAGATTCCACCTTTACTTTCACCTACGTTGGCGGCCCCAAAAGGTATTTGTGTGTATAGAGTTGCTTCATTTCCTGTTCACAGGCTTGTGTTTCCTTTGTTCTTAGCATGTTCCGTGTTTGGGTATTTTTTTTTTCTCTTGTTGCTGTCCTTTCGCCACATCCCAGGCTCGAGGTCCCCCCGTTTTAAATAAGAGGGGACATAAATATGTTTGCTTCAAGTGTTTCTGAGATCACGCCACAGGCAATGAGCAGAACTCTTGCACTGTTCATGTTAAAGCTGATATACTGTAGTAGCTTGCTCTTGAGACGTTTGGGGGTTGATAGATTCGAGCGGGTGCAGAACCGGAATACTGGGTATGAAGTGAAATGCATAAAAGATAGAAGATGTCACAAACTAGTTTGCACACAAGTAATAATTTTCCTGGTGAGTTGGGGCTGCGTGTTTCCATGTTTTCCGAAGGTTGATATAAATATGCAGTCTGCCAATTCTCCATACCTTTTTTTTTTTTTAAGGAGCGGTATTTTGGTTTTCGCATTTAGTTTTGGAAAGGATTTGGAAGTTATATGTAGCTGGAGTGTATAACTTCTCTCTTGAGGGGGAGGTATGACAGATGCATATATTAATACCAAATTGTTAACAGTGTGAAAAAGTCCAAATCCAATTTTGTATTTAGGAAGTAGAGTGAAAATGAAAGGTAGCTTTTAAAATATGCCTTGCCGTCTTCACTTGTTAAGTTAGGATTTTCTCCCTTTTAGCCCTTTGGGGACACTGGTTTAAAAGAGCGGTGGCCGCATACGAGAACTGTCAGAGATTTATCCTTGCTGTTAGGACTTGACATTTAATATCATTTGACCACATTCCAAAATATCGCTTAGCTTAATGGAAACATTTATGAACATATAAATTGCAAAAGAAGCTTTCCTCTGTAAATACATTTTTTAAGAGATTGGAATTAATGTGAATCTTTAAAATGCTTGGGATCTGTGCTGCAATCTATATCTCAAAAAAGCTTTAATTAAAACAGTTATCACATTTCCCATATGTACAGCCTAAGCCTCAGGATTGGTATATTGATTTGATTTACTAGTTGAGAACATAGCACATATAACATATACTTATTGGGAAAGAATAAAATTACAGTACTTGGTAATTTACTGTGGTACTATCATCCTTGTAGTTATGAATAAAAAGAGTAACTTAGAGGAGATTCAGCTAAATTAATGCTGCTCCTACACTTACTATCCAGAGGAGGTTGGTGTATGACTAATATCCTTTTGGATTATTTTAACAGTTAAAATATGCCATGCGGCCCATTGAAAACATTCTCCATGCAATCAGGTAGATAGCTGCTTGAGTAGTCGGCTTAACAGTTACTGTGGTTTACCCAGTGAGAGGTGTGGCCTGGAGAACGCTCTGGGTAGGTTTTTCAACTAACTAGTTTATTTTCAATAAGATACTTGAGTTCTTTTGGGCTCAGTTTACTTATCTGTACAATGAGGGAGTGAGCCACACACTTAATCTCTAAGATCTGTTAGATGCAGCAGTAAGATTCTTTATCAGCAAATTATTGAACTGGTGTTAACACAGCAAGAGGTGGAGAAGGTATGAATGCCTCAGGAGCAAGGCCGGGGGGTTGGGATGAATAATTAACTGATTCAGATAACATCGGTTTTCACTGTAGGAACAAGCACCATGGTTGCTCTTAAAGTAAGAGATGTTTCATTTTCTATGTAATCCTATTAAGGGATAGTATTTTCTTTTGTCTCTGATTTAAATACCTGGGACTTGTATATCTACTAAAGAAGACTTTAACGGACTGTTCTGTGATTGCTTTGTCTCCCTAAAAGCTTGTTCTACAAAACGATATATAGGTTGTTTTAGTATAATCATGATAATAATCCCTTTAATGATAATCCCTTTATGCATTTATAGCTAATGGCAGAGAAGACTTTTTTTTTCCTGAAGATAAAAATGCATTGTTTTCATTAACTATATTAGAATCTCATATTTATTATGTATTTCTCATTGTGGCATTTAAAATTGGGCATTTAAAATTTTAAAAAATCCTGCTGTTTTTATTGAAAGTGCTTATTAACTTATAATAGTCCATTAATAGTGTCATTTCCGGTAAACTAGACTTACTTCACCATTAAAGGAGGTGGGAATCTTAAGGAGAGATAGTACGGGATTATCTTGAATTATATTTAACTATCGTTTCATATAAACCACTGAGAACATATTTAAGGATAATTTTCAATTCGGGTTGTAGATAAAACTTAGTAAACCATTTTTTCTTTCTCACGCTTTCTAAGAACAAGTTACACTTTGTTCTAAAGGCAAAGGTTGACCTTACGTGTTACTATTCAAAAAAAGAAATAACTTGGTGAATTTTTTTTACACATACATTTTTTTATGTTTCTGTGTGTAAGAGGAAATGCCAAGAGGCGATTGTGTCAGGGCTGGCCAGTGGCCTGGTAAATTGACCTTTCATTTGGAGGTTGAAGGGCTTGTTAACATTTGCTGTTCTGCTGTCTTGGTGGACCTTAGGTGAGGAATAAGGGGGGAGCGGATGGTCAGCTGGGAGACTGAGTTCAGTTAGTTTTCCCTAAAGAGAAGTTTCATGTAATCATTATATCCTCACTTTTGGACGTACAAACTGAGCTCAGAGAGTTTAAGAACGATGCTGAAATTTACTCAGTTCATTGAAGAAGCTACCATGTACACCCTGTCCTGTCACCCTCTCGAGACCTGTGCTCATTCCTCTACACTAGTGTTCTCAGCCTCTTTGAACATGGAGACCCTTGAACATTAAAGGATCATGCAGATACTGATAGGAGAGTGATAGTTTTAGTGTCTTTCGACTGAGAAATAATGAGAAAGAGGTGTTAAATGTTATGAATCTGATTATTAATCCATCTGCAATGCTTAAAAATTTGTGGTATATATACAGCTAGATTAATTTATTCTAGCAATGGTCTTTGTAACACACCTCTGATTCCTGGACTTCTTCTTTTTTTTTTTTTAAGATTTTATTTTTTTATTTATTTGAGAGAGCGAGAATGAGAGAGAGAGAGAGAGAGAGAGCACATGAGAGGGGGAAGGGTCAGAGGGTGAAGCAGACTCCCTGCTGAGCAGGGAGCTCGATGCGGGACTCAATCCTGGGTTGTCAGGATCATGACCTGAGCTGCAGGCAGTCGCTTAACCAACTGAGCCACCCAGGTGCCCTGATTCCTGGACTTCTTGGAATAACTTCAAAACCATCAGTGGTTCAGGGCCTGCCATGGGCACCAACGCAGTGCTGTTTCCAATTTCAGGGGCGTGCTGATGTCTGGCCTCAACTGTAGACAATTTGGAAGTTTATGCAAAAGTCATTCCTTCCCTGTACTTGTCATGCTTGTGATCTTCTGCCTCCTTTCTCCCTTATTGATTGATAGTAAAATCCCTAAGACCACAAAGGTTTGGGATTCTGGTTCTTCATCTCGTTTGCAGTCAGTCTTGCAGTTAGTGGTGGAAGAAACAGAAGGGAGGAAGTGAGTAGTGTCAGTGACTAGGGCTGGGAGAGCAGGCTGAGTCTCTGGTGCCAGTGGTCCGCAAAGACAAGGACTGAGCGAGGTGAGCCCATTGGGCCTGGCCATAGGCCCCTGCTGGATTCCCTGATTGTGAGCTTCCAGTAGGGAAAGTGTATTGTGAGGATATAACAGAGGTTTTAAAAATACACAAATAAAAAGTGTTTATTGTAAAAAAATTTTTTGTTAAAGAGATAAGCCAAAAAAATAAGAACACATGATTTTTTCATTTCTATTAATGTGTTAGAATTTATTCTTTCAGAATTTTTATGTGTCTATATGCATATAAAATATATGCATCCAGGGATTGTATTATACTCTTTTGAGACCTCAATGTTTTTTCACCCAAGAATATAACAATGTCTTCCCTTTAGAAAGGATATGAGAATAAAGAAATGTTTATTAAATTGAGAGTTTTCCAATCAAGGAGTGTGACTGCATGATAAGAAATCTAACTTTTATATTAGAAATTATTAATACATTAGAAACTTAATATCTGGCAGAATGTTCAGAATTCCCTATAGGTGTACGCTTTTTATTGTAGGAATAGACACTTTTCACGTGGTCACGGGTAGAGTGGCATCTTTTGAAGTATGTGCCCCCCCCCCCCCCCGGATATTCTGTTCACATAACTGTTTTGGAGCATTACATGTAACACTAACAATAGCGTCCACAGTCCCTCAAGTCACATGCTATCTCTTCTTTTTCCTGGGCCTTTGCACATGCTGCAGAACACCCATCTACACCTTGTCCTCCCCACCCTCCCCCATTTCAACCCTGGGAGGCCTTCATTGTTGGATCTTTGCTAAGGCAAATTCCCCTCGGAGGAGCCTTTCTTGGCATCCCCTTCCCTGTATTATCCTTTTAGGTATTTCTAAAACCATGTTGTCACATTGTATTGTTAGCACCTGTTTACTTGATCATCTGTCTGACCTTGAGCTTCTTGGAGGCAGGGTCTGTCCTGTTCATTGCAGTTTCCCTAGCCCCTAGCTCCCTGCCTAGTACAATATGTTTTTTGGATAAGTAGATGTTGATTCAATTATTAAACGAATGCTGAAAGGTCTTCTGGCAGGTGAGAAGCAATTTCCTAACTAAATGGTCAGGTATAGAAATAGTCAAATACTTCAAAAAGCCCCAAATCTGGTAATGTCACTTGCAATAGAATTTCTTCAGAATCCAGAAGTTGCCCAGCCAAGTTATAAGCCCTGTGGCGTGCTCAAATGCTTTTAGAAGACAGAAAGATAACGCAGTTGCTCAACATTATGAGGGAGTTAATGGGGACTGTGACACACTAGAGAGTTTGGACTCTAAAAGTATTTAATTCAGTTTAAAAAATCAGTAGCACTCTGGTGAACAAATTTTCTGAGGGCCCTAATCCACCTGGGCTCCCAGTGTTTAATTCCTTGCTCATGGGATGCCATGGAGAGAGGCAATCTACTTGATTACTAAAGTGCATTTGTTTTGACTTTCTTTGAAAGGAGAAGTGTATGTGGATGCAGGAATGGGGGCATTGAGAGAGTGGTGAAGTAGAAAAAGAGCATCTCAAAAACATTAATCAGTTTTCATTGTGAAAGAATTACATACTCATTCTAGAAATCTTGAAATATGCAATTATTTTGAAACCATCAAGTGCTTCTTAAGATGTCATAAGGAAAAGAATGATCATTTTTTAAAATCAGAAATTAGCATGTTCCTCTTGGCAATGGGGACTTGCTTCTCAATTTTATACTGTATCAATTATTATCCAAAATAATGATTTTTTTTTTTAAAAAGTCTTTTCCTTGGAGCCCTGGGAACCTACGTTGGAAGCTGGGGTGCCTGGTGGAAGGGAGTTTGAAGGAAGCTGAATGAGTGAGTGAGATCTGAGCTTTCGTATCCCTTTGTAAATTATAGCTGCTCTGGCTCTTTTCTGTACAAATTTTTTTGAAGAAGATTTCATTGTTAAATGAATTTAAAAACCACTGACCTAAAATAACCACCAATTTAACATAACTATAACTTTATTGAGACTTATATAGTAAAATATTTAAAGTCCATTTATTTCATGGATTAAGATAATACCTCTTACTTGTAATTATTGGGCATGGTCTCTGCATGCCTTTTGCCTGCCTCACATCCTATGTTTGTGGCATAGACAAGTAGGTATTTTGTTAGCTATTTTACATTTTATAGTTAAAGAAACTGAGGCTTGGGTGATTTAAATAGCTTACAGTTATTAAGCAGAGTAGGGATATGTTGCAGTGTGAGTCGATGTTTATGTAAGGTTTAAGGGGCATTGGTTGAACTGGCATGACTAGGATGGCTGGGAATGTTTGAGGTTGGGGAGGGATTGCTTGGTAGGATGCCCGCCAGGGGCCGTACTGAAAATTCTGCTGGCTGGCAAGGGAAATGCCTGAGCCCAGGGCTGAGCATTAATAGTGAGAAAATTATGTACGTTGGCTGTGGAATCCTTACACAAATATTGGGCCGACCCATTTAAATTCCCCACCATTTCTCTCGGCAGCAGTTTGAAAAATACATGCAAGAGAGCATTTATCAGTCCTAAAAATATTTTGTAATTCTCTGTACAGATTTGCTTTTGGATAGATTGTGCTATGGTAGATAAATCTTGCTTTAAGACAGATGCCACTGACTCAGTATGGAATGGTTAAGTTACTGGCATGTCATCTTTCTCTTTTCACTCGCTACATTTTTGAAATTCCGTTTTCCATGTACCCCCAGGGAAGACTAATAAGAAATATGCTTTTATTAATAAGGCTTGTCACTCCTATTTCATTGGGACATAATTTAGGTTTTCTGTCCAGGTGCCTCACTTAAATGCTGGACACTTCAACCCAGCATATCAGAACAACCCATCACTTCCTCGTTAAACGAAGCTTCTCTTCCCAGCCTTTCCCTGGTGTCACATCATCTGAGCCACTCAGGAGGAATCTGTCTCAGGTTTCGTGTATCCCACCTTCTTCATTTCTTTCGAGGCTTCAGTGGCTCTTTCTTTGAAATCATTGTGGGCATCTTCATCCCTCACAGTGTCAACATTTGGCCCAGGCCCTGATCACCTTGACTTAGGTCAGTCACTTTAACCCAGTGTTTTAAAATTCTTGCCTAACAGCTCCTCACCCATCCAGTTCATTGATACCTGAACTCTTTTTTTTTTAAAGATTTTATTTATTTATTTGACAGAGAGAGACACAGCGAGAGAGGAACATAAGCAGGGGGAGTGGGAGAGGGAGAAGTAGGCTTCTGAGCAGGGAGCTCGACGCGGGGCTCGATCCCAGGAACCTGGAATCACTACCTGAGCTGAACTAAGGCAGATGCTTAACGACTGAGCCACCCAGGCGCCCCGATACCTGAACTCTTTTAATTATGAATTTCACCATAGCATTTTTCTGCTCAGAAGCCTTCAAATGCAACCACGGTTTCCTCCCTATCAAATTGAAACCCCCATCCTTGGCTTTCTAGAGCCACCTTGCCCATCCAGTTGTATGTACTTCTGAGGCTTCCACTGTCCGTTTATTGACCTGGGTCTCTCCATTCAACGGCAGTTTATATTTAGTGCATTAAGCATCCACAGGTGTTCAAGGTTTATTGACTGGTAGTTTCTGTGTCACATAATGACACAGGTTTGGATATCGAGATTATGATTTTTATTATCACAGATGCCAGTTCATTTAATCTTTTCTTTAACCACTAGTGGCATTTCTGTGAACATTTATGACGTATTTATGCTCAAGAAGAGGATAGAGTAAGATCATGAGTAGAACAGACTGAGAATGAGAAGACAGTGAAATCTGAGGAGGATGGGATAAGAATATAAATAGATTGTTCCCAATCCATTACAGAATAATGACAACAAGTTTTGGGTGTAGTTCTTTTGCATATCGGTGACATCCCAGTTTATGGCTGATACCTTGTTGGTATTAATGGAGGATGCCAAAGCACAACATTAAATTTAAAAGGGAATACCTTTGTGCAGTCAGATCAATTTTCCCTGTTCAGAAATGAGCAGAAAGCTAGCTGCTAACTGACTTTCCCCAAGATGGTTTTTTTCTGAACATTCTGAAATATAGATTGAAAAGATCATACTGATGGCCTGAAAGTGTTCTTAGGATTTCTCAACCAACTCAGAAGTGTTGTAGTTATTTGGATTTTCATCATTGTTTTGTCCAAAAAACATGTATAGGTTGTTATCTAAGAATCACTTATAGAATATTTACTCTATAGAATGGAGCCAGAGACTAATATAACTATATTTGTTAGGCTTTCACACCTATGAAGAATAAAGTTCAGACAAAATTGGAAAACAAGCAAAAATGCTATTAAGGACAGAGCTGTGTAAAAGAGAAAATGTAAGTCAAATAAAAAGAAGTCACAAAAAAATCAGTACTCTGTTTAAAGACTAGAATTCTGGTTCCTAGCAGAGTGCCTAGAATATGATAAGAATTTCCTCCTATTTCTTAAATGAGAGTAATATTTTTCTTACATTGTGGGATAGCATTTCCCAAACTATTTAATTAGGTGTTAGGTATGTGGCCAAATATGTCTGGGAAATGCTTAGTTAAACAATATTAAACATTTCTAATGGTTGGCTTTTTGGAGCTTTTTACATACTAGTGTACATTATGCATATCCAAGAGGTGAATGAAGTATTCAGGGTTTCTCAGACTTACTTGATTACAGATCTGGAACATCTTGAGAAAGTTGTTTTGTGGAAAACACTTTGGCAAACTCTGAGTCTTACTCATTAAAAATAGTTTTTGAGTAAACAGCAGTATAGTAGAAATAGAAATTGCCGATTCACAATTGAGCCCTGAAGAATTCACTTTCAGTAATTTTTATAGAACGTGCTTTATGACCAGGAAAGCTTTGGTTAAAGGCATTTGACATTTCATGCGACTGACTTTTCTACGTGAGGATTTATTTCTCTGGGTCTCTCACTTTGTCATCATTTGTGTTGAATCCATTTATGATAAGAGCTTTCAACCATTCTTCATCAAAGCCTTGAAGTTAGCAGGGCCCACTTTGGTACAGGATTAGAAGTCGGCCTCATAAGGAAGGGTTAGAGATAATGATTTTGTGTAGCAGAAGTACTCATTATGTCCTCTTAAATTCTGTCACTTTGACTGCAGTAGGGCTTCTTAGTGAGCAATCTGATGGAGTATATACTTTTGGAAAAATTTGTGTGAGGGAAATATGGAATTTATCTACATGTTTCTTTTTTTTTTTTAATAAATTACATCTAGAAATCAATGAGGGCATTTATTTTATGTATTTTCCTGCTAGTCACCAACTGAGAAATTTACGGAAGGAGTTTTAAAATATTTCTCAGAATTTTTTCAACATGAGTCAGGAAGCAAACTCTTTTTTTTTTTTTTTTTAGGCAGTGTCAGTCATTACACTTCAGGAAGCCACATGCTACTTTTGGTAACACATGAATGGAGAATGAAACTGGTGCTTCCAGGCGCAGTGCTGTGGACACAGTGTCATGTATATATTGAAAATGATTCATGTTAACAGCAGACCTGTTCCTACCTATATGAACACTCCATAGCTTTTGTGATTTAGGGAAACCACCGGAACCCCACACATACTGAAAATCTAGTAAATTCTGGGTTTTTCATTTTGAAATCAGTGTGCAAAATCTTAAGTGAGTGAATTCATGATTGTGATGATACGTTTGTCAGTCTGTCTGTATCTGTGTCAGTGATCTTAAGAACAAAGTCTTAGCTACTGGAATGTGGAAGACCTGAGCAGAATGTAAAGATCTGCTTTATGGGTAAAAGCTGATGCAGTCATCATTTCTTATTAAAATGCACCACAGCTCGATATGCAAAAAAAAAAAAAAAGGCCCTCTAGCTGCAAAGCAGTCATTACTTTATTATCACCACAGAATTTGATATGATTTCTCTAGTGAATGGCCAGATTCATTTTTAGTTAACTAAGAAAAAGTTTGAATAATTCACTGTGAGCCAAATTCTCTCCTGTTTCTTTTTGGAGCAGTCCATCCTTATGGGAAAACCAGCTTAGAATGGTGATTTAAGTGAGTTTCAATTAATATGAGAATGGCATATTCTTGGCTGCATTTGATGCCCAAATGATAAAATTTGGAGCAAGAAAGATTTTAAACTTAGTTTTTTAAAAACCATACTAGTTTGGGGGTTAGTTGGTTAACAGTCTGACTCTTGGTTTTGGCTCAGGTCGTGATCTCATGGGTCGATTGATCGAGCCCTGCGTGGGGCTCCGTGCTCAGCAGGGTGTCTGCTTGAAGATTCTCTCCCTCTGGCCCTCCCCCCACTTGTATGTGTGTATGCACATGCTCTCTCTCTTTCTCAAATAAATAAACAAATCTTTAAAAAAAATGAAATCATACTAGTTTGATTTTCTTTTCTAAATGAGGTGTAATTGACATATAATATTTGTTTCAGATGTACAATATAATGATTTGATATTTGTATATATCGTGAAATGATCAGCACAATAAGTCTAATTAAGATCTGTCACCACACATAGTCACATTTTTTTCCTTGTGATGAGGACTTTGAAGATCCACTCTATTCTCAATTTTCAAATATGCAGTATGGTATTATTAACTATAATCACTGTGTTGTACATTATATCCCCATGACTTAATTGTAACTGGAAGTTTATACCTTTTGATCCCCTTCACCCATTTCTCTTACCCCCACCCTCAGTTTGATTTAATGTGAGCTTTCTGTGTTGACTTCCTATGTCATTAATGTAAAATTCCCAGTGTCCTCAATTCTCGGTGTCCCAACATACACAAAATCCTTGCCAGCTGTAGGTAATTGGCAGGGAAAAATCCACTTAGGGCAGTAGTTTCACAAAAGGTTTTTTAAAACAGAAGTGTGATGTTTCTAGTCTTTTGGGGGTACATTCTGTGAAATGTTACATTTCAGATGCACTTTTAAATGAAAATACAGGTGCTTACCACTACGTACCTATGGGAGTGGCCAAAGTCCAGAACATTGAGGACACCAGATGTTGGCGAGGATGTGGAGCAACAGGAGCTCTGGTTCTTTGCAGGTGGGAGTGCAAACTGGTACAGCCACTCAGAAGACAAAGTTTGGCAGTTTCTTACAAAAACTAAACATACTCTTGCCGTACTGTACAGCAATCACACTCCTCTGTATCCACCCAAAGGAGTTGAAAACTTAGGTTTACACAAAACCTGCACATGGATGTTTATAGCAGCTTTATTCAAAGCTGCCAAAACCTGGAAGCAACCAAGATGTCTTTCAGTTGGTGAATGGATAAGTCACCTGTGATACATACAGACAATGGAATATTATTCAAGCACTAAAAGGGAATGAGCTATCAAGCCTTGGAAAGACATGGGGGAAAGAATTCCTATGACTACATGAACGAGTCCAGTCTCAAAGGCTACAGACTGAATGATTCCAACTATATGACACTCTGGAAAAGGCACAAGTATGGAGACAGTGACAAGATCGGCTGTTGCCAGGGGTTACAGGAGAGGAAGGAACAAAGAGGTGGAACAGAGGATTTTCAGGACAGTGAAGCTGTTCTGTACTATATCCTATTCTATTCTATATGCTGTATAGTGTGGTACTATAATGGTGCGTAAGTGTCATACATTTTTACAAATTCATAGAATGTATAACACCAAGAGTGAACCCTAGGGTAAGCTATGGACTCTTGGTGATAATGATGTGTCTCTGTGGGTTCATCATTAATAACAAAGTACCACTCTGATGGGGGATGTTGATCACGGGGCAGGCTCTGCACATGTGGAATAGAGGGTAGATGGAAAATCCCTGTACATTCTGCTCAGTTTTGCTGTGATCTCCAAACTACTCTAAAAATTAAAGTCCATTAAAAAAATAGACAAGAAAGGCAGGTGCTTGCCAAGACTTTTTCAACTTCTAAATAAGGATTCTGATCTAGAGAAGTTTAAGAATTTCTTTTTTACTTAACACAGGCATATAAATTTGAATTAGGAAAATATAAAACTAGCTATTTATTTTTATTAAATAAAAGTGCCTTGGCACAAAACTAAAATGAATAGCCTATATTACAGATTTAGTATGTAGCTAATTCCATAGAGAAAAAAAATCACCATTTTAAATTAGATTTTCTATCAGTGTTTTCCAAATATAGATTATAAAACTATACTAAACAAGAATATTTCAAGAAATATTAATAATTATTACAGAAATCCCATGCCTGCTGATTTTTTAGTCCCCACAATAATACATAATGCCAGTACACTTCTCAAATAAAATCAAGTAGGAGTTGGTGCTCTCAGATACTTCTGTGGCTGAATGCTGAGCATAAACACAAAGCATATTTGAAATGTGTATGCTGTTGTGTGTCTTTCATACATGATACATGCCTGCACACACATGCATTGATATGCACATACCTGCAAACATCGAAATTGCAATGCATTTTAAGTTTTTTTCCTAAACATGCAAAGATAACCTTCTAAACTACATTTGCAGACATGAAGAAAATAATAATATACCTATTTCTTTCTTCCTAACCACCCCACCCCCCAACCCCCAACACGCACAGATCATGCACAGACACGCAGTGCTCAAAGACAGGAGGTTTTGAGAATTGAATTACAGTGGAAAATTTTTGTGGGCTGGAGGAGTAAGCAGACGAGGGACACCTTTTAGGTGAAACAACATCTGATTATGGCCTTTAGAACCACCCCAGACATCCATAATTCTTATACATAAAATTCTTATAAGTCCAACTTTAATTTGGATTGTGTTTACTTATTAATTGTAGTCTAAGTATTTTTCAGGGTTTATGAAATTGCATTTTATATTTTCCAAAGGAAATTTGTCCATTGTTAGTTGAGTTATAAGATTATTTTAAAAAATTCTTTGTGACCCATAACGTTACAGTGCAGTATAACAGAATGGACAGATTGATTCGGTTTCTTTTTAAACAACCAAGTGGCTTAACCTCTTTGAAAAATCTTGACTTTATCATCTCTGAAATGGTAGTAATTTTGCAAGGTTTTTCGGATTGAACTTGATAATGCACTTGGAAGGGGGTCCTGAAGACTACTCTCAGGCTCAGTGGTTTGCTAGAAGGAGTCACAGGACTCGGAAAGCTGTTACACTCTGAAGTCCTGTGATAGTTTATAGTTATAGTTTATTATAGCAAAAGGGTACAGAATAAAATCAACAAAGGGCACAGGCTCACTGGGCAAAGTCCAGGAGAAATCAGGCACAAGTTTGCAAGTGTCTTATCAGTAGAGTCATGTGGACACACTTAATTTTCCCAGCAATGATGTGTGACAACACAGGCAAAGTGTTGCCAATCAGAGAAGCCCACCTGAGCCTTGGTGTCCAGGGTTTTTATTAGGGATCGGTCACAAAGGCATGCTGCACCTTTACAACTGACCTCGGCTGTTCAGACCCCAGCTTCCCAGAGCAAAAACATGTGTTCACCATACATCACGCTTGTTAGTATAAACTGTCTGAGCACACTGGTATTGCATGACCTAAGGCTTAGGGCATACAAAAACACTTTTATCAGGCAGAATATTCTAAGGGCTCAGAGCTCATTTCCTGGGAACTCGCCCAGGGCCAGTCTTGAGGACAGGCCTTTCTTGGGAATGTGCAGGGTTTGAGCAACCAAGGCCTGCATTAACCCTTCCCTGCACATATGGTGTCCAGCTCAGGCCTGACAGAGAAGGCAACATCTGATGTCATTATTTATAGCACTAGCCCAATTCCAATTCCTGCAGTCGGGACCTCATAAGCAGGCAGAATAAGGAAAACAAAAAAATTGTTCCCCTTTTTTGGTAGGACAACTGCCCTGTCTGGTCTGGAAATAATAAAATTTCCTCCATTTCTCCACTATCATTGAATAATAATTTCTAATAAAAACTACATTAAATGTACATGAAAGTTAAAAAAAATGGCAGTAGCATGTGTTTATTCAAGTAATTGCATGCTCTTCCCCCCCCCCCCAAAATAGCATAGCATGTGTTCATTCATGTAACTGCCTGTGGGTCTTTTTTGTTTTTTTTTTCCAGTGTCACAAAGTCCAAGTCTAAACTTTTATCAGTTTTAGAATCTAAAGATTCTCCAGACTCACTTTTGGCTATCATCAGGTCAGCACAGCATTCAGTAATAATGCTTTTCCTCTCCACAGGTCTGAGGTCCTGATCTTCACCTATAATTTTAGAATAATTAGGATTTTTTATTTAATTTGAAATAGTTTAGGTTATTGTTTAGATTCCTTATTTGCTTGCCCTTGTATTTTTCCCCCTTTCTTTAACTGAGTTGTGTAATATTAAATTAAGTGGTTTCTTTGGAAAGGCAGTGTAAATGTGTTGTGGGGCCCCCACAAGAGCCCTTCTCTTGCAGCTCTTTCCCCTGGCCCCAGCCTCCCTGATCCCAGGGAAGTCCAGCTGGGTATATTCTGATACACGTGAAGTACCTGCTGACTTCTGTTGCGTGGTCCGACGTGTCAAAACCTACTCTGTAGGGAGAAAACTTTTTCTGTTGTTGTTGTTGTTTTTATAGGGGAAAAAAATTTAATTTCAGGGCTGCATCATAGCTTTACCGGAGAGGCAAATGGTGGCCCCAGGGCAGGTGGCCCAGGGTGACCATGAAATGAACTCGTCTGTTGAGGGCCGAGCTCGCACTTTCAAAACTTTTGCTGACGCTGGCCAATAAATGTCACAACTTCCTCCTGCCCAGCAGTTAGGTAACAGGTTTCTTTTGATATGTCTGTGTTTGTGTACATAAGGAAAAAAACATGAATTTTGTAATCGTGAAATAAAGGAACAAAGGCTCACTGAACAACTAATATGAGATGGGTAAATCCCAGTTCTTGCTTCTAAATTACCCTCACGTTTTTGTCCCAAGCAAATTTCTCATTTACTCCGTGGACAGGATAGAGAAGCTATTGGAAGGAAAAGGTGGCTGGAACAACTTTATGCACACTGATAGCCTGGATTGCCTCAACATCTACATTTCTAATTAAAGTATCTGGTTGATAATTTAAATTAATTTTAAGCAGTGTTGTAAACGGAAAACTCTCCAGATTCTGTGGGAGAAGGTATTTTGGGACTGGGTATTTACATAGGCTTGCCACTTCTGCCTTCTTCCTTGCCCTGGATCCCTGCCCTGGATCCCTGCCCTTTACTCTTACTTTAATAGCTGCCTACCCTCCACTTCTCACACCCTACCTGGTCTCTGTAAGCTTCTGGTGTTTTATCTTGTTTCCCAGCAACTTTCAGGGCTGTTGGAGTTGCTACAACAAGCAAGGTGGAAAACACAAGGGTGGATGAGCATAGAGATTTGTAAGCCACCTGTGTTCATACTGTTCCTCCATCCCCTCTATATCTGCATGTCTGTCTGTGTGCAAGTCTGTTTATGATTTTTGTGGAGCAACGATTATTATAATTAAAATCTGGGGGAAATCTATTATTTTTAAGGAAATACTACCTGACAGATAAATGAATTGATTTCCCCCATGTTTCCCCCCCCCCCCACCAAATTTGCTTAAGTGCATTGATTCCATACACTCAGTAAAGAAAAACATCACTGTCTCATAAAGTATGCTTCACTTGGGGGCACCTGGGTGGCGCAGTCGGTTAAGCGTCTGACTCTTGGTTTCTGCTCAGGTCGTGATCCCCTGCACAGGCTTGCGTGAGTGTATACCCTCTCTCTTAAATAAATAAATCTTTAAAGAAAAAGAAGTATGCTTCACTTTCCTGTGCCTTCCCTGTGCCAGAAACTCAGGCTGCCCTGCTTTAAGGGGTAGCCTCTCAGTAACGTTGGAAGCCATGAGGTAAGAGGACAGAATTATAAAATCAGATTTAAATAAAAAAACTAAAATCTTGATAATATTTGGCACAGGTCCATTAGCTCTGTATATGTTGTTACAACCTAAGGGCAGGCCTGGGTTTTCATAAAAACAGTCTATTGCTATTCAAACAAACAAGCAGAAATTATTATTATTATTATTATTATTTTTTAAAGATTTTATTTATTTATTTGACAGAGAGAGACACAGTGAGAGAGGGAACATAAGCAGGGGAAGTGAGAGAGGGAGAAGCAGGCTTCCCGCGGAGCAGGGAGCCCGATGCGGGGCTCGATCCCAGGACCCCAGGATCACGACCTGAGCCGAAGGCAGACGCTTAACGACTGAGCCACCCAGGTGCCCCAAGCAGAAATTATTTTTTACCCTACTTGAAAAGGTCTGTGAATAACTTAAGTGTATTAAAAATCTTGCAGGTGGTTGAAATTTTATAAAATGCTGAATTTTATCTTTTTTCATGAATTCAAAAGATAGACCTTGTGTTCTTAATAGTTAATTTTTGTAGATAATTTCCCTAATAATAGGACATAAGTGAGGTTTAGTTCCAACTAAAAAGAATGTTACCATAGGTATAATAGAAGACTCATAAACATTTCTGATCCCTTTAGAAAATTACTTTTTCTTAAAATCTTAGAAGACAAGAATGCCTCTTAACTATTTCTTGTTTTATTAAAAAAAATGTTTCAGTAAAATACAATTGAGCAATTGAAATTTGTTTTCCCAATATCTACAGGCTTTTTTTTTTTTTTGGTTTAAAATTAAGTGTGTTTGGCTCTGAATCCAGTTCTTCCATTCTTGAAGGTCTGTTGGGTCACTGATCAATGAGGCAAAAGACATTTAATCATCCTGGATGTGGATAGTGATTCTTAAGCTCTTTTATTTCTTGTCTACTTAAAATGAGAGGGATTAGCTTTGGGAAGCTGGAAAAAAGTGATAGTGAACATTCCTCTTTGATAATCTACAGTAAAAAGTTTACAGATGCATCATTCTTAACAGCTTTACATTGTTTAAGAACTTGTATAAAATTTAATTCCAGTGTCAACTAGTTGGGAAGCATTTAACCCAAAATAAAAGTCTTGGATTTTAAGTTCTAGAGGAGCTTCAAGAATGAGAACAACAGTTTCTTTGAACCTGAAGTTCTTTGGCGCCTGTGAGGAGAAGGCCTGAGTGGACAAGCAAACTATTTAGTTTGGTCATTAAAGGGGAACTAATTAACTAATTCAGTGGTCGCTATTAAGGACCTGGTTAAGGAACCTTCCAATTTTGAATCCCTCACTCTCTGTCCTGTCTCTCCACACCCTATTCTTCTTTCCACTTTGCTTGTAATATGATGTGATTGGAAACCAAATAACCAAGCTTGTTAGAATCATGTCTAAAATGGGACAGACTTTGTCCAGGGACTCCAGAGGGAATGTAAGGACATGGCCTTGTGACATATTTTGGTGGTTTAAAACCTTTTTGTATGTTTTGTTTTCTTCTCTGCTTAATTTTATGGTTATTTTTATTTCTCATCCTCTGATTTAGTGCTTTGGCTTACAAAGCAGTATAATAAATGTTGCTCGTAGTACCATTTGTCATAGTGGCAAATGGCAACATATTGATGGTGGGATACTGCTGTAGGGTCAAGGCTATGCCATTAGAAACTTGTTTTCCCAAATATCCACTTTGGCTGAGTGGAGAAACCTAGATCTGAGGTGAGCTTAATTGGATACACACTGGGGTGCGGCTCACATTTGATGTCACTTCCTTTGCTTATAAATTGTTCCTTGCTTTCGAATACGAATAGAAAGGGTTACCACCAAGAATATGAAAGTAACATTTGCTAAGCTAAATTTTAATGAAATCATTTTGGCTTATTTATAGTCACTTAACATTTTCAGTTCAGGTGTTAATATTAATTCTACTTACTGGAGAGAAAGTACAGAAAATGTTATTCAATGTGATAACCACCTTGTTACTGCAGAAATGTAGAAGTTTGACATTTTAAATATCACATGTTTTAAGTTAGAAAAAATTGCCAGTGTCCCATAGCACAGAGAGATAAATCTGTGCTTGCTTGTGTCTCTTTAATCTTCCCCTTATAAAATTAAGCCTAGAGGCCTTATACTATTTTAAATTTTCAAAATTAGGTCACATAAATGTTGTGTCAGACTTCCAATTCATAAGTAGTATCCTCATGAATAGGAAGATAGGATATATTTATATCCTAATTGCTTAACTGTGGACCAGAGGTGAACATAGAATAATAATGGTGTTTTCAAATGTTAGTAAATGGTTTTTCTGTGACCTCATATACAAGTGTGATGGCTTCCCCCCCCCCCCCCCAGCTCATATTAGAACATATGGTCTGATAAGTGTGAGTACATTTGGGGAAGGCAGGATAGAAATCAGGATTGACCTGGAAAAGACTTGGTCCCAGTATTTGTGGATTAGGAGGGGGAGGGACTGAAGAGGAACTGGAAAAGCAGTGACCAGTAGGGGGGACGGGTAAGCAGCAGAACTCTGGGGTTCCAGGGATTTTTCCTGAAGAGGTTGAGGAGAGTACTTGTGGTCGCTACAGTGGGGGCTCAGATTGAAAGCCATCCACGTAGGAAATGATTTAAATACCCTGTTCCTAGCTGGAGGGTGAATGCTTTATTTACTTTGAGAAAGATTTTTGACCCCTCTGTAGATTCCATCAATTTCAGATGTAATGTAAATACATTTTCCCTTTGGCTATTTTACAGGGACATTAAGGATTAATTGTATTTAAAAGAAAGTAGCTCTTGAACTCCGCATTGAACTCCCGGGAGAGGAGGAGCTGTTTATCATTTTCTCATCATTCATTCTTTATTCATTCATTTACCAAATATTTGCTGAATACCAATTATACTGAAGACACTATACCAGGTGCTCTAAATGGGAGTACAAAGAGGATGATTAGGGTGACTTCTGCCCTCATTATATTGTGTGTTCATATTTTATTTAAAAAATGCCCATTATAATGTGAGTAACTGTGTAGGGATATAATATTGCCAATCTCAGCATTAGCTGATCTTTGACTAACATCACTGACACATATTTTTACTTTGTAAATTCATTTTTCCTCTCTAATTTTAGAACTACTCTTAACTTCTACTGTAAAAATGCACAGCATAACTTCGTGTTTTTTCCTAAACTATAATCAATGTTATATGAACTACTTTTTCTTATTAAAAAAATAAACACAAGTAATAATAGCAAACCAAAATAAACTCCCTACACGTTCCTTCTTCCATTTAAGACACAATGGTCTTATTTTAGATGGCACATCGAGAGTCATTTTAACCCCATATTATTACTTGTGAAAATATTACTCAGTTGAGGTTTTAAAAAAAGAGAGCTTCTAATATTTATATTCTTTAATTAGCATTAAAGAAGCATATATTAATCCACAGTTTGAATTAAAATATTTTAATTATCAGGGACATGAACTTAAGACCTTTCCGATGACCACTGATAGGATGTTCTAGTACAAGAATGCATGCTGTTTTCCGAAGGGGCTGGTGAAGGTTTCTTAGCTTAGGTGACTTCTTAGCTGGTTGGTTCTTGAAGTTCACCGAATAATGAGTGAAGAGTTTTGACTACCAGCCTGAAATGTTCATCTTTAATTTTAATCAGAGCAGGTGAAAGTAGATGAATTAATAATGTGTGCCTGATTCTCTCCTTTGGATTTGAAAAGAAATAAAGACTTTACCTCCTAAATTAGGCTAGAAAGGAGGAACATTTCTCTCCGTGATTATGTCTCAATTTGGGTTTGTGTTTTTGGAAAAGGAAAATAAAAGTGCTGGTATCAGTAGCCTTTGTCACTGCCAAATAACGTAGATATTTTGATGTTTTGGACTGGTTATATAAAATGATAGCTAGGCACGTAGTCTCAGATGACAATCTGTAAAGATGTAAGAATGCTGAGCGTGAAAATTATGCATTAAAAAAATGCTGGATTGAAAATAATAACAAGTGATAACTAAAGTTATATATAGATTCATATATTCAATTTCTCTTCAATTTACATAATGTCATAAAAATGATAAAGTGCTTAAGTGTAGTCTTGACAGAGAACCAGCATCCAACTTCCACTTAGATCGCATGAGCCTGTCAGAAGCCTTATGACCATATTTAAAGATGACCTAATGTTATTTGTGAATCGGTGTCAGGAGTGACTTCTAGGAGTCATTTTACTTCATTTTTATAGCATGGACTTTTAAAAATGATTGTATCAGTATGGCTCCTTTGAAAGCCAGGAGTTCAGTAAGTGTCACAAATGGCAGATAATTCTCTTCCTGCCTCCTGTTCCTTCCTCAGAAGCAGGGTGTGGGATGAGGTCTCCCTGTAGGTGGTGTGCTTGCTGGTCAGTCGGGGTACTAGTGGTTTTGTTGTACTTGCATCCAGTGAAGATCAAATCTTAGCATTTCTGTTGCTTCAGCTGTTCCATTTATGGCAATTGCTCTAGACTAGTCATCTATGTGCTCCTTTTTCAGAAATGCAGATTTTATGGTATTCTTAATCATTCTCTTTGCATTTAGTTTAAACATGTTTTTAGTTGATTAGAGAATGGGGATAAGCAAGCCAGGATTTCTGGAATGCACAGCACTCTTTCAGAGCGTGGAGAACTGCAGGAGAGCTCTGTGTCTCGAAATCTGTGTACGTAAGGCTGCCTTTATTTGCTGATGACAGAATACTCACATTGGCTTAAATAAAAGATTTTCTTGTTTATTGAGCCCTAGATGGGGTGGTAAATTGGGTTTCTGGATTGATTGGTTTAGGGCTTAACAACGTCTTCAACAACTTGGTTTCTTTCCAAAGGTCAACTCTTGCCTTCCATGTCGGCAAGTATCCCTTTCTCATGGGATTGCAAGACAGCTGCAGACAACTCTGGTGCTTTTTTCCTCTTCCATATCCAGAGAGGGGAAATGCTTTCAAAAGCTGATTATTTTAGGCCTAAATTCCATTCCCATTGCTACAGTTAGGGGTAAAATTAGCTGTCCCCAAATTAGCTACCCTGAGGAAGATATGATATAGTGATGAATAATAGGAACATTTCTAAGAAAAGGGAATAGATGTTGATGTGACAAACCCAAAGTCTACGAGAGAGAGAGAGAGAGAGAGAGAGAGAGAGAGAGCGCTTTTCCACTTTCATTTCACAGCTTATTATTCTGTTTGGCCTTGGAAAATCTAGGGAACAGTTGGACTTACCTTAAGCAAATAAGTGGTACTGTGCTATGTGAGAATAGGTTAGTCTGACACACCCAGCATCTGCAACACAAAATATACTCCTGGATTTGACTTCCGTAACCAATATCAGTATTTTTGCCATCAACTTCAAAAATCCCTGGTGAGCATGCATTATATAAGAAGAGATTTCACAGGAGATAGAGATTTCCCGGGAAATAGACCAGAATATGTCATAATGAACCACCACATTTCCGTGCAGATGGTAGAGATGATGCGTAAATATTTTATTCTTTTGGATAATGTTCTACAATTCATTTAAACTTACTGATGTGATTTCAAACACACACATGTGACATAAAGTATGTTTTAATACTTTCAACCAATAATGATAGGAATAAAAATCAGATAATTCTCGCCTCTATATAAAATGTAATTATGAGAGTTCTCACTTATTATTTATATAAAGCCTAGAAGTTAATTCTAGCTTTATGCTTCAAGTTCTTAACAAGTAGCATTTAAATTCTTTACTGAAAGAAAACCACTTATATATGATGAGTGACTAAATATGTTTTCTTTTTTTTTTAAAGATTTTATTTATTTATTTGACAGAGAGAGACACAGCGAGAGAGGGAACACAAGCAGGGGGAGTGGGAGAGGGAGAAGCAGGCTCCCTGCCGAGCATGGAGCCCGATGCGGGGCTCGATCCCAGGACCCTGGGATCATGACCTGAGCCGAAGGCAGGTGCTTAACGACTGAGCCACCCAGGCGCCCCTGTTTTATTCCTTTTGTTATAGCCTTGTCAGTTAAGAAAATTAAGGACATTATAATACTGTGGTCCAAGGCACTTGAACAAGAAAGTGATTGCTTTGGTGCACTTGATCTTGGACAAATATCATCATTCAGAACTGCTTCCTTGTTTGGGCCAAAGGAAAGGAGTAGGGTTTGGGAAGATGTTTAGTTACGAATATTTTTTCTTGATGAGTTCTTCAGGGGATGCTACATTGTTCCTTTGGGCTTAGCTGCTGTTTGACCCTCTGGCCTTCTAGGGAAGAGGTTCTTTAGTCCACTAGTTATTGGAGATAAGATTTTCTAGGAGCCTGAGTTGCTTGAAACTTTAAGCTGGTTACTCTGTCCTTTTTTCTACCCTATCCACTCCTGTCAGCCATCACAACATTGGGTATTCTTGGTCAATATGGAAGTTTTCTACTTTTGATGAGTATAGCCTTCTTATGTTGCAATAACCAAATAATTATGAAATATGAGCCACTTCCAAGGTTTATTTCTCTCTTACTCTCTATATTCATTTTTGGCTGGTGGGGGCTCCATATCATCACTTGTGGAGTCAGACTGAAGAGCTTCCATCTTGTATGTGCATTATCTGGAAACACACACTGCTTATTCTCCATATCAGGTAAAGAAAGAACCTGGAGCATTCTACATGGGCCTTTCATTACCTCTGCCCAGAAGTGATACACATCACTTCCTATTGCATATCACAGCTCACATTAGTCAAGTAGACCTGCCCAACTATAAGGGTTATAGTGAAGGGGGGGAGCAAAAGGAATTTTGGTGAGCTTTACTGTTTCTGCTGTATTTTTTGGTGACCCGGGAAATGTTATAATTTCTGAATACTTGGTGAGGTTCCTGGGGACTAATTCATCCCTTCACCTCCTACCTCACTTGTAGAAAGGTCTCTTGGAATCCATAGACTGAGATAAGTCTTAAATGAGGTCTATGTCCCACCATGTACCTGGATTGCAGATGTTTTCTCTTGGAAGATTTTTTTGAAACATGGTCATTCTAGCCATTGGCTGCTGGTGCAGACACAATAAGTCTCATCAGTCTCTAACCTTGGGTGGGGATTGATTGGGCCTTCCCTGAGGTCATCTCTTCATAGGCTCACACCCTTTTGCTTTACATTTGGGAGCCGGGACCAGCTAATTATGTATGATGGCAAGAAGATAAAAGGATTCTCACTTGATGGCTTCCATTCTTTCTTAAAGAAGGTAGAGGAATAGAAATTAAGAAGGTTGGATTAGCCACTGTGAAGAGGTGTGGAGAAGGAAGAGATGCCCAGTGCTTTCTTTTCCATCCTGTGTGAAATCTTTGGCTCTTGTAAAGCTGACTGTTTTCCTGTACCACCTTTTCCCTCTTGCTGGTTTGTACCAAATACTTGGTCATTCGCCCTCCTTTCCTGAGGACTTTGACACATGGTTTGCGGTTTTCCAATCAGCCCCCAATTCAGCACACGAGTGACTCCCAAGGATCCACATCTATGACCTACCTGATATCCACAGGACTCTTGATTCTTTGACTATCTCAACACTAGTATTTTCACACCTTCACCGTGTTAACCTTCATAGTCACACTCTGAATTTGCTGTCTCCTGGAACTGCTTAAACTCTTGGTGTATTTAACACACATACCTCATTCTCTGACAGTGTGGGTGTTCCATCTTTTCCGCTGTCATGTTATTACTACTGCTTAATTGAGACCTCTGATCTCATGGTCCATTTAATTTTTCTGTTAACTTCCTCCTACTCATTTTCCCCCTTCCCTTTTAAGCCGTGTTTCATCATTTCCAAAGACCCATTTGGCAATATCCTCTCAACTTCCTTTTAATCTTTCTATGGGACCCATCTAGCTAAGCTTCATCTAAAGACCCATCTGCCTACTTACTCCACTCCTATGCCTGGGCTGATAAACATTTCTTTAGGTAGAGACTCGGGAGTGATGATCAGTGTATGATCTCCAGCCTCACCGAGCCTCTCACATGTCAAGTACTGCATAAATCGTTGAAAGAATGTTGAATAGTGAGAACCAAGTGTGGTCTGTTTCCTTGTTTAGCTTTCCTGTTTTCCATACTACTTCCTCTTCCTCTTTTCTCCACTCTTCTCAAAGCTCTTATTCCTCCACGTTCTTCCAGAACACATTCCATCAAACTTCACATGAAAATCAGTAACCAAGAGGTAGCAACTCTTTTTACTTCTTGCCAGGTGTATACAACCTGACTGTGTTCTAGAGCATCCTTTCCTCTATCACTCGTTCTCATGGGAAGAAGCCTGTAGCTAATGTGCTAACACCCCCCGTTGGGCTCTGGAACACATCTGTTCCTTGATTTATCCCTCTTTCATTCACCTTCTCACTGGCTCATTTCTGTATTTAAAAAAAAAAATGTTTACGAATAAAAACTCTCTTCTTATTCTCTTTTTGTTCCTGCGCTCCTCCCCTCCAAAGGCAAATTTCTGACTAATGTTTGTGTTCTTTTCTTTACATCCTCACTCAGCTTCTCTCCTCAGCCTGACAGCATTCTATATTGATGGCAGCTGTTACTTGACTTGTGCAACTGTGGCCACAGTTTCCATTTGGAAATGCTCTCTTGTCCAGGCCTCTGTGATGGACTCCTGGTTTTGCCCTGTATCTCTGACCGCTGCATCCTTCTAGGGACGCTTCTTCCTGTTTCACTTCCTTAAATGTCAGTGTAACTTAATGTTTCCCTCCTGTTCTCCCACCTTTACCCACTGCAGACATTCTGGGAAATCTCTTCAACCCCCTGTGTTAATATCTATATTTATATGTCCCAGATCTCCCAAATCCTTGAACCTTCATTTTTCATGTTCTTACACTATGATCTCTTTTTCAGCCCAGATCTATCTTCTGTATATCCCCCTGTCTAAATGACATCACAACTTGGACATTTTAAGAATCTCCAAACTAAGTATGCAAAAAATGAGTCTCATCTCCCACCCCCTGTGCCATTGAACGACTCCTCTACTCACCCATATTTTCCCATATGAAACACTTGGGAGATATCCAAGATGCCTTTGTCTTCCATACACCTTACATATATAATTAATCACCATGTTTACATTAATTATTTTTAACTCCTTAATATCTGTCAAATGGCTGATACTGAATGGTGGCTACTTTCCATCACAACTTCTTCTTAGTTGTGACCACCACCACCAGTCCTTACTTTTATTATTCCAAAAGCCTTTTCCAAATTAATCTTTCTTCATCCAGTCTTGCTCTATTCCATTCCATTACACCCATAGTAAAATAATCTTTCTTAGGTATAAATAATGATCACATGACTTCCTTCTCTTAAAGCCCTTTCTAGTTTCTCTGCTGACCACAGAGTGAAATCTAAACTTTTCATCCTGGTATTAAAAGCCCCTTTGTGCTTAGGCATCTCTTGACCTTCCTAGCCATAACTCACTAATCCCCACCACTTTACTTTTGATACTTATTTTTATTTTGCATTTTTAAATTTTATTTTTGTTTGCTTTGATTTCAATTTAGATGTCATTTCCTCTAAGAAGTTTTCCCTGAGACACTCAAAATTAGATTATATGTCTCTTCCTAGATGTTACCGTAGCTTTGGATACTCAGCCACATGGGGATAGTGATCACATAATTAAAATTCTCTGTTTATGACTCTATCTTTATATTCCTTGAGGGCAGGAACAGTTTCTTTTTCACTTAGCACAGTGCCTGAGTTAAAGTACATAATCAAAACTTTTCAATGAAGGACTGAATGCTATTGGGACATAATTAGACAGGCCTACTGATGAGAAATGCCCTTTGTCCCCATGATTACTTTCTCTTATTTCCGTAGGACGGTAAAAATTAATACTCTTTACTCTCTAATCATTTGACTAAATCTTACTGTCTTTCAAGATTTAGCTTACCTAGTCACACCTGGTCAGTCATCACCCTGTCTTAGAGACACTTAACTCTGCACTCCCAAGCCACCCTATGCTTGTTTGTTTTAACACTTAAAATAATGATGTATAATTCCTGGTTTTCCTGCCTATATTCCCTTCTTGACTTTAAATTCTCTGAAGCAGTGGTTTATATTGTTCTTATCTGTGTCTCTAAATGACGAGGGGCCCAGGAAAAGAACAGCTCTTAAAATGTTTATTGTAAGGATATTGGAGACTGCTCTTAGGAATTTTGTGTATAAATTAAACCTAGGAGTTCTCAAGATGATTACCAAACTAAAATGCCATTGGTGGATTTTAAACCAAATTATCAGTTGATAATAAATGAAAGAATTATTTAAAATTGTTGTCCCTAGCCTTTAATTATTTATTACAATTGACCACAGATTCCACTACCAACGGCCTATCTCAAATAAAACGTGAATAAGCACAGGTAGTAGCTAGTAGCTGTTAATGGCCCCAGTGTTCTCTCATCTTTTATTAATTCAGCACTATAGTTGAAAGTATCCTCAGGCATAGAATGGATTACATGTAGCCAGCATTTTGAATCTAAGCCTTGTTCTGAAGCCATTAGGAAATTAAGTCTGTCCAGGTGTTCTGATTGTTTTGGCTGTCTTGGGAGGTCAGAACTGATCTCAGGATAGAACATAACTACATTTATAGAAGAACATGTTCAGAGTCTGAGGTAATATTATAGAATTCTAAGCTTGTTTGGTTTGTTATGTTCACATCTATATTGCCCATGATTTTAGAGTTATGCATATTTACTCTAAAAACCTTGACAATGCAGAAAGGTGTGAAAAAGAAAGTAAAATTGCTTATAATTGCAGCACTCAAAAGATAATGTGTTAACAGTTTGATATACCTTCTTTCAACGCTTTTTTCTATACACACACCATGCAGACACACACGTGTGTACACACTTGTTCCTCTCATTCTCATTTTTAATTTATTCTATACAAAGAAGGATTATCCTGAATTCCTAAGTGGCATTTTGCAAGTAGCCTTTTTTCCACAGTAACCTAAATCATTGTTTATAACCACTTATGTACCACACTTTATGTTTGAGGCAATATTTTTATTGCTCTCACTGTCCTGCAGTGAACAAGGATCCTTGGACTTGTATTTTCTTGCACTTGTCTGTTTATTCCTACAGTGAAAATTCTGAGTCTTTTGATACATGTTGTGAGATTGCTCTCGTGAAAGTGACACCAATTTACACATCCGGTAACACTCTCATGACTTAGCTCATGCAAGGATGTTCGAATTCTTTTTTGTTTTTGTCCATTACACACACGCAAAGTTGAATCTCATAATTTTAATTTGCATTTATTTACTTGATAGTGAATATGTTTTCATGGTTGGTTGATTCTCCTGGTTTTCATCAAAATCCCCTCAGAGGGTCTTGGAATGACATTTCCTGTGGAGGGGTTTCACCTCTGCTTATCTAAGTTTGGTGTCCTTGAGGCATTTCCTTAGGGTGGCTTTGGGAACCTTGCTTTTAACTATGAGTATGACAGTACAGCTTGAGATCTCCTCCTTCCAGAAATTGGGACCACGTGTAGAGACTCCTTATATAGACTCTACAGAGTAATCAGCAACCCAGGATACAAACGTAGTGTCTTGACAATACTGAATTGTCAGTGCTCAGATAGGCCTGAGCTTTAGGTGTGACCATGCAGCCCCCACAATGCTTAGAAAATGAAAAAAGTAACAACCAATCCAGATTCACGCTCAGTCATTCAGACCCCCTGAAGTATTGAACTAGGTTGAAATGACTGTTGGAGTCTGAGTAGTTTAGCTAATTGAATGTTTATTAGACACACTTCATAAAAGCAAATGGATAGATTCTATAATCTGTGCTAATAATGTGCACTAATTAATTAATGATTATTATTGTTAATAAAAAAGCAAAATATTTCAATAAGCCTTTCTTTTATGACTCTTTTAAAAAATAAATGTAGTTACTGTTTTCCTTTGGTTAGGGTTCAGTTTTGTTCTTTTTGATATTTGCATCCTTGCTTCACTGTATAGTTTGGTAATGGATTATTTCTAAACTCTTTTCCTAATAATAAATTATTTTGATTTAAAAATTACTCAGCAGATATGGGCTCATTATTCCCAGAAGCACTGCAAGTTGATTTACTTTTGAATATGCAAAATTCAGGCTTTAGTGTACTTGAGCAATGTTTTTTGTGATTTACAGTTGCTGTGAGAAATATAAATTTCAGGAATTTTCACTTGGGTGAATTCTAAATTATTCCCTACCATGGCATTATTTTGATATATTTCAGTTGAATATACTGTTTATTTTTGAACAAAGGCGTGATTTAGGTGAAAAAAAATGCATGCTGTTTGTTGTTAGGAATTATGTAAATCTTATAAATTAAGTCTGTACATCAGTACTCAGGATGTAATTTGATGCTTATACAGGGGAGATGAAAGATTTTGTTTTAAATGAGGATAAGAAAAAGTTACTTTGAATTAATTTCAAATAGATAATGTAGCAAAGGAATGGGTAGGATCAGCCATACCATAGCTCCTTCTGTGGGTTAATCTCTTATTACTTTATAGTCACTCTGAGCTGCCTTAGCGAAATAATAATAGAAAAAATTAGATCAGAATTCTTTTAAATTTTACTGGGGTGAAAGCTTAAAAGTTTTATTTTAAGATTAGCTTAAACTTGTGTAACTGAAAAATTGTCACAAATTTTAAATTAAATTTGGGTATCCGAGGTACCATATTTTAATGTATATGGAACACATCCATTACATTTCTTGAATGATTAGCCCATAATCTTCCAATTTGAAAGGATGAAAACTGGAAGGCAGCCATGATTCTATTATCGGAAAACAAAGTAGTGGTGCTTTCTGCCCATTAGATATTTCCTGTTATCTTTCCCCTTGAAATAATGTTATATGCTTCTTATTTCCTATTTACCCGTTAACCCATTGTTATTTGCCCTCTGTCCTCACTCATCTGCCTCCTTCTCCTTTGTGTCTTCTTTTTTTTTTTTTAAAGATTTATTTATTTGTCAGAGAGAGAGAGCACAAGCAGGGGGAGCAGCAGAGGGAGAGGGAGAAGCAGACTCCCCGCTGAGCAGGGGCCCGATGTGGGACTCAATCCCACGACCCTGAGGTCATGACCCGAGCGGAAGGCAGACGCTTAGGCAGACACTTAACCAACTGAGCCACCCAGGCGTCCCTGTGTCTTCTTTTTGTAAAGTCTTTCATCTTGATTTTACCACATTACTCCTAGTTTTGTTTTTTTTTTTCTTTAATCACTTCTCTGGCTTCAACATTTCTACATTTATACTTCATCTGCTTTGCCCCTTTCTTAACTGACTCTGTAGCTGTTGGAATTTCTTATGCTTTTGCAAACTTAGTTGGCAATCAGCCACTGAGGATGCACCCTTCTTATCTCTGTGCTCTTGGATTTACTGCTCTGGCCTTCGGTGTTCTTATTCTCACTTACGATACTGACACCCAGCTTGCCACCACAGCTGTCACTCAGATAGGACATCAGAAAGTCATATCCTTCTGAGTCAAATGCTCAAGGGTTTTTGGAAAGTTATTAAACCAAATGCCAAAATCTTATCTGGAAATCCTATCTCTTTTATTTGAAATCCTGGCCAACAGTATTTGAAAGAAGAAAATCAGTACTTAAATCGAGACAGTAGGAAATTAAAAAGGCTTATTCCAGGAAAAAAAAAACACCAAAATTTTTGTATCATTTTCTTGATAAATGTGTTGGTGGTGATCGATGTTGGTGGATACTCAGAGCTATATCTTTGTATCTTTTAAATAAATAATATTCTGGGCGCCTGGGTGGCGCAATTGCCCTCGGCTCAGGTCATGATCCTGGAGTCCCAGGATCGAGTCCCGCATCAGGCTCCCTGCTCAGCAGGAAGTCTGCTTCTCCTTCTGACCCTCCCCCCTCTCCTGCTCTCTCTCTCAAATAAAAAAGTAAAAAAAAAAAAAAAAATTCTCATTTGTTATCCATAATGTAATTTAGCATATGGCTTATTAACTATAATTTTACTAAAAATGATAATAATCGCTGTGTTGGATCAGTGGCACTGCCTTTCCTTTTTAATTTCCTTTGTATGCTTCTGGTCACTGCTTTAAGTATCATATAGGAAAACCCTTTGTCTCTCTGTCTCTCCTTAAGTTAAATTCTACAAGAGATTTCTCATTGCATTGCAAGGCAGTTTTACACATTTGTATGTGATTATATGAGCAAAGTTTAGTTTCTTTCTCTGGACCATGAACTCTGCAAGGGCTTATGGTGTCATGTCTGTGGCTCACCATTCCTAGGGCCCAGTGCTATGCCTGGTACACGTAGGTGCTCAGCAGTTGTTTCTCAATTAAGTGCATGAATAAATAAATGAAGGAATTAGTGTTTCATGGTTAAATTGGAGATTTAGATAAGAAAACCTCCAAGAACAAAATATATAAAATATTTACTCATTGATTTCCTCATCCACCATTCCAGCAGACATAGGCACCAGGGAAACAAAGATGAATTCAACATGATTCTTGCACTTTAGGTGTTCATACTAATCTAAAGTTTCCTGTATTTTCAGGGCTTTCTGGGAATCTTAGAACATCTGTGAGTATTATAATTGAAATATAATTCAAATGAATTACCTTCTAGCAGGTTCTTCATATCCCCTTCTTATTCCTTAGCATCTTTTCACTACTTATTACTGTGATAAAATGACCCTTTGCCTTAGATAAAGCCAAAAATTATACCTGAGGATATTTTATATGCAGCAGAATCTCAATAGAAATGGGATTCTTCCCCCTACAGCACAATGGAGAGCAGGAAAGAAGCCAGAGACCATTCCTCAAAAAATAATCAGTCTCTAATCCTGATGAGATTTTCGCTTTACCGCCTCTCTCTGAACATAAGGAAAAGACATTAGACAAAATAAAAAGAAGCCAAAAAAATTTGAAAAGAAGCCTGGGTCAGGGGTTCCTTGAAAGGATTGAGGGGAAGGAAAAAGAATAGAAGACTGGGTGTTATTTATGTAAGATGTGATAGCTCAGATGATCTTTAGCTTCTATCTAGTAAGTTAAAAGCGTACTAAGTAAATCTATTGAAGACGTGTCCTGTTAGGAAGACTTAGAACAGGATTTTACTTAGTTTCACAGGAAAAAAAGAAGTTTCTTTGAAGAAAAATTCTCCTTACTTTGCCTCCTTGGAACTATAGTGGAAAGATTTTTCTACATCCCTGTGTTCAAGAAATGAGGACACCATGGTGTCATTGGATCTCGTGTGGTGTTGCTGGAAGAGGGTGATAACCTGTTTCAGAACCATACAGACAGAGTCAGGTCTGTTTTTTGCTGCCTATATTATCCATAACATGGCAGGACATGGGTGGTGTTGAATAAGCATGGGTCACATGGCTGACCGAGTGAATGAAAGATTGAGAAGGGCCTACAATGCTGGAACATGGGAAGGACCACTGTTGATCCTTTGGATTCCTCCCTTGCCAAGCCCATTACCTAAAGCACATAGATCTTAGCAGAATGGGAATCTTTAGAAGAAATCACCATACCAATAGTTATTTAAAACTTTACCAATTTCAAAGTGTCCGTATGTATATACATTTTTTTTTTAAGATTTTATTTATTTATTTGACAGAGAGAGACACAGCGAGAGAGGGAACACAAGCAGGGGGAGTGGGAGAGGGAGAAGCAGGCTTCCCGCGGAGCAGGGAGCCCGATGTGGGGCTCGATACCAGGACCCTGGGACCATGACCTGAGCCAAAGGCAGACGCTTAATGACTGAGCCACCCAGGTGCCCCTGTGTATATACATTTTCAATGGAATCATTTCCATAGCTGCCTCCCAGTTTCCCAGTGGACTTGAGAGCCTAAGTGTAAAGAGGTGTTCAGATCAGAGGAAGCATATGTTTACTTAGCCATCTTCATTAAGACAACATCACCTGCTTAGGATTCCTCCTAACTGTGGTTCTAGAGAGACCTTTGTAGATCAGCCAAATTACTTATAGTTCTATCTTCATTATCAAAATGATGAAAAAAACCAAATATGCTCTGCACTAAATCTTAAACTGGAGTGTCATAGGAACTACCTGAGCATCTGTTGAATGTAGATTCAGATTCAGTAGGTCTGAGGCGGGCCAAGATGTGATATTCTTAATAGTCTCCTAGATGAACAGATGCTGCTGGACAGTGTATGGACCAAATTCTGAGTAGTAGCAAGTTGCTAGGGCACTGGAGGTCTTCTGATGCAGCTGAGGGCCCTCACTGTCTTTCTCTGGCCGATACATTCTTGATAGGTTAACATCACCCATTGGATAAGTAAAAGTTCCATAAGTAGGCATCAGTGGCTTATGGAACCTATCTTCATTGAAAATTAGTGAATTAAACCAGACTAAATACAATACCCGTTTCTGAAAGTCCAGCTGTAGACATTCTGGTGAGAAAAATGAGGCTTTCAGATGTGGTTACTGGTTTAAGGTCAAGAGATGGACTAAGTCTTAAATCATCAACATGTGTTCTATACCAACGGCCAGATGTGCCAGAGTTAGCTTCCAGAAAAAAAGAATTACACTGGTTTAGGAGTGAAAAAAGCTGGTATTTTTATCTTTTGCCACTATGCTGGAAAATAACTTATCTTTATATGATTTTCCTCCTTAAAGTTCTCTGAGAAGAGGATAAACCTTCTTTGCAGGGAAAACCAAGTTCCATTTAACTATTGATTATTCTGTAGATTGCTTCATTCACAGTTGGTAGATGAAATAAGTTTACACATAAAAACTTTTTTCCTTGAGAGGCGTGTGGTTTCCAAACATAAATTTTTGTTTTGCTTTTCTGTAATGCAGTGAAATTAGAGACTTAATTTGATCAACTGCAAGGAAATAAAATATAACATGACCTAAATTTACTAAATAATGCTTTAAGGCAAATATTTAAATTAGTAAGAGTTAGAATATATGTTTGTTTTTCTCTTTAAGAGCGCTTGTAGTTTCTTGACTGTTGCTCATACTTAATAACTGAATGTTTGTGTTGGGCATCATTTCTCAAAATTATATTTTCCCCTGATGGATATGATATTAAATTAATGCAGTAATGTTAATTCAGCTACTGTTTCATAAACTTCCATGACTTTTTTTTAATTTAGCAAAAGCCTTCTCTCAGTATAATCATTACACTTAGCAATCCTCCCTCTCATACTTGAAGTAGTTACTAGACAACACTCCAGGTAGTACTCCAGATCCATCTTAAGTATTCATTAAAACACTTTCTGATGATATTGGAGTTTCTGAATTTTTGTATCTATGAGACAATGGAAATTCCCCAGATGATGCCATGGAGAATTTTTTTGTATTATAATTGATAGCTAAGTCTTACATTGTTTGAATACCCTCATTCTCATTTTAAATGTGATTTATTTTTACTGACTGATATGAATTCAAGTTATAGATTATAACTTTTGGAGTTCAGTTAACTCTAGGTTGTCTGGGCCTTTTCTCACCCATTTTTTTTTTTCTCAATAGAATGGTAAGATGGAAAGTGTTTTATATAATTATATTTGATAACGGATGCTGTTAGAGTAGTGGCTATAAGAATGGGGACAAGTGGATGAACTGAAGAGAAACTCAGTAGCAGCGTAGTAGGATTGATGTTGATTGGATTTGTTGGGTGGGGTGTGTTGACTAGATGTGACAGCTGCGGATTGAGGGAAGTCATTAAAACAAACTTCTAAGCACAGGGATTTGCTTATTTGGGGATAAAACCTTTAATTTTTCTAACAAAAAGAATATTCTTCTTTATCTCAGTCCTTTTTATAAATATTAATTTGCTTTCCTTGGCATAGTTTCCACAAATGGCAAATAATATGTATGACACTCTGATTATGTAATTACATTTACAATTTGAATAATCAGATTTGAAGTGACTTTGGCTAATACGAATGGGTCTTTTGAAGTCTGGAAAATTTATAAGGTTGCTAAAGAGACAAAGTTTGCTTGGAAAGACCATTTAAAGCACGTACTGATTAGTGACTGCAAAATAAACTGTTTACTGTTCTGCATAGATAGGGATACTTAGTCCCATCTGGGAAGATCTTGCTTGCTCAAAAGGCTATAGATAGGGTACATATTGAATTTTTGTTTTTGTTTTTGTTCAGTAACACAGTTATACACAGCATTTAGAACTTCTTCCTTTCTTGTTTAGAAACTTGGAACTTTTTTATGTCCTAATTTTATTATTAAAAAATTACAGAATTTGACCTTGTTTTTATAGCTCTGACTCATGAAAATAATGGGTGTAATTGTGGAGTTGTGATTGTTTTAGCTCGTAAACAGAAACTAATACTTTTTTTCTTGTTTTGACAACTGACATTTTAAATAAAACAGCATTCAGTTTCCCTGAATTTGGGGACTAATTCGCAGAATATACGATTTGAAACCTGATGAAAATATATTCATCTTTAGTTGTACAATTTATGTAATTGTCTTAAATTTGGCCCTTTTGGAAGTAAAAGCATCTTCTTTTAATTTTTAATTAAATCTTACTTAATTTCTCTAAGAAAGGACATTAACGTTTTTGAAAAGTACATATTATACATAATCATACAACTGCCATAATTAGACCGAGTCTTTTGTGACAATAAATAACTTGATCTGTGATCACTGATAAAACATGAAAGTAAAATAATCATTTAACTAGATAAATTCCTACTTTATTGGTAGCGTCTGGGACAATACTACATTTAAAATTCACACCTGCCTGTTGAAGTGACAGTTGTCAAGACTTCTCGTTTTGTTATTTCATTCTCTAACACATTTTTATTTTCTAAAAAGTATTTTAAATTCTAAGTCAGAAAACCCTGGTTCATTCCAAACTAAAAATCTAGTAAATGACACCTTTGTTTCCGACTTCTCTTACCTGTGGTTAAAAAAAAAAAGTATAGAATCTCAAATATCATTGCTACAGCACTGCTCTACCCTTCCACCCAGTTTCTCTCTCTACTTTATTTAACAAGAGTTGGTTAGAAATTTTGTTGTTTGTTAGTATAGTATCAGACGGCTTTAAGCCTCCTGCAGAAGTAATTGAAGCATCAAATAATGCATTTCAGGCTGTGTTCTCAGCCGTGGAGAGCAAAACTGTCAAATGCCCTGATCTGAGTGAGCTCGCTGTTTGTTCTCCGGTCCTTTGATACATCCCACCTTGGCCGTACACCTGCCTCTCAGAAGAAAGCCTCAAAGGGGAGATGCCCTCGGGTGTGACGTTAGGGCAGCTATGACATTTGTATACTTCGCTAGGATTGGGAAAGTAAAACAAAGACATGGTCAGAGAGTAAGATTTTGGAATTACTCACGCCTGGCTTCAGAATTTCAAAATCTTTCTTCCTATTTTTCTACGTTTCGGACCTTTGCCTGTTATTTAATCTTTCCTTTCCTCAGTCTCATATCTAAACTATGAAATAATCACAGTAGTGACTTTCTTCACTAGGTTGTGGGGAGGAATAAATGACTATATTGTAGTGAACTTATCAATATGGCAAATGAGTGCCTACTCAATTATTCATAGGAATTATTGTTCCTATGTTGATCTTAATTGGATCGAAGGGAAAGGAGGAGAGGTTGAAAAACTAGGTATCTGTCACACCATTTATCATGGGGTCATAGAGTTTCCTTGTCTTAAGAACAGAACCTGTCTTATCTATTTCATTTTTGTGGTGGTTTGCGTAGCACCTCACATGGTGCTCTTCACACGTGAGATGCTGGTGCATCTTCATGAATGACTTACCTGCATGTTCAGCCCATTGCTCTAGCAGTTTCGGTGTTGCAAGCCTTTGAGAGGCTTTGCCTTTGTGCCAGACATTAGTGTTTGAGTAATAGGCCTTTTCAAGATTGCAATACTGTCTCGTTAAAAAAGTATTCATCTGGAGACCTTATGAGATTTTCTTTTGAAGATTTTATGTCAAAAATGGGAGGCCATTAATAAAGTTTTGTTTTTACATTTGCCTAGTTTATATTTGCTGTAAGACTTTTTTCTTAGTAAAAATTTATTTTTATTTTTATTTTTTTGCCTTAGGATTTTGAACTTTCAAAATATTCTTTTTTTTTTTTTTTTTAAAGATTTTATTTATTTATTTGACAGAGAGAGACACAGCGAGAGAGGGAACACAAGCAGGGGGAGTGGGAGAGGGAGAAGCAGGCTTCCCGCCGAGCAGGGAACCTGATGCGGGGCTCGATCCCAGGACCCTGGGATCATGACCTGAGCCGAAGGCAGACGCTTAACGACTGAGCCACCCAGGCGCCCCTGAACTTTCAAAATATTCTTAATGTAGGGATGGAAGTTTGTTTTTAATTTACTTCTTAAGGAAAAATACTGTCATTTGGGGAAGGCTTACTAGAAAAGAAGAGTGGACTGCATCTCTAATTTATTGATTCTGTAAGTTTTTATTAGCATCTACTATGTGGCAGGCACTTTGCTGGCTGCTGGGAATTAACAGCTAGCACAGTGAATGTGCTAGATTTCATTATGCAATCAGGCGAAAGATAGCCAATGAAATATATCTAGTGCTCTTGTGAAAAATGTGATATAATAATTGTTAAGGAGATCCCTGTTTTCCAGAAAACTGTATTGGGGCAGAGTTGATAAAACTTAGTTTAATGAAGAAATTTGGTGTAAGTAAGGTGAGTGTTGTGTGATATTGACTTACATGTACAGTAATATTTCAAAGGAAGGAGAAGCTGCATTGCCTTTAGTGATACCTTGGATTTTTAAAGTTGACAATAATTCAGAAAAGTATCAAGAAAGAGAACAGTGACATTAAAAATGGTTAACATTTATTGGGCATTTACATGTTGCAGACAGTTACACACACACACATCTCACACACTTTGAGTTAACATTTTCAGTTTTTGAGCTTTCATTCTTTTAACAATTCTGTTATTGTTGGGACCCCTGGGTGGCTCAGTTGGTGAAGTGCCAACTCTTGATTTTGACTCAGGTCATGACCTCAGGGTCCTGGGATCAAGCCCTGCTCCGGCTCCACACTGGGAGTGGAGCCTGCTTGGGATTCTGTCTCTCCCTCTCCCTCTGTCCCACCCCCACTTGCTCACGTGCTCTCTCTCTCTCTCTAAAAACAAAAAAACAAAAAACAAAAAACCTGTTATTGTTTAACTACTCAAACTTTGTAAGGAATATTTTCCTCCTTTATCTTACCACCTCAATTACACCATAAATGTAATGAAAATGAGAGACTAGGAAACTATATGACATAAACACGACAAAGTGTCGTAGGAACTTTTTGTGTAATTAGTGTGATATAAGGAAATCCTAATTTCATAGCATTTAGTGAAGAGAGAATGAATTTAACAGAATGAACTTTTAAAAAGCTTTGGTATTAAATACAGAAGACAAACAGGTGGTTGCAGAGGGGAGGTATGGAGGGAAGGGTGAAACTGTGAAGGGGATTAAGAGTACACCTATGATGATGAGCACTGAGCAGTGTATTGAATCACTATATTGTACACCTGAAACTAATGTAACACTGAAACTAATATAATACTGGAATTTAAAAAAAAAAGAGAGAGAAAGAAAAGAGCCTTTGGTAGATATTTTCGTACTGTTGGCCTAGATAACCCCTAGATCCCTCATTGTTCCAAGTGCTGCTCCAGCTTTTCATTTCTCTCATTTCTCTTTGAAAGCTGGCAGTGCTGGCACGCCTGGGTGGCTCAGTTGGTTAAGCCTCCAACTCTTGGTTTCGGCTCAGGTCATGATCTCAGGGTCGTGGGATCGAGCCCCACGTTGCGCTCTGCACTCAGCGCAAGCACAGAGTCTGCTTGGGATTTCGTCTCTCCCTCTGTGCGCCACGGCGCCCCCCCCCCCCCCCCCCCCCGCCCTGTGCACCTGCACACACTCTCCCTCTCTCTCTCTCTCTCAAGTAAAATAAATAAAATCTTAAAAAAAAAGTTTGCAGTGCTCAGGAGGTAAGGTGTTTGTCGCCTTTTCTATTCCAGTTTTGTTCTTAGGGAGAAGCCAGAAATGTCCCAGATTCAGTGTCCAAGCTTGAACAATCTCCGGTGTCACATCGGTGGGGAACCTGAGATTGAGAGAAAGAACTGATCCCACCTCACATAGCCTGTGCCCATGCAGGGGCTGCACTTGGTGTGCAAGACACACTTTCTTGCTCACTTCAAGACTTTTTCCACAGCACATGATTTTTCTTGGCGGGGAAAACAAATCTAAAAGACAAGCCCTTTTCTCCCCCCTTTTAATTTTTAGAAACCGATCTTTTTGCTTATTTGTAAAAAACAAGTCTGAATAAATGGACTCAGATTTCTTAATCCTTCATCTGGGAAACCATTAAAGGATGGGAGTAAATTAAAATCGTAGTCTGCTTGTTTATATTCATGGGCTTGGTGAATGTAAAACTATGGCTGTGGCAAGCTATGCAGAGAGCTTAGACTTTATTGCCAGAAGACGAGTGTGAAAAAACTAGTAGAAGAGTAAAATAAGAAAAAGCTTACTTGGTTTTGCATTTCAAGCTCAGGAAATTTCTTTCCAGGTAATACTGTACCATTTTCAGCTTCCCCAGATTTTATTCTGAAGGTCAAAGCCTACTAACTGCCTAAGCCTTATATTTTATAGCACCTCAGTCATGGCCTTCCAAGTCAAACACACTGTTGCCTTGGACAGCATCTTTGGAATTCTGTGGTTTCCAGCATCACTTGACTATTTAGACAGTATGACCTCGTTGATGGCTTTGTCTTCATTCTGCTTGTGTGCGTGCTGTCCAGTTGTTTTTTTTTTTTTATTAATTTGGTTGTTTCATTACAGTTCTTTTTTCCACACCTTACTTGGGCCTATGAAAATACTGAAATCTGAGAAAAAAAACCTAGATCAAGCCATTTGCATTAGTTTGGTTTCTAAGTAAAGCGGGAGTCATGAAGTAGAGGAAGGAAGGTAGAACGTCCACTGGTACTTAGACAGAAAGGGTCAGATGTAGAGGATGTTCTCCAGCAGTGGCTGTGTTAACTTTTAGGTATGCAGCCCATTGGTTGCGTGGATATCACTAGGTACAATACAGTGCTGCTAAGATGGTATATACCAAAAGTCGGTATGATTAAAACACTTAGGCACTGTATGTTAATTAGTTGAATTTAAATAAAAAAAATGTTTTACTAAAAAACAAAACAAAAACGAAAACACTTAGGGTTTTCAGGCCCTATCACTGACGTAGCTCAGTGAGAAACAACAATGTAGTCACGATAAGAGTAAATTTAAATACACTCACAATACGTTTTCAATAACAACTAACAGCTTCTCAGTAAGCTTGTTGATGTCCATGGATTGGTACCTCAGTATCTTGCAACTTCTGCTTTTCTTGTATGAAAGGTTCTGTGTTAGATCCTTAAAGTTCCCCCAGGCCCCTCATTTTATAACACCCTGAACATTTATTCTTTGCCTTTTTTTTTTTTTTTTTTAAGTAAACTCTACGCCCAATATGGGGCTCGAACTCAATAACCCCAAGGTCAAGAGGCCCACGCTCTGCCGACTGAGGCAGCCAGGTGCCCCTGAACATTCATTTTTTTGAACGTTAATTTTCCATATTTAGACATGATCTATAGGAGAAAGTACCACTCCATAAGGCAAAATTTAAGATTTAATTGATTACGTATTGAAACGATTGATTTTGTTGTTATTTTGAACTTTATTTAACATTTATTTAACTTGCCCTCTTTACTCGCATTAAATCTTCCCTGTAGCTAGAAGTCGTCTTATAGGTAGGTGCCTTCCACAGACAGGGTGTCAAGTCTGCCTCAGGCTGAGGAGGATGGCTTACTTCAGCCTTTGAGACTCAAGGTACCTCGAAGTTCTTCTCATTCTAGATGGGAGATCTGATATTTATTGACTCCTGTGGCTAGCTCTTATGTCTATATATCCCAGTAATTCTCTTGGCATATGTAGATTTTGATCATGAACTGACTATCCAAAAAAGGCCATTTTAACTGTCTTTTTTCAGATCATAATCAGAAAATACTGTTTGTTTTTCTACCATCTTTGAAAAGCTACCCTGACTGAGGTATTAATACCTAAGTGAGCACATGGTCATTTCCTTTATCTTAATTGTTATTCCCTAAATGCTCACCTCTAAAGATAGGGTAGCTACAAGCCAAAAGTGGCTTTTGAGCACTGGAATTGTAGCTGAATTGAGATGTGCTCTAAGTATAAATTATGCACCAGAGTTCAAAGATTCAGTATAATAAAAAGAATGTAAAATGTCCCATTAATAATCTTCATATTGATCACATACTGGAATGATACTATTTTGGATATATGGGGCTAAATAGAATATATTATTAAAATTGATCATTTATTTAATTTTTTTTATTTTTTAAAGATTTTATTTATTTATTTGAGAGAAAGAGATACTGAGAGAGTGATTGAGAGAACGAGTGGGGGCAGGAGCAGAGGGAGAAGCGGACTCCCCGCTGAGCAGGGAGCCCAACTCTGGACATGATCCTGGGATCATGACCTGAGCCAAAGGCAGACGCTTAACTGACTGAGCCACCCAGGCGCCCAAAAATTGATTTTTATCTTCCTTTTTATCTTTTTAACGTGACAATTTAAAATTACGTATGTGGCTTGTTATATATTATTTTTGGACAGTGCTGCTTTAAAATAAACATGAAGAATGGTTTTTTAAAATGTTTTTGGAAGTCTGGATTTGCTGATCTATGTGTAGAGTTGCAAGATTACTTTCGAGCAGTGTAATTTTTAAATTGAGGATTACTTAATGATTAATAATTTGCTTCCTTAGAAAGCGAGTGGAAGCCTGAATACTGCACGGGGGGTGGGTATGACATTTACAAGTGGACAGACTGCAGACTGCCAGAACCAGTGCCCTTATTGCTATTCTGATTATCTCCTCAAGGCGGATTGACACTAATACACACGGTGGAAAATGTTTTGGTGGACATTTTTGTTTTAAACGTTGAAGAGTGTATACTTTAAAATTGTAATTATTGTCATGATTAGTGCTGTAGAGGAGACTCGCTTTGGGTTTGTGTTATGCTTTGATGAGTTTCCAGACTCCAGAGTAAATCAAGGGTTTTTCTACATGTGAGTGAGATGTAGTTTTTCTGTATCTACGTGCTTCACTTGATTATAGGAAAGCAGCCACGGTAGCTAATTAGCTTGCTTCTCTTTTAATTGCCATTTCCTAATGTGTCACACAAGTGAGAAAAGAAAAATACTAATTTGATAAAAGATGACTGACTTATTTTTAGTTAACTGGGCTCATTTTCTTTTTAAAATCGGAGAGCTGCAATAAAGCATATAAAAATCGGAAACGTAATTACATAGAGATAAATTGTTGAAAATGAAGTTTTAAAAGCAAGTACTTTTATTACTTTCAGAAATAGTTCACTGATTAAGACAGTTAGTTGCTCTCTGTCAGCGTGGCTCAGGAGAATGTGTGATTTTAGAAGTAAAAGATGAAAAGAACATTGGTGATACCTTTTGGCCGAACATCTAGGGACTATTTTCTGTAATATCTGGCTCAGCTGTGAAGGGTAGCGGGGAGTCAGGTTACTGACAGAAATTGATGGACTAAGAAATGATCTAGGTGTATTATTTCAAGGCACCAAAGTGCAAACCAATTGAAAAATAAAAATAAAAGAGTTTCTGCAGATACAATGTAAACAATGTGTAGGTGATAAAATAAGATCTAAGTGATACGGAGATAACTAGCAGAGGAACTGAAAATGCGTATGTTTATAAAGAGTCCGCAGGACTGGGCTAGGACTTGAGTGTCATCATAAGGTACCTTGTAATGTGTTGCCAGGTGTCTGTGATTTCCTTCATATATATTTTAATCTGGTCTCAGGCAGTGGGTTTTAAAATGTGGTTCAGGGTTTGGTTGCATCAGAATTACTGAAGTGCATGCAAAATGTGGATTTCTGAGTCCCACTTGAGAACAGTTGAATCCCGTTTGCTGGGTGTGATGCCTGGAAACCTGTATTTTAACTTGAATCCCGGGGGAATACTGAGAGGATTAAAGTGTGAGAACCTCTCTAAGGTGTCAGAGTGTACTTGGTCACCATTTTCGTGACATGTTAAGTATTACGGCAATAACTAAAACGAACGTGCACTATACATTTGTTGGGATTGGTGTAATAAACAGCTCTAGCCAGCATAATATTAGGATTTACAAAGTACTTTTTGATAGTGGTGGCTGGGGACCAGCAGTTTCTCTATCAATGGTGAGATGTCAGTGAACTATTTCCTAATTCTTGGGGCTAAGAATACTCTGGTTTCTCTTCAGATTGTATACATCTTTCACCTTTTACCAATTCTTGGGGCTAAGCAAGTCTTTGATTGATACAGTATTTTATAATTGCAACACCGTGGGCAGCATATGGGGATTTAACCCTAAACAAAGTATGTTCTTTACTGGAGTGGTAGTCTGTTGTGATCATGTCAGGGATGATATCCTTGTCTCAGCCAGGTTACCTTTGTTACAAAGAAACGCCAGACACGCTGCTTCTGCTTCATTTATGATATTTTGACAGCAAATAACAAAATGCTGGGACTCAAACTGACTTAAAAATGAAGGAAATTTATTATGCAAGACGGGAACTGCAGGAAGCTGCCGGCAGGGGCTAAGTGATGTATGTCATCAAGGAACTGGTTATATAGGCTTCATCCTAAGGCAGGTTTTCCTCCGGCTTTCAGGATGGCTGCCATTAACAACTGGTATTTTGCTTACTTGCTTGTTCAGGTTCAATGGAAAGAGTGAGGGGAAGCCCGTCATGTAAGTCAGGAATTCAGATCCTTTCTTTCGTTCTTATTGGGCCAATTTGGAGCTAAGGATGGGGCCATCTTACTCTAAGTCTTGGAAGCAAGAGAAGTGGATACTTGAAAGAAATTAGGACTTTTTTTTTCAGGAAGGAAGAAAGGACACTATAGGCAACTGACATTGCCTGTTATATAGACATTTTAGTATATTTCATGACAAGTATTACTGGTAACTTGTAAAATACGTGATTCAAACTTTACAGGTAGACACTATAAATGTGATGATATATAATGGTTGATGAACACTTACTGTATGTTGGGCACCATTCTAAATATTTTTTATGTATTAATTCATGTAGTACTTAATACAGTCTGTTAAATGAGGCATCACTGTTATATCTATTTTATGGATTAGGAAACTGGGACATAGAAAGATTAAGTCACTTGTCCTAGGTAACATAAGTAGGAAGTGGCAGATGGGGATTTGAACTTTCAGACTGGCTGCAGAGCTAACGCTCCTCCCTGCTAGAATATGATTGTCACAGTAAGAGCTGGATGATGTTGGTCAGCTTGAATTGAATAGGATCTTTGAGAGGTGAAGGGTCATAGTGTTCATGAATCAAGGTTATTGTTATAACTCTTTAGATTGCTGATGGTCAGAACAGCTTGCTCATGTAGGTGTTACAATAATTTCAGATTGAAATAGAGTGATTATTCAAACCAGAGGTAATAATGGTAACAACAGAAATGATAATGATGATGATAATAATAATAATAAATTAACTCACATCCCAATTATAAACCCCTGTGGGTAAACTTATATTTATGATTTCACCATTATCTAGGAAGGTGACTATTTTTAAATTTCCTAAAACCACACATTATTCCCGCCCCTTTGCATTCATTAAGCATGATACTCATTTATTTAGCCAACACGTATGTATCTGCTAAGTCCAATTCTCTAGGTTATGGTGATTTCAAGGATAAATAGACACAGCGTCTTTGCTTTTGAGTAACGGATGGTCCAGTTAAAGAAAACCAACAGGTAAACACATAGCTATAAGATAGAGTAGTAATTACTGAAATAGAAGAATGGAGAAGCTAGCATCCAGACAGGAAGTCTCAGAAGTTTGGGAAAGTTCTTGAAGGAAGAAGATTCTGGAAGATGAAGTGGGTAGACCCAATCAGGAGGATTAGATAAAAACATTTTAGGAAAAGTGAAGAGCATTTACAAAGGCACTGGGAACTGAAGAGCTTGTATGTTTGGGAAATATAAGTGATAAGTGAAGTGCTCTGTTAGATTATGAAAAGAGGATTGGGAGGAAGGTAGTGGGAGTTTAGGTTAGACATATTTTTGGAATGTGTAAATTTTTTAAGATTCACTGAATTTTAAATCTTCAAGATATACTTATTTGTGGTTTGGGCCCGAAAAGTGTCTTTAACCTTTAACTTCTTGATTTTTAGTTTTGATTTACAGTCTTTCTTCTTTCAAGAACCCTGGTATTTGGTAAAACAGATAAGTTTGTGTTGTTAGTCCTATTATGATGTCTCCACCACATATATGTAAAAGAATTCTTTAATATTGGATGTGTTTCCAAGTACTGAAGAAGTGTGTAATTTGAAGAAAGTCATAAATAAATAATTTTATGTTCAAAATGAAGACCCTGAATTATTCACTTTACACATATATATATATATATATATATTTTTTTAAAGATTTTATTTATTTATTTGAGAGAGAGAGAATGAGAGACAGAGAGCATGAGAGGGAGGAGGGTCAGAGGGAGAAGCAGACTCCCTGCTGAGCAGGGAGCCCGATGCGGGACTCGATCCCGGGACTCCAGGATCATGACCTGAGCCGAAGGCAGTCGCCTAACCAACTGAGCCACCCAGGCGCCCTACACATATATATATTTTTAAAGATTTTATTTATTCATTTGAGACAGAGAGATACGGAGAGAGCCTGAGCAGGGGGAGAAGCAGAGGGAGAGGGAGAAGCAGACTCCCTGCTGAGGGGGACCCCGACGCGGGGCTCGATCCTAGCACCTGGAGATCATGACCTGAGCTGAAGGCAGACGCCCAACCATCTGAGCCTCCCAGTGCCCCTACACACATATTTTGAATACAGCATGCCAGAAATGTATCTTTTCCGTAAAACATGATATATATTCACTTTTAAACCCTTGGATGATCTGATATCAATTTCATTGTAGTGGAATTATTGTATTCCACTATTATGTGGTTATTTCAAGTTAGTATAGGTATTAATTTTATTGAGCATCTTTGTATGTCTCTTTATATACTTGAACGAGATTCTCTCTTGGGTATATTTTAAAAGTGGAATTGTTGGATTAAGATAGGCTGATATTCAAAATTGCTTTCTAAATTGTTTGTATCATTTTATGTTTCAGGGAGAATGAAAGTCACCATTTCCCCGATTCTTGCCAGTAGTTTATGTTACATTTTAAAGTTCATATCAATATTATAATGTTAAATCATATCCCATTGTTATTTTAATTTGCATCTACTGATTATTGATGAGTTGGAACATTTTTTAAATTTATTGAAAGTTTAGAACTTTGTTTCTGTGAAGTTTTATAATTCTTTTGTGTATCTTTTATTGGGTTTTAAATATTTTCCTTAAATGTTTTTAGAAACTGTAGGTTCTGAATAGTTGGTTTATGGGATCCAAAACTTTTCATGTCTGGTATCAATTTTCATTTACCTGAAAATCATTTAATCGTCTTCCTATCCCATTTGGTTATCCCTGGAGCCTTTTGATTGTAAACTTCTTGTGAGGGTCAATGTCAGAAACAAGCCTGCTTAATAATTTTAGTGGTTAAGACCAGGGTTTTGAGTCTAAAAGTTCTGGTTTGAATCTAGGGTCTTCATGATCTTGGGTCTCTAATCTCTCTAATTTCTACATAGAAATAATAACTTGTTATAATAAACTCACACAAGCACAAATATTTAATTCAGAGCTTAGAATTTTACCCACAATAAATGGAGGCAATAATAATATTATTACTAATAATAATAAGAAAAAGAACAGTATTAATACTTTTTGTTTTGTCAAATACCTTATGCTTTCAGAGTACTTTTATTTAAATAAAATTTGGTTAATCTGAACATTTCCTCATTCATTTTTTATAGTCCATTGTGATGCTAGTAGCATGGAGTGATTGATTTCTGCAGTTTCCATATACTGGAATGCATATATTTTGCCTATGAAATTGTTACTCAAGGGTTTCATAATTTACACAAAAATCTATATAGCTACTTTTTTATTGGGTAGTCTTGTCTAAGTGTTAGATTTGCATATATTTATGTAGTTCACTAAATCAATATGTTCTTTGTGAACTGATATATAAAATCTTTTTATACACATTTATAAGAGCATTTATTGATTTAATAAATCAGACACTTGTCAACCATGCATCAGTGTAAATTGTTGTTTATATATAATGTAAGCATAGTTCTTTAGAGTACATAATTCATCATTCAATTAACATAAATATATGATTAATCAGTATTTACCTCCCATGGTCCAGATCCTGCAGGAAAGGAACTTTCTTTGATACATAGAAGTTATAGTTGTTGCTCATTTGCTAATTCACTGAGGGTGTTTTTGTATTTTGCAGATGTTTTAAATTTAGATTTTTTAATACTCATGTCACAGTAACAATTAAAAAGACTTAACAGCTAGTTAGAATGCATAATTTTTTCTCAAAGACAATGCAGCAATTTCTGAAGGTTTGATTAAAATTCCTGATTAAAATTCATCAAGATCTAACCTCTTAATGTCTGAATATAATATTTGAATGATTTTAAGACTTGATCTTTGGAATATATTCCAAAGAGCTATTCCAGGGAGAGGGAGAGTGATTGATTGATGAGGGGACATGTTCTGCTGCTTTTCAGGGAAAAATAGCCAAGTGTAAAGACCATACTACTTGCCAAGATTTTCTTTTGAAAACTGACTATATTGACTGTTTCTTTTGGATTTGAATGAATGCTGGTCTTATCCTGTTTTTCTTTGTTCATATCTCCTTTTGTTATCAGTGGGGAGTTTTCTTTTTTTTTAATTCTGTATTTGTTGAAGTAAACACATGTATAATTACAAAATCAGTATGAGTTTATAATCAATGTACTTACCATATTTTAAAATAATACACTTTAACTGCTCTTTATTGACTTAACAATTTTAGACAGTTTCTGTTGAATGCACGTTATATTAGTATTTATCTCTCTTGTATCTTCTTATCCCATAATCTCTCAATATAGCCATTTCACAATTTTTGGTTGCATCAGTAATTAACATTACATTTATAGTGACTATACCATTATAACTATATGTTTTTCCTTCTACAACTTTTTATTTTCCCTAGAGTTAAAAATTGCCTATGAATTTTTTCCATTAGCTTTTATTTGACTATATATCAATTATTTTTTTTTAAAAAATATCTTAGAACATTTGTCATGGCTTTCAGTAATTTTCCCAAATGGTTAAACTTATCAAATAAATCATCAGAGACTTACCCCTTCCCGCTTCCTGACCTATCCTGGAGTCTTTTCTTGAGTCCTTTTTTCTTGACTCTGACCCATATTCTCTGTAGGTTTGATATGTTATCGTCCTTTTTTTTCTTTTTTTTTTTAAAGACATACACTCTTCTGGTTGCCAAAGAAAAGTTGTGTTGAAGGTCATTTTTTGTTTGAGTCTGGGCATGTCTAAAGTAACTTGATTTGATCCTCATTTTAAATGATAGAGAAAGTATAGAATTTTGAGTTAGAACTCATTGTTCCTCATAATTTTGAAGACATTGCTTTTGAGTAATCCAGTGCTTTTGAGTAATCCAGTATCTTTCTGATTATAATTCCTTTTTATGAAACCTGTCTTTGTATTTCTCTGGAAGCTTTTCAGAGCTTTCTTTATCCTTCAAGTTCTGAAATTTCACAATGATGTGGTTAGGAATAAACTTTATTAAAAAAAACTCTTGGACTTGGCATTCAAAAATCTTTTTAGTGTAGAGGCTCCTGTCCTTCTAGGAAATTTTCTTGTAATATATCTTTGATAGTACTTCTTCACCTCCTTCAACTCCTTTTTTGGGGTCTACTCTTCAACATCCTATAATGATCCTTTATGTTTCTTATCTTTATTTTCATATTTTCCATGTCTTTATCTCTTTATTCTGCTTTTTCAAGGTTTCTTCAATTTCGTCTTCCAACTCCTTTGTTGAATTTTTAATTGCCAGTATATTTTTTATTTCCAGGGTTCTTTCTTAATTTTTAATTTTTTTCCTTTTGAAAATACTTAAAAATATTTGTTCTTGTTTTATGCACAGATCATACTCAGCTTACAGTGGGATTATATCCTGGTAAATCCATCACAAATTGAAAATATTGTTAAGTTGAAAATGCATTTAAGGGGTGCCTGGGTGGCTCAGTTAGTTAAGCATCTGCCTTTGGCACAGGTCATGATCCCAGGGTTCTGGGATTGAGCCCCGCATTGAGCTCCCTGCTCAGTGGGGAGCTTGCTTCTCCCACTTCCTTTCCCGCTGCCCACTTACACTCTTTCTCACTCACTGTCTTTCTCACTCACTCTCTTTCTCAAATAAATAAATAACATCTTAAAAAAAAAAGAAAATGCATTTAATACATGTAACCTGCTGAACATCATTAACTTAGCCTAGGCCACCTTAAATGTGCTCAGAATACTTGCACTAGCCTACAGCTGGGCAAAGTCAATCTAACACAAAGCTCTATTTTATGGTAAAGTTTTGAATATTTTCTGTAATTTGTTGGATCCATGTTCAAAATTCCAAGTATGGGTTCTACTGAATGCTTATCTCTTTTGCACCATTGTAAAGTAAAAAAAATTATAAGTAGCACCATTCTAAGTTGGATACCATCTGTAGTCAATATCTGTATTTCTCTGTATAAACTTAGTTTCCTTCCTTCATTGTTTCTGTTTTCTCCAGGTTTCTTTTTTTGATTGTGCTGGAGGCTTTTCTCAAAAATCTAGTGATCTTTCCCTGCCTGTTGATGTTTAAGAGTAAGGCAGTGGGTAAAATACACTGATCATATAAGCAAGCATCCTAGTAGGGGACAGTAGTAATCCCTGAAACTCCAGAGTGTAGTCCCCACACGGCTGAGAGGACTGCTTCATCTCAGGACTCATCCAGAAGTTTACGCCTCCCAGAAAGAATGCCCAGTGTCATTCAACCCTACTACTGTGGCAAAATATAAAAGAAAGAAAGGGAAAAATGTGAGAGATGGGAAGACCAAGAGACTAAAAGAGAAAAACGTAGACAGACCAAGAGTCAAAGATGAGTGGATGGATTGATAAGAAAGGATGTGTGTACGAATGTGTATGTGGGAGGAGGGGAAGGAGAGAGAGAGAGAGAAAATACACGATAATATATATTCACGGATGTTGGTGACATGAACTTAATGACCCTTCAACAGAGACAAGCTGTGTGCAGATTTTGGCTAGAAAAAAAATGGCAATGGGGGAGAAGTCACATTAATAATTTTCTGGGGTTCATTATTATATTTTCATTCCATTACATCATTACTCCTAAAATACTCCTTTCTCAGTTATTTAAAGGTGATAAAATGAGCACCTTCCATCACCTCATCACTTATATGCACATTTCTGCTACTGTTTTCAAAGGGAGACCTATTTGCAGGTTTGGTTCAACCTGAAGTATAAATTGAAAAAAATTTTTTTGTAATTACATGAATCTTTGCTTAGATTCTTTCTTCTACTGATTTTTATCTATTTTGGAATGATTTATGAGGCAGTGGTTGTTGGTGCATTAGAACTTTATCCGCAGTAGTGATAGAGAAGTACTCACATGATGCTTATTTATATCTTTTTAAAAAAATCTTTCTATTTAGAAGAATCAGAGATTAGAATGGGTTCAACACCCAATGGTATCCAGTTCTTACTGAGTCCTGCTAATTCTCATTTTTGTAACTGCTCTTTTATTCTGGTAGGAAATTTTTTAGAGAAAGATAAGGAACAACTTTGTGTGTGTGTGTGTGTGTGCGCGTGCACGCTGCTTTATGGTGTAAATATTCTTGGATTTCATCTTTTTCAGAGTGTCAGTATTTAAGTGTAATAGATTTAGCAGTGTAACTCTGCTACTGACTTTTGAAACAACATAATTTTGTTTCCATGTCTGTAACCGTACCTATTTGATGAAAAATTATTGTATCTGAGAGGTTCTGGTTTGAATGACTACCTAGCTTTGGTGTATCTGTCTCTATCTCTTATCTCCTTTCTATCTCTATTTTATATATTCATATACACACACTGATATGTGTATGTTTGTATACACTCAAATATTTGAATTTTCCTAGCATCAGCATATGTTAGTATGTTTAGCTACTTTTTAGAAAGTGAATGGTTTCTTGTTATTGATCATCTATAAAATGACATGTTAATTCCTTCTCTTGTGAACACAGCTGTATTTATGTGTATATGAACCTTTGCTCCCTTATCCTACCTCCTCAGAACTTGCTACCTGGACCTATAATAGCGCTGACTCTTCTGACACCATTTGTTTCTCATGTTTCAAACATTATTGTTTATAAGACATCGATTCCTACCTCTTTCTCCATGCAAAGAGAAAACCAGTTTTGTTTGTGAAATGACCCTTAGTGAAAATGAGTGACCTCCTTCCCAGGCCACGGGGAAAAGCAAATTAGTTTAACCCAATCGTGTGCTTTGTTCCAGTCGCCCACTTTCCCCTTCCTCCCCGTCCTGATCGATTCAGGGCTGGATGTGGGACACACATCTGGCCTCTAAAATAGGAGTTTGCTGCTGTGAGGCTTCTGGAACCAACTCCCATGCTATTTTTTTTTTAATTTTTAAAAATTTTATTATGTTATGTTAATCACCATACTTTACATCATTAGTTTTTGATGTAGTGTTCCATGATTCATTGTTTGCGTATAACACCCAGTGTTCCATTCAAGACGTGCCCTCTTTATTGCTCGGCATCAGGGAAATCCAAATCAAAACCTCAATGAGATACCACCTCACACCAGTCAGAATGGCTAAAATTAACAAGTCAGGAAGCGACAGGTATTGGTGAGGATGCGGAGAAAGGGGAACCTTCCTACACTGTTGGTGGGAATGCAAGCTGGTGCAGCCACTCTGGAAAACAGTATGGAGGTTCCTCAGAAAGTTGAAAATAGAGCTACCATACAATCCAGCAATTGCACTACCGGGTATTTAACCCAAGGATACAAATGTAGTGATCCGAAGGGTATGTGCACCCCAATGTTTATAGCAGCAATGTCCACAATAGCCAAACTGTGGAAAGAGCCAAGATGTCCATCAAGAGATGAATGGATAAAGAAGATGTGGTATATATATACAATGGAATATTATGCAGCCATCAAAAGGAATGAAAGCTTGCCATTTGCAATGACGTGGATGGAACTGGAGGGTATTATGCTGAGCAAAATAAGTCAGAGAAAGGCATGTATCATATGATCTCACTGATGTGAGGAATTCTTCATCCCATGCTCTTAAAGAAAGAAACACACACAGGAAGCCTCACGTTTGGATGTCATGTTGGGACTGCAGCAGCGACCCTGTGGGCCACACAGGGAGTTAACCCAGAGGTGAGACTGGGTTATATCCTAAGAGAGCAAAGATGGGAAAAATCTGAGTCCTTGATGACATTGTTGAGCTGCTGAATTAAACAATTAAACCATAATGGAGTACCTCACCCTTACTCCCCCACCCCCAACAGCTATACTCCAACATACGTTTCTGTACTTATAATCAAGTCTCATTTTTAAAGTTCATTAGATTTGGATTTTTGACACTTGCCACCAAAAGCATCATTGGTGAAACATATTACTGCTTTACCTTTTATTTCCATTTTCCATACTGATTATTAATACACTTGTTAACTCTCTTTTGGCGTTAAAGCCAGTGGAGTAAATGATAACCAGGTTATTTGTCTAGCATCGTTGCAATAATGATAAACCTTTGGAGAAATAAAAATCTAAAGGGTTTTTCTGCAAAATTGATTTATCTGCTTCCCGAAGGATCTCATTATTTCTTCCATCTCTGACAAATATTTATGGTACAGTATGATTTTCTTCTTTATCAGTTTAAAGTTGTATTAATCTTCACTTTGTTCAAGATGGTTTGAAGTAGATTACATAGTGGAATGGCAAAAACTAAATTATGTTATGTCCAAAGCAATAAGAACAAACAGTGTATGCTGACCTTTGGCTATTTATTAACATTTTGTAGACTTATCCCTGAGCCATATTTAGAAATAGATATTTGGCATTTTATTAAAAGAAAAGAACTTTTGGAAAAGGTTTTCTGTTTCTCCACAGTGAATATATACTGACTTGAGAAGCACCTATAAAAAAACAAAATGTTCATGTTTTTCATTCTCTGATTATTGTTGATTGCAGAAACAAAATAAACAGGAACATTTTGGAATCTATTCAAATTCATATTGATTTTATGTTAATATATGGAGATATTTTAGGAAGTGTACAAAATGGGTAGCATTTGTTAAAGATTCTTGGCAAAACAACCTACCAGGTTTTTTAATTACTGCAGTTTATTATTTCTTCACTCAATTCATTCAATAAGCCCTGTGGACCAGGCTCTACTGGCCCCCCTGAGTCTAGAGAAGTCCCAGTCCTCAAGACACTCACAGGTCAAGGGCCAGAGAAAGAGGCAGACGTGAAAATACATAATAATGTTACAAGTGCGGGGAGCCATGGGAGCACGTGGGATGGGAACCACATATAGAGCTGGTAGGGAGGAGGAGAAGGAAAGTTTTTATAGTGGTATAAGGAATCTTTAGGGGTGCCTGGGTGGCTCTGACTCTTGATTTTGGCTGAGGTCTTGATCTCAGGGTTGTGAGTTTGAGCCCCTTGTTGGGGGCTACTTAAAAAAAAAAGAAAAGTTAAAGTTGGTTTAAGGACTATTTAAAACGGGAAAGTGGGAGGCACATAAAATGTTTTTAAAGAAGTTTTAATGTTAATATTGGGCTTGATCTTTATTTTGTTTTTATGTTCATGGCATAAGATTTATGTAATAAATTTGGTGCAGTGATATAATAGTAATAACAACAACTAAAATTTACTCAGTGTTTACCAGAGTGGTTAAGAGGTTGAGGATTGGATTTTGAATCCCCCTTCTGTCAGATACATGGTATGTGACTTCAGGTGTAGTAATTGTGCTGTATTTTTCTCATCTGTAAAATGGGGGTGATGGTAGTTTGTATGTCATAGGGCTGTTGTGAGGTTGCAATGAGTTAAATCTCTAACGGATTAAGAGAAGTGCTTGGCATATCTTCAATGCTCATTAAACTTTAGCTGTTATTGTTATGTGGACAATCTCAATCTTTTCAATAATCTGACAAGGTAATTTGGTGGACAGTATAATGGCCACCACACGTCCACATCCTCATCCTTGGACCAGTGAATATGTTCCCTTACATGATACAAAGGCATTTGCCAATATGATTAAATTGAGATTTTGCGATGGGGAGATTATCCTGGATTGCCATAGTGAGCCCAGGGTAATTACAAGGATCATTATAAGAGGCAGGAGACGAGTCGGAGTAGCAGGTGTAATAAAGGCAGCAGATGGGGAGAGTCAGGGATTTGCAGACTCTGTGCTGTTTACTGTGAAGATGGAGGAAAACCATATGAGCCAAGGAATGTAGGCAGCCTCTAGAAGCTGGAAATGCAGAGACCTAGTTTTCCCCTCAAGCCTTTGCAGGGAATGTGGCCCTGCTGACAACCTCATTTTGGCTTGGTCACACCCGTGTTGGAATTGTGTCATCCAGGACTACAAGATAATAATAAATTTGTGTAAGTTTAAGCCATTGAGTTTGTGGTGATTTGTTATAGCAGCAATAGAAAACAAATAATAGGTTTTTTACAAAGGAGGAAATGAGCCCTGGGTAGTGAAGTTTCTGGCAAGGTTTTTAGAGGTTGTGGGGTATGAGCAGGGCGTGCAGCCTGATAGGAGTCACCAGGGAAGGACCCGGGCCTTCAGTTCTGTGTAGTCTGCATCCCACTGAGTTTAGCCTCCCTCCAGCTTACTGTGGCTCAAGTTCTGAACCTATCCAATGTCTTAAGGTGGCAAACTGCCTCTCTTCTCCTTGAGATACATTCTTACAGGTAGTCCACCACCAGCGTTTCCGCTCTCTTAAATTACTTGACACTTTCCTGGCCCCTTTTCTTTTTTTGAAAGTGTTGGAAATTTTCTTTCCACTGATGGCTCCCCTTTTCTTCCTGTCCTCGTGAATTTGTTATCCCCCCGCCGCTTCCTTTGCTCTTCTTTTGGTAAGGGTTTATCAGGAAACCAAAATCAGTGGCCAGCCAGCCACGTTTAACCCACGCAGCATATTAATTTTCGACCTATGGCAGAGCGTCCTCTCATTTCAGTACCCTCACAAGACTGCAACAGGAGCATAAACTCAGCCAAGACTAGCGCAGTAAAACAATGTCTCACGCGGTCTTTATGAAAGCACCCACAGTTTTTGTTCTCTTTAGTAATCTTTTCATATAATCTTTTTTTTTAGTTCAAGTAAAATTAACTCCATAGTATCTTAATGGTGGAGCAGTAGGTAGGAGACAAAATGCTCCTCCACACCCTGCCAAAATAGTCGCAATGGATAAATTCCATAATTTTGGACAAATTTTTATGCATTCTCTAATATTTTTATGAATTTTCTAAGAATTTACTCATACTTCCATGAACTCCTTCCCCATTTTGGGGGAGGAAAGGAAATTGCAATTCACACTTACTTGGGTATGTGTACGTCAGTGTCCTCATATTCATAAAAACGTTTTCTTAAAATGAAATATTGCAAATAAAGATTACCAAAGTGGTCATTTGATAGGGAAAAGATAATAAGATTAATCAAAATTTTAAAATTTTTCTTTTTTAAAGATTTTATTTATTTATTAGAGAGAGAGCCTGAGAGCCAGCACAGGGTGGGGGAGGGGGCAGGGGTAGAGGGAGAAAGAGTCTTAAGCAGACTTCGCACTGATTGCGGAGCCCCTGCGGGGCCCCACACCGCTCAGCTCTATCTTATGACCCTCGGCTCGATCTCACGACCCTGAGATCACTACCTGAGCTGAAACCGACGGTCAGACGCTTAACAAAGTGTGCCACCCAGGTGCTCCCCAAATGTTTATTTTTAAACGATTATTCAGACCACTGCGTTACAGGCAATAGTAACACGGGGAACAAGTAAGTGTTAATTAAGATAATATTTTTTAAAAAGCTAGTATTTAAATTAAAATACATAGCATGTTTACCTTTTGACATAATATTAGCAAATTCCTGTGCCTGCATGTAACTGGACATTTTAACTATTAGGTTATCACAGCATGGATATGTACAGAGCTGCTTTCTCATTCTCCTGTAACGTACAAGAAGAATTCAGGCTTTTTTCATCTGCTCTTTATAGATGAATACTATATTAGATCTTTATTGTAAGTTTTTGGTTCCCAGCTTTCTACTTGTAATTCCACCATTCCTCTTTAACTCCCACTTGTGAAAGTACATGAATGAATGAAACTGACATTGTAGCAAGAATCTCAAATTTATTATGCCTTACTAAAATGAGTAATTCTTTCCTCATCTTTGCTGTGCTTCAAAATGGCTATATGAGACTCTTGTGTTTCCACGTGGAGGCTGAGAATTGTCAAGTTGGAGCCTTTTTTGAAGAAAAGAAGAAGCTGTTATTCCTTACATTAGAATTCTGTCAAATTACAAAGGAAGCTGGCTTGATGATGATGTACAGAGCTTTCTAAGAGAGATAATAATTACATGATGTAGGATAGTTCTGATTTATTTATTTATTTATTTATTTATTTATATTATTTTAAAAAAATTTTTACGTATTTTTTGACAGAGAGAGAGAGAGAGACAGCGAGAGAGGGAACACAAACAGGGGGAGCGGGAGAGGGAGAAGCAGGCTTCCTGCGGAGCAGGGAGCCCGATGCGGGGCTCGATCCCAGGACCCTGGGATCATGACCTGAGCTGAAGGCAGACGCTAAATGGCTGAGCCACCCAGGCGCCCCAGGATAGTTCCGATTTAATAGTTGTGTCAATACAATGAATATCATGGTTCTTTACTTGCTCATCAAAGAGTTTGATGATTAAACTGATGCCTCTGCAACAGTAAGATTCTCAGATTAAAGGAATTTGATACAATGTTTAGTTTCTTGCTACTAGTGAAGTAAGGTGTGTTTGAATAAATATATTGTAAGTTTACCATGTGTTTTATATTTGTTACATTATTGGTTCATTTGACAAATAGTGCTTGCACACCCCCTGTGTGTCAGCCACTGTTCTCAGCGCTGTGTTAACAGCAGTGAACAAGACAAAGTAGGCAGGGTACGACCATGTTGGGCATTTTAAGAAATTTGAATTTTATTCTAACTACAAGGGAGGTCATTGGAGGGTTTTAAGCAGGAAAGTTACAGAATTTGTAAATATATAAATAAGTTATATAATTTATAAATAGATCACTTTGGCTTCTCTGCACACAATGGCTATTTTGGAAGACAGGATCGAGGCATTATTGAGGTTCAGGGGAAAGATGATGTGGCCTGGCTTTGCAGAGCAGTGGATAGTTTCCAAAAGTGGTGTCAGATGTGGGGGCGGGTGAGGGAAGGAAAGGAGTAATCCCGATTGCATAGTTTTTGGCCTGAGAAAGTATTTAGATGGTAAAGATAGAGAAGTCTGGGAAGGAGCACGTTTGGGAGTAGTAGGATAGAGAATCAACAGCTAGGTCAGATAGGAAGTTAGATTTTTACCTGGAGTTTAAGTGAGAAATCAGGGTAGGAAGGAGGGATTTGAGGTTTGTTGAAATAGAGGTGATATCTAAGCGCAGGAACAGATGATGTAACATTTATGCAGATAGAGAAGAGGTTGCAGGACTGAACCCTGGAACATTCCATAATTTAGAGGTCAAGCAAGACTGATGGATTCAGCAATTGAAACTAAAGGCAGGAGCATAGACCTAGAAACTGAAAGAGAGTATGGTGTCATGGAAGCCCAGAAAGAAAGTGTTGCAAGAAAGAGAACATCATTAACTGTCCAGTGCTAATGAGAGTTCAGCTGTGATAGAGAGAAGTGATCATTGGATTTGGGGTGATGGAGGTTGTTGATTATATTAACAGGACAGAACTATGGTAGCTTGGAAGAATTGCAGTAGATTATACCAGAGTGTGTTTGGATGCCGATGGAAACGATTGAAGAAGTAAGGAGAATTTGTTGATGACAAACAGGCTGATTTCACATGGGAAGTTGTTGAGAAATTGAGGGTATCATCATCGAAGAATCATACAGTTGTGAGCAATTGAAATTAATTTTAAAATCTGGGAGTTTGACCATCTGTAAGAACTTTGGTAAAGCTTAATGAATTTTTGCACAGTTTTACAATTTCACGGTTTCACTGTCAGGGTCTGACTCGGGCAGTGGTTTGCGTTCAGTAGGGATCTAGGCCATGTGTAAAGGGAAGTTGTGTGTTTTGGGTCCCTCTTGCTCTTCTGTTTTCAGTTCCTCAGGCTCCAGGGTCTTCACGTAGCAATTTGGCTGCAATTAACAAAAAGCTTATAATACCGTTGGCTTAAGTGGGCGGTTTGTTCCTTGCCATGTAGGTCTTTCAGGGGTGGCCTGCTCTGGGACCCGGACCTTTTCCTCTCATCCCTTCCTTATGGGTCAAGGTGCGGTATTCCTGCTCCTGACAAGAGGGAAGAATGGAGAAAGGCAGCAGTAAAGGTACAGTTACCAGCTGCCTTTTAGAGGAGGATCCCAGAACCTGCTACAGGATACTTTTGTGTATACCATATTGACCAGAACGTGATCATATCATAATTCCTGGATGCAGGGGAAACTGGAGCAGATAGTATTGACTTGGGGGGAGGCATGTTCCAAGTTAAATATCAGATTTCTATAGAAAAGGGTACGAATAAATATTGGATCAATAACCCCTGACACCACGAAGTTCTGTATTTCCTTGAAGCAGACCATGCTTTTGAGATCATCTTTCTTCTTTGCCTCCCCCTCAGCCTAGCTATTTGACATGGATCTTTGATATTGAGAAAACGGCCTCCCTCCCTCCTGGCTGAGCAGTGCTGGGGTGCAAGTCTTACTGGGCAGACAGAGTACAGGCTAGACAACGGCTCTCTTGGGAGCCCGTAGCCTGGAGCCCTCTTGCAGCGCACAATTTGCACAGAAAATAATGGCACTCCTGTTTCCTTGCTCTAATATCTCTTCTGTGTCCTCTGCTGCTTGTGGGGAGAAGAGCAATCTAGTGATCTAACAAAGTGATTCATAAAAGGTAAAAATAATTGGTTTTTTTTTTTTACCTTCCTCAGGGGTTATGTATGAAACATTTTTGAGTTGGAATAAAACCCTTCCAGTCCTTTAATATCTCTCTGTGCAAAACTTTTCAATAGCAGTTGTCGTGCTCTTAAGAGAAGTCTGTCTTTCTTACTATAGTTTTTGTTAGGAGACTGCAGCAGTGGGTGCCTCCTGGGTTTCAGAAAACATGCCATTTAAACACGAGTGGCTGCAGGAGACTTAACTGTTTAAAATTTTATGTATGTATGTATGTATTTATTTGGCAGAGGTCGTGTTAGCTTTTGTCATCCAGTCCTACCCTGATAGATGACTTATTTATTTATTTATTTTTTTAAAGATTTTTATTTATTTATTTGATAGAGAAACAGCGAGAGAGGGAACACAAGCAGGGGGAGTGGGAGAGGGAGAAGCAGGCTTCCCACTGAGCAGGGAGCCCGATGTGGGGCTCCATCCCAGGACCCCGAGATCATGACCTGAGCTGAAGGCAGACGCTTAACGACTTAGCCACCCAGGCGCCCCATAGATGACTTAATTGAAATATGAAAATTGGCCAGCAGTTTCAGAAGCATTAAGCTAATTGTGGCTTGTGTTATGGTCCACTCATTCAGTAATTTATCTCAGAGCACAGAACTGACTTTTTTTTTTTTTTTAAAGTAAGCTCTATGCCCAACTTGGGGTTGACCGCACGATCAAGAGTCGCATGTTCTACCAACTGAGCCAGCCAGGTGCCCCCCAGAACTGACGTTCTTGAGAGACTGTTCAGTTCACTGAATCCTCCCTCCCATTTTCTCTGAATTCCTGACGTCAGGTACCTGTGACTTATTAACCAGTTGTATTGTTCTGTGCCTTCTTTTGTCTGCAGTTGATTAGTTCAGGCGGGTGGGAAATATAGTGGAAATAGCCTATACTAATATGGGAATGAGATTGATAATATTTCCTGGCTGAATCTTTCTCCTTTCTTGGTAGCTTTTTAGATTTTTTTTTTCCCCCCACGCAATAGGGTCTTATTTAGCAAGAGTGAGTGAATTAATAGAAAATGTTTTCCCTGTAGTAAAAAGAAAAGTTCTTACTGGTTGATAAGAAATCATGCCTTTGTATGCAACATGTAATGATTAAATAAAACTGCTAAAGCTGTGTGCTGATTTTTCGGTCTTTTTTTCCCCAAGCAGTTCTTATAATATACTCTTTCTTTTTTTTTGACATATTTCTTGCTTTCTGTTTATCTGTATCATGCTCTAAAACTTTTGTAGCTTTGGAATAGTATTAAGGAATGTGACTAAGTAGATGAATCAGCTTTTATTTTTCATGTCCAAGCTGTTCCCTTTTTCATTCTGTCCAATTAAAATATGTTAACAGTTTTCATAATGAATGTTTCAGTGTAATATTTGAAGGAGGAAGGACAGCTGGACTGAACAGTTTTTCGTGAAAGTTTTGGGGATTACTGAAATCTTTACAATTACAGGCATGCCTCATTTTATTGTGCTTTGCAGATATTTCATTTTTTACAAATTGAAGGTTTATGGTGACCCTATGTTGACCAAGCCCATCGGGATCATTTCCCCAGCATCATTTGCTCACTTTGGGTCTCTCTGTCTCATTTTGGTAATTCTTGCAATGTTTCACACTTCTTCATTGTTATATCTGTTATGGTGGTCTGTGCTCCGTGATCTTTGATGCTGCTGCTGTAGTTATTTTGGGGAGCCATGAACTGCGTCCATTAGATGGGGAACTTTATGGATAAATGTGTATGTTCTGACTGCTTCACTGACTGTTCTCGGTCTCTCTCCCTCTCCTCCAGCCTCCCTATTCCCTGAGACCCAACAGTATTAAAATTAGGCCAGTTAATAACCCTGCAATGGTCTCTAAGTGATTAAGTGAATGGAAGAGTCACACGTCTCTCACTTGAAATCAAAAGCTGGAAATCATTAAGCTTAGTGAGAAAGGCACGTCGAAAGCCGAGGTAGGTCAAAAGCTAGGCTTGCCTCTTGCACCACCCATTAGCCAGGCTGTAAAGGGAAAGGAAAAGTTCTTAAAGAAAATTTCGGGTGCTACTCCAGTGAACGCACAAATGATAAGAAAGCGAAACAGCTTTATTGCTGATTATAGAGAAAGTTTGAGTAGTCTGGATAGAAGATCAAACCACCCATAGTATTCCCTTAAGGCAAAGCCTAATCCACAGCAAGGACCTAACTCTCTTCAATTCCGTGAAGGCTCAGGAAGGTGAGGAAGCTGCAGAAGCAGAGTCTGAAGCTAGCAGAGATTGGGACATGAGGTTTCAGGGAAGAAGCCGTCTTCATAACATCAAAGTGCAGGGGGAAAGCAGCAGGTACTGATGTGGAAGTTGCAGTAGGTTACCCAGAAGATCTGGCCGAGGTCAGAACTTGGCTACACTAAGTGGCCGATTTTCAATGGACACAAAACAACCTTATGTTGGAAGAAGAAGCCATTTAGGACTTTCATAGCTACACAGGAGAAGTCAGTGCCTGGATTCATAGTTTCCAAGGACAAGCGGACCCTCTTGTGAGGGGATTAACACAGCTTGTGGCTTTAAGTTGAAGCCAGTGCTCTTTCACCATTCTGAATATCCTGGGGCCCTTAAGAGTGATGCTAAACTTACTCTGCCTGTGTTCTGCAAATGGAACAATAAGGCCTGGATGACTGCACATCTGTTTACAACATGGTTTACTGAATATTTTAAGCCCACTGTTGAGACCTCAGAAAAAAAAAAAAAGACTTCTTTCAAAATATTGCTGCTCATTGACAGGGCACCTGGTCGCCAAAGAGCCCCTCCGATGGAGGAGCACAACGAGATGAATGTTGTTTTCATGCCTGCGAACACAGCATCTTTTCTGCTGGAGTCGTTTCAACTTTAAGTCTTATTACTTAAGAAATACATTTCGTAAAGCCTTAGCTGCCAGAAACAGTGATTTCTGTGATGAAACTGGGCAAAAGAACTTGAAAACCTTTTGGAAAGGATTCAGCATTGTAGCGACCTTTAAAGACATTCCTGATTCCAGGGAAGAGGTCAACATGATAGCATGGCCAGGTGCTTGGAAGCAGGTGATTCCAGCCCTGATGGAGGACGTTGAGGGGGTTCCAACTTCCCGTGGAGGAAGTCACTGCAGATGTGGTGGAAACAGCAGGAGAACCAGAATTAGAAGCGGAGCCTGCACATGTGATGGACTTGCTGCCAGTCTTGTGATAGAACTTTCACAGATGAGGACTTCCTTCTTACGGATGAGCAAAGAAAGTGGTTTCCTGAGATGGAATCTGCTCCTGGTGAAGATGCTGTGAAGATGGTTGGAATGACGGCCAAGGATTTAAAAGATCACATAAACTAAGTTGGTAAATCAGTGGCACGGTTTGAGGGGATTGATTCCAATTTTGAGAGAAGTTCTCCTGCTGACAAAAGGCTATCATACAGCATCTCATCTACAGAGAAATCATTCGTGAAAGGAAGAAGCCGCAAATGCAGCGGATCATTGTTGTCTTATTTTAAGAAACTGCCACAGCCACCCCAGCCTTGAGCAGCCACCACCCTGATCAGTGAACAGCCCTTAACATCAAGGCAAGACCCTCCATCAGCAGAAAGATTACAGCTCACTGAAAGCTCAAATGATGGATAGTGTTTTGTAATAACAAAGTATTTTTTAATTAAGGTGTGTACCTTGTTCTTTTAGACATAATGCTAACGCACACCTAATAGGCTACAGTATAGTGTGAATAAAACTTTATATGCCTTGGGAAACAAAAATTTGTTCGGTTCACTGTATTGTGTGCGTTACTTGCTTTATTGCAGTAGTCTGGGCCTGAACCTGCAAGATCTCCAAGGCATGCCTGTATGGATATTTGTTTTTCTCTGCCATTAATTTCTAATGAAAGGCATTGGAAAACTGAAGTTCTATAGTTAATAATGGAAGCGTTTCAAACTAATTAAATTTTACAGTAAGCCAAATGTATTAATAATGTTAAAAGATGCTGTGGTATAGACTTCTGTAAGTTCACCAAATTCCTTTCCTCCTGGGCACACAGCTAGACCACATTTTCCAGCCTCCCTGGCACTTAGGTATGATCATACACTTGAGTTCCTGAGAATGGGCTGTGGATGGAAGTGATGTATGTCACTTCAAGGCTTTGCCCATGAAACTTTTCTTCGTGACTTTCATGCACGTTTGTTTCTTGCACGTGTGGATTGAGTGCAAGAGGAGGATGAAGCCTTAGCAGATTGTTGGGCACAATAGTTTAACAAGCCTTGGCCCTCACTGACTGGAGGAGGATCTCCTCTCCTCTCCTCTCCTCACTCACTGACAGGAGACAGGATCTCCTGCTCTTCTCCATATTCTGTGATATGGATGAGAAGTCAGCATCTGTTGTGTTAAACTACTACTGATGTAAGAATTGGTACCAAAAGGTATATGCTTCTCAGCCGTCTTGGGACCTTGGAATCCAGCTGTGTGTTCGGGAAGACATAGGATTTAGTGAACACAGGACATCGCCTCTCCCAGAGATTATTTGCCCAATTTTTCAGGCATGGATGTTTTGTGTACTTAAAGATATTACACATCTCATGTTACCCGCACCTTTCCTAACCCTGCAGAATGATGTGAGTGGTGTACTCACTAGGAATGTTTGGGACAGTGCATCCCAAGGAGGCATTTCAGTTCACTCTAAATCATGAATATTTCTGCAGCAGATAATCAACATTGGTAATTGTATTGTTTTATAGCCAGCTTAGTGGAATGATCCGTAATGTGGCTTGGCAACAGTCAACAGCTATCAGATGCCATTTGAAATAATTTACTGATTAGGGATAACTTATTATTTCTTGCCCAGCATTTTCAATCTATGAATGTTAAAGTATATTTTTGCCTCTTAAATATGGTAATAGCTTTTACTTTGCGTGCAAATATTGGCAATAAGCTCAAAATTCCTTTCCCTTGTAAGTCAACTTTCAGATGCCTTTAATGGATGATAATTTTTTAAATGTTATCATTTGGTTCTCAGATGCTTGTTTTAAAAACTTCCTTCAGAGTCCTGAAGTGAAGTCTGGTCTTAGGAAGCATTGGTTAGCTATTAGATTGCTCCTTCTTGCACTCTTGCCCAAGGGTTTTGAGTTCAGTGTATTCCCTGCTAGGAATAGATTGTTCTCTCTCATTTCCTAGATTAAATAGTTGCCTTCTCAAGACTTTGGTGATGGTGATATAATCGTGATGACAATGATGATGATGATTTAACATTAATATGGTTAAGTGTTTGGATAGCAAAGTGTTTGGCTAGCAGGGGCCTTTCTCTTTGAAAAGAAGTTGATGGTTTGTTCTTGGCTGATTTACATTTAATTTCATTTAGGTGGTTTGCGTTTGCATGAATACTAGGTTCTTGTGCTAATTCCATCACTTTCTTGCTATATGGTATCAAATAAATACGTTAACCTCTATTTGCTTTCTTGTTCATTCATACCTATAATGTGAGAAGTTAAGAAGCTCTTTAAAGCTCCATAATGGTGTGATCCATTGAATTTATGATTTACCTATGGCAGGTAGTACCTTTATGCTTGGTGGTGGTAATCCTACAATCAGAGGTAAGAATAAGTTCTTGAGGAAGGAAAATAACAAAAAAGAAAACTGAATGAGAAAAATAAAGGAAACATAAGAAAAAAATATGCATTATTAGGGAATATTTCCAGATTTCCCCAAACAGGTTTATTCCTTATTAGATTTAAAAAAAACAAAAACCAAACCCTCCTTTAGGAAGAAGGAAGGGAAATTTAAAAAATACTTCTTCTCAATCAAAGGTTTAATTCCTAGAGACATTGAAATATTTTTTAAAGTATATTTATGAGGAATTTAGTGTCTTTTTTAAATTTTAAGTAGAGGGTTTCAGTTTCTCCAGAAGAAATTATTCTCTTTGGGTCAGCCTCCATCTGTGCAATGACATGCCTATAAATATTCTTCAGGACCAACTGTAAAAATTCTCGGAACTATGATTGTCTCTTCAGATTACATGCCTTTCCTTTTTGCTTTTGGAATGAACAAACAAATATATAGCTCGGTGAAATTGATTGTATGTGTGAAAATGGATTCTTTACTTTTACCTACCTTAGTAAGCATGCAGACTGCTAACTTTTCAGTAGATGCATTTAAAATACGTTACAGCTAATCAAATGTTAAAATAAAATTCTAGCTAATCAAATGTGTTGTTTTGTTTCCCTTTAAATGATACAGTACATGGGCCAGCACAGCAAAGGAAAAAAATCATTTTAGTTACCCTCTACTGAATGAAAACAGAAGTTGATTGATTCAGAAAGGAATTTGTAGCTACATGAAATGATATTGACGATGTGATATGTTAGATGGATGAGAACCACAATTGTGTCCATCAGAAGTGACTGACCATGATATATGGTGAAATGTTAGGTATTCTGCCCTCTTCTACTCATCTGCCTACAATGTAATTTTTCATTAATGGGAAATATTGTAATCATGTTATTTGTTTTTAAAGTTTTTTTGGTAAAAGCAATACACATGACAATTTTGGCTGTATATAATACTCTTTTAGTCAATGTTTTCGTTATCATTGTAGAACTTTTTCAATTGGACTAGTAGCTTAATACCAGTTAAATGAATGTAGTTGTTCTTTATAAAGCATCTTATATAATATTTATGTGTGTGTGTATTAGCTAGAGGTGAATTTTGGCTGATGTCTAAAGTGAGAAGAACAACCAGTGAATTATTTACCTAGTTACATATATATTTTAAAGATTTTATTTATTTGACAGAATGAAAGAGAGAGAGAGAGAGTACGAGCAGGGGGAGCAGCAGAGGGAGAGGGAGAAGCAGGCTCCCAGCTGAGCAGGGAGGGGCCGAGGTGAGGCTCCATCCCAGGACCCTGGGATCATGACCTGAGCCGAAGGCAGACACTTAACCAGCTGAGCCACCCGGGTGCCCCTACCTAGTTATATTTTTAACAAGATACTTCCACATAGGCTCAAATAACAATCTTATCTTCGAGTCATCACTATTAATCTGGGAAATTATTGGCCAGCTAGTGCATCCTAACATGAACACATGTTCGGTCAGTTCATGTCTATGAAATTCAAACATAATTTCCTGTGTTTACTGTTAATAATGGCTGTTAATTAAAACAAAATTAGTGATCTACATAACACAAATTACAGAGTAATTTATTAATTTACTAATTGTTTTTTTCCGCAGTAGACCTTTTCAGTTGTTTATACAGTTTTTACAACACTGGTACTCAGAAAAGGGTTTATAGCTAAGTTACAACAGCAGTAGAAGGTCTGTTAGGTCTTAAGCCAGTCTTTCTGAAATCTCACCAGTATGTTCTATTCTGCGGGTGGTTGTGTTTCGAAATGGCACTGCTGGTGTTGGTTGGCCTTCTCAGTTTGTAAGCAGTCCTGCTCAGATAGCTTTTCTGATTGGGTGCGTATCTGCATTCCTATGAATTGTGACTGTCCTGACTGTCTTGAAGCCTCCCTTAGAGCCCGATCTTGTGTGGCTGTGCATCCGACTCCCACGGGGTTCCCGCCCCTCTGTTTGGGAAGCTGTGGCAGCTTGATTGCTTTCTCTGTGGCCATTTTACTGCGATGCCATGTTGCTTCGAGTTGCCCCCCTCCCTACTTCATTTTTCTTTAGAAAAAGGTTCTTTCAGTGGTGTCAGACAGATCTGGGTTTGAAGCTTCACTTTTTCTCTTAGTAGGGCGTGAGCCGGGGAGTGTCTCAAAGCTTGGGAGTCCCTGTTTCCTCAACTACATAGTAAGAGTGAATGTATGGCATCTTAAAAAATGACGTAATTCGGTGCGTGTTACATAAAAGGTGTTCAGTAAAAATCTGTTGAATGAAGTCTGTGGAAGCGGTTTCATTAGCTATCTTCCAGCTTTATGTCTTTTTCCATTTTATGAATGTGTTTTTACTGATAGGAGTATCTCAGATTTGATTTCAGAATCTGAGAGGGGAGGCTGTTTTCTTCTCCTTTAACCACATTGATTAGCATCACCAACGACTGTAAAGCATGTTGCATATTACCAATGATGTCTCAATTAAAAACTCCCTTGGGAACAAAGCTCCATTTAATAAAGTTGGCTTGGGCACAGAGATGATTCAGAAAGTTCCCTTTCCCCAGTGCGGGGAAAACTCACAAGGGAGCTGCTTTGTATGCTCGTCTCGTGTAGACTTGCTGGCTCCTGAATATTCTCTCAGAAGGGCGGGACCACCAAGGATTGTGCAGACAAGTCCTATCCAAGTGTAAGAGGCACTGCTCAGGACTTGGCACCGTGGATCATCTTTGTCCCCATGCGGTAGACCTTTCTCAAAGGGCAGAAGCCAGGCATCTCTGTTTGCCCAAAAGGAAAAGGGTAGACATGTACTGGGGAGGGAATTCACATCGTAGAACAACACATCACTCTGCGTTTTATATTCTTGCTTTTTGTGGACCTAACCGAAAGAGTGGTCATTAGAAACTACTCTCCCATGTAAGGATAAAGCAGTCCCACGCCATCTTCCAGTGGTGTCAGACAGATCTGGGTTGTAAGCAGTCCTGCTCAGATAGCTTTTCTAATTGGGTGCATATCTGCATTCCTTTGAATTGTGACTGTCCTGACTGTCTTGAAGCCTCCCTTAGAGCCCGATCAAGACAGTCAGGAGGATGACATTTACAGTCGTAAATCAAACTAATCTGAGATTTCTCAGGGCCTTTTAAGTTGGTAAGAAAAGCACAGGCACTTTCTTTGTACTTGTGTTTTGTGAGTGACAGAGGGTTGCCCCGATGCTTGTTTTGGTAATCATTATATCCTCAGCTCCTCATCAGCAGGGCTGTAGTATTTTTATGACCACCTCCCCTTCTTTTAATGAACATCCGAGCTACTTCCTTGTGCAAAATGCTGTAGGCACATTTGGACACATTGTGAGTCAGCCCCGGCTATCGCGTGCCAAATACTCTGTTGGGAGTTCGCCCAGTGCCCGCACCTACTGCTCCTTCTTCCCACGGGGCTTGGCTTCCTCTGGAGAAGATGGACACTGGTCCAGCCAAGCTGTATCCCACTTTTCATGGTCGTCTTCTGTGTGTAGATACTGTGCTTTGATCAAATTAGTGGCAAGCGTTTCGGTCAAACTTGTGGCAAGGGTAGATGTGGACTGTATTTTACAAAATGTAAATACTTCAGGTAGTCTGCGTTACTTGTAGGCTTTCCATTCTTTTTTTTTTTTTTAATTTTTTTTTTTTTAAGATTTTATTTATTTGCGAGAGAGAGAACGGGAGACAGAGAGCATGAGAGGGAGGGAGAGGGAGGAGGGTCAGAGGGAGAAGCAGACTCCCTGCTGAGCAGGGAGCCCGATGTGGGACTCGATCCAGGGACTCCAGGATCATGACCTGAGCCGAAGGCAGTTGCTTAACCAACTGAGCCACCCAGGCGCCCTAGGCTTTCCATTCTTTTCAGCAAAATATGTTAAGGCAGATTATGATTTGCACCTTCCAGTGTGCCAGTGGTCACAGATACTGCCGATACCTAGAGGAATAAAAAACAATCTGTGCCCTCCACATTTAGTTTGGAAGCTCTACGCCTGGAAAATGAAAATTTTGAAGAAGGCACGTGGTGTGTTTAAATTCCTCCACTCCTTTTCTTTTACTGCTTTACAGATTTCTGCGGGAAACTTTCGGTCCCTGCACCGAGGATGGCAAGTCATGTGCCCTTGTTTTATGCTCCGGTTTATGATGTCATCTTCCTCAAGAGCATTTGTCACGGATGTAGTTTTCATTTATTTCAGAGATATTTTTATTGTATTTTCCTTGGCCAGACTTGAAACTTCCTGAGGTCAGGGGCTGCATCTATTTTCATTCAGCTATGTTGGCCCAGAGTAGGTCTTCAAAAATCATTTACTCCGTAACTGGCTGAATGAACGTATGAGTTCTGACTATTAATGATGGGTGGGAGCTAATCACTGAATATAGTTCCTTTTGACCTCTTTTCTCTCTGAGTATGAATGTCATTTCTCTCAAGGGCTTAGTATTTGCCATATTTATAAAACCTCTTGTGTGCTTTTAAAAGTTCTCTTTTGTTTTGTAGTATTTTTTAGCCGTAATAGGATAATGACTTTGAATTGCTTCCTCAGAGGCATGTTTGTAAATGTCAGGGTGGGTTAAGATGGTGCACGTTTGAGAAGGAAGGTCTCGGGACTAGAGCTGGGCAGACATGACCATTGCCAGCATTAGTTCTGTGTCGTTTTTCTAGGTGGAAATAATTAAGGCTTAAGCATTTTCCTTTCAATTCTAATGAATATTTCTAAGCCATTTCTAAGCCAATTCTAATGAATATTTCTAATAATTCTAATGAATGTTTCCTCTGTTAAATGACAGCATCCTGGGAAGAAGCTTTATTGATACTTGCAGTTTTAGATCTCAGACTGCATATAGGTGATAGATTACATATAGGTGATGAAAGGATGCTATTGCAATTAGACTGACTTCAAAGAATGATTTGAATGTTGAGTGATCTATGAATCAGCTCATTAAAAATGGTAAAAATGATTCTGTTGATCTTAACACTTTGAGTTCTGAGAAACATTTGTCATTTGATATTTACACATAATCCTTAAATTGACATCATTCTCATATTCTTTTTCTTCTCTAATATCCTGAGTGCAATTTAACTGATGGCTGTCTCAGCTTCACTTTTGGTTTTTTGTCAAAATATCTATTTGTGTGTCAGGTTCTTGTTTTTGTAGGAATTACATTTTCAAAATCAATGGCCTACAGTTTCCTCAGTTCTTAAAACTACAGACTTGTTTTTTTCTTTTTCTGTCTTTCTCTCTTCCTCCCTTCCCCACCACCCTCCCCCTGCCTTCTTTCTTTTTTGGCACCCACATGAGACTTTGGCTACTCCCCTCCCAGAATTAGTTGCCTTTCCTTTCACAAGAATGTCTGATTTAAAAATATTTCTCAAAGATAAAAAGTAAAACTAATTTTTTAATATCAAGGAAGTTAAATATTTTTTGAACGGATAGCTTCCCCAACAGAATTTAAAATGTTGCATAACTTACAAAGTATAATTTTGATATCACTCAAAATGAAATTTTATATGGAGTATTTTAGAGTTTTCCCATATCCTTTCATATGGGAGATATCTATATGTTAACTTTGCAAAATATTTAATAATGTGATGACACAAAACAAAGATCTTCACTGAGGTAAATAAAGATAACTAAGAGCTCATTTTTAAAATATTTAATGAAGATTTAAAACATTTTTTCTCATAAATGGGGTAATTTTATGGTCCAGTCTTATGGTACATATGTAAGTGTGTGGTTGTTGAACCTTGCTCCTCTTCTAAAGTGAAAATCTCATTCATTTAAAAAGATACAATTAGACACATTTTGCTTTCATTGCTCTGGCAACTATGTACTAAGTAAAAGTAGTTTAAACAGTCACCTCATCATTAAAAGAACTTTCCTTTGCTAACTAATATTGATTTGCAAAACTGATGCCAAATAGAGTTAGATGGGTCTCCTTTCACAAACGGTGCTTTGCTAAGGAAACAAAATATAGAGGAAAAGTAATTTTTTTTTTTTTACATTAGGTTATTAAGTACATTTCATGATTGTTTAAATTGATTCATTTCTGACTGGGACCAAGAGCTGGTGTTCTGCTGCATATGAATGTTAATAAATATGCTGTACAAATTCAATTAAATAATCGTGAAAATGGTAAAATTTAATGAAAGGCATCTAGATCAAAGGAAACCTAAGTTCTGAACCAAGTGCTTTGTAGCCAAAGACAGATTGATAGACCTCTCTACACCTTAATTTCCTTACCTATAAAATAAGAGGCCCAGATAGATGGTCCATTTTTATGACTATAATTTTATGAGTGTTATGGGAATAAATTTTATTTCCCTTTGCAGTTCAGAAAGGTAACTCTTTTTGAATTATTTCTTTTCAGTTAGGTATGAATATCTCCTGCAGGCATCTTCCATCCATCTCTTCCAGATTAGCTGTCTTAAATGTTTTTCCTTCCCTTTCTTACCGATAAATTTGGACTCTTTCTTGACACTGATGACAACTTCAGTATCCTTGTCACCTTGCAGACTTTAAACATAAAAATACTCATTGGTTTTAAAAGGAGAAAAAGGTATATATTAGGACTATGAAGCCTGGCCTTGAAACATTTCCTATCTTTTATTAAATGTCTGAACAGAATTTATTTTAGGATGGAAAGTGGGAGAAGAAAGGAGCTAGATGCATTTGAGAATGCAGGTATTGTCATACAAACATTTTAAATGCCTTCTTAAAGGGAACGGACATGGGAAGGTAGTAACTAATTTATTAAGAAGTGTTACTGCTTGTCTGTACTAATTAGGGCAAGCATCTGGGTATATTACCTTTTTTGAAATTGAAATATATTTTTAAAAAACATAAAACTTAGAGTCATCAGTACAGATTGTGTAAGAATTTTAACTGGATTTTGTTTGGTCTTAGATTCATCATTTTTTTCTTCGTTAGTCTATGTAATTTTATAAATGTCAGACCTATTTTTATTTCTTGAAAAGCTGATGGGACAGAACTTGAGTGTGTGTGCTGATTATTAACCAGTACTTTAACTGATGGAATATTTATTCATTGCCAAAAATCATCGAGATATTTTTGTTATAGTTTAAGTGTCTTCCTTTGAAAACAAAGCTGTACTTTTATTTATTTATTTATTTATTTATTTAAAAGATTTTATTTATTTATTTGAGAGAGAGAGAATGAGAGAGAGCACATGAGAGGGGGGAGGGTCAGAGGGAGAAGCAGACTCCCTGCTGAGCAGGGAACCCGATGCGGGACTCGATCCAGGGACTCCAGGATCATGACCTGAGCCGAAGGCAGTCGCTTAACCAACTGAGCCACCCAGGCGTCCAACGCTGTACTTTTAGAATGTGAATCATTTCTTTTGTTAATAATGATGAAAGGTGAAATAGAACAGATGAAGAAATACCTGCATAAACTTAAGCATATTAATTACAAGACAAGGTTGTAACCTGTGGAGGAAGGGATGCCTGGTGGCTTTGGATTACTTTGGGACAGTAACTTTTCTCTGTGCCTTCTATCTTCAGAAATATTTTGAGGAAGAAAGATTAGAATCTTGTTCCAAATAATCAGAAATTTCTTGCCATAACAAAGCTCAGTTTACAAAATCACAAGAGGCCAAAATGACTTAGAGGAAAAAATCAGAAAACCTGGCTCTGCTTCTGGTTCCGCATGGAAATGAGGGAATCCGCATAAAATTATGTTTCTTCATCTGTACAGTGAGAGTGTGCATTAGATGATTATTGACTTCTGTTTCACTCTACTACTCTGTGAAATTAAGATCATACTATGTACCTCCCCCCCACCCCCTCCCCCACCCCCATTTCTCAAGCCTTTTATCCTTTGGCCTTTAGAGAGTGCAATCAAAACAAAGTCTCTCTATTTTGAATTTTCTTTTTTCAACTGATTTCTCCTTCGCTCTTCTGTCCAAAAGAATGAACATGTTTGTCTATTGGACTCGAGTCAAATGAAAATGTAAACTAGGAAAATCATAGTGCCGTGCCTTTGCTCGTACAGGTGTGGTTCATGTAAATCCGGGAGGTCAGGTAGAGTTCTTACACTTACTTATATGCTGAAGAAGAAGATGTGCTTGTTGAACCTTGAGTAAAGGATCACTAGACATCTTTTTGTTCTTTCCACGGTGAAGATACATTTATTTAATCTTACTGTGATAGGAAATGTTTGTTATCTCCTGCAGTTATTTCTCTCGTTTTTTTGGGATACGGTCATTAGGAGAGCATAAAGTGTATGACTCAACGCTTAGGTATTTATGTATAGATATCTTATAATCAGTTATGTATTTGCTTAATTACAGAATGTGGCCTCATGAGTTATCCTTTCAGATATTAGAAGTTAAAATATATACAAGTAAGTGTGTGTGTGTATACATATATATATGTACATATATGTATACAGTTTATTATCCAGAATTTCTAAATCCAAAAAACTCTGAAACTTGAAACAAAATTACGAAATTTGGCCCATTAATGGCAAACTGATCTGAACTGACATGAGTTTGTTTATAGTGGGAACGTTCATGCCTCTCTCCAGATATATTTTTATTTTTGACGATAAGGTGTAAAATGTGCACTCTGTTATCTTTCTAAAATGTGAAAAACTCAGAATTTCGAAATACACCTGGCCACTGGGGGTTCAGATAAGAAACTGTGATCTTTACCATCTTGATTTTCCCAAGGGGATTATTAGCTTGTGAGCATAAAAATATTGGTTTCTTATTGTTGCTGGCACTGGAAATAATGCGATAAAGAGACAGTAATTTAGTGCTTGCCCCTAAGAAAGGCTGGAACTAGACTCTGGAAAAATAAACTACATATAATATGGGAGAGAATCTTAACAAACACAAAACATACCGTAGGACTTATCCATAAAAATTAGTGCATAGTACTTGTAATTTTTAAAACCAGTTTTGTGCTTGCTATAAATGCAAACAGGGTTAAAACTAAAGATGGTTAAAAAGAAATTCTGAATAGAAATAGTTGATATGCAGACTGATTTTGCATAAAAACTAATTAACAGATGCGTTTGAAACATTCAGTATATTGTTGAGTAATTTGGCTCTGAAAACAAAGTAGTAAAATTGTTTTTTTAATGATAAATGCAAATGACATATAATAGTTTTTACTCAGCAGATAGTATCTTCTTTCTTTTTTTGGTAACTATAGGAATTAAACTGAATAAGTCTTACCTAACAGTGCTTTTTTATCTGTGACTTATAGTCATAGGAGACTGATTTAAAATGGACGAAAAACTTGCTTCTGACATAACAGATGGTGTCTGTTATACCCTCTGGTGGGCAACTCGACTTTTAAAAAAGAACTGAAGGTTCAAATTGCTAATATCAATACGTTATGGAAAACATTTTCTTTTGCTTGAAAAAGTCTTTATATTTAATAATCCTTGAAGTAGTTTTTTAAAAGCTTTTAAATGATTCCCTAATTGACTTTAACTTAAAAGCTTTTAAGGGATTCCCTGATTGATTGACTTTAACTTAATATTTTATAATAAGTCAATTTTTGGAAGATTATATTAAGCTTTAATAGTATTTATATTTAAATTTTAATTAAACTGTATTCAGGGATAGAAATAGTGGTGGTTAAATAATTTAGAAAATGACTTATCAGTTATGGACTCACAACCTCACAATTTGTTGTTACACCAAAAAAGGGTATTTTGTCAATATCTATGGTAGAACCTAATGTCTTTACTATCATTTTCCATCTCTTCTTATCATGTAAGTCTTCATTTTAATATTCATCATGGTTACTTGTTTCCCTACCAGGTCAGCTTCCCTACAGTTCTCTACAGATCTGGTTCTCACCTTGTTTATCTGTAGTACTCCTCGATTTCTAGTGTATTTTCAAGTATTGCACTTACCTCCAACAGTCTTCCTTAAGTGACCTTGCCCCATTTGGAACATTTCCTTACTCTCCTCACACTCTGTACATTAACTGTACATTAGAAGAGTTTCTAATGAAGAAAATGAACTTAAGTGTACTTTGTTATGAGAAGTAATTTTGGAAAGCATTCAGGAAGTCTTGAGGGAACGTATGATATGATGATATTAAATGTAAAAATATAAATAAGAGTGATACAAAGGCTTTTAGCATTGAACTTTATCTTCCTCTTTTTTAAATGGAGGTTTTATTGAAGATTCCATATAAGATATTTATCTTTTTTTTTCAATTGGTATATGTGAAATTCATAATAATTTATGAAGGATTTCTTGAGGGTAGAGAAAGGGGTTGGGAAATCTCATGACAGAAATTTTAACGTTTTCGTTTTTACTTGCCCTCTTAAGAAAAAGAAAGAGGAAAAAGAGAAGAAAAGACTTTTATGATGGTGTAGAAATATCCAGTTCTTCGTTTGCTTTGGGTTGACCCTAGATGGTGAAAGTGATGATTATCCTACGTACTCAGCCTGTATGTGATAACAGAGGGCAGCATATTAGTGAATTTTTTGCTGAAAATCACATAATCATTTTAAACAAGTCGTAGTTTGTAAGTAATGTATTTACTGTTATATAAAATTGTGTAAAATTGATTTTTTTTCTATTTCATGTCCTTAGAAATGTGTAATTCTCAACCAAATTGCAAAATGTTCCCAGGATGGTTAGTATACATTTTCTTTCTCAGATTGACTGAACAAAAAACGTTAATAATGCGCTCTCTCTCTCTCGTTCTCTCTCTTTGCTTTTCTCTGTAACCTGAGAAATTTCTTCATTGACTTACCTGAAGCTAAGAGGTTTGCCTATTTTTAGGAATTATAGAGAAGTGACTTTCCATGGGTGCTGGTGTTTTCCCATTTTCTTCAGTGAAATTCATAGTGCCAAAATCAAAGATACCAAGGCACAGATTTAACCATGCATTGCCTAGAAAGGGAAGCTGAGACAGTGTGATATTTATGCCCACCCTAAATCCAGACTATAACAAGATTATATATGCAGAACCAAGTGTTAGACAAACCTATATTCTAGAGCCTCAGTATCATTAGTTATCACTGTAATGTATCACTATAATAGAAATTAATCATGAACAAAAGGTTTGACGTGACTGGAAGAACATTTATATAAGCCAGACTGATGGTTGCTTCTCTCATGTGGCAGTGCTGTAATAGGACTCAGTTTACATTTGTTTGGTTCCTGGGGAGCTATCCGAACAGAAAATATTCTGTTTATTTGCATGGCCTGCAAATACTGAAATTTCAAGACCTTCAAGTGCTCTTTACTGTTTGTTCAGATTTTATAATCAATGTTGCAAATATCAAATGTAATATTTTCATGATTTTGAGCATGTTGAATTATAGATGAATGTCCTTGAACCCTCTGCATGTAATGTACACAGTGTGACTCCTTTGTTCTCACTTCACGACATTATACAGTACATAAAATTCCCAATGATTTGTTTCATACAGACACATTATAGGCCAAATTATATCCCTTAAAATATTACATATGTAAAAAATCTATTCCATGAGTGAAAGGCAAGTGTTACTCATCTCTCCTAAAATCAGACTTATAAAGACACTTAAGTTAACTGGATTTAGGTTGGTTTATCTTTGATAAGACATAAAGTACTTCTTACTCTACCATATTTTAAGAGTCATTCAGTGTACATGGCAAGGGAGCTATATATATATTTTGAGCACCTCTTAGGATGCAATATGCATATATATTGAGCATCTGGGAAACAACAGTGAATAAGATACATAGAGAAATTATATATAGTAGGGGAAAGAAGCATTGATTTGATGTTGACCCCAATTATAGCTATGAAAAGTTTTAAGAGGGGCTCGTAAAGGGCCCTATGGCAGTGTTTAGTAAAGAAACATCAGATTGGAAAGAGTGGGGTGCATCAGAATGGAAAGAGTGGGGTGAAGCTGAGAGGGAGGGCTCTTGAAAGTAAAAATGCGACCTGATTGCTGAAAGATGTATAGGATCTAGCCAGAGATATAGAGGTGTTTCCCCCATTTTATTAATGAATATACTGTTATTTGGGTTGTGAAATACAGTTTTTAAATTAATTCTAGTAGTTTTCCTCTAGAGGTATATTTGATTAATATTAAAACATTTATTCCCAGAAAATTTTGGAAGAAAAGAAAGCAAACATCATCAGCAATAAAAACCATCAGTGATCCAAGAAACCTTCTCCCCAGAAAGTATACCCTTATACCCTTCTCCCCCCACCCCAAAAGCCCTATACAACTATAAATACATTTTAATTAAGATATGTAAATACAAATTTTTAATAAAAATGGGGTTACAGTATTATTAGATTACAGTCTACATCCCTTTTAGTGACTGCAGACCTTCATAATAGATATACCATTATTTATTTAACCAATCCCTGCTTGTGAACCTTTTAGTTACCTCTTACTTTTTCACAACCCACAAATATTTTAAGCAAGGTCTACTTTATTTATAAATTTTAATCAGTTTAGCACCTAAACTATTCTGAAATAGGGAGGCATTCATTTGTCAGTTCCAGAGCTTTTTTGCTTATGTTTGCATACTAAAGATGGTTCAATGAGAATTAGTGGTACAGACATTTAACTTGTCAAGATATATATTCTTTACTGAAAAAAAACTCATTCGTAGTGCCATGAACAGGAATAATTTGCATTATGATTTTTTTTTTTTTTTTTTTTTTACAACTTAGCTTTTATCCTTGCAGGGTATAAAAATAGCTGAGTTAATCAGAAACCCCTTTAGGATCAGAGACTCTCTGCAGGGTCCAGTGTCTCAGTGGAAAACATTCAGTATCTGTTTTGCTCATTTTCAAGTTTTTGACAGTTTTTCTTTGTAGCCTTTCTCCTGAAAGCATAAGTAATTTACAAAGGTAATTATTCATCAAAATAAATAAATAAATAATAAATAAATAAATAAATAAAAATGCTGCAGTGAGAATGTTAATTGGCCATAGAGGCCTCCTTGAGTTTGCAAATCTAGAACCATGAGCTATTGAGGTGATTGAGAAATTTTTATTAAAAACCTTGGATTGGACTCTTAAAAGTCTCTGTTACTTACTTCTCTGAGGTTAGGAAAACAAAACCAAGAAACTCTCCAACACATTTCATCTTTAGTACCTGTGTAATTGGGTGAATTTCTGTCTGCTTGAGGCTCCCAACATTTGCCAAGGTTCCTGTCCTGACTGAAAGTGACCTTTCTCTCCCTCTTGTAACTTTGGGAACCTATCAGCCAGGTGTTAGGCCAGTTTTCTTGGAGGACATTGTAAGCATTACTTCCACATGTAAAGTCAATCCTTGTCCCTCAGTAGTTGCTTGTCATTCCTGATTAAATGAAAATCATTTTCAAATATATTATAGTGGTAGCTTTGATTACACAATTGATTTGTCCAATAATATTCTGGTAAAAAGAGAGGGAAAATTCTTATTGAACCTATGAAAATAACTATATGGTCATGGAAAGTAAGGACACATCGTTTCTGAATTCTGGAGAGATCAGGGAGAATTAGATACTCTCTTAAAATGTTTTGTTTGAGTTTGAAAAGCAGTGTCTACCAAATCGAAAGTTAGGTATAGCTTAAAAGGAAAAAAAAAAGATAAGTCTTCCTCACATATCCATTAGAAAATAGAATATTAAGACAGCATCAACAATATCTGAACAAACACCTACAGTTAAATGGTACTCATCCATTAATTCAGTCTTCTGTAATTCTTGTTTCACTGGATCTAGGGTCAGCAGAGTCTCCCTTGATGAATCTTCTCCTCCCACAGGAAAAATCAACGTACTAGTTTAGTGTTGAGTTTAGACATATATTCAAAACTGGTATTACACTTGTTACACCTGCCATCTTTCCTTTGCTAAAACCATTTGCATGCCTCCTTTTGTGTTATATATTTGTTACTTTGAGGCTACCTTTTAGTTACATATTCACTGGCTGAGGAGTGAACTGCATTTGTTAATTGAATATCTAGTAATCAATTAACTTTGTGGTAAAAATATGTCAGATTTAAGATACTGTAGTACCCTTGTTTTCAAATAATTACACTTTCCACATTAATCTTGTGAGAACAAGTCATTTTTCAAAAGCTTAATGGAGAGTGAAAGGCTTATTGATTGTAGCAAGCACTTAGAAATACTGTTCTATAGTCTAAAAGTATTCTCACTCTCCTGTCGAGTTGCTGACTTCCCAAAAGTCTGTTGTCCAGAAACAAACAGGAAAAGCAGTGGTTAGGACTACAGCTTGCCAAATCCAACTTTATGTACATATATACATATTGAAACAAAGTAACAAACCAAAGACCATGAAGGACTAATAAATCATTTAACCACAAGGAAAAAAAAAATTACACCCTAAAGAAAATGACCTTATGTTTGACAAACAGAAAAATAGTAAGACCTGTGAACTTACAACTTGTCTCATGTAGTATCTAATTCATTACCATTGATTTTAGGTCACAAGTTCTATAAAATGTGTGAATATTTCTTAAAATCCTAAGTAAATCACTCAAGTATACACTTTGTAACAAAAATCATAAAATTAAATTAAGGCTATATAAGCCTATGAGTTTTTAGTTTAAATAGCTTGTAGATGTTCACATTAAAACATCTCAAGCGGCTTAATAGGTCCGTGTACAAGTTAGGATGATTTTGGTTGTAAGAAACAAAAAAATATTTTAGGCTGGCTTAAAACAGCAAAAGAGGGGCGCCTAGGTGGCTCAGTTGGTTAAGTGTTCGACTCTTGATTTTGGCTCAGGTTGTGATCTCTCTCAGGGTCGTGGGATTGAGCCCCACATGGGTCTTCATGCTGAGCGTGGAGTCTGCTTGTCTCTCTCCCTCTGCTCCTCCCCTGACACACACTCTCTAAAATAAATGAATGAATGAATGAATGAATGAATAAATAAATAAATAGAATCTTGAAAAAAAAAAAAGACAGCAAAAAGAAAGTTATTTGTTCCTTGAAAAGTTCATTGATAAAGAGATTTAGATTTAGTTTGATCAGGCCTCTGCTTCCATGTCTGAAATTTTCTGGGCTCAACCTTTCTCTGTTTACCGCAGGTGTTAGAAGGCTGCCAGCTGAAATTAGGCTTCTCTGATTGGCTTATCCATTTGCTCAGCTCTTTCCTCCCCTGGGAGAAGGAATTCTCCTGCAAACCCAAAGGCTTTCATATCGGGAGGGGAAGGAAGGGAATGGGTAATGAAGAGGTCTGCTACAGAATTATTTTGTATCTTCTCACGTTTGAGTTTTGGGGAAGGGGAGGGAGTTAAGAAATATGTTCACTGATTGTCTCCTCCCATTACACAGGCTTCTTTCGTCCACTTATCATCTTCCACGTAATCCTCTCGACAATACTAGGAAGTAGATGTTATCTCACTTCACAAATAAGCAGAAGGAGATTAGCAAATTCTTTTTCTCAGGCTCACATGGCTTGTGAAGGCATATTCTAAAGTCTGTGTTCTTCTGCGCTCTTCAGGCTGTAAACTAAATCATAGTTGCTAAGTAATTTTGTGAGGACGGTTATTCCAAGTTGGAAGGTCAAAGGATTTATACATTTATTAATAAACATTCATTCCACAATTAATTACAGTGTTCCTACTATATACTAGGTATATGATAGTTGCTGGGAGGTTAAGGTGAAGAAAACAGAAGTGCCTTCCATTCTTATAGATTTAGTGGGGGAAGCAGATGTCAATGTCATGCAAATGAATGTATAATTACAAACTGTGTAGCTGCTCTAGAGTAAGATTCTAAGTCTGGGAGGGGTGATCACAAAGTTTTTTCCTAGGAGGTGACGTTTGAGTTGAGATCTGAAGGATGAGAATGAGTTAAGGCAAAAAGGAGGAGAGCATTCCAGGGAGAGGGAATGTGGCAGGCTTAGGAAGTGAAGGGGGTCCTTTTTGTTGCAGCCCAGAGAGAATGCAGGACAAGACGGGGCTGAGGCAAGTAGATAGACTATATCCTGCAGGGTCTTCAGGTGGTATTAAGAATTGTGCTCGATATTCCATAAGAAATTATCTTGGAAAGAACTGATCTTAGGTACTTTAAGGATTTGAGCAAGTTGCTGAGGTAATATCTTAGTATTTATTGCAGTTATCTCTCTGAATATTTATAGTGTTTTCTTAAAACATGTTTTCTTGCCTCAACAAAGCCTTACTTCATTTTTAGAATTGTTTTATCATATTCAGCTTTCCAGTCCTGGCATGTTGTGTAAATCATTTGTAGCAGCCTTAAACTTTTTATAAGCATGTGTAACTTGAACCTAGATGTAAAACAGTGATGGGAAAGACATCTATATTTTAGCAAATATTTATCAAAAGTGTGTTGAATTAGTTGCAAACTGCACAGAGAAGAAAAGTCCAGACGTTAAACTTCGGGGAGGAAATATGGAAATAATATTTATATATAATAAATTTAATGTTGGTGTCTTGGCATGCTCTATCCACTCTTCAGGTCTTGTTGTAATTGCATTTGTGACCTCCCTTTTGTTTTTGGTTATAATCAAAGAATAAGAGAAAAAGTTGGCTCTTTCCTTTGACTAAGGCAGTATAAAAAAAAAAATTTGCTCGTACCATAGAGCATATTAATATCCTAAATAAAGCATGCATCTGGGTTACTAATCAAAGTTGGACTTAGATCCTTCAAGTTCATCTCTGTTGAGAAGATGGTTTGCTTAAAATTCTAAGCATTTGACCTATAATATAATATTTAAGCATGAAGTTGCTGACTCAGCCAATTCCCTAAAAGTCACACAAATGAACACCATTACTTTAATCTTGTTACATCACTTACTGGAAGTATAACTTTTTAAAAATTATCAAAATAAGCTTCGAAAGTAGGAACATACGTATTATTGAGTAACCGTGTTTATCAGGCAAGCATTTTCACCCTTTTACCTTTGTAAAGGGTAATATAGGGTGGTAACATAAATAAGGGTAACATAAATATGTTGATGTCCTACATCAACAGTTTATTTCATTGGCAGGAAAGATATGTCTTCTCTTCTGGAATGAGAGCTTAGTTCTCTTGTCTTGATGTTGAATGCTGCATAAGAAGGGCAGGGCAGGTAAATACGTGTGGTTGTCATTATAGGCCTGACTAGAGGATGCTTGCTCCTGGCATGGAATATATGATGTCCCAACAAATCCCTGCTCAGACATTTTCTATACCACTTCCCTCTTCTGCCTAGGAGAACTGACATTTCCTTCTATACTTTCAAGATAGGAGTAAAAAGATAGGTTTCAAGATAGGTTAAATAAGGACTTTCCTGTGTAGTGCTCGCCGGACAAGTAAACTAGTAATGTAATGATCAATTTGAAATGCTCACACTTCTGCTTGTTTGTATTGAAAGTAACTGTGATGCTTCCATTTTTTGGACCAAAGGTCTTCCCCTACATTTCAGCTCATGCTGTCAAGACTGGTAATAATGCAAGTATCACCTTCTGTATGTAGATTTGAAAATGAGAAATACAGAGAATACCTATGATCTTGGCATTCAGAACCCACTCTGTTCTGGATATCACAAAAAGCCTGTGAAGAGGATGTGACAGAAGAGCTGGATACTCCCATGCAAGGTGGTATGGACCCACAGGGGGCACTGTTGGGTACCAACATTTGCTGATTTTCATCAAATATTTCAACACTTGCCAAAGCAATACGTATTCTGTCAAGGACTGTCATGGTATATCCTCCAGTAATTTTGGAAAAAGATATGATTTGTTTGTCTGTTCAGAAGCTATTTTTTGAGTGATAAGTTACTGTGTCAAAGCCCGGGAATTTGAGGATGAAAATGTTTGGTCTGTACTCTCAGTCTAGAGATGAAGTGGGACATAGGGGAAGAAACATCCATCTGCCTGGGTTGTGGGAGAAGTTTCATAGGAAGTTGTCCTTGAGATTGAGTCTTGAGGGGAGAAGGGGAGTGTGTTCCAGAACCCTAAGTCTATGTGTAGGAGTAATAATAATGATAAGGATATTTACTGATGAAGCAGCTAATGTTTATTGAAAACTTAGGTGTGCTTGGTTTCTTTTTTTTCTTCAAAGTGTTTTACATGTATTAACCTATTTACTCCTTAGAGCAACCCGAAGAGATGGAAAACTACAGATTGGAAACTGAGTCAAAGAGTGTTAGTTACCTGGCCCCTAGTCGTCACACAGTTAATAATGGAGCCAGATTTCACATCCAGAGTCTGGAGCCACTTTCCTTTGTGTGAATAAAATGAACTGTTTTGGAAATGGTAGAACTTGAAGTGGTTAGAAGTTCAGGTCTCTGGGTATTTGGCAGGGTTTTGGCTGGTCAGAGAGTTACGGGTCAGATCATGAAGAGCCTTGGAAGACATGCTGAAGAATTAGCATTAATTTTGTAGAATCAGTATCTCTTTTTTTTGGAAACAAGGTCTAGAGCTTACTTTCCTCAGAATCACTTGGGGTGCTTTTTAGAAATGCACACTCCAGGTCCCACTTCAAATCAACTAACTCAAACTTTCCCTGCTCCCAAAAGTGGCCGAGCGTCTTGCATCCTGATATGGTCAAATAGAAAGTAGATCTGTAGTTCCTAACAGCAGGTACTGCTATTATTTGCCCCAAATTTCTTGGTATTTAATTTGTTGAGTTGAAAATTAATGTAAAAAAGGCAGTGAGTTGTGTTTTGTATGAGTTGGGTTTAATTTGCTTCCAGACTATCCTATTGAAATATGGGGAGAAATAAAAAAGCTGCCTACTTGATTCGGAGATAGGGAATTTTTGAGCCTTCTGCTCATGGCTGGTAGGAGACTCGTGGATATCGTTGAGATTACTCATGTGAAAAAATAGAGCAGTCAGCATGACTGGAAAGCATTGAAATAGGAAAACAGCATGAAATGTGAAATAGCAAAAGTCAACAGACTTAGAAGACCATCTTCAAAAATAAGAGGGGACCCAGGGAGAGGTGTGATTCAGGAACCAAGAAAAGAGGGTTTCATGATGTCTTTGTTTTTATTAAATGCATCTGAGAATTTGTGTAAGAAAAGGACTAGGAAAAAAAAAAAGATCAGTGCTATTGTGAAGAAGAATTTCGGTGGGGACCTAGGAGTGGAGGCCAGGTTGGAATGTGCAGGTGCAAGTGGGCAGGTGGCAAAAATGGCTTAGATGACTCTTGGCAAAAACTTGATTTTAAGAAGGCAGGTGGAGTGATAATTAGAAAAGGTTACAAGGTAAAGGGAGAGCTTAAATATTACGAGCTTCCCCCTTTTTATTTCATACTTATTAGAAAGATTAAAAAAATACAGATACAAAAAATAAGGTTTGCTTTCACCCAATAAATAAGAGATAACAAATGTTGAAATTTGTCATTATTTTTCTAGCCACGCTTCTATCAATATGTATTTGTAGTAAATAAATATGTATTTACATATTTTTAATGAAAATATGTTGTAGCTGTCTAAATTTTTGTATGTACCTTAATGTTTCAGAAACACGTGTCTCTTTCATTGCACCATTACTTTTTCACAGTTGCCTGGTGTTACATTATATATATATAATAGTTTATATAATCCTATTATTGCCATTTTTGCTTTTCTGGGTACTTCTTCATTTTAGTAGCGCTACCATTAATATCTTTGTGAGTGAATCTTTTCACACTTCTGTAATTACAAATTTTTTTATTAATTTCAAATTGTGGAACAAGTTCCCAAATGGAGCCTTCATTTATGGCATCTATAAATCAACTAGATGGATTAGTCTTAGATAAAAGAACAGACATTTCCATCTTCCTGGGTGCAAGGAGAAAAGTATTAGCTTATAGGTGGTTGGTGGGAGAAAGAAATGAGAGAATGCCTAGAGGGAGTAGCCGTATGATGATCTATTTTATCTTAATGCGGATGGTTGAAAGGGCAGGTTGTTACAGGATGTTAGAAAGTTGTGAAGGTTTGAAAAATCTACCAAGAAGAAGACGTGGAAGAGGGTATGAGGGCTTACTGAGCAAGACTGTGCAGAGCTGGCATGGGGCACCATATGTCTGCAGTGGGTCCAGATGCTTTGGATCCACTCTGCACTCCAGCAGCATTCAGAGCCCAGGTGTAGGGAGTGGAGACATGACTTACCTACGGTTTGGTGGTTCTAGGTCTGGTAGATAGTCTGCATGGGCAAAATAGGGGTACACAATGAAGGAGTTGAAGATGGTGTGGGGAGAGCAGTTAGGGCTCTACAGTCACATAAAGAAGGAAGTGAAGCTGGAAGGGACTATAAAGAGCACAAAGAGTGAAAGAAAGCATGGGGATTGGTGGGTGTCAGTGAGTAGGAATAAAGGAGTGAGGGTTGAAAAGTTATAAAATTGTGGCTAAAAAGTGGGACACTGGGTTGAGATTTTAGAAGGAGAGCAATTACGCTTCAAGCCAAGGTCCAAGGTGTAGCCATGGATTTGGTGAGCTAAAATAAGGGAAGATGAGGTCATGGAACCATATGCAGCATAACGTTGTCCATATGGATGTGGGTGATGTGAGGATTTTTAAGTAAAGAGACAGAGAGTGCCCTAGAAATTCCTAATCCTGGGTAAATGACAAAACAATTGGTAGCTAATAATGGTAAATGATGAGGGTGCTATAGCTCGTTGACCTGGATATTTAGAAAATGTTTATGGAAGATAAAAATGATGATGAGTGTGATAGGAAATATTTTGGGACGTAAATGGCATCCAAATAGCCAATGTGAGCTTCTAGCATGCCAAGTCACCTTCTAGCTTGAGATGCAAGAGTTGGTTGTGGAGATGAATAGCCAGACAGTGTCTTTTTCACCCTGTAACACTTGAACGTTGGGGAAGAGGTGTCAGAGTGAATTTTCTTCTGATACGTTCCCAGGGCGACTGGGAATGGGGTCGGGACCGTACATCCTCAGGTGTGAGCTGTTGTCTTGCAAGCGGATGCGAATGTACGGAGCTGAGGCCTCTAGTCATAAGCATTGTAGTTGGGGTGGAGGACTGCTGCCCAGGAGCTGCCATGTTTTCTTAGTTTCTGCGTTTTGCTTTTTCTTATGTAAATTTTAAAAGTGATCTAATTGGGAAAGAAAAGCTCTGTAAGGATTGGTTTATCAGAGAGATTGTTTTAGAGAGTAAAGTAAAAGACACATAAAATGCTGGGTTTTGCTTGCTCTGTCAAAACCCCTGGATGTAGATGAAAAAGTATGAGCTCAGAATCCAGGACTCTTGAGTTTGAGGTGGCAGGAACATTTTGGGGCCCACTTGTAAGATATAGTTACTGAATCCAGTACCTCCGAGAGGTCTAAATCTAAAACAATTTCCTCTTCAGATCCGAGTTCCCTTCCCTATTATGTTAAAACTGCCATTTTCCTCAGCTCCCTGCTGTTCTTCAAGAATTTTCTTTGATTTGTGAACTCAGGAACTAGATCTAAACTCCATCTATTCATAGTTCTTTGCAGGAATTTCAGAAGAAATAGGATGGTAATGGAGTCAGTGGTGAGGTTAGGTATAAGAATGGCCTTATGAATGCTTTTAATTACAGAAGTAAACAAATTTAGACACAAAATACAGGATTGGGTAGATAGTGAACATCTGAGGGCCCCCCCAGGAACTCCTTCAAAGGCTCTTGGCAGTAGAGAGAGATCTTTGGTAGGGACAGTTGCTTTCAGAAGAATAAGAAGTGGAAGCAGCCACTTTATTTAAGAAATGATTGAGGTTATAGAAATAATTTATAGATTCTAATCTTAACTGTGTGATATTAAGAACCCGGGGTTGGGGGGAGGGACTGCTGGGTGGCTCAGTCGATTAGGTGTCTTCTTTTGGCTCAGGTCATGATCCCAGGGACCTAGGATGGAGTCCTGCATCAGACTCCTTGCTCAGCGGGGAGCCTGCTTCTCTCTTTGCCTGGTGCTTCCCCTGCTTTTGGTCTCCCTCTCTCTCTCTCTCTGACAAATAAATAAATAAAATCTTAAAAAACCAAAAACCCAGTACCATGTAGTACATGCACTATATACCAAACACAGAGTGACCGACTAAATTCCTCTGACGAAGCACCTCAGTATAATTGTAGTTTAACGTCGTAGTCTAAAATTTTGAAGGCATTTTTTTTTCGTGAATCAGAATTCAGAGCTTGCTCCAGCTTTCTCTTCCTTCTCTTGTTCACTTTCTTTCCCATTCACTTCCTCATGATAATTTTCCCTGCTTTAGTATTTAGTATGTACAGCACATGCTACCCTTACTCCTGTATCTATTTAAGCTTGGTTCTTTGCCTTTTTTTCCCCCCCAGCCCTGCCTGTTAGGTCCTTTAGCTTAATCATCCATGTCTGCTTGTACTAGATTGTTTCCCTAAGAACTCTGTAAGCCACAGAGTGAAACTGATTTGGATTTTACAGCCCTGGTGATTTTCCTTCTGGTGTACTCCCAAGAAAATGCTATATAACACAGGAGCTGATGAGTCATTTTGTAGGGCTTTTGCTTTCTATTTTATATTTGAAAAATTAGGTATGATCATGAACCTGGAAATGTCTCTTAAAATCATGAGGATAATACAACCGTAAGATAAAATCATCAGTGTTAGTTTTGGTCTCTGATTAACGTAATATATTGTGGTTTTGAGTAACTTGAGTTCCCCAATAAACATTTCATTCATGTGAAATTTCATTTTTCTACATTTTCATTGCTGGTACTGGAAGCTGACTAGAATTACTTGGCACCCACTGCTCTGTGTCTGGCGTTCTGGGGACCTTACACCTGTTAGACCATTAAATCATCACAGCAGGCTTGTACTGTAGGTCTGGATTCTCCCATTTTACTGAAAAGAGATCGAAGCCGAGCGTGTTGAAGTTAACTTTTCATATGCCACTCAGCTAGTAAGCCTCAAAGCTGGAATTTGATCTCTGTGTGTGTGGCCCTGATTATAACAGGCTCCTCAATTGGAGATAGACATGGGAACGTATTAAGGCTTCCTTTTGGATTTGGACATTCATATGGATAAGAAATGAAGCCAACTCCTATTGGTTGAGATGGTAGGCTGTTGAGAATTAATTCAGCTTGCTATTGAGTGTAATCTCTGGCAAGATCCCAGGCTTCTGTCACATAGTTCTGCCAGATGAAGGGTTGCCTTGATCATCAATAATTTAATTTCTACATAGTATAGTTCCATTGTCTAAGGGGATGACTTGTGGGAAAATAAATTCATTGAGGTCATAGTGTGTATTTCCCCCAGCTTATTTGAAGCATCACTGGCATGGTTATTTTATCTTCTAATCCTTGGCATTTGATTCAGGGCCATGATTTCCAAAGCTGGTCTCTTGGCTGGGCTCCAACATCTGCCATTTGTTCCCGCCTTCTCCTCCCCATTACATACGTCCCCACTGATAGTAGCTTCTGAATCCAATCTCCCTCTTCTTCAGTCTATCCTAAATATTGCCAATCATAGTAATTTTTTCACAGTACTAACTTCGCTTCAGAATGCTATTGTGCTTCGTGTCATACTCTATGATTCCATTTATATAATGTTCTTGAAATGACAAAATTATAGAGATGGAGAATTGATTAGTGTCTGCCTGGGGTTAAGGATGTTGGGATGAAAGGAGACAGGTTTGACTCTAATGAGGGTGGAATGAAGGAAATTCTTGAATCATCAAATAGTTTCGTATCTTGATGTACGATAGTGAGTACATGATGCAAACGTGATAAAATAACCTAAAACTATATGCAAACTTTATCTAATGTAGATTTCCTGCTTTTGATATTATACTATCAGTATATAACATGTAATTAATGGGGGAACCTGGATAAAGGCTACATGAGACCTCTCTGCTATCGGTAAAACTTCATGTGAACCTGTAATTCTATAAAAATAAAAAGTAAAAAAAAAAATACTATTGTGCTTTAAAATGTTTAAGTTCCTATGTCTGTCATATTCATTGTGTTTTATATTCTTTGTTTCCTCCTAAATTAATCATACAAAATCATCTCCTGATTTTTTTCTACCTAAATCTTGGTTAACATTATTAACATAATGTTTGTCTTTTATCAGATTACCAAGAAATGCTTTTTGAATTAATTAAACAATTAAATATACTTTATGAAAGAACAGTGTATCAGTACTTGGTCTCATTACTAACCATCTTGTTTTCCTACTCACTTCCTTATTCATTCTTGTCTTTGTGTAATCTCTTTCCATGGACTAAGCAGCATGCCAGGGGTTTGATTGGTAGAGTCTGGAAGACTTGGGCTTGCGTGAAGGGGTTGCATTGCCTATGGCCACAGTCACATAGCCCGAAGTCCACTCAAATTCTAAAAGGCAGTGGCTCTTTGAGGACTTAAGACTTAGTGTTATAAGAGCCAGATGAGCCAGGAAACCAGGATATGAACTACGGTGAACCACAGCCATCCAAGCATTCACATTTACTAAGACTAGTTTTATAGTGCAGTATATGATCTTTCTTGGTGAACATTCCATTTATGTGTACCTGAAAAGAAAAAGATAACTCTGCAGTTATTAGTTTTTTATGAAAATCTGTTTTAGATCTTCTATGTCTTTAATGATTTGGGGGGGGGTCTAGTTCTATTAATTACTCAAACTATGATTGTGGAGTTGTCCATTTCTCCCTTTATCTGTCAGGTTTTGCCTCATGTATTTTGAAGCTCTGTTATCAGAGAATTGATTTTTTTTTTTTTTTGGAGGGGGGTTCTTAACAGGCAGTTAATTTGGCTGAACTTAAACTAAATTTTGACTTTTCTCTGGCAGGCGGCAGTTCCCCTGATCCATTCAGAAAGCTAATATTGAACAAGTGCTGAGTGTCAAGCACCATAATAGGTGACTGTGTTAGAAGTAAAAATAGACATGGACCCTTACCTCAAGACACTTACAGTCTAGCTGATAGAGATAGGAAAGTGAACAAATAAGCATGATAACTTTCCATACGTCACTGAGATAATACCTGGAGGAGGCAGCAGGGTTACTGAGAAAGGAGTTGTGAAATTGTTAAAATGCAATTTAAAAATTATTTTTAAAGCAACCCAATACTTTTGAGAACAGGAGATAGTTTATTTGTTATATATCATGATGATGAGAGAGCGGCTGTTGAATAATTGTTAGTTCCACTGTCTTCCTGTTCTTAATTCTTTGAAGAAAAGGACATGTTTCAAAAGCACAGCATATTGTGGGGAAGCAGTATTAAAAATAAATGTTTAAATTCTGAACTGCTGTACCAAATAGGAGGAATATTTTATGTTTGGTTAGAAAAAAAAAGATTTGATAAAATCTGAGCAAACGACACAAATGATCATAGATTAGGGAATATTAGATATTGCTGAGAATAAAAAGACCTATCTATACTAAAGGTACCACTGTTGGGAGAAAGATATTTCAAAAACCATTTATACTCATGGAAAATATATCTTAAAAACCTGTTAAGTTTCCTCTGTCAAATACCAAGGAGGTTTTTTTGTTTATACTTATATCTGTAAAAATGAATGGGTAATGTGAGGTTGGTTTTTATTTTGTAAAAACATTTACCTTAGCAGTAATTTGAGCCTTTCTTTTCTCTTTTTTCCCTGTTTTAACAGTGTATCCTATTCAGTACATGTATCTGAAGATTACCCAGGTATGTTTTTCTTCTTTCTATTTTTTATTACAAATACTCATGTCATGATTTCTTTGAATATTTTTTCCTTCTGGAGATGGAAAATGTATATAAATATATCTAGGAGTGAAATGTTGGCAGGAAAAGACTTGAAGATCTAGAAGAATTCTGCTGGTTGCCTGTGAGATTCATGTCTTACCCTGAGATGCAGTCCAGAAGCAAAATAGTTTCCTGATGAAAAGTCATTTACTTGAGCCCATGTGATAGCTTCAGCCTGTATATATTTATCTCATTGCAAGTAAAACAAAGATTCTCTGAGCTGGTTTAGTTGTTGGATTTGGAACATCATTTGGCTTTTCATAATGTAAATATAATAGGTAAGAATAACAGCTAAACTAATAGCTAAAAATAGTAATAGCAAAGAATAGGCCTGTCTTCATTTTTCTAAGCATATGAATGATTAAACAATTCTCACAATAATCCTATGATATTGTTACCATAACATCACCATTTTCCTCCTGAATGATGACACGCCTAGTAAGAGGAAGAGTTGGGACTTGAACCCAGTAGTCCAGAGCCTGTGGACTGTACCACTGGACTAGACTAGGTATCTTGTATATGCATGGCTCTTCTCACTGTGTGTCTGTCTCCCGAAATAGATTAGTAGGCCCACAAACACTTGTCCCTAGAAGACAGAATGTAAGAACACTGCAGATCCATTTTTCTGTAAATCAAACAAGTGTTTTTCTTCTAGGCCATGGTCAGTCCTATTTTCTAGACGCATGCCATCTCACAGAGCCCAGGCTGCGGATGCCAACATTTCAGTCACGGCAATTTGAAGATACAAACAAGATGTTCCTCTTTAGTATTTTCTGCACAAGTGATATCTATAATTTCATCTTGAATAAGAGCATAAGGATTGCAGACTTAGTGCAGAATAAATACACCTTGATTAGTTTACCTCAGAGAAAAGAGTATAATCCAGGAATCTAGTGTTTATCATATTTTGTGACAAAGAACAGCAAATTTTAACTGCCTATATTTCATATATATATATATTCCAACATTCTGACTTAATAAAATCAGATGGTCACCAAATTATACTGTTGTGATCTGCCAGTGTCATAAACTGGAATCAATTCTTATTCAAATCTAGCCATTTTATTCACATACTGTGCATGATTTGGATCATATTTTTCTATGTAAAATTACTAGATTGTTATAAGTAACTTTGATTATATGTACTTTGAGTATTATTAAAAAATAATTAGTTCATAAGGTAGTATGAAGATGTAAAACTTACTTCTTTAGCATTTAGGCTAGTATTTTTTGTGGCCGTTTGCACCATGCATTTAATCTTCTTTTTTTTATAATATCAAATGTTACATTTAAAAATAATTTTATAGGGGTGACTGGGTCGCTCAGTTCTTTAAGTGTCTGCCTTTGGCTCAGGTCATGATCCTGGGGCCCCATGTAGGGCTCCCTGCTCAGGGGGGAGTCTGCTTCTCCTTCTCCCTCTGCCCCTCCTCCTGCTCATGCTCTCTCTCTCTCTCACTCTCTCTCTGTCTCTCAAATAAATAAATAAATCTTAGGGCGCCTGGGTGGCTCAGTTGGTTAAGCGACTGCCTTCGGCTCAGGTCATGATCCTGGAGTCCTGGGATCGAGTCCCGCATCGGGCTCCCTGCTCAGCAGGGAGTCTGCTTCTCCCTCTCCCGCTCCCCCCTCTTGTGCTCTCTCTCTCACTCTCTCTCTCAAATAAATAAATAAAATCTTTTAAAAAAAAAATCTTAAAAAAAAGTACCATGGTTAACATTAAAAACAAAAATAAAAATAATTTTGTAAATCATAAACTATCTTACAGTTATTTTGCTATGATCGCCACATGTGTTAAGCATTAGTATTCTTTAAGACTATTGTATAGTTTTATATGGGGAGTTATTAATTATTAAAAATATGCTTATTTTTATATAAAAAGTATATAAAGTGTTCTAGGCAGATTTCATGGAAATAGCAAGACAAAATATTTATGAAGAAAAATTTTTTGTAGATGATTTTGCAGTCAACTTTCTCCCTTATGATGTTTTTTTTTTTTAAAGATTTTATTTATTTATTTGACAGAGAGAGAGAGACAGCGAGAGAGGGAACACAAGCAGGGGGAGTGGGAAAGGGAGAAGCAGGCTTCCCGCTGAGCAGGGAGCCCGATGCGGGGCTTGATCCCAGGACCCTGAGATCATGACCTGAGCCGAAGGCAGTCGCTTAACCAACTGAGCCACCCAGGTGCCCCTCTCCCTTATGATGTTTTTGATGCTGAATGTTTGCTAAATAAGTATGTTAGGAAAATTAAAGTTACCTCAGTGTTGTAAATATTATAATTATTGTGCTTCTCATCTGAGGCAGCTTCTAGAAATGTCAATCATGAGAGGACTTTAAGTTAGGGTGATAGAAATAATGCCACAAATCAAAACCCACCTTGAAGACTGTTAAGTGAATAATTCTGTAGCACAGGAAATAGGGCAGAAGATGCCTTTGGTAAACCAAGCGAACCAAATGTTTAGCTCCCTCTTGTGGCCAAGATGCATCACTGACTTTTTCTCACCTTGCGGGAGGGAGCCCCTCTTGAAAACGCAATATACAAAAATTGAAACTTAAAACTAAAACACTGGTTATCATTTGTGCTTTTTTAAAACAAATTCCCATCCTGGAGAGAGTCTGTAGTGAATTTACAGTATAATTTCATTTCTAAAAATAAAAGGAGTGTAAATAAAACACCAAGTATGGGTGAGAGAAATTAGTGCATTTGGAGGTCGGATTTTGAATTGGTTGATGTAACCAGAACACTGTGTACCAAGTATTTTCATATACATAAGTGAATTGACTCTAAATGCCAGTTTGTGTATAGGCAGAACAAAGGCTGTCGTCACATTTTATACTTGAAGAAATATGCCAAGAGAGGTTAAATAGTATTTCCCAAGGACAAGTAGTTTGGTGGTAAAATCAAGCCTATAATTCAATTCTAATTCCTAACTATCACTTATTGGGGAGAAGTAGTGGTAGTATTTTTTATGGAGCTTTCTTCAAAGTGAATATTACCATGATAATATTTCCCCATTATTAAATTTTAATCTACATTTATTTGTACTAACAGTTCAGTTAATACACTTGATTTCTCATGTAGATAATATTGTATAAAAATTATATGTTTGCTTTCCCTTTCCAATATTCATCCTTGTGTTTTTTTCTCCCATAACGCTACTAGAACTTCCAGATTAATTTTTAATAATCTATATGAAAGTTGGCAGCTTTGTCCTTTTTTTCCAAAATTAGTGACCATACTTTCATCTGCTTTCAGAAAACTACTTTTCTCATTTACCAAGCTTTTTTTTTTTTTTTAAAGAATGAGTATTAAGTCTTTATCAAATTCTTGTTTAACTTCTGTTGAGGTATCACATACGTTTTCTCCTTTGAACAACACGGTGACAAGTTATATTATTAGTAGATATCTTAATGTTGATCTTTAAGAATTAGATGCATTTTGGGGGTGCCTGGGTGGCTCAGTCGGTTAAGCGTCTGCCTTCAGCTCAGGTCATGATCTCAGGGTCCTGGGATCGAGCCCCGCATCGGGCTCCCTGCTCTGCAGGAAGCCTGCTTCTCCCTCTGCCCCTCACCCTGCTTGTGTTCCCTCTCTCACTGTCTCTCTCTCTCTGTCAATTAAATAAATGAATAAAATCTTTAAAAAAAAAGAAGAATTAGATGCATTTTGTCATATACTTTGCCACCAAAGGCTTGACATTGTACCTATTCTTTGGCATTCAACAGAGCATGCAAGCAAATCTCTCTGAGCCTGGTATCTTTTTAGGGATGGTTCTGGGATTAATAATCGTTATTTTTCTGCCACGATTATTATCTGTTCTGATTTTCTATTTCTTAGTCATTTTTAAACATGTGTTCTTATTGAAAGCTCACTATGTTGGTGAAATGTGCAACCTTTTCAACAAAAAGTTGTTCATAGTATTCAGTATATACATCTGAAAATCTTCCGCATCTCTGTGGCTGTTTCTCATTTCTGTTGTTTTACATTTGTTCTTGCCTTTTTCTCCCTTTGATTTTTCTTCCCCAGAGTTTTACCTACTGTAAAAATCCTTTCAAACAAATAGCTTTTTACTTCATTTTTAATTTCTAAATGCAGTAATCTTGATAGTACTTTTGTTAATTCCTTCTGCTAATGTTCCTCAGTCTTTTTTTTCCCCCATCCTAGTTTCCTGGATTATATGGTTGAGTGATTATTTCATCATCCAAGTTTGAAAATTTGGAACTTTCTTTGTCCTGTGGAAATGTATGAGCATAATCCTTCAAATTCAGGATTATGTCACCCTGTTTATCTCCTTAGGAACGATTTATCATTTTATAATTCCAATCTATTAAGTAACCCGTGTCATCTATTGAAATTAGTCAACAGTTTTGCTTTTGTGAACAAAGACGGTCTTTAGTGAGCATTAGTTTTACCTTAAATAACATGTATATAAATGCAATGCAAAACGATATGTTGGTTCTTTAAAATAAAGTGAAGAAATAGAGCAACCTTCTGGTTTACTTGTACTTCCTTATGTCATATACACTGTAGACAGATTTTTGCTTTTTGAAGGTAAGTATATTACAAGTCACAGATAATTGGCTCTGCTGTAATAGAACAGCAGAGTTTTTTCTCATCAATTCCCACCTTTAATTAGGAGGCTCACCTATTGGTGGGTGTAAATTCTCTCATCCCTTTTATATGCTTTACAACATACTGCAATTGTTACGTGACAATTTTTTGATATTAAAAAAGCATAACAAAGCATTGATGTTTGGATTCAGACAGTTTCACCACTTACTAGTCATGTGTAATTTTAATTACTTAAATAATTTGGGCAAATTGCTTAATTTCTCTGAGCCGTGGTTTCCTCATCTTTAAAATAGGGATAATAAATGATTGGCTTGAAAGTTGACATGAAGTACATGAATATTATATATAACATTCAGGGGAGACATCCAGATTATATTATAAAACCAATAAAATTATAATTACTTTAGTTACATAGTAATGAATAATGGAATGACTTGGCTTAAATCATGTTGCATCTGAAATGGAATGAAAACAATAGTTCAGGAGATGCTTTTCATGGCTTTCTACCCATCTCTCCCCAGTTGTCCACGAGAGTTCCAGTAATGCTTGCATAGTCTGGTAGGGCGGGGAAGAGAAAATATTCATACTGTTAACAGCCTTTAATAAAGATCTTGAGGTCCTCTACAAAACTTACACATTAAAGAACATAACTGTCTCCAGAAGTTTAAAAAAAAAAAAAAAAAAATTTGGCAGCTCTGGAGTCAAGTGGGAGAATTCCAGAGAAGGAATTTGAGTTTGAAAACATTTTATTCTGTCACTGACTCATTCTGTTACCTTAAATGCATTCCTTATTCTTTTTATGTCCTACTTTCTCATGTCTAAACAAAGATGATGTTATTATTACAGATGTCAAAATAGTTTGAGGAAGGTTTAGAAATGATTATTTAAACAACAACAAAAAAAAGAAAACACAATTCATTCATACAGCTGGGACGATCCTCAAAGTGCATCAGCAAACCTTCATTTTTAGAACTAGGCTGACTGTGGCTTAGCTAAAAGGGATCAATAACTAGTTGGTAGCTGGGTCTAGATTTTATGTGCTTTGTCTACTTTCCTATATTTCTGTTCTTCACATGGGTATATACCCCTTAATGTTGTAATGTTGATTTGATGGCCTATTAATGTTGTAATGATGATTTAATAGATATTGTCTTGAAACCTGAAAACATTTTGGCTTGGATAAATTAAGCCAGAAACAGAAATTGAAAGTGTTCTAATGCCTAAATACTGATCAAAATACAAACTGGTAGAAAATCTCTTAGAAAATGATATGGTTGACTCTATCGTCCTGTCGTTCAGCATTACGCAACATGTCTTCACCAAATTCTATTCTCTTGAATCAGAGTTGACTGCCTTCCAGTGTCAACACTACGTAAACCATTGGAACCTTTAGATTGAGTTATTCACTTCCCCATTTTCATAAACAGAAAATCCTAACTTACTTGCCTCTTGAAGCTGTAGTAAAATCCTCCTTGTTCCATGACACTGAGATACTGCGTGATGCTGTGTCCATTTTACGGATTTTTCTGGATCTCCCCTTCTATTTGGTGGTCAGCTATTACTTCTGTTACTGTAAGCCACACTTTTTTTTTTTTTTTAGATTTTATTTATTTATTTGACAGAGAGAGAGAGACAGAGAGGGAACACAAGCAGAAGAAGTGGGGGAGGGAGAAGCAGGCTTCCCATGGAGCAGGGAGCCCGATACGGGGCTCCATCCCAGGACCCTGGGATCATGACCTGAGCCTAAGGCAGACGCTTAGCGACTGAGCCACCCAGGTGCCCCTAATCCACACTTCTAATACTCATTTTCTCCATAAGTTTACTTCAAGGAATCCATTGTGCACAGGAAAAATCTAATTCAGTTGATTCCATAGCAGATAACTTGGATCAGTAAGACTCTGAATGAGGGTTTAAGAAATTTAAATAACGGCTTTGATAGAGGGGTTTTGATTCCTACCTCAGCGTATGAGGTTACTGACAGAAGAGACTCCAGATGAAACGTCAAAGTCTCAATCAATATGATGAGACAGTAATTAAAGTAAGTTTATATTAAATCTATTTCTTAACCTGTGGTCCCACTTGATAAACACAAAAATCTCACACCTTCCTTGATGCTATTTGAAAACAAAACAAGGCAAAATTTGCAATTAAAATAAAGTAATGGGGCAAACCTGTTTTGTTTCAAATCCAGTCTACACTCGTGTCCTCTTACCTCCCAGAATAACTATGAAAGCCTTGTGTCTCTGTTGAGCATCTTTTGTGGCTACGCCGTGACTACATATCGCTCTCACTGACTCACTACTCTAGGTCTTAAAAACAGTGCAGATGTTTCTTTGGAAATAAAGTAATGACTTTGATATCTATCAATTAAAGATCATGTTCTCACTGTAGTGACACAATATTATGAAAACTTGGCTCAAGATCTTTTATCTTGTACTCAGACCATTGTCAGAATACTTACTTCCTTTTGCAGAAACTGATACAGGTTTCTATTATTTGTTGGGAATATTTTACACTTTTTATTTTTATATTTTATATATTTTATACAACACTGAGAGTATTATAGGACCACTGCTGATGAACTGATGAAGTGTTTGTTAAACAGCTCTCTCACAGATGCTCTGTACTCCTCAATGAACCAACTAGGATAAATGGCTGTGTGTTATATTATATTACCATAGAAGCGGAGGTCTGTATTTATTAGGGAAAAATCCTAGATTTATAAAATATATTTTCCAGAGAAAATAAATGATGAGTGAAATAATTAAGTAAGCTGTGGAATAATTTAATGTTCTATGAATTCAACTTGTATAGTATTTAATGAAAATTCATGGAGGAAGAGTTGTGAGACTTCATATCAATTTCAAATGTGGTAGAGTAATACGGTGGTATGATTTTCAATGAAAGCTTTAGTTCACATTTTTTAGAGACTTGATATTGAATTTGTTGCACCAGATGTTCTTGTTTAGCTTTCTCCTTCCAACCACTAACCTGCTTAGGAAGGTACTGATACTGGGAAGGACCCTGTTCAGTGAGTTCGGGCAAGCAATTGCATCCGAATGATCTGTTGCCCCACGGAATATGAGAGATATATTTGGGCTATAATCTCTATAATTTCTACCCAAAGTCTCTATTTCTCTAGGAGATGCAAACATCTTTAAAGAGGCCATTTAAAATGAAATCACACATAAATCTGAAATACACGTAATTTTTTCTGAGATTAATCAGAGCAGTAGTATGTGCTTCATGAGTGATAGAAGTGATGTGGATGTAACCTCATTTTTTTAAATAAAGGGTGTCTTTTTTCAAATTACTATGCCTTTAATTGTCCACATTTCTTTGCAGATAATACATACGTGTCAAGTTCAGAAAATGATGAAGATGTATTAGTTACTACAGAGCCAATTCCAATAATTTTTCATCGAATAGCAACAGGTAATAGGAATACACTATTTTTTAAAATTCTAGGTTAATATTTTCTTGCCTGTAGGTAGCTTTATTTTTTTTTGTTTCTTTTAGCCCATGTAACAGATATTTATCTTTAGGATCTATAAATCCCCATATAAATTTTCTATTTAACTTGTGTTAGTTTGTTTTTTTTAACAGTTTTTTAAACACATAAATTTACAGTTCTTTGAAAAAGTCCTGTTTAAATGCATTATGTTGATATTTGCTCTAAAATATTCCATACATAATGACACTGCTAGGGAAACTGAATATTTAAAAAGCTGACTCAGGGCAATGTAGATCCCATGAAATATATAATGAGATCTGAAGGAGTCTGTGTAGTGGCACTTTGGTTTGACCATATTTTTATGGGCAATGGAAAATCAGAAGAGCTTGTATATCACATAACTTCCCAACATAATATAATTTCAAAATATTCCTTAATTTTCTTGCAAAGAAAGAATCACCTGAGGGGTGTTTTTACATTGAAGCTTATAAATGTTTGGTAAATAGTATACTAAAAACTGAAATGATGTTTTATAACTTTCAGAATTAAGGAAGACAAATGACACAAACTGTTGCTTATCCATAAAATCCAAATTACAGAAGGAAAATGGAGAGGTATGGAAATTGCATTTCATGTTTTATATTTATTGAAAACATATAGGCATATTTTAAATTTACCTTGTATTTCTAGTTAATATCATCACTGTTACTGGGGTTAAGATTGCATCTAGTGTATGGAACACAAGCTTGTAGCTGAGAGACTTAATGTGTGGGGAGGGTAGTGACCTAGAGTTAACTCTGAGAAGGAAGCTCCCTTTCAAATAATAGAAAGAATGTCAGTTTTAAATCTAAATCAGATACATACGAAGCTTTCTTTACTTATTCTCCGTACGTTCGTCAAATAACGTAGTTGACTAAGGAGCACTTATATAACTTACAGTTCTAACAACTATATGTGGCTATCCATTGTTTCAATGGGACCCTCACAGGTTCATTTGTAAAAGGTGGTCTCTTTAGCTAAGGTAGCAAAGATTATAGGTATGTAGAGTCATTATTATTGACCAATGTTAAAACAACAACAACAAATTCATACGCCCTTCCTCACCTTTAAAAAGTTTGCTTGAATCAGTCAATAAATACTGGACATTAAACAAAAAAAATGAGTGCAACAGGACCAACAATTCTTTGCTCTTAACACTATGTACCCAATACGACCTTCCCTTTCTCTTAGTGTTGTATCATTCCCTCTACTCTTCTTTATCCACAACGAGAACCACAGATTTAGCAGTACTGCCGCTAAAACCGAAAACTGTTCGCATTTTATCAAACCCAAATTCCCTTTTGTAGGTTTTTCTTTTTCCTTAAGAATTTGAAATTTGTTCTGGAAATTTTAGGGATGATTCCAAAACGTTGGATTAATAGATTCCTGTGTCTAATGGAATTTGCCTTTCTTCTAATTATTTTAACAGAGCCAGGGATAGGAATATCATCATTAGTTACTTTAGATGAGTTTTCATTGTTTGCACTTTAGACACATAACAGATGTGGTTCAGTTAATTAGAAATTCAAACTTCAAGTTCAAGCATATTTAATTAAATATCCTTTTGAAATCTGAAATCTAAAGCAAATAACTTCTATATGCAGAACGCTCTCTTTGTAATGTAATTCATATTTATTTTCATAATTATTATTGGAGTTAAGAGTGCCTTTTGTTTCATACCATTGTGTAGAGTTGGCAGTGGAAGTGAGGACAGTCAGGGATAAATATGCCGAGGAACTTTTTAATAAAAAATCGAATCAGTATGAACTTCTCAGAAGTTCTATCTGAACAAAGCCAAAGTTGTAGGTGATTATACATAGTTTATATATATATATATACATATATATATACACACACACATATATGTATATATATAATGGTAAATTGTACAACACAAAATCGATGAAATAGAACTTTTAAAAAAGATATACATAGAGCTTAATACACTGACAAAATGTCTCCTACTATCTTTTGTTTTTGGTTTGTACTGCACCAACAATGTCTTTTATATAAAATCCAGGTGATAAGCACAAGACTTAATCCATTATGGCCATTATCTACTTTTTTTGAAAGAAGGCAAGCTAGTTTGACCATTAAAACTTTCTTCTGATTCTATTATTTTAAGGAGTCAAGACAAAATAGTACAGTGGAAGAAGATTCTGAAGGTGATAATGATTCTGAAGAATTTTATTATGGAGGACAGGTGAGTGCATCAGACCTCCCAACTATCTGCTCTCAGAGTCCACGGTAGGCATCCATGTCCTAGTGGATTCCTGTGCTTGTGGTCCGAGAGCCCTGCGCGTTAGTTCTGTAACTGGCTTGCAGATCTGTATAATTTCTCTGTTTCTTATTTGTACATATATTCAGAAATTAAGGTTACTTTGGCAATTCTTTGACTGTAATCACTCACTTGCATTGAAGTTATCTTAATTCATTACAGAGATTTTGCAGATGGCATTTTATTCTATTTCTGACTTTTACATTTCTTAAGCACGTTGGGCTCAGTCAGTGTTTTGAAATGATGACGCTTCTAACAAAAGCATGGATGGTTAGTTTTAAGTAGAACATGATTAACCTTTATAAAAATTGATGGTCCCGAGTTACTGAGCATCCTCAATATTTGTATTCATTGTCTTTTCCTCTTACACTGACGTAAAGTGTTTGTTGGAAAATTGTGATGAAGAAATATTATAATTTATATATATGAAAATGGTGTAGCCACATATGCATATATATAAAAGAATTCACTATTTTTCCAGGGTAGTGTTAAAGTTTTAACCTGTGCAGTTGATTTTAGGATATGGCTGTATATGGTGTCTTGTTCTGGTTCTGTAAACTTCTTGAACAAATATGTTTTGTAACTTGTGTAATGTAATGGGAAGGTAGTAGATTAAAGTGGTGCTTTTTTTGGTTGCTGTTGTTAGAGAACGTGCGTGCAAGCAGTGGGGTGGGGGGTGAGAGAGAGAGAGAGAATCTTAAGCAGGCTCCACGCCCAGCATGGAACCCAACATGGAGCTCAGTCTCACGACCTTGAGATCACGACCTGAGCCGAAATCAACAGTCGGGTGCTTAACCGACTGAGCCACCCAGGCACCCCTCTAATTTTACTTTTCGAGCATAATACATTATATGAGACTTATGATGTAAGCGAACCTATGAACTTTAGTGAATATACTGCTGTATTCTATTTTTCAATGAAGATGACAGAGAAGATATCCCTGGCAGAACCTATAGGGGGACCTGCTCAAGAGATGGTTTGTATTTGATTCTTTTGATTCTCTTCACCCCTGAGTCATTCCTGAACCATCCCTTTTTGTCAGGTGAACTATGACGGGGAACTGCACAAGCACCCCCAGCTTGAGGCTGATTTGTCGGCAGTGAGAGAGATATATGGGCCGCACGCAGTTTCTCTCAGGTAAATCAATACCTCTTGTGAATAAAAATTAAAATGATTTGGTAAGTCATTGGGATTTTTCTGTTGAGTTATTTAAGTGGAAATATTCTTGGGCTTAGTTATATTTGAAATTTCTTAAGACATTCTGCTGTGTTTCTACTTATACAAAATGGACTATCTGTGGCTGTATGGATTTTTTTGGTTTTGTTTTTGGTACATGTGGTTTAAGAGTACATTGGTGCATTAAAGAAATTAGTTATTTTGGAGAGTTAGTTTGCTAAAATATCAGTCTTAAATAGCGTCCTAATCAATTCCTTTAATAGACTTGGCCAGCTGGCCCATGCAGTCAATCATAAATCAAGGACACATCATGTGAACAATAAAAGTAAATAATGCATAACCACTGGTGTCCAGATCACATTGTGATGTGATCTGACCCCAAAAAAAGAAAGGGGGGGGAAAAAAAGGACATAAATTTGCAGTGTTTCTTTGAGTGATAATATATTTTATCTTGCAGTTACTTCATATATAATTTGGTGATAAATTTAAAGACCATTATTTATCACTTTTAATTATTCAGAAGACCTCAGTATCCTTACCTACCATCTTCTCTCCCTAATTTAAAAAAGAAACTCTTTCCTGTCACTATCCTAGTTTCCCTCCATGAGTCAGATCTGATTATTTCAGATTCTTCTTCTTTGCCTGATGGGCAGCCTCCAAGTTGCCATGGAATTTCAGACTCCGATCCCAGCCTGATCTCGGTTCCCGCTTTATCCACCCAAACCACCCAAGCCCGTTCTCCAGACGTGCTCTGTTCCCTCTTGACTTCCGGCGTTTGCACGAGCTGTTTTCTCACCAGTGAGTGCTTCATTCTTATTCAAGCCACAATCCAAAGGCCAGCTTCTCTGGAGCCTCCTTTGAGTTTCCAATGCCGATTAGTCGTTCTGCCCTTCGGACTCCCGTCACATTTGGCTTTCACCTCATTTATTATGCTTCTCAACTTCTTGTGTCTTGTCATTATTGGTTTACTTCTCCCCCTCTAGACCCTAAATTCTGTGCATGCAGGGACAGTGCGCTATTTTGTTGGTTTGTTTTATTTTGTTTTGTTTTTTTAATCATGCTTATATTTTGTTACTTAATATAGCACAGGGAATATATGAAATATGGGTTGATGGATTCTTGATTGTTTGTATGGCATCCATGAAAGATGTTTACATTATCGGTTACTTTCTCTTCCATGGACATATCTAGATTTTGAGAGAGCCAACAAATATTTTAAGCTGGGAAGTACAACAGAACTACAATTGATAATTGTCAAGTGTTTCATTTTAACTTCAGAAACAAACTCACCACCACCTGCAGCCTCAGTAAACTGGGGTTGTATACATCCATCCTGTCTCTCCCACTCATGGAGGTCTGGTCGGCTGCAGTGGACTGAGAGTGATTGGGATTATGCTTGGAAAAACAAATATTTGCAAATTTCAAGGTTTTAGCAAATTAGCTGCAATTATTTCTCAGTTGATCTCTACTGTGGCTCCAGGGTAGGGAATATGAATAGTCAGTAAGGGTGTTAGAATGAATAAATGAAGAAGGCAGTAGGGATTTATCCATAAGTGGTTCAAAACAAGGATTAATTTTTTAACTTGAGTCGAAATTTGCTTGACTGCTTAAAATTTTGATCTCAGTAATTTAATCCCCTCCCCCACTAAAAAAAAAAAAATAAGTCTGGGATAGAGTTAATCATACAATACAACATATAGTTCAGCTTCTTTTCATTTGAGGTACCTATCATTTTAGGGTATTGCCTTAACGCATGTTGATTACCTTTATATAAAGTTAAGGAACTATCTTGAACACACATTTCCATGCTAAACTCTTAATTACACTGTCATATATATATATATATATATATATATATATATATATATATATGGAATATTTTTTGTTTCTTCAGCAAGAATTTAAGTACCAGTGATCATCTCTATTAGTATTTTCCATTATTAATAAAATTATTGATAACTTACCAACTCTTGAAATTAGATAAATACTTGGAATTTCATTCAAATGAAATATTGAAAGTCATAAATGGCTTTGATTTTTTTTTCTCCTTCCCTATTTCACTTATAAGTTTTGATTCAATTTAAATCTCTATTAACATAAGCCATGTTCTTACCTGCTGTAGATTTTCTATAGCTGTAGATTTTCTATAGCTATCGAGAATGTTTCCAAAATAAATAACCTCCCAGAGGCCTCATGGTATAAAGTATGAACCACAGCGGGACTAGTCTGATTTACTTGAAATAAATATGAATGAATTTACTGTCTCGTATCGACTACTGAGGCTTGGGGACATGGCAAGAGTATAGGCATAAGTTCTTGGAACCTTCTTCCTTGCAAAGTTCTAAGCCTGCTGAAAACAGACTGTTCTAATTAGCTGTTCTTTTACTTAATTGAGGTTTATAAGAACTTAATGGAGTTTGAAGAACAGAAGTACCTCAATATGCATAATAGGCTATTTGGTGTCATTTTTTTTTTTTTTTTTAATGTGACGTCTAATGAGAAAGGCAGCTAACCACATCTAAGTTCTCTGTAAGAGATGAAAAGAACTGGCATTGCCTCACTTGAGACAAAAACCTCTTAAAGTAGGTTGAAAGAGGAGGTAGAGATAGCGACTAATGACCAGTTCATTACTGAAGCAGGTAATTTCAGCTCTTTGTGGCCATAGCATTCAAAAGCAGAATCCTGGCTGTGTTGAACCATCCTTATAAACACTGATGACAATTCCAGTTCCTAGGCTCTTGTATTGGAAATGAGTTAGATTTCTGGAGAAACAGGATAAACCATCAGTTTATTAGACTGAGTGAACATGTCTCATCTTGAATCATGCAGCAAAATGAGGATGTTTGATGTTTTTCATTCTACATTTTCTCCTCTAGTCATGTATTTAAAAAAAATCTGATCAGTGCCATCGGAAAACAATTTGAGGTTAATATTTTTAGAAAGGTGTGGGAAATTACAAGTCACAAAATTCTCACGTGGTCAGGAATGAAATGATTCTGACAATTTGCTTGTGGTGTTTCACACGTCTAACCCATATGAAATAACCTTTGCTTTATGATCATACCATCTTCTGTTTTAAAAGTCGAAGCCATTTTTATGATGACTAATGCTTGATGAAGGTTAGAAGATTGCAAGATTGTGACTCTTCTGCATTTTTAAAAAAGATTTTATTTATCTGAGAGAGAGAGGGTGTAAGAGAGAGAGCACAAATGGGGGGAGGGACAGAGGGCGAGGGAGAAGCCGACTCCCTGCTCAGCGTGGGGGCTTGATTCTCAGACTCTGGGATCATGACCTGAGTTGAAGGCAGACGCTTAACCGCTTAACCGACTGAGCCACACAGGCGCCCCATCTTCTGCATTTTGATCACCTTTTGTGGATGGACAATTGTAATAGGGCCTTTTGGAGTTGATGTTCTGGAGGACAGGGCATACTGAGGAGTTCTTAAGGTTGAGGTTGTGCTACTATATTCAGGCCCACATACTTCCTCGAGAGAGGGAGGAAGGGAGGGCGGGAAGGAGGGAGGGAGGGAGAGAGAGCAAGAAAGAGAAAGGAGAGGGGAGGGGAGGGGAAGGAGAGAAAAGCCACAAAAATCTGTATGAACCACTTATTCTGGATTTCTGCATTTCCATTTGTAGTGACCGGTAGGATTACTTACAGATCTTCTGGTTCCTGTCCTCTGGTATCTGGCAGCATTTTATTTCTCTGCCCCTTTAATGTGATGAGTGGATACAGCTAATTTTGTCCAGTGAAATGTGAGTGTGGGTACTAGTGCAGGAGTTCCCGTTTCCCCCAGACTCCCATCACTATGGGCTCCTGAGTGACCCCAGTGAGGAGCAACTCCCCTCCAGCCCTCCGAGTCCATAGGGAACATGTAGCGTTCATGATGTATAAATCCTTTTTTTGTGTTAAACCATTGAGAGCTGAAGAAGTCTGTTACTAAAGCATACCTTAACCTACGTTGAAGACGTCGTTCATCAAAAGATTTGCTGTTGGATATTTGTAGTGTCCTTTCCAGCTATTGGTACTCCCACTCCTGCTTCTGGAGCCTCCAGAAAAATGGTCTGACTGAAAACCAGGGGAAAGTGATGACAGGAAGCACCTAGAAGAAACAAAGGGGGGAGTATTTTCCAAAAATACTGGCCCATAATCTAGTTGAAAGCTTCAGAATGTCAGATCCCAGACAGTCACCCCTATTCCCAGCGCCTGTACTTTCTTCAAGTAAAACCAAGGATTTTTCAGCGGGGGAGGAGGGGTTGTAGAAACTGTATCTCTAATACACTGTCATTTTGTATCGCCTTCTTTTTTTATCTGGACCTAGTTTTTACATTCTTCTCAGTCTTGTTGCCTTTTAGAGAAACTTCAGAGCACTTTGGATACAGTCTTGCAAATGCTTTAATCTACCAAGATTTCTTCCTGACTACTGAGTTTGCATATTTCTTGGCCCATTCACAAACATCTCTCCCACACTGAGCAAAAAACATACATTGAGTAGGCATGCAGAGAGAGACAGGGAATGCTTGTTGAGTTTCAGATGTCATAGAAGGTGTTATGTTTCCTCACAGAATCTATTTCTTCTCAAAATGTAACTGACCAGTCACTGAATGCAAGAAATAACTGAATAGTAATGATTTTATTTCCCAAGAACCTGTGATAGAATTTCATGTATGTGTGTATATGTATAATTTCCTTGACAGCTAATAAGGGAAGGCTAGATATCTAATAATATTTTTATAACCAGTGCAATCACTGCTAATTCTGATCAGGTAGTGTTATAAAACATCACAACAGTATAATGAATAAGCTGTATTTATAGAGAAAGGAGGACCAGGAGAGATGGTCTAACATTTACTATATTGTGAGTATGGATGTTGTGTCTCATTAATGATGATGTTATCTTGATTAGTTCCATTAAAAATTAGGAGAAGAAACTGCCAAGAATTCTAACACATAGTGCCCTCAAAAATACATGTTCATAGAAAAATACATTTCGTACATACGTTCTTAAATGAACTAGGTCATATGTAAACATCCAAAATCAAGTGACCAGATTTCAAGATATGTTGATTGAAAGAGTAGCTCAGATGTCTGGGAAAAAAAAAATTGTGAAGCAGTCCTTTCTCAGTTCCAAGGTATAACAACTGCATCAGATCATTTCTGTGTTGTTCTCCTTATCTTAAAAAAGTATTCAGGTTCAATTTGATGTGATCTTTTCACAGTGAATAAATATAGGCAGTGCATGAAATTATTTTGAGTTATTATAAACCCAATACAGCATTCAGGACACAATCAGATATCTGGCTTCACAATTCAAGTTGCATTCATATTTCAGGCTTTTGACTTGATTCTGCATTTGCTATTCATGAGATCCGGGGCAACTGAAAGTTAGTCAGATATAGAAGCAATCCTGATGACTGGGTCGCTGCATCTGGACAAACTGTAATCACGCTTTGTAATCTCGCAGTGGGAAATCTGAAATTACTGGCATTATATAAAAAGGGCATCACAACGGAAATTGGTTTGCATATACGCAGCACTGTTGTGAATTCTTTGAAGTGTGGCATAAAAACAAAAAGTGTAACTATTTACAGATCTACACCTGCAGAATCCAGTTAATTGCAAATCTTTAATGCCTCTGCCTCTTCAAAATTCTGTGTTTGTGTTCTGTCTTTGTGCTCTGCTGTGGCAGGGAAGAGCACTTATAATTTTGTTGTTGTTGTTGAAATAAATTGATAGTGTTAGAAATTAGGAAGGTACTAACCACAGGAATATTGAAGAAATCATATAAAGAATACTTAAAGATTCACATATTAAATGTTTTAAAAGAATACATGTCACTTTCTGATCATAACTTTATGATAAATTCTGTTGAAGTGGTCTGGAAAACTCCGAAGAAAACAGCTGTGGGTAAGGTTCTTACTGATTTTTCTTGTCTCTGATTCCCTTCTTTCAGCCTCTAATTGTACCAGTCTTGCCACTGTAACTAAATCCAGACAAAAGTTATTCTCCCTTGGGAAACTGGCAGTGACCCGAGCAAATGAACGCCTGGTGATGATGGGGATGTGGAAAGTGGTCGCTGTGATAAGCTGACTGGTGCGATTAGAAATGGTCATAACCTTTTAAAATAGTAATTAAATGACATATATCAAGACCCCCAAATATAGTTATATTATTTATTTCATGCAGTAATTTTAGAAATGATTCTGTGAGAAGACAGATGCACATAGATTTTTATCCAGAGGCCTTTTTATCAATATTTACAGTGTAAAAAAAAAAATCAATAGCAGCCTCATAATTTTAACATTATCTTATTATAGAATTGTATTTATACAAATACAACCATTTAATTCTATGATTTTGAAGAATATTTCATAATATAGAAAAATACTTATTTTAGAAGAAGTGAAAGAGCAGGACAGATTTTTATATACCATATAAAAATATGGAATGAGATATAAGCGAAGATAATATCTGAGTGGTAGTATTATAAGTTGCTTTTGTGTGTTTTTCTGACATTTTATAAAATGAGCTTATATTACCGTAGTAATCAGAAAAAGTAGATATGTTTTAAAAAAATTTTTTAAATTTTATTTATTTATGTGACAGAGAGAGACAGCGAGAGAGGGAACACAAGCAGGGGGAGTGGGAGAGGGAGAAGCAGGCTTCCCGCGGAGCAGGGAGCCCGATGCGGGGCTCGATCCCAGGATCCTGGGATCATGACCTGAGCCGAAGGCAGACGCTTAACCGACTGAGCCACCCAGGCGCCCCAGAAAACACATAAATTTTATATAAAATAGATTTTACCCACAATCTACAGTTAATAAATAAGTACTTTTTTAAAAAAAAGTTTTGGTTTTTCTATTTCTATTTTATTTAAAAAGGGAATTTCAGTTTCCATGCATTTTTTGGTAATCTACGTGCTCCAAATAGTATATTTTGGAACATATCCCTCTGGATAGTAAATATTTTTATATCAACTTCTTTAGTAATGGGTAAAAAATTTTTCTATTGTACCAGTGTGCTATACTTTAAGTATTTCCTTATTATTTAATATTCGTTTCTGTCCCCAATTTCTACACTCACAAACATCCTTCTAGGCAGAGGTTTACACATACTTGTTACAGTTTTCACCCCACTTAAATGTCTATTGAACATCATTAATAATTGATCCTCATCATTACATTTAGTGGTTCTTTCTTTTAATTTGCCAACACAAAAGATGTTTGACTTTTATATTTATGAATAAATTGCTGATGTTTAAGATTGGCAAATTATGACCACTGGGTCGTGGGGCCCATTTTTGAACAGCCTGAGAGATACAGATAGTGTTTGCTTTTTTAAAAGGGTTTAAAGAAAAACAAAAACCAAGAGGAATATGTGACAGAGACCAGAAAAGGCCTGAGGCAAAGGCTAAAATACTTACTATCTTGACCTTTACAGGAAAAGCTTGCTGACCCCTGAACCAGAGGCATAAAAGAGATGGTTTATTTGCTTGGTCCTTATTCTTGGCATGGTGTCTGTATAATTTCATAAATAAATTGGCATATTTTTGTATCTAAATTTGCATATCATATCATGTCTAAATTTGCATAAGGTTACAAGTGTTCTTATCCTTTATGAATAACACAGATTTTTTTTATTATGTTATGTTAATCACCATACATCACATCATTAGTTTTTGATGTAGTGTTCCATGATTCATTGTTTGCATATAACACCCAGTGCTCCATGCAGAACGTGCCCTCCTTAATACCCATCACCAGGCTAACCCATCCCCCCGCCCCCCTCCCCTCTAGAACCCTCAGGTTGTTTCTCAGAGTCCATAGTCTCTCATGGTTCGTCTCCCCCCCCCCCCCCGATTTCCCCTCCATGCAGTGTTTTTAAAAATTCAGTTACTATGTGAATAATTTTTATCCCTTTTCTTTTTTATGTAATCTAAAAATATTATCATCAAAGAATAAAAAATACAATTTCATAAATAGTGAAAATGTGGTCAGTGGTTTGATATATATATATTTTTAATTTTTAAATTTTTTTTTTAAAGATTTTTATCTATTCATTTGAGAGAGAGGGAGAGTGCACGTTCAGAGGGGTGGGGCAGAGGAGAGGGACAAGCTGAGCAGGGAGCCCTGTTTTGATATATTTTTAAGGGGTTGATGGAGAAAGCACAGAGGCTGAGTTCTTATATTCTTTTTTTTGTTTTTTAAGATTTTATTTATTTGAGAGAGAGGGAGAGTGAGAGGGAGAGTGAGAGGGAGAAGCAGACTTCCTGCCGAGCAGGGAGCCCGATGCAGGGCTTGATCCCAGGACCCTGGGATCATGACCCGAGCTGAAGGCAGACGCTTAACCGACTGAGCCACCCAGGTGCCCTGAGTTCTTATATTCTAATATGCTGCTTTTTGTGTGTCATAGACATTAAAAATCAAAAATCCCCTTCGATTCCTTCATTCATCAAATTACATAAAACCATTTGATCATTAAAAGTGTCTTCTCTGAACCCTAGACAAGTGCCACAGTTTTGTATTATATTAACCTTACTTGAATACGTAATACACAGAAATTATCATTGAGTACTATGTGCCAGATAATATCCTACAACCAATTTTGAAATTGAATATGAACTCAGTGCCTGACTTCCCCACTGACTTATCGACTCTTTGACATCTGATTTCAATTCTCTAAAGCTCAGTTTCCTTGTTTGCAAATGAGGGTAGTAATGGTATCCTCGTCAGAAGGCTATGATGAGGACCCTGCAAAGTGATAGTTTATTGAATAGTGAACCGATTAATCACCTGTGTAAATAAATAGGATGTGTGTGTTTAAATCTTGGCTCTGCTGCAGAGTGATGATGGGTCAGTTACTTTATTGCTCTGAGCCTCAGTTAATGCGTATATAAATTAAAGGTGGTGGTGGTACCCATCATGCACCGCCATCACGTGTATATAAAATTCTTAGAATAATTTCTGGCACATGAGTGCTTAATAAATACTGGCAGCTAACTTTTATCATTTCAGTTATCTGTATAATTTTATTTCTCATCCTATATAGCATTTGTAACTTCATACTTTTATAAAAATATAAAAAATACAGATTTATGTATATAGAGAATCTGGGGAAACTATTGTTTTTATGTTCTTTCATGTATGCCGGTTTACGGCTCTTCGTGGGCTGGAGAAAGGTTGGTGTTTAGAACGTCTTCATGTGGCACATGGTGTTGTTACTTGTTTTAATTTGGATATATCAGACTTTCAGAGCTGCCTATCAAAACACGATGACATGTGAGCGGCAGAGCCCGTGGATCCGGTCGGAACCAGTGATGTTTAGCATGGAAGGGAAAGTCATGGGCACATCCTTGTGGCAGTGAATTATTTTCCCACCCTTTCTTCCTGTCAGAAACTCCTTCCTTTGCCCTTTGAGGCAACTCTTCCTCTTCAGAGAGCACAATGAAAACCAAGTGGTTGAATTCGCCACAGAGAACTGGGGATGTTTGAAACTATGAAGCAAACAATTCTTGAATTTATGTATGCAAATGCATGTACGTAAAAATAGAAAGATGTCTAGACGGTATAAATAGTCACAGGAGATGACAGTCCAACTACATGGAGTTCGTTAATTCACGTCCCCAGTCACTTCTGAGCGCTCTGTGGAGATCAGTGAGAAGAGTTAGGGATTGAATCTTTGACTTAAACGAGCACACATTATCTTTTAAGGAAAATGGAAAAATAAGTGTTAATCTTTGCTTTCAGGGAATACGGAGCCATTGATGATGTAGATATTGATCTGCATATTGATGTTAGCTTTCTGGATGTAAGTATCAATTTATACAATATGATTGGTACATTCAAAAATGTTTATTTGTGTTGTTGGAAAAAATTAAATATTTGTTTCTCATTATTAGTAACAAGCTGATTTTGTTAAAGTGATTATAGAGAAATACAATGACTGGCTGAAGAAACACATTTTATATATGTATATTTTTACATTGGTTCTTTTAATATATTCTGAAATTTATGGGCTCTTATTATAGTACTTCATTATTTCTTAAATTTTCACTTTAATTTTCCTGTGTAGAAGGTAAAAATTAAGAATACTTTGACATTCTTTTCCAAACCCTAGGTCTTGAGGTAATTTGTAAGCCTTATTGATTTATGTATTTCTTCAAAATAAATTTAAAAAAAGTTTCATTTTGGAAAAAAAAAATCAAGAACTCTATAAAAGGTGACTAATTCATCTTTTAACATATTTATTTGCACAGGAGGAGATTGCTGTGGCTTGGGAAGTGATTCGAACAGAACCTATAATTGTCCGACTACACTGTTCCCTTACACAGTATTTAAATGGCCCAGGTTAGTTTTATTTCTCTGTTTACTATTTTGAGTATGAATTAGTTGTGCTTTGGGCGTGAAAGGGAGTGTTCATTTGGTAATTCTGAGCATAATTGCAGCTATCTTGATAATGGTATTTAAATATACTTGCATCCTAACAAAGATGGTTTATTGCCAGTATAACTTATGGAAACAGAAACATACAACATTTAGTTGTATAGATTTCAGGAGTTGACAAGTTGCTGTGAAACAAACAAATAAAACCTAAAAGAGAACTTTGCATATAGTAGAGGCTCAGTAAGTATATTTTGGGTTGCCCTTAGAGTTAATTATTTATGTCTCTGATTCTGGGATTCGATTTTAATGTTTACTTATCCCACCTTTGATTACTGATGAATTTAGCCTAACTATAAATATAACATACTTCTATTTTTAAAAATGGAGATCTTAGTAATATTTTTGTTTTCCACTATCTTGAAGGATGATTTTGCTATATCTCAAGTGATAGCTATTTACAGCAAAGGACATGATTATTAAATCTTGCCAATACTTACTGGATTAAGATATCTTGCCCTACCAGATACACATGCACATGCGTGCATCTGCACGTGCCCGCACACACGCGCGTGCACACACACACACACTGTGTCTACTCATGTTGCTACAGTTATATACTGCTGAATAACAAACCACCCCAAACTTAGTGGCTTAAAACAGCTTACCATCTCTCACTGTTCTTTGAGCTCAACTGAGCAGTTCTTGCTTGGAGTCTCCCATGCCTTTGGAAGTCAGGTGGTAGATGGAGCTTATGTCAACTAAAGGCTCTGCTAGGTTGGATGCTCAAGATGCTGGACTTTGAGATATGTTGCAGTTGATGAGTGTGTCATCTTGGAGCTCAGCTGCGGCCCCTTGACTTGACTGTTGACCTTACACATGGCTTCTTCATGTGGTTCCGGTTTCTTGTAGCATGGTGACTGGGGTCCGAAAGCAAGTGTTACAAGAGACAGGCTGTGGATGCCACCTGGGAAAAGGCACAGTGAATCTTCCGCTGTATTGTATTGTTCAAAGCAGTTGAAAAACCCACCCAGAATCAAGGGATATGGACATACACAGCACCTCTTGAAGTCAAGGCCGTCTTCACACATCCTTTACTGTGATGTTGGCGCGTTTTTCTTTAGGCATATTAAGGAACTTAACATCTACTATTAGCTTTTACCCAAGAAAGATCCCTGACCCATTCCAAGTTTATGAAATACATAGGAAAATCTTTCATTTTGAAAAAGTTTCTGTTGAGTCTCCTCTTTTCTGTTTTTGTATAATGATTTCTACTTAAATAATCAGCTCTTAATATAAACAACATATGATTTAATGCCAGGCAAAGACAACTAGATGTTACATATTTTTATTGTGATTATTTCAAATGTGTAGAAATGTAAGAAAGAAGAAAAAGAATTACTCATAATCCCTCTATAGTGAGAAACCTGTGAATAGTTTGGTGTTTCTCTTTTCTCTGCACACATGGCTCATTTTCATAAAGTTGACATCGAACTGTATAGTTATACACCTTAATGTTATGTCACGAGACTGTCCTCAAGTCATTAAATATTCTAAAATGGAATAATTTGTAATATCTGCACAATATTCCAGGTATAGGTGTATGTGTTTTTGCTGTTTCCCCAGATACTTTGTTGTATGGTTAAGTTTTTTTCTTTAGGGATTTGATATGCGACCATTCGATTTTATTCTGTTGGTGGTTAAAAGAAAAAGCAGCTCTTCTGTCTGAACATTTTTTTTTTTTTTAATTATCAGGGTTAGGAACAAAATTGGGTCAGTTCATCTCTACTCACATTACTCCATCTGTGTGAGATGAGAATGTGGCATGCTTTTATGTAATCTTACCACTGTTACTCACTTTTTAAATATAATCTTGAATTTTAGGCAGAGATTATCCTTTTCAACGTCTCTTTAAAGATTTGTTATATTTCCATGGTTTTGTAAATGTTCTAACAATTATATTCTAATTCACGTTTAGATGATTGTATTGTTCAGTACCCCTTCTTCGGTATTACAGCTCATCCATAATTTAGTCCTTCTGTTTTCATTTCTGTTAGTTGATTTGCTACCTAATAGTTTGTAAACCAAAGAAACATGAGGATTATGCTTGCTTTTTTCATACTGGAGAATGACTCTCTCATTTTGTGAATGAGACACACTTGACCAACTATAAGTTTATGGGGTCATAATAGTCCCCCCTCAAAAAAAAGGTAAAAATGCTTGAGAGACTTCTGCTAGTTTGTGTCTGAAGTGTTTTAATTTTGTTCATTTGCAAGACATCTATTTTGGCGTTGCTTGTGTTTTGTTATGTGTACTTATTGGGCTATTTTTTCCCTCTTTTTCCTTAATATTATCTTTCACGTATTTATTTTTCAGTTGGTACCCTTTGGTCTTAATTTACCTCAAACAAGTTTTGTGACTAATCCAAGGTTTAGACTGACCTAGTTAGCAGTTCTTTTTGAAAGCATTCATTGCTAAGTTTTGGAAATGTATGAGTAATACTTATTTGAGCTGTAATATTTGATCAGGGCTAATCTGACAAAATATCTGTAAGTGAACAAGAATGATAAGAATTAAAGAAATATACCTCCTTATCCACTTTAATATTAAAGATTATTTTCAATGTATATGAGGAAATATATTTTAAATAAAAAGACATGATTATTCTTATTATGTATTTTTTTCAGCATTGCTGGTGTATAAGTCTAGTTTCTGATCTGAAAGGCAAGGCTGCTTTTAGTTTAATGTGATAAACAACCAACATTTTTTTTTTTTTTTTAAAGATTTTATTTATTTATTTGACAGACAGAGACACAGCGAGAGAGGGAACACAAGCAGGGGGAGTGGGAGAGGGAGAAGCAGGCTTCCCGCTGAGCAGGGAGCCCGATGCGGGGCCTCGATCCCAGGACCCTGAGATCATGACCCGAGCCGAAGGCAGACGCTTAACGACTGAGCCACCCAGGTGCCCCAAACAACCAACATTATTAAAAATGTTGTTCTGTGCAAATCATCTCATGATTGGTACCTGCACATGTACATGATCAGTGTTAGAATCATTTCCACGTATCTTAAGCAGCCCTCACTTACTGCCTTCCCAACCTACGTTATATGAAAGACAAGGAAAAATCGAATAACCTTCATCTTTTTTAAAACATAAAAATATTTCTCTAGTGCATTCTGTCAAGTTCTTCCTCAGTCTGTTGTCCCTAAAAATGAACCCTCGTGGGGAATTATTTGGTTATTTTAAGGTAACTTTTAAATAAATTTAGGAAGAATAGACATTTTTATATTCACTTTTCCTTTATTCCTTTAAAGGAAGATTTGTTCATTGTTTTTAATTTTATGTATCAGTACCATTCTGTGTTTTTTGGTTTTTTTTTCTGCCTGAGGTCAGTAATTTTAGCTAAATTTATTCATGAGTACTTGTTTGCTTAATGGGACTTTTATATTCCAGTTTATTTTCTAACTGATTCTTAGTTATCAGAAAACTATTACTTTTAAAAATTTTTATAAAAATTGAGGTGCCTGGTTTCTTCGTTGGTTAAGTGTCCAACTCTTGATTTTGGCTCAGGTCATGATCTCAGGGTTGTGAGATTGAGCCATGCATTGAGCTCTGTGCTGAGTGTGGAGTCTGCTTAAGATTCTCTCTCTCTCTCTCTCTCCCTCTGCCCCTCCTTCCTGCTGTCTCTCTCTCAAAAAAAAATTATAAAAATTAATCTAAAACATTTTTAGATTTACGGAAAAATTGTAAAGGTAGTACAGTGTCCCCATATACTCTGCATCCAGTTTCACTGATTATTAACATCTGAATACACTCAAGGCAACTAATAGTAATAATTAATTTCATTAATTTAATAGTAGTATAAGTTTTATCACTTGAATCTTGGAACAGTTTTGAAAGTAACATCTTGTTAGCTCTTTCAGTATATTCTAAAATTTGGGTCATCCAGATTTTATACTACTAGTTGAGTCAGTGTCTGTAACTTACATTTCTCTAGAAGATTTATCATTTTGGTAAAATATTGATGTTTATTTTCTAGTCATTCATAGTATGAATAAGTTTTGGTCTTTGTATCATTAATTTGTAGGAATAATTTATATATTCTGGGTAAACATTTGTGTCTCTTATCTCTCTTTTCTCTCTCTCTTTCTCTCTGTGTATCTTATATAATTTCTTCCAGTGACAATTTCAGTTCTTCTAGTGCATTTTGGATTTTTCAAAAACCAGGTCCCTTTTGTTTCTCTGCCTCCATCTCCCCAGTCACTTTTCCCACCTACCTGGGAATAGATTGTGTCTTCTTAAATCTTTTAAGAGAGAGCATAACATGTTCCAATTTTGTCATCTTTTCTTAAAAAAAAAAAAATTCTGCTGAGTTTTCAAGATGTTAGGATTTTTCTTACTCATTTTTGAATTTCTGTAGCCCTGGGTTTGGGATAGGAGGGATTCGAGTGATGTCCACTCTGTTCCTCAGTCTGTATCTAAGGATTAGCATGCTTTTGGAAAAGGAACTGATTGATGATACTAACAACAGTTTTCTTTGATCAGTGGAGTGTTTGTGTCCCAGAGTAACTGCCAACACGGGGGGTGAGGAAATTGGGGATACCAGTTTGGTTCCAATGTGGAGCACGTGTGATCTGAGAATGTCCTGTTAACAAAGACAGTTCACCACCTCCACTGATCCAGACCACAGTATCTCTTGCCAATTACTTTAATAAGTTCCTGAGTGATTTTTCCTACTTCTACCCTTGTTTTCTAATGACCAAGAATGATCTCCAAAATCTATATATATAAACCATAAATAGCAATGTATAAGACTGTGTATATGCTATTTTTAAATATGTATGTGTGTATAAATATTTCTTACATACTATATAATATGTAAATGTATAATATATTTATGTATGTGTACATATTAGAGTGTATCATATATATTACTTTTCAGTCTTTTTCCTGGCTGTTGGTTAAGTTTCAGCTCAACATATTGACTGATTATTTTTTCCTTTGCAGTGCCCACTGTTGATGTCTTTCAGATTTCTACAAAAGAGCGATTTGGATTGGGACATCAGCTGAAAAAGTAAGTTTCCCAAGAAGAAAAAAATAAATTTCTTTGAAAGAGAGCTGAGTTCTCATTTTGCTCACTCTCCTCCCCTTCTTATTAAATAAGAGCTCTTTGAAGTGAGCGCCTCAGGAGAGGAACTCATCCAATGCCAAGAGCTGCATCAGTAATTTAGCTGGCAGAGCTCACCTCTCGCAGCAGCCGCAGTCCTTCTGTTTGCCCGCCCGGGTCCACTCTCCTCCCTCCAACACCTGCCCTCATCTGTGGAGGTTGATCTGTGTGGGTGCAGGTTCTAATGTGTTGCTGTGTCTCGAATGTGACCAACAGAGGAGGAAGCAGTATAAAAAAGGAGTATTTATTGCCTTTGGTTTCCACTCTAAGAGGTTACCTTGAGTTGACTAGCCCTTCAAGTGAAGCTTTCTTCTCTGCTCTAGGCCACAGCCTATGCATGACTCTCTCTCTTACTGGGTTCCATTACAGGTTCCCTCTGCCTGTTCCTTGGGGCCTAGAGGTGGTAACAGGTGGCAGCCACTGCCCTGTGCTTGGCTCCTATACTTACACTCTTGAAATGATCATTCCTTTTTTAAATAAACCCTTTATTTCCTCTTCGGACCTTGACTAATGCAATGAATGAATTTATATTTTATGAACATAAAATTATCCCAGTCAAAATGACTTTTAAAACATGGTAGCATATAGTCAAAATATAAATTTAATAAATCCTATGCTATATATCAGCTATAAGAATTTGTATTACTGGGACGCCTGGGTGGCTCAGTTGGTTAAGCATCTGCCTTTGGCTCAGGTCGTGATACCGGGGTCCTGGGATTGAGTTCCGCATAAAGCTCCCTGCTCAGTGGGGAGCCTGCTTCTCCCTCTGCCTCTGCCCCTCCCCCCACTTGTGCTCGCTCTCTCTGTCTCACAAATAAATAAATAAAATCTTTAAAAAGAAAAAGAATTTGTATTACTGGAGAATTCCCGAAGGATTATTTATTCTTCTGAATATGCAAATTTTACTTCAACTTAAATTTACCATTAGATTATTATATATTTAAACACGTGGTTTGCATCCTCAACGATGATTCAGTTCATGTGTTCACCTGTATTTTAATGAATTTTAATTGGGCATCAGACATCAGCCTTTATTGAGCAATGTTCTAAGAGAAAGTACTTTGAAACATTTTATTTCATTTACTAAATAGAGATTTATTGTGGTCATTTTACTTGAGATTATGGATGTAAGAGGAAGCTTGTGTGTGTTATCACGGGTTGTACATATTATGGAGCTCTAGAATTGTCTTAAAGTTTTTATGACTTGATATTGCTCAGATATGAGTTATGTGTGGATCACATTTGAAGGGAAATTAAGATAAAGGGAGTATTCTTGCAAATTCCCAATGTTGCGTTTAAATATGAACATATAAAAATTAGATAATAAACCCTTAGTGTTTCAAATTGCACGTCTCTAAAACTAAATTCAATTTACAACATATGTTTAGCACATTATATAATGCAGTGTGGTTTCCTTATAAGCACTTAAAAGAGCAATTTTCTCATTTTTCTGTACTAGGATTAGATGTGCTTTTCCATTGGAATTGGTTTTTTTGTGTGTGTGTTGTTTTGTTTTTTAAAGATTTTATTTATTTATTTGAGAGAGAGAGCGAGCGAGAGAGAGGGAGAGAGAGAGAGCCTGAGCAGAGTGAGGGGCAGAGAGAGAAGCAGACTCCCCGCTGAGGCGGGAGCCCAACCTGGGGCTTAATCCTGGGACCCAGGGATCATGACCTGAGCCAAAAGCAGATGCTTAACCGACTGAGCCACCCAGGTGCCAATGGTTTTTTTTTTTTTTTTTATTATGTTATGTTAATCACCATACATTACATCATTAGTTTTTGATGTAGTGTTCCATAATTCATTGTTTGCATATAACACCCAGTGCTCCATTCAATACGTGCCCTCCTTAATACCCATCACCAGGCTAACCCATCCCCCCACCCCCCTCCAATCTAGAACCCTCAGTTTGTTTCTCAGAGTCCATAGTCTCTCATGGTTCGTCTCCCCCTCCAATTCCACCCCTTCGTTTTTCCCTTCCTACTATCTTCTTTTTTTTTTTTTTTTAACATATAATGTATTATTTGTTTCAGAGGTACAGGTCTGTGATTCATCAGTCTTACACAATTCACAGCACTCACCATAGCACATACCCTCCCCAATGTCTATCACCCAGCCGCCCCATCCCACCCACCCCCCACCACTCCACCAACCCTCAGTTTGTTTCCTGAGATTAAGAATTCCTCATTTCAATGAGGTCATATGATACATGTCTTTCTCTGATTGACTTATTTCACTCAGCGTAATACCCTCTAGTTTAATTGGATTTTGTTTTCTGTGTTGAGCTAATGTCTTACAGGTCTTGGAGCTAAGCATGGAGCCTGCCTCTATGTTATGCCATCCAAGTTGATTACCACCATACCTTGGCACATCTTTTATTTTTTTCCCCCTCCTGTGATGTTTTCTCCCCTCACACAATTTTCCTTGTTTTTAAATTTTTTTTCTAATTTAATAACTTGATTTTTTTAAGAGCAGTTTTAGGTTCACAGCAAAACAGAACAAGATACAGAGATTTTCCATATACTTCCTGTCCCCACATATGCGTAGGCTTCCTGTTATCAACATCTCCTACCAGAATGGTACATTTGTTAGAATTGATGAATGTACATTGACACCTATCATCCAAAGCCCATAGTTTTTACTTTATGTACTTTTGTTAGCCACTTAACCCGTTTTTAAAAAAGTGAAGTGAAGTTGATCCAAAGGAGGGAAGAATTATAAAAACAGAGAAATCTTGGAATGTATGACTTTCTGCCTTTTAATTAAAGATGTCTGAGTTACATTGTTTGGGCTCAGAAAAAGAAATGATGTGTGTAATTCCAACTCTGAGAAATTAAGGAAAGCTGTGTTCTGTAGTCATTATTTAATCACTTTGTAGAATCTGTCACATTTTATTAATATTTCCATCTAAATGTTTAACATTTTAAAAAGGTTAATTACTTCTATGGATAAATTTTAGTTCTGTGGACAGTTTAGTATATGGGCTAGAACTTTTTCGTAACGATTCCTATTAATTTTTAATCTAATTTACTTTTCCTTAATTACAAATAACTGGGTTTGCATGTGATCCTTTCTAGTCTAAAATAACATGATTTCCAAAAATCTGATCTCATCCTCACAATAAGTCATAAGAGGAAACTGAAATATGAAGAGGTTATTTTCCAGAAACATATAGTAAGTTAGGAAGGCAGACTGGAAGTCTAGGCCCTTTGTTATTATTGCTCTGGTTTGTTTTCAGCAAATAAGAAACACTCATTAAACTTTGTCTGTGATTCTTTATCTGGTGTGTTTCTGGCAACTGGACGGGCTTAATAACGATTGCAGGCGCAAATGCATATGCTTATTGTATGTGAAGCACTATTCTAAGCGCTTTACCTACATTAACTCACTTGATCTCGACCACAATGCTACCCAGCAGGTACCATTACTATCCACATTTCCTGGATGATGAAACCGAGACCCAGAGAGATTAGGCAAGGTGCTAAGGTCATAGTGAGGAAGTGATAGAGCCAGAATCTGACCCCAGATCAATACTTTTGACCCATCCACCAATCTGCTTCTCATATAATCGTAGGTATCCTTTTGTTTTATGTAAGACTTGGGATATGTTTTTGACACTGAATGAATATTGGGAGAACATGAAGGCATTGAAAGAGCCTGAAAGAAAAAATAAATACTGACCCAAAACAGTAGTGGGTCAACAGTGTAGTGATCAGTCTCATATAGAGTATCTATCATTCCAAAGCTAAACATGGCACAGGCCCTGGAAATACTCTTAAACTATATATGACTTGATGCTGAATTTGCATCGATCAACCTTAAATTGTTTTTAAAAGGAAAAAAAGCCTTGTAAATCTCCAGTATTGCCTTAAATATATACAAACATAAAATTAGATATAAATTCTTCATCTGTTGAGTTTGCATTTATAAAACAAAATTCAATTTATAACTGCAGTGTAAAACACTCAAATTTTAATTGTAAAATTAGTACATTAATTTGATTTGATGCATGATGCTGTTTTGCTGAAGCTGTTAGACCACCACAGGTTAAATATAGTACTGGCTCCTTGAGTGCGTATTCCTTTTGAAATCAGCATGAAGAAAATCATAGCGTTGCCCACATACACTCCCTTTTCTCTGAACTACCTTGGGACCTTTGTTGACGCAGCTACATTGTCTGGTGTAATTGACCTTTGAAGTCTTTTTTCAACCAATGGCAGTTGTACCAGCATAATAGTAAACACAAACACCGGTGCGAGCACTAAAATCTCTTGGTGGCTCTCCATTATCAAGAGGTGTTCATTACACCACATGTGCTCATCTGTATATTTCACATTACGGTCGACAATAAACACAACATTAACTTTCTTACAGGACAGTTAACTCCCACCTTTTGAATCCAAGAACATCTAGGGGTGTGGGTGCCCAAGTTTAAGAATTACTGGTTTCAGATGCTGAGGTCACACTTTGGAATGCTAATGTAGTATGAAAGTTGGAACAACTTTAGCTATTGACTTGTTTTTTTGTTGTTTTTCCAATTAGTCTATCAAGAATTAGAAAAGCATTTGTTAGGTTTCTTAGGGAATGGTGCATAGGAATGGCAATTTTTTTTAAATTTTATTTATCTATTTGACAGAGGGAAACGCAGCGAGAGAGGGAACACAAGCAGGGGGAGTGGGAGAGGGAGAGAGAGAAGCAGGCTTCCCGCCGAGCAGGGAGCCCAATGCGGGGCTCCATCCCAGGACCCTGGGATCATGACCCGAGCCGAAGGCAGACACTTAACAACTGAGCCACCCAGGCGCCCCAGGAATGGCAATTTTTTATAGGAGGAAAAGAATCTGAATCTGCTTGGTACAAAGGGTGGTGTCACTGGGGATTGCAGGTTAGGTACAGGGACAAATGAAAACCCTAATATTACTGTTACATTTAAGTCATGCTGAAATCTTGGGTGAAAAAAAAAAACTTCAAAAATAAAATGTTAAATAAAAAAAAATTTCCATTGGCCTGAGCTTTAAGGTGAATTTACTGCAAATTTGGAATCCTGCATCATAGACTGCAGTTTTATCCCCTTCTTCCTCACTGCCTCTGTAGCTAAAAAGGCCCCAAAATATTCCATAAATGACTATTTCTTCTGAACTCAACTAAGCTCACTGACTAAAGGCCAGGGGTAGTAAGTCTGAGGTTGTACTTTGTGGTGATCGATGTTAATTTGATAGACACTGAGGATCTTGAGAAATTAATAATGGTGTTAGTGCTAAGAGTCACACCTGTTGGAGTAGCATATGTTAACATAGGTCATTCCATATTGGATAGCATAGGTGTTGCAGTTTTGCCATTTATTACCAGGCTAAATTGGGACGATTTCAGTCTTTAACCTTACTTAGCCTTATTTGTGAAATGTGTAGAATAATAGCTACTATTCTCTGGGGGTGTTGAGAGTTAAAAGAAAAAAAAACCTGTTATATAAATTACTCTTTGGTATATTATAAATGGTAAATATTGGTACCAGTGTTTTGTATTTTGTGGGGTGTTTTTTTTTTTTTGCTCCAAAAGCAATCTGTGTTAGAAATAACTGAGAAGAACACGAAAAGCAGGCAATGCTGAATTGACTTTTGAAAGAAAATCAGAATGTTTTAATTTATTGTATACATAAAGTTTAAGTGTAAAATTTCACATCTACTTGAGCCTCAGCCTTAACAGACCCTCTGCCATTGCCACTTGAAAGGTGGGATCTGAGAAGCTGTCACAGTCAGGGACCCTTCTCAGAAAACAATACTGTGTCCAAGTCCACAGCTGATGTTCCAGGATTCTTTGCCATGAAGCAGTGATGGGCAGTGGTCTTGACTTAGAAACTACTGAGATCAGGAGTTGCCAAATTCCTGTTTTATGATAGTAACTAAAAGCTTTTAGAGACACACAGTTTTTTTAAATTTTTTATTTTATATATATTTTTTAAGATTTATTTATTATTTTAGAGAGAGTTTGCACATGCATGTGTCGGCAGGGGAGAGGCAGAGGGAGAGGGAGAGAGAGAACCTCAAGCCGACTCTGTTCTCCCACACCGGGCTCGATCTCATGACCCTGAATTCATGACCTGAGCTGAAACTACGAGTTGGTCACTTAACTGACTGAGCCACCCAGGCACCCCAAGACACACAGTTTTGTTTAAAAAACCAGTGTATTTAAAAGTGAATGGGCTAGGAGCACCTGGGTGGCTCAGTTGTTAAGCATCTGCCTTCGGCTCAGGTCATGATCCCAGAGTCCTGGGATCGAGCCCCGCATAGGGCTCCCTACTCAGCGGGAAGCCTGCTTCTCTCTCTCCCACTCCTCCCCCTGCTTGTGTTCCTGCTCTCGCTATCTCTCTCTCTCTGTCAAATAAATAAATAAAATCTAAAAAAAAAAAAAGTGAATGGGCTGTGCAGAGAGAGAAAATTTGCTGATTTCATATTTCTCCATAGAGTCAGTTTTACATGGTTCCTTTTTACTTAACGAATTCACAGTTTCATTTTATTTTCCTTTTCATGAAGAAAACTGCATAAGCAAATCAAGTAAAAAGAAATTGACTTTACTTGTATCTTAAGTGATAAAATCATAGTTAATATCAAACAATATTTCCAAAATGTGTTTCTGTCCCCAGCAAAATAATTCAGAACTTCCTTTTGGCTAAAGAACTTCGGCTAAAGTTGTTTAAAGGCTGCCCTTCTAAATATCTTTATAGCCTATTATTTATCAATTCTTTTTTTTTTAAAGGTATTTATTTATTTATTTGAGAGAGAGAGAGAGAGCAAGAGAGCATGAGCACAAGTGGTGGGAGGAAGGGGAGGACAGAGAGAGGGAGAAGCAGACTCCCCACTGAGCTGGGAGCCCGACGCGGGGCTCCATCCCAGGACCCTGGGATCATGACCTGAGCTGAAGGCAGACACTTAACCACCTGAGCCACCCAAGCGCCCCTATTTTATCACTTCTTTTGTCATTTATGCTATTAATCATATCATAGTAATTAATGAGTTATTAACCAAAATGCAATAAAGTCATAGAAATTTTCTGCATGGTGCTTTCCTACACATGGAAACATCTCGTGTGATTTTAAATTATAATCTCACCAATTACTATGCATTTATTTTCCTTTGATAAATACGTTCTCTACATAATACGGAAATCTCATATCATCTTGGAACTGTGATGACAGACTTACTTTGGATTGACAGGATCATGCAGACATTCGTCACACAGCAGTGGAAACAGAGCAAAGAGAAATCCAATTGCCTGCACAATAAGAAGCTGTCAGAGAAGAAGGTGAAATCTCCCCTGCATTTATTTTCTACCTTGCGCAGGTGGGTAGCAGATGACTTCTCTGTTGTCTTCAGTTCTGAGCATGTGCTGCTCCATAGTTAGGTACTTCAGAGCATTCTTTCTATGGTCTTGGCATTCATTTATTTTCTGTGTGACTTCAAAGAACGGACCAAGTTCTATCTATTCCATCAAAAGCATAGATACCCATTTCTACATTCAGAGTGTTCGTTTTCTTAACATGCGTTAAATGTGTTCAAATGACATTCTATGTTTTCTAATCACATAGATTTTTCTGTACCAAAATTAGTTCTGCAAAGAGTTCTGGGACAGGAGGGGTGCAAAACCTGATAATCTGTTTTTGCTTTGCAGGAAAAATATAATTCATTTCAGTCCATGTGATCATTGTGCCCATATTGCGGTTGCTATCTGAGCTGGATGGGCTGTATTAAAATGAGGTGGTATTTGTGGTCGAGTTGAGTTGATTGCGCCTACCAGGTGTTCTCCGCGGTGTGTCATACTCATGATTTGCCCTGTATTAATTGTTGTTCCATTTTCAAGGTCGCCAAGTTATCCTCCCCCTGGTTGTGGTAAAAGCAAATCCAAACTGAAATCTGAGCAAGATGGAATTTCCAAAACGCATAAGCTGCTGCGGAGGACTTGTTCCAGTACCGTCAAGACCGACGACGTGTGCGCCACCAAGTCGCACAGGACCTTTGGTCGCTCCCTGTCCAGTGACCCCAGGGCTGAGCAGGCGGTGGCTGCCATTAAGTCGCACAAACTTTTGAACCGGCCCTGCCCGGCAGCTGTCAAGCAAGAGGACTGCCTCACTCTGAAGTCGCACAAACTGTTGACTCGGTCCTGTTCTGGAGACCCGCGATGCGAGCACAACACCAACTTGAAGCCCCACAAACTGTTAAGCAGATCTTACTCCAGTAATCTCAGAATGGAAGAGCTGTATGGACTGAAAAACCACAAGTTGCTCAGCAAGTCTTACTCCAGTGCTCCCAAGTCATCCAAGACGGAGCTTTTCAAGGAACCTAATGCAGAGGGCAGGAGGCTCTCTCTTACCTCAGGGCTTATCGGTATCTTAACACCGTCTTCATCGTCATCTTCCCAGCCTGCTGTGCGTAAATACTTTCATCCTGAGTTCCTAAATGTTAGCTAAGGTGCAGGAGAGGTTTTTGTAAGACCTGGTAGAGGAAAGAAGCAAGATCTTCGTTTTCGTTTTTGTTTTTTAGAATTTACCCTTTGTTTCTTTTTGGATATTACTATAGCATACCAGACATTGGCAACCAGTACTGGAATGTTCATTTTGATTCTGAAAAAATAAATATAGCTATTGATTGAAGGTCTAGTCCAAATTCCTGTTATGGTCATGAATGCTGCTAAAAATGGAAGGAAGTCAGTTGGATCCACAAATCCGATCCTTTTAAGCAAGCAGGGCATTTTAATGTTTTATCAAGTAGGTTTATCTGTTCTCTAGTTTTCATACATAAGTAGTGGAGGACAAAGTTTGTCTAATAATTAAATTCAGAGTAATGTCCTTCCTTTTATATATACATATAAGAACATTTGCCTATGAACATCATAACTTGTGGAGAGAAGCAACATCTACTTCTACTACTTTAAGCTTCACTTAAAGCTGCTTTCAGTGTCTACTTTCTAAAACTGAAATCACTTTATCCTGAAGTTTTTTGGTGGAGATGGGGCCAGAAGGTAACTGTATTCAAACTTAAGTCCTCTGCGTGGTATTTATTGGGAGTCAGTCTTACACAGAGTTTACCTTTGGAGTGATCAGCATTATAGCTGATTTCAGATAAAGAAACAGACCTATCCTATGTATGTTAAATACGTAAAATAGTTGATAAAAATGTTGTTTACTTTTAGTAAATGCGTGTGTGCGCTGGGGTAAGGGTATACTTAACTCTTAGCCATATATATGGATACACCTAGTAATGGATGAAATTGAAAAAAATAAGATACATTATCAGAAATTGTGCTGCTCTTGTATAGCTTTATTTCTAAAATTATATTGTAAATGATACCATAAAATTATATTTGTGTTAAGAAAATGTATTTAAGTATGTTGATAATTTTAGATGGACATCCCTAAAAGCCCATTTCTTATCAAAAGTAGGCAGTAAGGACACACAGAAAATAATGTCAAAATGTTAACATAGAACGTTTTCCATGACAGTTTCACCTAAGAAAGTTAATTTCACATATTCTGTAAAAGAAAATGTCTTACAATCTTCCTGTATGGTTAAGCCTACTACAGTACAATAGTTTAGTGTTGTACCCCCTCAGTAGCTGTCTCATATATCCTTGGAGGAATAATTCTCATTGTAAAATAAGATGGAAATAGTCTAAATGAGGAGGTGGGAGCATTTGACAAAAAGTAGTAGAGAAAATGAGCTTTTGTGATCATTTAAAAATGCCAATCATTTTTACTAGAAGATCAGAAATTAAGAATACTATTGGTTTAGCTTAGACAAGGCTTGTGGTAGTAATGGCAGAAAGTATGTTATAAAGAAATTCTAAAATCTTGATGTCATAATCAGTGATTTAATTCATATTACAGTTGACCTTAGATCACACTTGTATTCACTGTTGCAAAAAGTCAAAGACTGTAATTCATATATTCTCTGAGTTAAAAAATTGTTTTCTTCTTTTACTTTGCCTTTTATAGCCAAATGGTGCCAAATGCATTCCAATACGAGACCGCGGCTTCCTAGTGCAGGTATGAGCCACGTCATCCATTGCAGAAATATTTTAGCTTTTAATGGGTTTTCAAATTATTTATGAACTTGACTTAATTATTTATCTTTATTGTTTTATTCAGACAATTGAGTTTGCTGAACAGCGGATCCCTGTATTGAATGAATACTGTGTGGTTTGTGATGAGCCACATGTCTTTCAAAATGGCCCCATGCTTAGGGTAAGTTCTCACTGGTAGAATATCAGTGTTGATATAGAATATAAAAGGGTTAAGATATAAAAATAAATAAGTAAATAACTTGATTTACAGTAAATGCTCTCTACTGAGCAAATTATTTAATACACATGGTGGTGTAATTTTGACAAAAGAATCACTATTTCTAAAGAAGTCTGTGAAAGAGCAGGTCGTTTCATATTAGGAAAATATTTCTTAGTGTGTTTCCTATATGTGCCTATCTGTCATCTCTCTTTCCTTCCCTCTATTTATATCTGTGTATCCATCTACATCTATATCAATATCAATAGATGTAGATGTAGGTGAATATAGAGATTCATATAGCTACAGATGTATATATGCAAGCTTGTGAGCAGTGTTTCTTCAAAACCACACAATTTAAGATGCTTATTCTAGAGAAGAAAGGGTAGAAGTTAGAAGAGATATACAAAGAATCAGAATTTTAAAGATTTCAAAAAAATGCCAGCTTACTGAAACATTTGGGGCATTATTGAGGGAGTATAGAAGTAAGAACCAATGTGTATATGTTGCCACAAAAAATAAATTTTTCCATTTATTTAGATGTGCAGTTTGGGAGGAATGATCCAGTTTCAAGTTTTTCTGCAATTTTTAAATTGAGATAAAGTTCATATAATGTGCGATTCACTATTTTAATGTATACAATTCAATAGTTTTTAGTGTGTTCACAGTGTTGTGCAACCATCACCACTGTCTAATTCCAGAACATTTCCATTGTCCAAAAAAGAAATCTGTAACTGTTAGCAGTCATTCCAGTCTTCTCCTCCCCTCATCCCTTGGCAACCATTAATTTATTTTTTGTTTCTGTGAATTTGCCTATTCTGGACATTTCATATAAATGGAATCATACATTATGTGGCCTTTTGTTTTTGGCTTCTCACTTAGTATAATATTTTCAAGGTTCATCCAATAGCGTGTATCAATAGTGTATTCCCTTTTTTTGGTGTAATAATATTACATTCATGGATATACGACATGTGTTTATCCATTCATCATTTAATGGAATTGCTGGGATGTATATTAACTCTAAGTGTTTGAGAAACTACCAAACTATCTTTGACAGTGGCCGTACTGTTTTATATTCCCACCAGCAGTGTATGATGGTTCCAATTCCATCTTCTCCAACACTTGTGATTCTCCTTTTTTTCCACCCCAGTTACAGCCATCTGAGTGTGTGTGAAGTGGTATTTCATGGTGGCTCAGAGTTGCACTTCCCTAATGATTAGTGATTTTGAGCATTTTTTCATGTGCTTATTGCCACTTGTGCATCTTCTTTGGAGAAACATCTCTTTATATTCGTTGCCCATTTTTAATTGGATTATTTCTTTTTTGTTGTTGTTGAGTTATTAAAGTTCTTTATATATACCCTGAATACTGGATTTTTATTAGATGTGTGATTTGCAGATATTCTCTCCTATTTTGTTAGGATTAGAAAAGAATTAGGTTTTCTTTTCACATTCTTTTTTTTTTTTAAAGATTTTATTTCTTTATTTGAGAGAGAGAGAATGAGAGACAGAGAGCATGAGAGGGAGGAAGGTCAGAGGGAGAAGCAGACTCCCTGCCGAGCAGGGAGCCCGATGCGGGACTCGATCCCGGGACTCCAGGATCATGACCTGAGCCGAAGGCAGTCGCTTAACCAACTGAGCCACCCAGGCGCCCTTCTTTTCACATTCTTGATGCGTCCTGTGACATACAAAAGTTTTTAATTTTAATGGAGTCCATATTTATCAATTGAACTGTTGCCTAATCCAAGGTCACAAAGATTTACACCTATATTTCCTTTTATGTGTTTTATAGTTTCTGTCTTAGAATTAAGTCATTGATCCTTTTTGAGTTAATTTTTGCATATGGTGTGAGGTTGGGTTCTAAATTAATTCTTTTGTTATGTAGCTATCCAATTGCCTCGGCACTGTTTGTTGAAAAGACCTTCTTTCTCCATTGAATGATTGTGGCACCCTTGTTGAAAATCATTTGACTATAGATGTATCAGTTTACTTGGACTCTTAATTTTATTCCACTGACCTGTATGTGTATCCTTACATCTGTGCTACACTGTCTTTATTACTGTAGCTCTGCATTAAGTTTGTAAGCAAGAAGTGTGAGTCCTCCAACTTAATTTTCCTTTTATAAGATTGTTTTCACTATTTGGGGTTCCTTGCATTTCTATATGAATTCTAAAGTCAGCTTGTTCATTTCTGCAAAAAAAGGCAGCTGGAATTTTACAGGTTTGCATTGGATCTGTAGGCCAGTTTGGGAAGTATTGCTGTCTTAACAATTTTAACCCCTCCAATCCAGGAACACAGGAAATGTTTCCATTTATTTAGACCTTTAAAAATTTCTTTCTACACTATGTTGTAGTTTTCATCGTTCAGGTCTTGTACATCCTTGGATAAATTTATTTTTGAGTTAGTTTATTCTTGTCACTCTTATCAACTTTGCACTGGAGGTTATAACCAGGGCAATTAGGTAAAAAAAAATATTAGAAGGTATCCAGATCGGAAAGGAAAAACTAGAACGATCTCCATTTGCAGATGACATGAGTGCTATGTGCTAGACACTGTACAGATAGATATTTTGCATATTGCTTCCTTATTTGATTTTCACAAAACGCTTGTGGTTTATGTATTTTCGGGCTCATGGTGCAAATAAGAGGATTAAGATCGAAAAGAGGGTAAGCAATTTGTTCAGCATCACCCAGCTAGTATGGGTAGAAGCTGTACTTTCAGCTTATTTCTGCCTGATTTCAAAACTGCATCATAAATGCTTATTGAAGGCTTCCTAAGTATAAGGCACCATGCTAGATTCTGTGGTACTTTTTAAGAAAAATTTGTCCTGTTCCTGGGAATATATGTTTGAAAAGACAAATTATAAAGCCTAGAAAGAGACAATTTTGTCAGCACTTGTTTGCATTTCAGGATTTATACTTTAAGAAACATGTAATAACCATTTATGATCATGATCTTTTGTCAAGGTATATGATATATTTGTTTTATTTTACTTGTTTATGGAAAACATATACAAAAAGTTTATCTTGCCACCAATACACTATTCTCTATCAGCCAGCTTTTTTCTCAAAGAGATACAATGTTACTCTGAAACCCAAATTAACTAAATCAGCCTTTATTTATTAAAAATTTGTGCAAGTTTGTTATTTTTATGTGATACATGGAACTGTGTAGTTATGATGAGAATAAGGAGAATCCTTTGGTCATCTCAGTTTATCCCACCAGGAGGTCCATCTTTATTTTGTTAGTGTTCGTCTGTGGATCTTGATCTATTGCTTGATCCTTGGCAATGTGATCTTCACTCCAGAAAATAGTAGTAAAGTTATTAATGGCACTTGCTTTTTGAGTGCCTTTTATGTGATCATGTGTTTCAAATCATTTTACATGGATTATGTGATTTAATCCTCTCATGATAACCCTGTGAGGTGGGTATTATTATTATTAGCCCTGCTTTACAGATGAGGAGAACAGTAATTTATTTACTATCAACATTGCTAGTAAGTGATAGAGACAAGATTCGAACCCTGGCAGAATGGCACCAAGGCCACAGTTCTTAATCATGATGCTACTCTTGACTCATGTACTTGAACTGACTACTTTTACATCCTGGAAATTTACTGCATGTGTTGTGGTCCTTGTGGTTCAGTTACTGGCAGTTCATTCCCATAGTAAGTGATAGAAATACCCTGATTGCTATCAGTATTCTCTGTGCCTTGATTCAATTTTTGTTTTACTTTAAGTAACTGTTTTATTCTGCACCAGTGAAGCTGGTGGTCTCTTTCTAGAAGTGGAAGCGCTTATGTAAATAACGATGTTTTCTAAATAAGTATATAGCTGGTTATCCGCTGGTTTTATTTTGCTGGGATTCAGACTGATACCCAAGGAAATCAGAAAACCTACTTTGGTTTCTTAAATAGTAAGATAAATGACAGCTGAAATCAAATCAGGAAATGGAGGTCAAAGGAAGAGAAGTAAACACAAATCAGGAAATGGAAGTCAAAGGAAGAGAAGTAAACAGAAAAAACTGCCTTTTGATTGTCTTAAACAGATATTTAACCTAAATCCGGCATACTCATTTTTTTCTGTATCTCTCACATTTATATTGCAAGAAGTTTTACTGTAATTTTAATAGAAATGTATAAAATTATTATGCATAAAATTTCTTCTGGAGTATTAATCACTATACCGAATCATTGACCATTTATTCAGCTCAGATGACACATTACAACTGTAATAACTCCTAGAGATGTGAAGAGGAGAAGTTATATCCCAGTGGGTGATTAAGTAGGTCAGATAAAACTCGGGGTCCCATAGAACTCTCTGCCTAATGTTCATTACATTTGTTAGATCTCTCTCTTTCAAAATTCAAACTGTATCTTATTTTTTTCTCTTTTCTCTAAGCATGATTATTTACTGAATGATGTAAGTCGCCCTTTACTACCACTTTCCAGAAGTCCTAACATTTTGGTCACTACTTGTACTGTTCTGTCACTTAGAGGTCAGGGTAAGCATGTCATACTTTCTGCACCACCGGTAACTACCCTGCTTCCTGATTTAGAAATACCACAATGACCAACTTCTCTCTTTGTGCACAAAGGTTATAAATGTCACTCCCAGGCGTGAGGCCTGACAGGTAATACTTTGAAAATGCACAAAACTCACATTAGCATCACAAGGATTGTTATTAGAGTCCTGGATTTCCTGTGTGGCAGTGCAGTTTGGATCATGATCAGAGAACCAAACCCAAACCCAATCAGTAGTTCTCTACATTTTGCAGTCAACTAGAGTATTAATGCAGCAAACTGTTGATGCTTTAAAATGTTGATTTTGTCTTCATCCAGTGTTTTTGGAAAACACAAAAATAAGGATTTATTGCTAGACTCACCACTGTTTTCTCAGCCTCTTCCTTCCCAGTGTCCTTGTCTTTTTGTTATACTCACACTGAACGCCATGATCAATGCAACTTTGTCTTCTTCTTTGAACCTGCACAAGTGCTGCTGAATTGGGTTGGAGAAAACCACAATGGTTGTAAGGATTGGGGTCTCTGTGTTTAGAAGTTTATCATTGGTACTTGGCAATCATTCTGTATGTCCCTGGTTAGTAGAATTTCCCATTTCCCAGATCAACATATGATATGAAAATTATGATCTCATTTTCTTCTCCTGTCATGTGAAAATATTCCAGATTGCTTGCTATGAATGCACTGATGAGGCTTGAGATTTTTGTATCATTGTTGGAGAATAATGCCCAGTCCTACTGAAGCAAAATCAGCTGAGAAACCTGAGCTGTGGACCTTAGATAAATGTTTGTAACTAAGTTCTTATTTTCAGAGTGAAATTAATGACACCCAGTTATAATTTGGTCATAAGTTTAAGGCATTCCCATGAAAATTATTGAGAAACTGAACATGCAGGTAAAACCTTGATATGTCCCATTTTACTTCCTAAGAGTAAAACAGGTAGGTCTTCTTGTATTTAGGTCTGACTTTAATATTTGAAGAATGGATGGAAAAGCACATCCTGTTCCCTCCTCACCTCCTCCTCGCATCCCCCACCTCATGCCACAGAAATAAGATTTCAATTTTTGAAATACAGGCTAAATAATAATTATACCAAACACTTTAGTTCAGAAATATGATTTTTTTCACATCCAAAATGAGTAGAAAGAAATTGGTTTTAAGGCTCAAACAACAACTTTAGTTGTATGAGATAATAGGGAACACTGTGTTGAAACTTAAACAGGCATGAGCCTATCTTTACTATAAATCTGTCTTGATCTCTGTGGGATTCCTGTCTTTCTTGATGGACAGTGAACTCCCCCCCATCCCTGCCCTGAATGTGTCTCTCTTCCAAACCATGAAAAGAACAGGAAGCATTGACTATAAAATCAGAAATACAAAGAGCTAATAAAGGCTTGTAGGTTTTGAATTTCTGGTAGCTATTCTTAATTATTCTCATATGTTTTCAACCCTAGTTTTTTAATTATGAATTTTATTTACATTGCTCATTTCTCTTTTAGCAAGAACAATTTTAACAATAAATTAAGGGTTTCAATAAACTATGGATATGAAAATAAAACTACGATTTCATAATAAGCTTTAATGAAAATTTTTATTAAACACTTATTTTTGTATACACATTGGGTTAAAACAAGTAGAAGGTATAGCTTATCCAAGTTACCTAATATTGTTAATATTTAAACAGCTCTGTATACCTCAGGGAGATTTTCTAAACCTTATCTTACTTGGTTCTCTTTCTTGGTCTTCTTATCAACCTGGTTCGCTAGATGTGATTTTTTTATCCCTGTTTTACAGACAGGAAAACTGAACTGTGCGCATCTGCCCCCATTGGAACAATCACCACTTTTTATCTGTTCTATATATTGGGCTTACATGAAAAATTTTGTTTGAATGGAAAGAGCATGGCAGAAAAGGTTTGAAAACCTCTCACCTACACCATGCTATATATAAGTACATAGCTAGATTCTCTTGAGTTTTATCATTTCTGTTTTTAGTAGGAAGTAATTTAAATTCATTGAAGACACAAAGTTTCTAAAATGCAGTTAGTTTCTAAAATATTCTTTAGGGCTTCACCATTTTTGAAATACGTTTTCATTGCACACATTTAAATGGTTTTGATTCAACTAAAATTTAAAATGTATTTGTCTTAGCTTTAAAACTTCTAAAATAAATCTTAGGGACATATAAAGTTATCCCTGTGTTTAAATGGTGCATAATGAATATTATATTGCAAAGAAATTATGTATGTAGGATGGCAAGAGGGACTTGTCATGGTTTTACAGTTCAAATTATAGGAACTAATTGCTTGAGGACAATACAATAACATTAAGAATTGGTAATATTTTACAAATTGAGACTTAATGATTGTAAACTAAAAAATGAATTCATAAATGATGTACACATTTGGTTATATTTAGGCATATATGCTTTGTATTAAATTATGTGTAGTAAGACACATCATTACATTTATCCAGTAATAGCTATTAAATGACTATGTTCTCTTTTCTTAATACTTAAAAAAATTGGGGGTATATGTTATTATTCATTCATTCATTCATTCATTTATTTAAATAATCTCCACACTCAATGTGGGGCTTGAACTCACAACCTCAAGATCAAGAGTTCCATGCTCTACCAACTGAGCCAGCCAGGTGCCCCACCTACGTTCCATTTTTAATTGATGCTAGAGCTTTCTGTATAAATGGTATAGTAATAGCAGAATATGTTGGGGGTGGGGGATTAGCTGAGAGTCAGCTAACATGGGAGAACGCTAACCCACAATATAATTACTTATGTTTCATTAGGGAAGAATGATTAGGTTTCTCTTTTTTGAATAAGATATCCTTTCTGTGAGCAACGAGACATCTAATCTTGATTGCTTAATATGACTTGAGAACTTTGTTTTCGTGTGCTATCTTGTGTTGACATTTTCAACTTCTCAAATAAAATGTGGGTAAACATGGGAGAAGGGAGGGTCAAAAGTTTACAAAATCTAGTTTGTAAATGTTTATCTCAAAATTAAGTTGATTTACATCTCAAATGCTGTCTTGAACTTTCTAGTAAAAATGAGCAATAGATATAGAATTGTTATTTTAAAGATTCACTAGTATTTACTTAGTTTGGTGTTAATATAGCATATAAATTAATCACCATATTACTACCTCTATATTTGCTATTTAAAAAAAGGGAAGATAAAATTATAAGAATGTAATGTATATTTCTAATTTTTTAGTGTGGTAGCGAAATTGCCCTTTTCCCCCCGAAGTTTTCTAGGGTACCTGATTTCCTTCTTCAAATAGTTGCAGTAACCGTATATTCCTATAAATCAGCCTTATACATTTCAACCAAAAAGATGAAGGAAAGAAAAGAAGTGTCCATAAAGTAATCAAGCCATAGCTTTATCTTTAGGAATGTATGTTTACTATTTAAAGTAATGGGTCAGGGGCACCTGGGTGGCTCAGATGGTTACACGTCTGCCTTCGGCTCAGGTCATGGTCTCCGGGTCCTGGGACCCACGTTGGGCTCCTGGCTCAGTGAGGAGTCTGCTTCCCCCCTCCGTCTCCCCCTGCTCATGCTTTCTCTCTTTCTGTATCTCTCTGTCTCAAATGAATAAATAAAATCCTTAAAAAAAAAAAGTAATGGGTCAGTTGGCAAGTCCATGTGATTTGGAGATTTGAATATAATCAGGTCTGGGAAGAGGATGAAATGGAAATACAGAAGAAAGCATTGAAATGTTGCTCATTTGTTACCCAAGACAAAAAAAAAAAAAAAGTAGGAGGTCAGGGTGAAATTGGTAAAAATTATTTGAGACAAAATCAGGGTGGCACATGAATACTTAAGATTGGGGACAAAGTGTGATAGAGATATGTAAGAATATTCTATTTTTTCTTCAGTCTTAGACATTTTTCCTATATTAAAATCTTAAAAATTTATCCATCCAATCTAGTGGAGTGTGAGATATTTTATTTCATTTTAATTTCCATTGTTTAAAGCAACAACTTGGTACTGTAAAAGATAGTTTCTATTGTTTTAAAACATTCCCTGGAATCTGTTTGTGAATACACATGTACATATGTACATACATACATATATATTTGGATGATCACAAAATAAGTATAATTGATTGCCAAAGTTTAAATGAAAAAATAAAATCAGTTATTACTTGTATACACTAAATAAGCTTTATCCTATTATTCCTTTGGGATTGATGGATTTTATTCACAAAAAATGTATGGTTATTTGACGAGAGTAGTATTAAAAATAAAATACCTTCTGTGTCCCTGTTTACTTCCTCAGTGAACGTTGTTGGGTAGCTGGTACATGAATAAATTCTTAGGGCCCTTTATGATTTCCATGGTTTATCTTCTCCGTGGATTCTTTTTGTATACAGGTCCACTATACACCAATATAGTGTTTGTTGCTGTGGTAAAGGTACAATAAATGATTGCTATTATTATTTCAGACCATATCATGCTCCCAGAAATTGAACAAAAGAAACAACCAGTGTCCCTGGGGAAAATTGAGGTTGAGACATACATGCACATAGATAAACACAAAAAAATAGAATATTAAAAATAGGTTAAACACTTAAGAAAAGAATAAGTAGCAGAAATTGAACAGTCTGCTCTAAGTATAGCTGTCTATATTTAGCAGTGTGTATATAGCTTGAGTCTGGATGAAGGGCTTTCTCCAATTAATTTCCTCTCGTAGGTAGTTTTTCCTGACATTTCTGAAATGTAATCAAACTGCCCTTTTAAGGTGGACAAAGGGATATATCAGTTGATTTTTTCCTAAAATTCTCTTTGGGAAACATCAACCAGAAATGTTTGTGATCGGTCATGCTTATGTCCACAAAGCCACCGCATGGACCCATTCTGAACATGAAGGATGGACCACAAAGGACCATACTTCCCACTGGTTAAGCGCTAGACCAAGTCCTCGGAAATGAGTGAGCGTAGGAGCAGTGGCACTAACAAATGCCTTTTGTCTGCCAGGCCGCGGCACCGTGGATTGTATCGTGTCAGGCTTCATCAGCTACCTAATGCAATGTAACTCGGGAGATAAGATAAATCAGACAGATGACACTGTATTAGATTTGAAAGATGAGAAGTCTTCCAAAGCAATTGCAGAGTGTATATTTCAGCGCTGTTGACTTCAGGAGGTTATTGAAGTCAAAAGTCTTTGCAACAAAACCAATCTTTCAAGAGCTGGGTAGCAAGTAAGCAGAATCATGCTTATTCCTTCCAAAGAAAATTACCTAGGAAAAAGTGGAATTCTTCTTGGTATATTTGTTTTACACAGCTGTTGGGTTTAACCTCATTTTTTAGTATATCACCAGCTTAGGTGTCTGCTTTTTTTTTTTTTTTTAATACATCTCAGGTACAAATGTGTATTAAGTAGGAGAGATGGATTTTCCATCTATTGCTAAAAATTCTAAGTGCAAGCACCTACAACTATTTGAAATGAATTTCTTGTATTTGTGACTCCATATCACTAGATGATTATTTTCCTAAATTGTTACCCAAATTTAGAAATTTAACTTTTGTTAAATAGGGTCCTATGATTCCTTTCTTTTTAACATTCTGAAACTTCACATTTTTTTTTTTTAGATATTTAATGGAATGTCATAAAATTAATTTAGGAATTGGGAAATGGAAAAAACTGTTGTAACTGATTGCCCTTTCTTTTGTAGCCCACTGTGTGTGAGCGAGAGCTGTGTGTGTTTGCTTTTC